>NC_083315.2:80861112-81499112 GCF_963455315.2 Globicephala melas
CAAAGTAGAAGTTCAAGGTGTGAATATTTGGGAAAGCACTTTTTAAAATATCGGGAGTCCCGTGGATGAGGAGAGAGCAGAAAAACTAAACTGAGAAAGACTGAGTCCTCATCTTAGATAAAAGCACCATCTGCCCTAGTCAGACCATGCCGCGATTCGTTTTCAGTTTCCAGTGATAATCTAACATAGTGTTTCCCAGCTATGGCTTGTGACATCCCTGTAACTCCATTATCACACAGATCCACACCTATGTCATATTCTCTAAATGTCGTTACAGGTGACAAAAGGGTGTTTTTCTCTTCCTCTGGGTCTATCTCTCAGTTGGTTCCAAACTTGAAAGCTGAAACTCTACCAGTATTTACACAATTCCGTTCTCAAAAAAATGTGTCAGTTGATTTTATATACATATATGTGTATTTTTTATTTGAAGCCATATCACCAAGAAGCCTTCATTCAGGTATTGTACACTTGCTATGAGCACCTGTGTGCAAGGCACTGGACTGGGTGTCCTAGGGAAATTCAAAGATGAATAAAACGTAGTACCTGCCTCCAAGAAAGAATAAAAAAATAACAATAATGACCACTTCTTGAGCCTCTATCATGTGTTAAGGGCCATTCTGAACTCTATATTATCTTCACAACAGCCCCTTGTGAAAGGTGAGTGGGATCCACTCCATTTTATAGTTAAGAACACTGAAGCTTAGAGAGGCTAAAAAACATAACAAAGGTCACAGAATGAGTTCGGTACTAAAGCAGAGATGCAATACCAAATGCATCACATTGCAAAACCTTTCTGCTTCTCATAGCAATGCAAATAAACCCAAGTGTGAGTGAGTATCCCGACAGAGCTACAGAAATTACTCTGAAGCTTCAGAATAAGAGAACATGTTTCACCTTGAGAGTCAGGGAAGCCCATAGTCTGAAGCATGCTGGTTCATTGTCACAGCCAAGTGCAAATCATTCCCACTCACACCATCTATAAACATGCTGCCAAAGCTAGTTACTGGTAAGAGACTACCCAAGTCTACACCTGCACCTCCAAGCATTTGGAAAGGCAAAGGGGTCCCCTAGGTTCCCCAGAGCCTCAGAAGGGAATGCCCCTCCTAAATGTCATTCCCCACTAAATGGAAGCAGAGCTCCTTGGAGTAAGACTGATTGTAGGTCTGGGGCAGGAAAAGATAAAGTGAGCCTAGGATATTTTCTTGTTCCTGAAAGCAAGGGAACACTCAAGTCATATTAATGGAACCTTATCAAACAGAAACAGGAGCCACTTGAAGGGCCCCCCGCCAACTTTCCAAATTGGGATAATTTTAGCATCACATGGAATAATGGTAGTAATGGATCATAACCCAGTTGAAGAGAAAAAAGAATCCATGGGTGTGCAGTGATACTGGGAGGAGGAGGGATTGGATTTGTCTTTACAGAAAAATATCAGCTGATAAATGCAGAAGGAATTATCAAATTAGAGGATCACCATTTTGTACCATAAAGTAATATTTTATTCAAGCAAGGATAATCATGCTAAAGCCATTGTATGATGGTTGTTGGGAACAGGATATTAACATGACCTAAAGGTGTCACACCACAGATTATTATTACAGGCATACCTTGGAAATATTGCAGGTTTGGTTCCAGACAATTGCAATAGAGCAAATATCACAATGAAGTGCGTCACACAAATTTTTTGGTTTCCTAGTGCATATAAAAGTCAAGTTTACACTATACTATAGTCTAAGTGTGCAGTAGCATTATGTCTAAAAAAAAATGTATATACCTTAATTAAAAAATGCTTTATTGCTGGGCTTCCCTGGTGGCGCACTGGTGGAGAATCTGCCTGCCGATACAGGGCACATGGGTTCGTGCCCCAGTCCGGGAGGATCCCACATGCCATAGAGTGGCTGGGTCCGTGAGCCATGGCCGCTGAGCCTGTGCGTCCGGAGCCTGTGCTCCGCAACGGGAGAGGCCACAACAGTGAGAGGCCCGCATACTGCAAAGAAAAAAAAACTTTATTGCTAAAAAATACTAACCATCAACTGAGCCTTCAATGAGTCTTAATCTTTTTGCTGGTGGAGGGTCTTGCCTCAGTGTTGATGGCTGCTGACTGAGCAGGATGGTGGTTGCTGAAGGCTGGGGTGCCTGTGGATATTTCTTAAAGTAAGACAGCAGTGAAATTTGTTTTATCGATTGAGTCTTCCTTTCACAAACAATTTCTCTGTCACATGCAGTGCTGTTTGATAGCATTATAGCCACAGTAGAACTTCTTTCAAAATTGGAGTCCATCCTCGCAAAACTTGCCACTGCTTTATCAACTAAGTCTGTTAATATTCTAAATCCTTTGTTGTCATTTCAACCACCTTCACGGAATAGATTCCATCTTAGGAAACCACCTTCATTGCTCATCCGTAAGAAGCAACTCCTCCTTCGTTCAAGTTTTATCATAAGATCGCAGCAATTCAGTCGCATCTTCAGGCTCCACTGCTCATTCTAGTTCTCTTGCTGTTTTCACCATATCTGCAGTTACTTCCTCCACTGAAGTCTTGAACCCCTTACTGAAGTCTTAAACCCTTCAAAGTCAGCCACGAGGGTTGAAATCAGCTTCTTCCAAACTCATATTAATGTTGATATTTTGACCTCTTCCGATGAATCACAAATGGTCTTAATGGCATCTAGAATGGGGAATCCTTTCCAAAGGTTTTCAACTTACTCTGCCCAGATCCATCAGAGGAATCCTATCTATGGCAGTTATAGCCTTATGAACCATATTTCTTAAAGAATGACTTGAAAATCAAAATTTCTCTTTGAACCATGGGCTGCAGAATGGATGTTGTGTTAACAGGCATGAGGACAGCATGAATCTTTTGTACATCTCCATTAGAGCTCTTGGGTGACTGGATGCATTGTCCATGAGCAGTAATATTTTGAAAGGAATCTTTTTTTCTGAGCAGTAGTTCTCAACAGTGGGATTAAAATATTCAGTGAACCGTGTTGTAAACAGATGTGTTGTCACCCAGGCTTCATTGTTCCACTTATAAAGCACAGGCAGAGTAGATTTAGCATAATTCTTAAGGGTCCTAATATTTGGGGAATGGTAAATGAGCATCGGCTTCAACCTAAAGTCACCAGCTGCATTGACCCCTAACAAGAGAGTCAGCCTGCCTTTTGAAGCTTTGAAGCCAGACGTTGACTTTTCCTCTCTAGCTGTGAAAATCCTGGATAGCATTTTCTTCCAATATAAGGCTCATTTGTCTATATTAAAAATCTGTTGTTTAGTGTAGCCACCTTCATTATCTTAGCTAGATCTTCAGGATAACTTGCTGCAGCTTCTACACCAGCCCTTGCTGCTTCACCTTGCACTCATGTTATGGACAACGGCTTCTTTTCTTAAATCTCATGAACCACCTCTGCTAGCTTCAGACTTTTCTTCTGCAGCTTCCTCACCTCTCTCAGCCGTCATAGAATTGAAGAGAGTCAGGGCCTTGCTCTGGATTAGTCTTTGGCTTAAGGGGATGTTGTGGCTGGTTTCATCTATCCAGACCAGACTAACACTTTCTTCCTTTCAGCAATGAGGCTGTTCTGCTTTCTTACTCATGTGTTCCCTGGAGCAGCAATTTTAATTTCCTTCAAGAACTTTTCCTTTGCTTTCACAGCCTGGCTGTTTTGCACAAGAGGCCTAGCTTTCAGCCTGTCTTGGCTTTCAGCATGCCTTCCTCACTAAGCTTAATCATTTCTGGCTTTTTATTTAAAGTGAGAGGCATGCAGCTCTTCCTTTCACTTGAATGCTTGGATGCTATTGTAGGGTTATTAATTGGCCTAATTTCAATATTGTTGTGCCTTAGGGAATAGGGAGGCCTGGGGAGAGGGAGAGAGAGAGAGAAGAACGCCAGTCAGTTGGAGCAGTCAGAACACACACAACATTTATCGGTTAAGTTCACCATCTTACATGGGCATGGTTCATGGTGCCTCAAAACCATTACAATAGTAACAGCAAAGATTACTGATCACAGATCACCATAACAAATATAACAATAATGAAAAAGTTTGAAATATTTGTGAGAATTACCAAAATGTGACAGAGACACAGAGTGAGCAAGTGCTGTTGGAAAACTGACACCAATAGACTTGCTTGATGCCAGGTTGCCACAAGCATTCAATTTGTAAAAATGCAATAAAGCAAAGCGCAATAAAACAAAATATGCTTGTAATTACAAACAAATCACCCTTACCATGGAGAGATCTGGTGGTCCCCACTTTGACCAAGTAATCAAAGTTGGCGTCACCAATCTTGACACAAGAGGCATTGCAAGCCTCTTAAAGTGAAGCAGTAAGAAAGAAATAACACAATATCACCTTTATATATCACATTTATATTATTGTTAAAAATGTTATACTTGAGGGACTTCCCTGGTGGCGCAGTGGTTAAGAATCTGCCTGCCAATGCAGGGGACACGGGTTTGAACCCTGGTCCGGGAAGATCCCACATGCTGCGGAGCAGCTAAGCCCGTGTGCCACAACTACTGAGCCTGTGCTCTAGAGCCTGCGAGCCACAACTACTGAAGCCCGTGTACCACAACTACTGAAGCCCGTACACCTAGAGCCCATGCTCTGCAACGAAGAGAAGCCACTGCAATGAGAAGCCCATGCACTGCAACTAAGAGTAGCCCCCGCTCGCCGCAACTGGAGAAAGCCCATGCGCAGTGATGAAGACCCAACGCAACCAAAAATAAGTAAAATAAAATAAAATTTTAAAAAAATGTTATACTTAAATATAACCATTAAGAAACAACATGACAAATCCAGACTGTGTGACATTCTGTAGGACAACTGACCTAAGTTTTCTCATTATAAACAACCAAAAAAATGTGTCTGTTCTCCATTAAAAGTTCTAAAAAAGATATAAAAACAGAATGTAATGTGTGGATCTAAATGGGCCCTGGATCCTGGAGACAGTTGGGAAAGACTGAATATGGATAGCTTATTAAACGGTGTTTGGAATTTTTGTTTTCGCAGATGTGATAATGAGTTAGTGATTATAGAATATGTTCTTAGTTTTAGGAGATGTAAATTTGCAGATTGAAGTATTTAGATGTAATGTGTCATGTCTGCCACTTGTATTCAGATGGTTCAGAATTTGCTCCCACAAATATGGCAAAATGTTAAGTTAGTGAACGTATGTGAAGAGACCTGGGTGTTCATAGTACTATTTTCTCTTTCAATTTTACTGTACACTTGAAAATCTTCAAAGTAAAAGCTGAGGGAAAGGTTATAGCATATGATACTGCCAAAGGAAAACCATTTGAAAAGTTTGTGTGAATGAGAAAGCATATGAATATTCTACTGCCCTATGTTAACATTTGACACTTCTGTCTTTCCATGCTAGTGGCTTGGATAATAAGTGTTCTGTGTATCCACTGACGTTTGACAAAAATGAAAACATGGCTGCCAAAAAGAAGTCCGTTGCTATGCACACCAACTACCTGTCGGCCTGCAGCTTTACCAACTCTGACATGCAGGTAAATAAGGGGATGCATGATGACGGGCCAGCCTGCTGGGGAGCAGGGTTGGTCGTGGAGAGCTAAAGTGGAGTTGCAGGCGAGGAAGCTGTTCTGGTGTCCCTCTTCACAGGAGGCTGTGTGCACTCCAGTTGACTCTAAGAGGAAGCTCCTGTTGTTTTTCATATATATGTGTATATGTGTGTATATGTATATATGTTTATATGTGTATGTGTGTATGTTTATATATGTGTATGTGTACATGTATATATGTTTATATATGTGTGTATACGTGTATGTGTGTGTGTATGTGTTTATATATGTGTATATGTGTGTATACGTATATATATGTGTGTGTATGTGTATATGTGTGTATACATGTTTATGTGTATATATGTGTGTGTGTATATATGCATTTTTTTTTTTTTTTTTTGAGCATGCCACTCAGCTTGTGGGATCTCAATTCCCCTACCAGGGATTGAACCCAGGCCACGGCAGTGAAAGGGCCGAATCCTAACCACTAGACCACCAGGGAATTCCTGGTTATATTATTATTTTTAATAAAATCAGAAATGGGGAAATTCAGGGCTGTTGACTGTTGGCAGAGATGAGATGAACTCCATGCCATATTGAACCTCCTCCTCTAATTGACTTGGTGGGGGTGGGAGTGGGTCAAGGAAACTTCTGGGGTGGTGGAAATTCCTGTCTGGGTCAGAGAGGTGGTTCCAAGGTGCCTCCGTATGTAAACCTTCACAGGGTGCTGACTTTCAGAGTTGTGCACGTGACACGCCTCATCGTACCTATTTTTCACTCCTGTTTTAACACATTCGAAAAGAAAAAGCATCAGAGGGTAAATCTGTGCCCTACTTTGAACAAGCCACAAAGTGGAGACAATCCAGCTTCAACGCTTTGGCCACGTTTTCTCTCACAAGTCCTAAAGCATCCTATCGTGTCTCTGTCACATCTCTCCAGAAAGCCTGCACAGATGCCACCACCCGCATTGCCAGATACCAGGGGTGACTGAATAGCAGGGGAGGCTGGGAGTTCAGAGCAGGAGTGGGGGGTCGTAAACGTGCTGCAGGGGCCACCCTGGAGGATGAGTGTGTTGCCAGTGAGGTGGAGGGGAGCATTGTAGGAGGCAGGTGGCCCGAGAGGTGGGCAGGGCCCGATCACAGGGTGCCCTGAGTGGCGGGGCTGACCCTACAAATGGCAGGGAGCCATTGCTGGGGCTGGGGCAGATTGGGTTTGCTTGAAGGAGGAGACTGAGTCAGATTAAAGGCCACTCTGGCTTCAGCTGACTGACGTCAGCAGCGGGGTTGGGGGTGGCAAGGATAGCGGCAAGGAGACCCGGGGATGGGTAATTGTCTCACTTCTGACGGGAGGGCTGTTTGGACTTAGAGGGCAGCGTTTACACCTGTTTTTCGCGACCAGGAGTCTTGCAGGCCTCTGCAGTAGAGAGTGCTGTTGCCCTGGCTGCTGCAGTGGCCACATCGGATGTCTTTGGGCCTGAGGGGCAGCCAAAGCAACAGAGGATGTTTAGTCTCCTGTTCTGGATGGTGAATCCTGAGCAAGCTTTTATTATTCTCTGTGTTTTGTTTTTCTCACTTGCAAGTGAGGATCGTAGTAAATTCCTCCCTCATGAGGTTTTCTGAGGATTAAATGAGATGATTCATCTCAAATACTTAGTAAATATCAATAAACATTAGCTCTTATTGTTTTGTTATTTATATTAACGCAAAGCTTCATGGGTGATTCAGATGCATAGCCTAGTTTGGGTACCACTGAACTCATGAACTAAGCTTCCTTCCAGCTCTGGGATCTAAGATGAAAAACAGAAACTTCAAAAAGCTGTTATAAGACCTACAGATTCTCTACATTCCAGAATAAATGAGTGACAATGAGTTAGAGGATCTGTTTAGTGCATTTATCATAATGAATGTTTGGTTTATAAAATTTATTTTTACTTACATTGTAATGAAGAGCACAAATATTTAAAATATTTTTTAAATATTAAGAAGTTACTGTTAACTTTTAAAGACTATTCATTTCTTTGACTGAAGAGTATGGTATGGAAAATTCCCATTAAAGAGCTAGACCGAGGGAATCATTTCAGGCAGTCATTTGTTTGGACCTGATGTCCCAAAAAAGATTGGCAATTACTGGCCCCTTTGCAAATGTTAGGACAGGACTGGGGTGGAGCATCCCCTAGTGGGTGTGGCCAGCAGAGATTGGAGGGAATTGTAGCACATCACAAAATACAAGTTCTCAAATTAAGACATGGTCCAAGTCTTGTGTGTTCCTAAGCTGCTCTGACCAGCCTGAGTCCTCTTGTCAGGTGTACAAAGGCCTCTTAAGGGAAGTCGAGGCCAGAGGGAGTCCCATGGGCAGCTGCATGGGCTTTGTAGCCTGGAGGGTCTCCAAATTTGAGAGCTGCCTGCAAGTGGGGGCTTTGAGGAGGGCCTTGGGGCCCACACCCAAGAAGCCTGAGAACTCTGGAACTCAGCCAGCTCTTTCTCCATGGAGGGGCCTCTCCTGGCTGCAAGAAGATCCTAGGCCTCCCAGACTGCTGGCAGGAACACACTCCCAAGACGGTGTGGCCAGCAGGTGCAAGGCCAGGGTGGGAATGGATTCTTTCCTTGTAATATGTCCCCTCCCTGCAAGAAACAGAAGATTCTTTTACAAGTGCTAGGCCTAGCGTGTGAGAGGGAAGGGAAGAGAGGGGGAAGGAGGGAGAGGATGAGAGGAGACCACCAGCACGTGGAAACTAGGGGTACAGCACAGTCAGTGGGTGCACTGAATGCTGGCAGTCCTTTAAGGCCTACTTCCTGTTTTCTTTCCTCAGCCATCAGTAATCTCCACCCACAGAGGGCTCTGTTGTGGGCACTTACACTGCAAGAGCCCCTTCCCACACTGTCTTATCACCTCGTCCAGCCCCTGTGAGCAGCAGGAAGGTGGGGCGTAGGGAGGCTCTGCTTGCCAGGGCTTAACCCTTGTGGGTCCCCCTATGGCTGCTCAGAACCATGCTGGCTCCAGGGCTCTGCGATACCATCAGCTGGGTCTTTGAGGCCTTGAGCCCTGGATCCCCACTGCCTTTCTCCCAATTGCGGCAGAGCCCAAGCCTCACACACACTGGCAGCAACAAAATTTAAAACCCTAGTTCTGGCCACCATGCCTTTCCCCAGGCACCCCAGTGTTCTTCTTCATTCATGGGCCAGCCTTGGTACTTGAAACTATCCAGAGTCTGCTTGAGGGACAGCTGCACTGACCTCAGACAGATTTTCCTAAAATATACCCTTGATTTGGTCATTCTGCTCAGAAGCTTTCCACAGGTCCCTCTTGCCTACAGGCTCAAGTCCTGACTCCGTACCCAGGCACACCTTTCATTCACTGCACAGGTGCGCCTTCCCCTCAGCTTGCTCTGCTCTCCTCCCCTTCCTTAGTGAGTGGCCAGCTCTCAGTCCTCCTCTGAGATCAGCTCACATGTTGCCAAAGTGGGTTTGGTGTCCCTCTCACAGACCTACCTATATCTCAGCACTTCTCACTCTGTCGTAAGTGATCATTGTCTCGTCTGCCAAGACCATCAGAAACACCTGCCACCCAGCAAAGCTAAGTTTATTAGACCTACTGCAGCAAGGGAGAACCCCAACTTGACAGAATCACTATACCGTCTCAAAATGAAGAAACTGGGGAAGGGTCCTTAGAGGGTTTCAGGGTCCAGGGTGAGTGGTCCAACCTCACCATGGTTGCAGACCCTGAATTGCAGTTCTCTGTGGGTCCTGAATAAACCCATCTTTGCTGGAGAAATACCTGTCAGTCTGTTTGTTTCAGGTCAACAGCTTGCTCACCAGGACTTGCTTTATAAGACCCTTACCTCGCTGGGCTTACCAACCCTAAGCTATTATGTCGTAACTAGTTTTCCACCTTAAAAGACCCACCTTAAAATGGGAGGGCACACACCTTGGCAGCGGTCGTGGAGGAAACCGGCGAGGCTTCCGGAAAGAGCTGATGAGCAAGCTGCTGCCCCTGCGCTTTTTTTGCCTGTAACCATAGCGAGTGGACCATGGCGAGGCATGTGCAAGTCCCCACACAGCAAGGCAAGGAGAACCGTTTTACAGGGTGGAAAAGGAAGTTGGGAGGATTAAACAGAGTTCATGGCTTTTCTTTTTTTTTTTTTAATTTATTTATTTTATTTATTTATTTTTGGCTGCGTTGGGTCTTCATTGCTGCACGTGGGCTTTCTCTAGTTGTGGTGAGCGGGGGCTACTCTTCATTGTGATGCTTGGGCTTCTCACTGTGGTGGCTTCTCTTGTTGCAGAGCACGGGCTCTAGGCTCGCGGGCTCAGTAGTTGTGACTTGCAGGCTCTAGAGTGCAGGCTCAGTAGTTGTGGCATGTGGGATCTTCCCGGACCAGGGATCGAACCCGTGTTCCCTGCATTGGGAGGTGGATTCTTAACCACTGCGCCACCAGGGAAGCCTGAGTCCATGGCTTTTCATTGGCTGAATCCTTCCCAGGAAAGAAGAGAAGTCTGTCTTCTTCCTGTTGGTCACTATCATCACAGGACATGAAAGCTCCCCCTTCCGGTCTCCCACTGTATTTAATTGAGGCTTCTGTTTCATTAATTTTTTACAAAGCTGTTAGTCTTGATAAGTAAGCTTAGTTGGTTCACAGTTTTATCTTGCAGGAGCAGTTATTTCCTGGAGCGGGCAGCTAGGTTATTTTTACTTGGTTTCTCAGTATTGTCTAATGCAGCACCGGGAAGTGTGCCTGGCCCTGGAATTGATTAACGTAGGGACAGGGAGTTTGGTGGGTTTCAGTCCTTCCTGACAATCCTGTTAACCAAGTTCCAGGAGAGCAGAGACCAAGACACAGTCTTTCTGCAAACCCTGATGCCTAGCGGAGGGCCTGGACGTGGTCAGCACACGGCAGATGCTGGTTGACCCTGTGTGTCTGTCAGCACCACTCAGTGGCCCAGGGAGCCTCTGGGGGATCCAGCTACAGGAGACTGTGTTTAGCAAAATCCTGCTCCAGGTGGGTCCCGGCAAGCAACGTCAGCATCACCTGGGAGTTTGTGGGAAATACAGAATCTCAGGCCCCACCCCAGGCTCTCTATTAGCAGCTGCGTGTGGGGTTGCACATTAATGTCTGGGAAGCACGACGCTGGGCTTGGGTGCTTGTGGGAGCCGCTTGAGGTTCTGTGAAGCAAGCGTTCACAGAGCCCTTCCTACGTGGCAGGCAGGTATAGAGCCCCGCAGGTACCACAGGGAGACCTCTGGATTCCATACTCTGCAGGAGGACAGGCACATAAACAGCTCCAGGACAGCGAGGGTGTCAAAAATGAACTGTTTCTTTCTCAGTACCAGAGAAAGAGTTCTGTGCTTGAGTCCAGATTTAGCGGGGGGGGGGGGGGGGGTGGTGGGGTGGTGTGTGTGTGTGTGTGTGTGTGTGTGTAAGGAGCCTCCTCTTCCCTGTGGAACTGTAAGCATCTGCTTGGCTTCCCCTGACAGGGACATTAATGACAGCCACACCCTTCCTGTCCTTTCCTGCGGCAGATCCTGACAGCGAGTGGCGACGGCACGTGTGCCCTGTGGGACGTGGAGAGCGGGCAGCTGCTGCAGAGCTTCCATGGGCACGGGGCCGACGTGCTCTGCTTGGACCTGGCTCCCTCAGAAACCGGGAACACCTTCGTGTCCGGGGTAAAGACCCAAGGAAGATCTCTGGGGGGTCCTTTGTCCACTAGGGAGGCTCATGGTAGCACTTCCTGTTAATCTGTGGGACTAGACTGGACACTTCCCTGGATGGGGCTGAGATTCCTTAAATAAGTAGCAGAGAGTGAGCCTCTGAGACCTTTAGAGACAGTCGCTAGGCACCAGGAGGCTCAGGTGGCAGTGGTGGCGAAGCATCGCTGTGGCGTGATCAGAGCTTTGACACTGGTGGGACACTCTCCCGCCCCACCCCTGCCAGTCGCCAGCCCCTCCCACTCTCGGGCACAGGGAACAGCGTATCTGAAGGCTACGAGTCGGACAGGCAGGCCACCATGGCAGAGGAGCACCAGATGAGCCAGGACACCTGGGACCCACGTTTGCTACCTGACTCTCCATTTCATCCTCTGTAAATTGGGCATAAGGCACGATAGCATTTGCCCCCCACCTTCCCCAGGATATTGTGAGCAGTAGAGGGAAGAGTTTACAGTGTGGTATGCAGAGAGGCAAGTATTTCTATGGACACCTGGGAATAAGAATGGAGAACTGAGGTGGCTGGCCTGACCTCTGGGTCCTGTCTCATCTCGCTCAGGAGACAAGTGATGAGAGAGGACAGAGATGCAAACGCTGTCTAATGATGTTTGCTCCGAGCTGCCCACATCTTAGTCCTGGGCCTCAGGTGAGGGCTGTGAGGCCTCGAGTGGGCAGGGACCCTGATTTTCTTCTTGGGTATTTGGCCCTATCTGTGTACATTTCATTCTTGTGTCTTTGTATAACTGTATTTATCCCTACTCAACGACACTCTTTTTTCAAATTGTTGGTATCATTGTGGACTGTATCGTCTCTTTCAGAGTATTAAACTCCATCTGATTTAGGGTCCAGTAACGATTTGAAGAGACTCGCTGATTCCTTTGTCCACATTCTCAGTAAAGATGCTTGGAGTGCTGAACTCCCACAGCAGGTCTCGCTGAGACATCAGTCGTGGCACCTCATCCACCCTCTCCTCTGAGTTGAAACCAACAACTTGGACACTAATTTTAACCCATGACTCCTTCTGTTTGACCTTTGAGAGTCTAATTATACTGCTCATGCTTGATCACGGAAGGCTCTGCAGGAATTTATCAAAATGCTCCCAGAAGCAAGAGAGTATGTGAAAGCCTAGTGTTCATGATTCTCTGGGTCATGGTAGCAGCCCAGAGAAGGTTCACTTTACAGGTGTTGAGGCAGAAGTCCAGGGAGGTGACTTGCCTGAGCCACCCAGCCGACTGCGGGCAACACCCTGACTAGGCTGCTGGGGTGCAGCTGGCCCAGGGGCTGCCCCACACACCTGAGGCAAAGCTGGGAGGTCCCACCACACCCACTATCCACCTGCCCTCCTCTCCTCTGGGCTTACAGAGGCAGAGATAAAGAGGAGGGGGAAAGAGAGGGAAAAGTGAAGAGAGATGCCCAGGAGGAAGGAGAGAAGGAGGCTCTGGAGAGTTTGCAGCCCCTCAGAAAGGTGGGAGAGAAGAAAACGTGCTTAAAAGGGGGCTGGGTGCCTTCCCTTGCTCGTCACCCTGACCCCAAGACCTCTCTCTGGCCGCGTGAGGCTTGTCAGTTGAGGAAAGTGGCCTTAGGTAAAGCTAGTGCCAGAAGAGCATATTGTCAGCCATTTACTAATGGGAACCAAAAGGTCTCTGTGACATAACCAGAACTCATGCCTGTCTGTAGACATTCCTTGCATTGTACATAACTCTGGGTAACTTTCTGTTTGTAGGGATGTGACAAGAAAGCCATGGTGTGGGACATGCGCTCCGGACAGTGCGTGCAGGCCTTTGAAACGCACGAATCTGACATCAACAGTGTCCGGTCAGTGAGTAGAACGTTCACGTTGCTCCTCTGTCCTCCAGTGTTCCCCGGCCTGGGCTAGCACTTAGCCTCTAGGCTCAATTTACTTGGCCGAGAGAGGCTTTTCCAGCAATAATGGCTGATTTGTGGTGGGACTGAACAGCACTCCCGATTTCTTGGAGAATTTTAATATAATTGCACTAGGGGCAATGGATATTATCCTGTCTAGGTCAAGTCAGTGTTTCTCATTCATTCATTCAACAAATGTTGATGAAGTCCTTATCTGCGAGACATTATTCCAGAAACTGGGAGTACTGTTTTGAACAAGACAACATCGCTACTGTCCTACAGAAGACAAAGCACAGATAAACGTGCTGTTTAAGTACTGCTAAGTGCTAAGAGAAAGTAAAACAGGGAACTGTGATAAGATGGGGTATTTCTTTGAATGGTCAGGCCTCTCTGATAAATTGATGTTTAAATTGAGACCAGGATAATGAAGGAGCCAGGCTTGCAAAGAGCCGGGGGGAAGATCAGGGAGGTGAGATGTTCAGGGACCTAACAAAAGGCCAGGTCACCACTAGCGAGTCCTGAGTTGGGGAGGTGGCCAGCGTGATCCATGTTTTGCCTTTGAAAGGTCACTCTGGGTGCTGTATGGAGAATGGATTGTAGGGGAGCAAGAATGGAAGTATGACGGCCAGTTAGAAGGTTGTTGTGTGAGTTTTAGAATGAAATGATGGTGGCTGCAACTAAAGAAGACACACAGGGAGGACAGAAATGTCTAGAATTGTGAAGGATTTGAGATTTTACCCTAGCTGCAAGCTATGAAGTAAGGCTGCCACAGATTCATGGATGCTGCTAGAAGGCATGAGACTCCTGGGTTAGAGATGCAGGATAGTTGGTTACTCATAGTGATGGCAGTAGCTGGGGTATCAGCATCTTTTTGCTGGTTACCTAAGCCCCAATTCTACAGGGTCACATGAAAAGGGCCAAATGACACCTGCCCATGCAAAGGGCTGCATTATAGGAGAAGAACCCTCAGCTCAGGGAACCTGTATCTTTTATAAGGGGCAGTAAGCACTGATACATTTGCTAAGACAGGGAGGGTTGGAGGCAGTGCAGGGAGAAGGCAGTGGTTGCATATGGATTCTGGAGCTCTGTCTTGGGCTAGCTAAGTCTGAGACGCTATTATACGACCAAGTGGAAATGTCAAGTAGGTAGCAGGAGCTGTGAACCGGATTCCAAGAGAGAGGTCAGGACTTGACATATATATTTAGAAGCTGGCACTGTCAGGACAGCATTTAAAGTATAATCACGCAAGAATAGTTATACTTAGAGGAAAGTACTAGACTTATTCCCCTTAAAAGCCAGAACACAGGGCTTCCCTGGTGGTGCAGTGGTTAAGAATCCACCTGCCAATTCAGGGGACACGGGTTTGAGCCCTGGTCCGGGAAGATCCCACAGGCCGCAGAGCAACTAATCCCGTGCGCCACAACTGCTGAGCCTGCGCTCTAGAGCCCGTGAGCCACAACTACTGAGGCCGTGTGCCACAACTACTGAAGCCTGCACGCATAGAGCCCGTGCTCTGCAACAAGAGAAGCCACAGCAATGAGAAGCCCTCACACTGCAACCAGAGAAAAGTCCACATGCAGCAGTGAAGACCCAACACAGCCAAAAATAAATAAATAAAATAATAATAATAATAATTTTTAAAAAGCCAGAACACAATAAGAATACTTAATTACCTTAGTGGTAGAAATATTAATGAGAATTTTCTAGCTCTTTGACCTCAAATGTAGGAAAGGAAAACAGGGGAAAAAAAACTATCACTTTTTGCAAATGTGCAGTAATTACCCAGAAGATCCAAGGAAATCAATTGAGAAATTACTACAGATAGTAAATGAGGTTTTTTGTGTTTTTTTTTTTTGTGGTACACGGGCCCCCCCACTGTTGTGGCCTCTCCCATTGCAAAGCACAGGCTCCGGACGCGCAGGCTCAGCGGCCGTGGCTCACGGGCCCAGCTGCTCCGCAGCATGTGGGATCTTGCTGGACCGGGGCACGAACCCGTGTCCTCTGCATCGGCAGGCGGACTCTCAACCACTGCGCCACCAGGGAAGCCCAGTAAATGAGGTTTTTAAGATACAGGATAGAATATAAAGCCACAAAACTAAATTAAATCCCTATATATTCATGAAATAACAGCTTAAACATGCACGTTCTCTCACCCATGCTGTTCCCTCTACCCAGAACCCTCTTCTTCTAATATCCACCAGGTCTCTACTTAGGCTGCCCTCTGTCCAGAAGGCCTGATTATTTTTCTTTTTAGATATTTATTTATTTTGGCTGTGCCAGGTCTTAGTTGCAGCACGCGGGATCTTCGTTGCGGCGTGCGGCATGCACACGGGATCTAGTTCCCCAACCAGGGATCGAACCCGGGCCCCCTGCACTGGGAGCGCGAAGTCTTACCTACTGGACCACCAGGGAAGTCCCTGAAGGCCTGATTAGAGAGAGGATGACTGTAACAGTAATAATCATTAGTTATTGCATGCTTTTTATTTGGTACCATGCCACGTTCTTTGTATAATATATATAGTGTCTTATTCAGTCTTTACAGCAGGAAATGTACATTATCCTCCTCACTTTTCAGATGAAGAAACTGAAGCTGGGCCAGGTGAAGGCACTTGCCAGAAGTATCCCATGTAGTGAGTGGTCAGTGCAGACAGCTTCCCGTGGCTCTGTATATCTGATTGCAGTGTCTGTGTTTATAACCACTGTCTTATCCCTTAGCTCTGGCCAAGTCTTGGGAATGGGGTATATGACCAAGGGGAAGCAAGGATACAGGGGACCTGCCTGTGTTCGGTGTCTGGTACAGATATACATATTATCTCATTTACTCCTTGCCAATACTCTGCAAGGCCAGTGTCACTGTCCCCTGTTTACAGAGAAGAAAATTAGGTCAATGGGACCTTCCAGATGAGCCTCCCTTTCTGGCCTCTGTAATGAGTGGTCTGTGTATCCCTAGAAGTCTGGGGGACCAGCATGGGACAGCCTTCCCAGATGGTTCTGATGGGCACCCAGGACCACTCTAAGTGCTTTCTCCCCACACTTTCTCTCTGCAGATACTACCCGAGTGGAGATGCCTTTGCTTCAGGATCAGATGATGCTACGGTATGTTTCTAAGTTATTGAGAGCTTTTCCTATCCAAAGGAGAGATATGCTGACCTAATTTTAGTTTTCAAAAATAACTTTTTTCCTGATTACAGAACTGATGTGACTTCAATAAAGAAAACTTGGGGGAAAACACTAAATTATGTTAATCATTATACCCAAGAAAAATCACAGTTCAGTGAATTCCTTTCTGTCTTTTTAGTTTTTAAACAAAATGCTTTATAATTTGCTTTTTTCACTTAGCAATAGATTGTGGACATTTTCCCATGCCAATACATATTTTTCTCCCACGTTATATTTTCTTAATGATTGAATAGTTTTCCACGTTATGGATATGCCATCATTTACTTAACCAGTCTTCAAGTTTTGGGTCATTAGGTTTTTTCCAAGGTTTTTTTTTCCTGTTAAAAACACTGCTATAAGCAAATATTTTTGGTACCTCTCTTATCATTTCCTTAGAATTAATTCTCTGACATGAGCTTGTTGAGTTAAAAATCAGCCTAGTTTTTTTTTGTTGTTTTTTTGTTTTGTTTTGTTTTTTGCGGTACACGGGCCTCTCACTGTTGTGGCTTCTCCCGTTGCGGAGCACAGGCTCCGGACACGCAGGCTCAGCGGCCATGGCTCACGGGCCCAGCCGCCCCGCGTCATGTGGGATCTTCCCGGACCGGGGCATGAACCCGCGTCCCCTGCATCGGCAGGTGGACTCTCAACTACTGCGCCACCAGGGAAGCCCAAAATCAACCTAGTTTTAAGGCTTTTGATACTAATTGTCAAATTATGTTGACCTATATTTCAGGAGAAAAAAAATATCCTCCTGTGCCCTCAAAATAGCAAATATCTTATTAAATAATGAACTGCACTTTAATTTGCTATCCTGGAAGAAATTACAGGGGAATAGATTGAGGGTTTGATAATCATGAAAATTTAAAACTTCTGTATTTCAAAAAATATTTAACAAAATTTAAGGGCATACATTTGGGAGAATTCAAGAGCTTTCAAAACTTCCCTACCCTTTGATCCAGCCATTGCTATTTCTTGGGAACAATTCTATTCTAAGGATTCTATTTTTTAGCTATTCTAAGGAAAATATCAGAGATGCATATAAAGATTTTTATAGAAGAAGGATCATGGCTTCCCCATAATTTTATTTGTAAAAGAGAAAAATCAGACGTAATCAAACACTTAGCAGGGTATAGCTAAGTAGATTCTGATATATCCACATGAGGAATATAACAACCATATTACTCCTGTTTTTTTTTAAGATTATTTAATGATATGAGAAAATGCTCATAACATAATGCTAATAGAAGCAATAATGAAACATCCTCCCCATTTAAATCCACACATAAAATAGATGAAGGCTGAAGGGAATAGTCCAGATGTTAGTAAATACCTCTAGGATTGGGGGTGACGTTTATTTCCTTCTTTATGCATTTCTGAGTTTTCCTGAATTTTCTGCAGTGAACACACATTCTTTGTCAGAAAAAAAAAGAGGGCTTTCATTTTTATTTTTGTACCTAAAGAAATCTGTATTTGCTGTTTCTTTGAATCTCCAGTAATCCCTGGAGATTGATAGGAATCGGGATTGAGGGAGAAAATACTAGGAGAGAAAACGAAAGAGGTTTTTCCCTTATCCCTCAAACTACACAAGCCACTGGCACCAGCCTGTAGCTCTGTAGCCATCAATGCACCAAACAGGATCCAGAAACAAGTGCCTCTTTGTCTTCTTTGTCACCCCAGTGTCGCCTCTACGACCTCCGGGCAGACAGGGAGGTTGCCATCTATTCCAAAGAGAGTATCATCTTTGGAGCTTCCAGCGTGGACTTCTCCCTCAGTGGTAAGATTTTATTTCAGAAACTTTCCCAGGACTGTAAAACAGGACTTCAATGAAACCCAGCTCTGCCAAGCTTCCCTCCTAGCTAAACTTCCTGTGGGTCCATGTGCTAAAGAGTCTACTTTTGCACCAGTTTTCCTCCACTGCATTTTTGACAGCCCGCTTTGCCCTGCCTGAAGCAGCTTCCCCAGCCCAGTTCACTCCACGGGAAATGAAGGCTGGGCCCACCTAATGCTCTTCTTCAAAACAATGATGTATCAAAACTGCATCTGTGCCTTTAGGCATTTCCTCTCCAGCCTTCCATTTTCCTTTCACACCTGAAAAGGGACCTTTTTTTCCAGAGGTGGGGCGGTGGGGGGGGGGGAGTGAACAAGAGTCCCTTTCTTAATTCCCTGAAGCTCATGGCACCTCTGCCCTCACAGCTGGGGAGGCTGCCTGTGAAAGTTAAGGCAGCACTCGTATGCTGGGTCACTGGACCATTCAGTTTTCCCAGACACCCCCCAGTTGTGTAGCTGTGCTTTTGTGCATACATGCTGCTACTGGAACGTCTTTTCCCGTCCTTCTCTGCATTGCAAACTCCTATTCAGTCCTCAAAAGCCAGCTCAAATGTTGCTTTCCCTGTAGTGCCCTTTTTTTAAAATTTTTTAATTTAATTTTAATTTATTTATATATTTTTGGTTGCGTTGGGTCTTTGTTGCTGTGCGTGGGCTTTCTCTAGTTGCATCGAGCAGGGGCTACTCTTCATTGCAGTGCGCGGGCTTCTCATTGCGGTGGCTTCTCTTGTTGTGGAGCACGGGCTCTAGGTGCGCGGGCTTCAGTAGTTGTGGCACGCAGGCTCATTAGTCATGGCTTGCAGGCTCTAGAGCGCAGGCTCAGTAGTTGTGGTGCATGGGCTTAGTTGCTCCGCGGCATGTGGGATCTTCCCAGACCAGGGCTCGAGCCCGTGTCCCCTGCATTGGCAGGCGGATTCTTAACCACTGCGCCACCAGGGAAGTCCCCTGTAGTGCCCTTCTTGATCCCCCTTCCTCTATGATCACATAACACTTCACACATAGCTGAGCACTTCCATGACAGCCCTTACCACAGGGTGCTGCAATGATTTATGAGTCAGCCTGCCCACCACCACCCTCCACAGGGGCCAGCAACTGTGCTTTCTCCTCTTTGAATCCCCAGGGCAAAGCACAGTGCCTGGCACATAATGGGCACTAAATCACTGTTTATTAAATGAATGAATGAATGAATGAGTGAGTGAGTGCATGAGTGAGAGTCACGAAAAGAAAAACAAGAAGGAAGGAACTGGTTTCATAACCATCATATCCTTCTGCTTTAAGGTCGCCTGCTGTTTGCTGGATACAACGATTATACCATCAACGTCTGGGATGTCCTCAAGGGATCCCGAGTCTCCATCTTGTTTGGACATGAAAACCGTGTTAGTACTCTACGAGTTTCCCCTGATGGGACTGCCTTTTGCTCAGGATCATGGGATCATACCCTCAGAGTAAGAGAGAAGTCTTTCTACTTTCCTGTGTGTGTGAGAGCAGGAGTGATTGGCCTTCCTGAAAGCAGAGGGGTCAGAGTAAGCTAGGATGGGCCTGGGCAGCCAAAATGGAGCTCTACTTTCAATTCTATAGCCACAGAGAAATGATTTGCCTGGGGAGGTAGTGAGTTCCCCATCGATGCAGCTATTCAAGCAGATACCCTAAAAGTCTGATTCCAGCCTTTGACAAGTCAGATTGCCAGTCTCACCTCCCAGTAGTGCTGGGTTCTTGATCTTTGGTCACAGACCCCTGTGAAGCCCACACAGGGGCTTCAGGAGACCTATGAAGGCCCTGCAATTATATGCTAAATTGTGTGTGTGTGCGCGCGCGTGCGCATTTTTCCAGGAAAAGTGTCCTCATGGCTTTTATTAGATTCTCAAAGAGCTCCATGACTTTGTCAGATGTTGGCTCCCTAGAAATGCCACCAAAGTAACCTGTTCATCAAGCAAAGCTTACCTCACTGTGGAAGATCACAAACTTCACAGTTTTATTAGCATTTCAGAAGGGGAGAGCAAAGGCAGGTATTTATGAGGTTTGGGGAGTCTGGTTGAAGGCAGGTCTTTTGATGGAGGGACTTAATTAGGATTGGACAAATTTGTGGCATAGTTTAAGATTGTTGGACACAGGGTGGGGGGAGGGAGAGAATTTCGAAGACCGTCTTGAAAAGTAGGCGGTCATTTGATGCTGTGTACTGTCGTGAGAAGTGTGTCTTTTCTAAAGAGGGTAATTGAGTAGTCTAGTCTTAGGGTAAATAGATAAAAGGATTTTTGCAAAGTTCCTGAAACAAACGGTAAAGTTATCTGTGACTTCATCATCCTGGGCAAGAGTTTGCTAAATTAATAAACATGTCAGTGTACCCAGTGAGCTGAATGGGTACAGAGGGTTCTGGTTTTCAATCTAAGAGTTACCTTCCCTAGCAAGAAGGCCACAGATGCCCTTCAGATGATTAACTAAGGGAGAGGGGGAGCCAGGGCCAAAGAAGCCCCTTTGAGTTGCTAGGAGTAAAGTGTTATCTTTCTAAGACATGTGAATGCTCTATTTTGGATGTCGTGTGTATGTTTGTGTATAGTAGACTTTGATTTTATCTCTTTAAACTCAGGTTTTACAAGTCATTAACTGAAAACAGACTAAAAATTATCTATTTGTGTCTTTGCAGGTCTGGGCTTAATCATAATTCACATATAGGTACCTGAGAATAGAATTTGAAATCGTCACATGTAAATAGATCTTGCTTCTAGAGGATCTCAGAGTTTATTGCAACTTAGCTTAAGGGAGCAGCTCCATGACTGAAAGTTCAGCAAGCATCTCCAATATTACTGTTAAAACCACCACCTGGAAAGATCCCAGTGTGAGCCTTTAGCACTATGAGAACACCTTCAAGTACAGTGTTTTTCATTTCAAACACTTTTTAAAATGTATCTGTTTTTAAGGTTATTCTAAACTATTGTCTCAACTCATTCTATCCCCAGTACAGTTCAGCATATAATATATTCTATATTGTTTCCTTGAATCAAATTTATTTTTCGGAGCACTTTAAAAGCTGATTTTTCTCAGTGTACACTGTGACTTTTGGAACGTTCCCCTGCAAGTGCTGACTTTAATGCACTGTGTGAGAAGGACAGTGTTAATTGGTCTTTGATAGAAGAGAATGCCAATTCCAAATGTAATTAGACAGAATCAATTTTTTTAAAGTGTGTTTTTATGGTGAAAGTATCCTTTTCAGCCTTGCGTCCAATTGTATTTTTTCAGATAAAACATTTTCATATGTGTAAACAGTTATAAATGAAGCAGAGATATCATAAAATAGAAGGTTTGATTGTGAATCTTGTGATTGTGGGATATATCTCTGCATCATGGGGACAGGACGTTTTCTTAGAGGGAAACGCTGAATGTTGTTTGTGACACAAATGCTTCTCAGAGCAACCAAAACCTTTCTGTGTAGGAACACAAGACAGTAAACTCATTTAAAAATCTGTTTGTAGTGTTAGACGTATTAGGATTAGTAGCATCTACTCAGGCTAAAATGAATCTTGTTCATATCAGTTATACTCATCTTTATTGCATTGCAAGTGCAATTACATATACAAATTAATTGATAGGTCTCGAATGATAATGTCTTAGTTTCACTTATATTGAGGAAAAATAGCATAAAATATATCTTGTCTTTATGTGAAATTCAGCAGTTCCTTCTGGAAGGTACCAAGTGTTTTAGTTACAGGATCCCTTATTTTCAGTTCTGTTTTGTTTTAAGGTGTAGAGGCTGATTCTTTGCTTTAGAAAACTCCTCACTCATAAAGATGGCATGCACCACTTAGGGAAACAGAAGGTCATCTCAGACCAAAAATGGTGCCTGGGTGAGGCTTGCCCTGTGGGTGGTCTGGGGTCTGGCAGGCCAGGTTCTCCTGGTGCCCGAGGGCTGTGTGTGCTGAGTCCCCTGGATCCTCGGTCCCCTCTCTTGGCCCTGCTCCAGCCTGGACCTTTTCCTAACAGTAGTTCTGGCTTTGCAGGCCCAGCCGCAGGCTCTGCTGCTTGAAGTTGCCCTTCCAGGGCTGGAGCCACCCGATAGGCCTGGACCCAGTGCCCCTGTAAACCTCAGGGGGCGTGCCAGGCCCACCTGCAAAACAACTTGTTCAGGTATCAAGATGGGCCCAGTCAGTCAAAAATTACCCAAGCCAGCTTTTCAATCAACTCTTTTTAAATAAACATAATGATTATATGCAATCATTTGCCAAGAAAACATGTACCAAGGGTTTTACTACACAACAGGCCCTGGAGTAGAGAGAGAAAATATGAAAGGCTCCTGCTCACCCCCCTACCCCCTCACCCCCCCTCCTCTCGCATCCCCCAGACCTCCACCCCGCCCTACCCACCTTGAGAGCCCAGAGGGAAGGGGGGACGGAGCATGGTCCAGAGGGACAACTTTTCAGCCACCTTCTCCCTCTAGTATAGATTCCAGTCTGAACAGGCGCTCAGGGAAATGGGCACAGGGTCTACCCAGCTCCTGCCAACTGCTGAAGGGCTGGCCCCACAATGTGTCCTGTGAAATTCTCAAGCTCTGCTCCCAGAATGTTCCTGAGCTTGTTCCTGGGCTCCTAGTTATGGCATCCCCTTCCCTCTCTCCCACAGACCTTTTTGTGCCTCTGCACTCTGACCTGGGCCTCCCAGAAGTGAAGGAAGGCAGGGCAAAGGAAAAGTTACCCAGACTCTGGGGAAGCAAATTCAAGGTTATATGTTTGGAGAGGTGGAGGAGCATCTTCAGTAAATGTGCAAAATAGGCCCTAACTTTCCAATCAAAAAAGTGACCACAATGTGACCACAAAAGTGACCACATTTCAGCCATAAAAAGAAATGAAATTGAGTTATTTGTAGTGAGGTGGATGGAACTAGAGACTGTCATACAGGGTGAAGTAAGTCAGAAAAAAAAAACAAATACCGTATGCTAACACATACATATGGCATCTTAAAAAAAAAAAGGTTCTTCTAGGGGCAGGACAGGAATAAAGATGCAGATGTAGAGAATGGACTTGAGGACACGGGGAGGGGGAGGGGTAAGCTGGGACGAAGTGAGAGAGTGGCATGGACTTATATACGCTACCAAATGTAAAACAGATAGCTAGTGGGAAGCAGCCGCATAGCACAGGGAGATCAGCTCGGTGCTTTGTGACCACCTAGAGGGGTGGGATAGAGACGCAAGAGGGAGGGGATATGGGGATATATGTATACGTATAGCTGCTTCACTTTGTTATACAGCAGAAACTAACACACCATTGTAAAGCAATTATACTCCCATAAAGATGTTTTAAAAAATAAATAAAAAATAATTTTTAAAAAAGTGACCTTCAAGGCCCTAAGAAAGTATTCCCTCAAACACTCACCCCCATGGGCAGTTAGCCACCTCCCCTATAAGTATTTACTCTCACAGTGCCTGTTGTTTAGTATTTATTGATGAAATACTTGGCTGGAAATATACTACACCACATGGAGACTGAAGGATAAACCCCAGGTAATAAATTATATTTTGCATATTCAAAATAATGCTGAGTGGAGTGTTTTAATCTGGTTTTCTTTCTTTAGAGGACTTGGAGGCAAAGCTACCAAACCATTGTGGTGAAGGGGCCAAATAGATGTGCCCTGAGGTGTGCATAGCCTTGGACACCCCCTTTCCAGCCAGAGAAGAGAAAGGTTAGGCAGACAAGGGGGTTAAACAAGGAGGTATGTGATGACAGGTGTTTGTGGGAAATACCTGTGAACTGAAACCAAGGCAGCTGCTTTGGAGGGAATGGGCAGCTGGCCTCCCAGAAGTAGGGCCCTGCTGCTGGTCCTGTTCTGGAATGAGCCCAAGGCCAGAGCAGGCACCCAATATCCACTTCCCTCTTCCCACCCTGGACCTCCTCTATACCCTTCCCGGGATTATAAGTGGCTTAAAGGCAGTACAGGTTGTAAGGGCCTTAGCATCCTTGCCTCTCATAGTTGCTTGGCCATCTGGCTAGAAGGTGGTCCTGCTGACACTAGGACTCATCTATAAGAGGGGGACAGCATGGGGACAAAGGATGTGCACCTAGTTTCAGACCCAGCTCTACCACTTTTACAGGATATACAATGTCTAAATTTGTCTCAGCCTTAGTTCCCTCATCTAGGAAATGGGACAGTTCCAAGGTATGTAAAGTACCTTCCCCTCCTCCCTTTCCTGTTTCCTTCCTCTCCTTTCCAACTCCTTTCCCTTCTCCCTCCTTCTCCCCACTCCCTTGCAACATCTCCTCCCTCCTGTCTCTTCTTCTTCTTCTTTTTTTTTTTTTTTGCGGGTACGCGGGCCTCTCACTGCTGTGGCCTCTCCCGTTGCGGAGCACAGGCTCCGGACGCGCAGGCTCAGCGGCCATGGCTCACGGGCCCAGCCGCTCCGCGGCATGTGGGATCTTCCTGGACCGGGGCACGAACCCGTGTCCCCTGCATCGGCAGGTGGGCTCTCAACCACTGGGCCACCAGGGAAGTGCATCTTCTTGTCTCACCTCTTTCCTTATCCCCGTTCTCCTCCTCCCTCTCCCCCTCTTCTTCTCCCCCTCCTCCCTATATTCCCCTTCCTCTTGTTCATTCCTTTCTCTCCTCTCCCCCCACCCCACATAAGCGATCCCTACTCATGTATCAAATTGGTAATTATCATCAATTAGAGATTCATCTGGGCCAGTGGTTCTTAAAGTTTTCCATCTTAGGATCCCTCTAGACTCTTAAAAATTATTGAGGACCCCAAAGAGCTTTTTGTTTATATGGATTATATCTATCAGTATTTATCATATTAGAAATTCAAACTGAGAAAAATCATAAAACACAAGAATACAGAAGCACATATTCCAATGATGATGCCTTCACCACACATCAGTAGCCTCTGGAAAACTCCTGAGAAAGTGAGTGTTTTAAAAGCCACACATATTATTATGTAATACGTATTATTATGAAAATAGTTTTGACCTTGGAGGATCCCCTGGAAGGACTCCCAGGGTCAGATCAACTTTGAAAGCAGCTTATCTGGGCTAATGAGCCCTTTTCCAGCCCCTCCCTGTGAGACCTCCCTGGGGCCATTCAGGCCCTTGTAGGGGTTTGGAAGTGGAGGAGGAAGGTAATTGAGAGAGGGGGGCTCAAGCGGAGGCTCTGGGGCAACCATATGTGGCAGAGGAGGGGCCCTGCGGGCACAGAGGGGCAGTGGGAAAGGCAAGAGACCAATGGGGGCTGTGAATCACTGAAAATCTCTAGATATTTTCAGTATTTTAAAAACAAAAACAAAACCAGAAACCATATAAGTAAGGCTCACCAAAAATGTCACATCTTGGTTTTTTGGTTAAAAGTGGGACAAGCGAGCCTGGTAACCCTGGTCAACTCATACTAATAATACAAGCTCCTCTGTAAAGAGCTTTTACTATGTGCCAGGTACTATGCTAAGGCCTTTGCACATACCAACTCATGTAATCCTTGTAACAGCCTATAATGCAGTTTATTGCCTCCATTTCATAGGTGGGGAAATTGAAGTTGGGAGGGCTGAATAACTTGCTCATGGTCGCCCAGCTTCTGAGTGGCAGAGGGGGGATTGTAACCAAATCTGACTACATACTGCATAGGAAATTCTGTGTGGAGGTTAATTTATTCATTTGTTGTTTGATTGCACTGATAACTATTCGAGTTAACCAATGGCAGGGCCAGAGGATCTACCACTAACCCCCAAGCTACTCCAAATCTAAGAAAAAACTGTGTGCTTGCTGCTAAAATATAATGTCCAAAAAGATAAAATCATGACTCCCTTGAAAATAAAACATGAACATATATCAAAATGTTTATTTAACTGAATAATTAGTTAATAAGGGAATTCATAAGATGTCACAACCAGCTCAGCTTGACGTACAGAGATTTATATTCCCTTCGGGCAAAATTCATTTGGCTCACCATAGAGGAATCACTGGCACTCGCAGATCAGGCACTCAGTAGTGGCATTAGCCAGCTCAGCCTTTGTAAGGGGAGTTCTGTTGTTGCCACATCCTCGCTCCCTGCTGCATGGCCTCTTCATTCACGGTCCCATGGAGCAAGCACTGTGGCAGCTGTGTAAAGAAGCTCTGCGACCTCCACAGAGCACAGGAGTTTGTCTACCTGATTATTAAGAGTCTTCTCTGCAGTGGCTGCCCTTTGGAGGCGTTGACATGGGAGACGAGTATCTTCATTCTGCCTCTTCAGAGGGGTCCAGCCACATATCTCTGTCCAAGATTTCCTTGTCACCAATCTTCAAGGCCCTGACCATCCAGCCAAACCATCAGCAACTGCCCATGAATCAATGTAGATCTGTACTCTGGCCATCTCTCCCCCCAGACATAGTGTACAGTCATATATCCTGTTTGAATTTCTGCCCACTGGGAGGATTTTCCTTCACCATTGTCTTCACAGTCCCCCATAAGTGGGGCTATAATGCTCCAGCTGTCCACTTTCATGTAGTACCAGCATATCATACAGACCCATCTATAATCCAGGCTTGAGTTTTCTCCCTCAGTCAGCTGGTCATAAGCAATCCCCTGAAGGTCATAGGCATGGAACAAGAGAAGAGGCAAACAACAGGAGCTGTGTTGCAGGGGTCTGAGCCGCCTACTCACAATTTACTTGTACATCATGGACCCGCCTGAGTTCAGTCTCTCATATACCATTTCCACTTGATGAAAGATTGCTGCTGTGCACACCCAACCTTAAAACAAGGCATGTCAGACAACGTCCATATTATGAGGAGAACTCAAGCTGCATGGTCACCTCATTCAGCCTCTATGAAGACCTAGTAGCAAGCCAGAACCTGCTTCTCAAAAGGATAGTCATCTGCAGAAGAGGACGTAGATTTGCTTCACAATCCTAGAGGTCTGCACCGTAACTGTATCGGTGCTTGCCAGAGGCTCCATACAGCTTCTCTGTTTGACACTTCAAGTATCATTGGACTCGCTGGATCATAAAACCCAAGTGATAGAGTAGCTTGTACTGTAGCCTAGACAGCTGTAGAGCCTTCTCTTGTTCTGCTTCCCAATCCACCCGCCTGTAGATGGGTTGAGGTTGCGTATGTTGCCTCCAAAGTGACCTACCAAGGGTTGTGCCTCTTGCTTTTTGTCGGTAATACAAGCTGCAGCAATTCATCTTCCACCCTGACGGGGATATTTCAAAATGCTCCAGACCAATGGACCCTCACAAATTTCACTGCTGGTACAATTCTATGTCAGTCTGTGTCCAGTCAGGAGAAAGAAGCCATAGAGTAACATGAACAGAGAAAGATTAGTATAAGAAGTATTAGAAGAAGTAACGGATTGGCCAGTAAAAAGTGGAGAATTCTAAGCAATATAGGGATGGTAGCTTTAAGAAGCAGCCAAAAGCTGGGTACTCCCTCAACCTCTATTTTGGTGATAATTTAACTGTACTGTGATTGCCTGTTTCTTTGTCCCATCGCTAGACTCTAGGGTCCTTGAGAGCAGGAACCACATGCCTTGTTCTCCATTATATCTCCAGTGCTAAGGGGGAGACCTACCACCCCAAAGACTAGGAGTAAATGAGTGAATGAATGAGTGAATGCAGCCAATATTGGCACTCTAGCAACCTGCAGGAGAATCATCCTGTTTCCTGCTACATATCCCAGACCCAAAGAAAGGTACCTCCCACACACACCTGGATGTCCAATCTCAGTCCAATCTGAGAAGATGCTGATAATCCTTTCAAGGGAGCCGCCAGTGGAGGGCTGTGTGTAGCCTTTGTCAACCTTTCCTAAAAAGGAGGCAAAAGTCTAGCTCAGCTTCCCAGACTGTCCCCACTGGGTTCTTAGTCCCCAAGCCGAGAGCTAAACAATAACCCCAGAAGAGTCTCACTGTGCCCCTGATTGCTATGTGAACACATGCACACAGCTGGGCCTCGCCTATTGGGGCTGGAACAGGTGTAGATGGGATTCCCATCAAAGGCTCCTCTCCGGACCTGGGAAAGCAACTGCCCGAGGCGGACCGGGCCGAGCCGAGCCAAAGCGGAGCGGGGAGGGGCGGGGCGGGGCGCGGGCGAGCCTATAAAACAGGCCGGGTCAGGCCCCGGCAGAGGTGGAGTCATGGGGGACGCGTTCAGGGAGCGCACAGCTAGGCTGCTGACGGACTACCTGGAGTACTGCGCCAGCGAGCGCGGCACCCCCGTGCGGGCGCCGTCCACGCCCGAGGCCGCCGTGCGCCCGTGGCCGCCTGGAAACAGAAGACCAACCTGCACTTCTTGTCGCAGTACCGCGGCTTCCGCGGGAACCGCGTCGAGCTGGTGGCCTGGATGGCGCAGGAGCTAGTCGCCAACAACCGTGGCGGCCCCAGCTGGGGCCGCGTGGCAGCGCTCGTGACCTTCGCGGGGACGCTGCTGGAGAGGCCGCCGCGGGGGGCCCTTAGGCGGAAGAAGACGGAGAATGAAGACGTTAGCAGAGACTGCCGGTTCCTGGTGGCCTTGCTGTGTGCTCAGCTCTCCGGACGGCACCGCGCCTGACTGATGGCGAACGGCGGCTGGGTGAGCGCGGCGGGCGTGGGGACCCGGGGCGGGTGGGCAGCCCGGGACGCGCCCACGCGGCCGGCGCCCGGAGGGACCCTGCGGCGCCAGCCCCGTGGGGCGTTCGTTTCAGCAGGCCTGGGACATTCGTGGTGAAGTCCGGCTTTCTCCTCTACTGGCGGAGTCAGTCACCAAAACAGGCCTAGCTAGACGGCTCTCATACTAACCCATTCTGAAACAGCAGCGCACGACTTGGGTTTGCACACTTCGGCCTTGTCCTTGACCGCCCTCGGGGTTTTAGGGTGAGCTCATGTTAGGTCTGGATGCTTTGCTTAGGTAGAAATTCCCAAAGTGGCGAAGTCAGCAACGGCGTGGCCTGGGCCAGGTGGGTTCTTTCTCCAACACTTACTAGATGCACCTTTCTCCATAGACCCCCACGGCTCTGCAAGTCAGAGCACACCAGCCTAAAACGTTAGAATGAAAAGGCAGCCCCTTGTCCAGCCCCCCCATCCCTCAGGAAGAGCTGAGGCAGAGGTCTCTGGGGGGTGGGGGGGCGGTGGTTGCGCGGGCACCCCGTGGTGCTGACAACTCGAGGTTCCTTAACTGCCAATTCACTGCACCCAGCCCTCAATGGGGAGATAGCCAGGCGCCCTGGCGCGCAGCTGTAAGCCATTGATCTCTGTGGTCTAGGCTAGAGCGGGAGGCCCTTGCACTGCGGCTTCTAAACTGAGCTCATGATCAGCGAGAGTCTGGCCAGCCTTCAGTAAGAGGGGAGAATGCCTCCTGGGTTCTGAGCGAGACCCCTGCTTCTTTCTTCTCCTCCTTACTGGGATTGAATCAGCAACCGTGGTGACCCAGGTTATAGAAGAAACACAGCCAAACTATTAAAACCAACAATTAAAAAAAATCTAAGAATCTAGGGAAGACACTGCAGGAAACTTAGCCTCCTGTTTTGCAATTTCCTGGTAGACCTGTATTGATGAATTGGGTTCCATTTGTGGAGGAGAGGTAGTATTTGAATCAACCTTGACCTTGCATGAACAGTTTGAGGTGTTAGCATTAATTCCATTCTTTTGGGATGGGAAGGGATCGGGAGGCGGGGTCTTCAACTATTCAGACCTGTGAACTCTCAGAACGCCACCTGAGCCGTTTTTTCTTAACAAGGCATTTGGCCCCCAAGGGCACTCCGCAATAAAGATGAAATTGATAGGGGCGCATTGTTTTTGTTCTCATCTTTTGGCTAATCACCATTGAGTAAGGAACAATCTTTTAACATCAAGAAGCAGAAATTCCACAAATGAGTAAACTAGACATGCCCACACCTCTCTCAGCTGCAGTTAAAATGCCACAGGCTGGCTTTCATGTCCCGCCCCCCCCCCCCCCGGCCATTTTTCTGACTGGAACTGCTTGCTTTATTGTCTCAGGGGATACCTTTCAATTTAGCGATTTGTCAGTTTCCCAAAATGGCATCAGTTCCTTGCTCAGGAAAGAACATGATATAGTATTCTACCTTCCTCTCGGCTTTTGAAAGAAGTGAGTGAAAAGATGAGTATTCTTGCTCTAACTGACAAAGTTGTGTCCCCTACGACCTTCTACCCCCTATGTTAGCCTACTTCTTACAAATACTAACTCGAAGCTTCTTAATTACAAGTTACCTATTACTCAGGATTTCTTTTTTTTTTTTTTTTTTTGCGGTACGCGGGCCTCTCACTGTTGTGGCGTCTCCCGTTGCGGAGCATAGGCTCCGGACGCGCCGCCTCAGCGGCCATGGCTCACGGGCCCAGCCGCTCCGCGGCATGTGGGATCTTCCGGACCGGGGCACGAACCCGTGTCTCCTGCATCGGCAGGCGGACTCTCAACCACTGGGCCACCAGGGAAGCCCTAGGATTTCCTTTTTTTACATTTTAAATTCAGGAGTTGTCTTAGTGTTTAATTTAGAGCCCCTGGTGCATTTTATTGAGTACAGGTTTTGGTTATGAAGCAATCTAGTTCTCTTCTCCCTCCCCTTATGGGATGGATTTTGTCTCTCCTTCCAACGCTCATTGCCGCCATCTTGGGAAAGACAGCTGGTCTGGATTTTTCTCTCATACTCTACAGCAATGATCTTAATCTACTTCTGGTCAAAATTATCGTGAGATCTAAAATTCTTAACTCATTTCTACCTGCCGAACTGTGACCAGCCAAGCAAATTTGAGATGTGAAAGAACAAACCAGAGTAAACCACCTCCTGAGACATTTTTACCTGCATTCATATGAGTCCTACAGTGATTCAGCCAGCATTTTAACTCCTGACAAGTACTGAGAGATATTAGGACAAAGGCACAAATGGCTCTTCTTTAAATGGGAGACACGGGTCTAAAGGCTTATTGCTCCAAAGAATTACAGAAGAAACTGCTTTCCATTAAATAGGAAATACGGGGCTATTTGCTACCTTTGGATAAGAGTGGATATGTATCTCTCATTTATCCATGATTTCATGTGCTACTGCTGACTAATTTATCAAGGCACTGTGTCAGGGGTGTAAAATGATACTACAAGTCTTCCCAGTCACAGTTTAGTTTAACAAAGAATGTAATAGTAAATACTTTTTTAAGGAATTCTTTCTAAATCCTTTAAAATATAATTTCTGGGACTTTTAGGTTTTTAGAGTTAATATATTGAAATTTTATTTTTCTGACTTCAATAAATTATTAAATCTTTAAAGTTTTAATTTATGCATCTTTAAAAAAAAAACAGTTGGGGGCTTCCCTGGTGGCACAGTGATTGAGAGTCCGCCTGCCAATGCAGGGGACACGGGTTCGTGCCCCGGTCCGGGAAGATCCCACATGCCGCGGAGCGGCTGGGCCCGTGAGCCATGGCCGCTGAGCCTGCGCTTCCGGAGGCTGCGCGTCCGGAGCCTGTGCTCCGCAACGGGAGAGGCCACAACAGTGAGAGGCCCGAGTACCGCAAAAAAACAAACAAAAAAATTTGGTTCCGCTTGGGATTCAATAAGCCTTTATTCTTAGGAGTAACTTAATTGATGACAATTTCCTTTTTATTGTCTCTTTAAATACAACACATACAATTATTTTAAACATTTAATCAATACACAGGCACATAACAAGTCCTTCTCTTTCACCTTCCATTCTGTAGTCAGCCCATCGCTTGAAGTAGATGGAGAAAGAAAACTTTGCCCTGTACCTGAGCCCTATGAATTTCAAAGACAAAAAATAGCTTAACAGGAGAGAAACATACAAATCTTATTTGATGTTAATGTTTTTTACAGGGACTTCATAGAAAAGAAGTGAAAACTCAAAGAAGCAGTAAGACTTGGGGTTTACATACCATTTTAACAAAGGGTGATAAATTGTGGAGATATGACTAAACAAAGAAAAGGGGTTTGGGCTTCCACGGGTGGTATATTGTGGGACAGTGACTAGGACTATATGGGGGAAACTAATGGAAGATGAGGATTATTTTAGTAAAATTAATGTAGATTCATCTTGGCATTAACTCCCATCGCCAGTGATAAGAGTGTTCTCCCCTTCCTGGTACAAGAAGGCACCTTTCTCACAGGAAATTTATGCCCTGCTTTTAGGCAGCAGGGGGTCAGAGAGCCCTTCCTATATATATTATTTCTCAGTTGCCTTCAGCTAAAATAATCAGTATGCCAAAGTGGCATATTTGGGGGTAACATGTTCTGATCCCCTTCAGTGGTTAACAGTGAACACAGTTATTCTAGTGCCCGCTGGAATCTGCATTCGTCTGTCCTTCGGAGCCCACACAGACCCAGCCAAGCTTGCTAGCAGCCAGGGGCAAAGCACCCGTGAGGACAAGAAGCCAGCCCAGATCTGCTTCAGCAGCATCTTCATGGCCAAAGCTGTTGCCGATGCATTAGATCAAGACTTGGACCAAAAGGAATGGATAAAATGATTCAAGATGGAAGAGGTGATGTGACCATTACAAATGGTGCTACCATTCTGAAACAAACACAAGCATTACATCCAACAGCCAGAATGCCGCGAGAGCTAAGGCTCAAGAGAAAGAAGGAAATGACACCACATCAGTGGTCATCGTTGCTGGCTCTCTCTTTGATTCCTGTACCAGGTTTTTTCAGAAATGGATTCATCATTTCCAGATCACTTTAGAAGGATTTGGAAAGGGTACTGAAATCTTGACATGCCGTGACCTGTGGAAGCGAGTGACAGAGAAGTGTTGTTAAACAGTGCAGCCACTTCACTGAGCTCAGCAGTTGTCTCTCAGTATTCAAGTCTTTCTCTTAAGTGAGTGTAAATGCAGGGAGGAAAGTGATTGATCCAGCCACAGCTACTGTTGTAGATCTCAGAATAGTTAAGAAACCTGCTAATGCCCTCCAGGGTATAATGCTAAGTGAAATAAATCAGAAAGACAAATACTGTGTGATCTCTCTTACTGGTGGAATCTAAAAATAAGAACAAAAAAACAAGCTCATAAATAGAGCAGGTTGGTGGTTTCCAGAGGTGGGGGTAGAGGGGTGAGAGAAATGGGTGGGTAAACTATTCTTGTTTTTTTGCTTGTTTTTAGTTTAAATAAACTGTCTTTTTTTTTTTTTAAAGGAAACTTGGTGGGACAATTGATGATTTTGTGTTGGTGGAAGGGCTGGTTCTCACCCATAAGGTGACCAATTCTGACATATCCAAAGTTGAAAAGATTAAGATTGGGCTTAAAAACAGATCATGATAATCAAACAGTTGATTCTTAAGACATATGCTCTTAGTGATCTTGTATTAAATTTCCGGATCAAAATGAAGATTGTGGTAGTTAAGGACATTGAAAGAGAAAATATTGGAACCAAGCCAATTGCTCATACTGACCAACTTGACTGCTGACATGCTGGGTTTGGCTGAATGAGCTGAGGGGGTCAGTTTACATGGTTCTGGCACACTGCTCAAGATTACAGGCTGTATTATCCCAGGAAAAAGTTATAGCTGTTGTTCCTGGTTCTAACACATTGGTGATTGAAGAAGCCGGGCCCTCAGTTCATGATGCCCTATGTGTTATTCATTGTTTAGTAAAGCAGAGAGCTCTAATTGCAGGAGGTAGTGCTCCAGAGATAGAGTGGGCCCTGTGGTTAACCGGATATTCATGAACATTGAGTGGTATGAAATCCTACTGCGTTCATGCCTTTGCAGATGTTACTACGGAGCTCATTCCATCTACACTAGCTGAAACTGCTGGACTGAATCCCATGTCTACAGTCACAGAACTAAGAAAACCGGCATGCCAAGGAGAAAAACTATAGGCATTAATGTCCAAAAGGATGGTATTTCCAACGTTTTGGAGGAACTGGTTATTCAGCCTTTGTTGGTTTCAGTCAGTGTACTGACTAGCAACTGAAACTGTGTGGCCCTGCAATAAACCTTTCTCTGCTCCAAACTCTGATGTTTCAGTTTGTTTTTCACTGTATGTGGGGCATATGAACTTGCATTTGGTAACAGTATGAAGTAGGACTCACTTCTTATAAAAGAAGAGTTGGGGTGGGTGTTTCAGCACTGTTTATAGATGGTCCATTTTTTCCCAGCTAATTTGAATGTTTAGTTTGTTGACTTATCTTTTTCTCTACTAATAGCACTGTGTCTCAATTACTATATGTTTATGACATGTTTAAACATCTGGTGTTATAGTCTAATTTACCCCACCATTCTTCTTTCTCAAAAAGAAAAAAAAAATCCTTGGCCATTTCTGTGAATTGTTTAAGTTGAATTCTGAAAACCAGTTTATAAAGAATCCATTAAGACATTGCTTTAGGATTTTGAATAGAATGGGATTGGATTATAAATCAATTTGGAAAAAAGTAGTAACTTTACAATATTGTGTCTTCCCTTCTTATTTAGGTCTCTTATGGTTTTCTTCATACAGGTCCTGTGTTTTTGCCAGGAGTATTCCAACTCTTTGAGTTCTTTTGCCACTGGGAATAGAATCTGGAGAGGATGTTTTGCCTTCCCAAAGGGAGCCTGCCTTGAAGAGAAGAGCTCACAGGACAGAGGTCAGAGATTGGGGGTGGGATGGAGCATGGAGAAAAAGTTTTGATGACATGACTGAAATCTCACGGTTTGGCTGAGCCTAAAGCTTGTTGGGGCTCAATAAATTTCCGTTTCTTCTTAAACTGATTTTTTTTTTACTTTTATTTTATATTGGAGTATAGTTGATTAACAATGCTGTGTTAGTCTCAGGTGTACAGCAGAGTGATTGTTATATACATGTATCTACTCTTTTTCAAATTATTTTCCCATTTACATTGTTACATAATATTGAGCAGAGTTCCCTGTGCTATACAGTAGGTCCTTTTTGGGTATCTATTTTATATATAGCAGTGTATACATGTCAATCCCAAACTCCCTGATGATCCCTCTCCACCCCCCACCCTTCCCCTCTGGTGACCATTTGCTCTGTAAGTCTGTGAGTCTGTTTCTGTTTTGTAAATAAGTTCATTTGTATCATTTGTAAAAGATTTTTTATATAAGTGATATCATATGATATTTGTCTTTCCCTGTCTGACTTATTTCACTTAGTACAATAATCTCCAGGTCCATCCATGTTGCTGCAAATGGCATTATTTCATTCTTGTTAATGGCTGAGTAATATTCCATTGTTTATATGTACCATATCTTCTTTATCCATTCTGTCAATGGACATTTGGGTTGCCTCCATGTCTTGGCTATTGTAAACATTGCTGCAGTGAACACTGAGGTGCATGAATCCTTTCAAACCATGGTTTTCTCCAGATATATGCCCAGGAGTGGAATTCCTGGAGCATATGGTAGCTCTATTTTTAGTTATTTTAAGGAACCTCCGTACTATTCTCCTTAGTAGCTGTACCAATTTACATTCCTACCAATAATGTAGGAGGGTTCCCTTTTCTCCACACCCCCTCCAGCATTTATTGTTTGTAGACTTTTTGATGATGGCCATTCTGACTGGTGTGAGGTGATATCTCATTGTAGTTTTGATTTGCATTTCTCTAATAATTAGCAATGTTGAGCATCCTTTCATGTGCCTGTTAGCCATCTGTATGTCTTCTTCGGAGAAATATCTATTTAGGTCTTCTACTCATTTTTTGATTGGGTTGTTTGTCTTTTTGATATTGAGCTGCATGAGCTGTTTGTAAATTCTGGAGACCAGTCCCTTGTCGGTCACATCACTTGCTAATATTTTCTCCCATTCTGTGGGATGTCTTTTCATTTTGTTTATGGTTTACTTTGATGTGCAAAAGCTTTTGAGTTTAATTAGGTTCCATTTGTTTATTTTTGTTTTTATTTCCATAACTCTGGGAGACGGATCAAAAAAGATGTTGCTGCGATTTGTGTCAAAGTGTTCTGCCTATGTTTTCCTTTAAGAGTTTTATAGTGCCTGGTCTTCAGTTTAGGTCTTTAATCCATTTTGAGTTTATTTTTGTGTATGGTGTTAAAGAGTGTTCTAATTTCTTTTTTTTTTTTTTTTACATGTAGCTGTCCAGTTTTCCCAGCACCATTTATTGAAGAGACTGTATTTCCCTCATTGTAGTCTTGCCTCCTGTGTCATAGATTAATTGACATAGCTGCATGTGTTTATTTCTGGGCTTTCTATCCTGTTCCATTGAACTATATTTCTATTTCTGTGCTAGTACCATAATGTTTTGATGACTATACCTTTGCAGTAGAGTCTGAAGTCAGAGCGCCTAATTGCTCCAGCTCCATTTTTGCTTCTCAGGATTGCTTTGGCTATTCAGGGTCTTTTGTGTCTCCATACAAATTTTAAGATTTTTTTCTTCTAGTTCTGTGAAAAATGCCATTGGTAATTTGATAGGGATTGCATTGAATCTGTAGAGTGCCCTGGGTAGTATAGTCATTGTGACAATATTGATTCTTTCAATCCAAGAACATGGTATATCTTTCCATCTGTTTGTGTCATCTTCAATTTCTTTCATCAGCATCTTATAGTTTTCAGAGTACAGGTCTTTTGTCTCCTTAGGTAGTTTTATTCCTAGCTATTTTATTCTTTTTGATGTGATGGTAAATGGGAGTGTTTCTTTAATTTCTTTTTCTGATCTTTCATTGTTAGTGAATAGAAGTGCAACAGATTTCTTTCCTTTTTTTTTAAACATCTTTATTGGAGTATAATTGCTTTACAATGGTGTGTTAGTTTCTGCTTTATAACAAAGTGAATCAGTTATACATATACATATGTCCCCATATCTCTTCCCTCTTGCATCTCCCTCCCTCCCACCCTCCCTATCCCACCCCTCTAGGTGGTCACAAAGCACCGAGCTGATCTCCCTGGGCTATCATCAGTGTCTTATAATTTTCTGCATACAGGTCTTCTGTCTCCTTAGGTAGGTTCATTCCTAGATATTTTATTCTTTTTGTTGCAGTGGTAAATGGGAGTGTTTTCTTGATTTCACTTTCAGATTTTTCATCACTAGTGTATAAGAATGCTGGAGATTTCTGTGCATTAATTTTGTATCCTGCTACTTTACCAAATTCATTGATTAGCTCTAGTAGTTTTCTGGTAGCATCTTTAGGATTCTCTATGTATAGAATCATGTCATCTGCAAACAGTGACAGCTTTACTTCTTCTTTTCAGATTTGGATTCCTTTTATTTCCTTTTCTTCTCTGATTCCTGTGGCTAAAACTTCCAAAACTATGTTGAATAAGAGGGTTGAGAGTGGGCAAACTTGTCTTGGTCCTGATCTTACTGGAAATGCTTTCAGTTTTTCACCACTGAGGACAATGTTGGCTGTGGGTTTGTCATATATGGCCTTTATTATGTTGAGGAAAGTTCCCTCTATACCTACTTTTTGCAGGGTTTTTATCATAAATGGGTGTTGAATTTTGTCGAAAGCTTTCTCTGTACCTATTGAGATGACCATATGGTTTTTCTCCTTCAGTTTGTTAATATGGTGTATCACATTGATTGATTTGCTTATATTGAAGAATCCTTGCATTCCTGGAATAAACCCCACTTGATCGTGGTGTATGATCCTTTTAATGTGCCTATGGATTCTGTTTGCTAGTATTTTGTTGAGGATTTTTGCATCTATGTTCATCAGTTATATTAGCCTGTAGTTTTCTTTCTTTGTGACATCCTTGTGTGGTTTTGGTATCAGGGTGATGGGGGCCTCATAGAATGAGTTTGGGAGTGTTCCTCCCTCTGCTATATCTTGGAAGAGTTTGAGAAGGATAGGTGTTAGCTCTTCTCTAAATGTTTGATAGAATTCGCCTGTGAAGCCATCTGGTCCTGGGCTTTTGTTTGTTGGAAGAATTTTAATCACTTTTTCAATTTCAGAGCTCGTGATTGGTCTGTTAATTTTTTCCTATTTCTTCCTGATTCAGTCTCAGCAGGTTGTGCATTTCTAAGAATTTGTGCATTTCTTCCAGTTGTCCAGTTAATTGGCATAGAGTCGCTTGTAGTAATCTCTCATGATCTTTTGTATTTCTGCAGTGTCAGTTGTTACTTCTCCTTTTTCATTTCTAATTCTGTTGATTTGAGTCTCCTCCCTATTTTCTTCATGAGTTTGGCTAATGGTTATCAATTTTGTTTATCTTCTCAAAGAACCAGCTTTTAGTTTTACTGAATTTTGCTATTGTTTCCTTCATTTCTTTTTCATTTATTTCTGATCTGATCTTTATGATTTCTTTCCTTCTGCTAAATTTGTTTGGTTTTTTTTTGTTCTTCTTTCTCTAATTGCTTTAGGTGCAAGGATAGGTTGTTTATTCGAGGTGTTTCTTGTTTCTTAAGGTAGGATTGTATTGCTATAAACTTCCGTCTTAGAACTGCTTTTGCTGCATCCCATATGTTTTGGGTCGTCGTGTCTCCATTGTCATTTGTTTGTAGGTATTTTTTAATTTCCTATTTGATTTCTTCAGTGATCACTTCGTTATTAAGTAGTGTATTGTTTAGTCTCCATTAGTTTGTATGTTTTACAGATCTTTTCCTGTAATTGATACCTAGTCTCATAGCATTATGGTCGGAAAAGACACTTGATACGATTTCAGTTTTCTTAAATATACCAAGGCTAGATTTGTGACCCAAGATATGATCTATCCTGGAGAATGTTCCATGAGCACTTGAGAAAAATGTGTATTCTGTTGTTTTTGTATGGAATGTCCTATAAATATCAATTAAGTCCATATTGTTTAATGTATCATTTGCAGCTTGTGTTTCTTTATTTTCATTTTGGATGATCTGTCCATTGGTGAAAGTGGGGTGTTAAAGTCCCCTACTATATTGTGTTGCTGTCGATTTACCCTTTTATGGCTGTTAGTATTTGCCTTACGTATTGAAGTGTTCCTATGTTGGGTGCATAAATATTTACAATTGTTATACTTTCTTCTTGGATCGATCCCTTGATTATGTGATGTCCTTCTTTGTCTCTTGTAATACTCTTTATTTTAAAGTCTGTTTTGTCTGATATGAGAATTGCTACTCCAGCTTTCTTCTGATTTCCATTTGCATGGAATATCTTTTTCCATCCCCTCACATTCAGTCTGTATGTGTCCCTAGGTCTGAAGTGGGTCTCTTGTAGACAGCATGTATACGGGTCTTGTTTTTTGTTTTTTTAACATCTTTATTGGAGTATAATTGCTTTACAATGGTGTGTTAGTTTCTGCTTTATAACAAAGTGAATCAATTATACATAAACATATGTTCCCATATCTCTTCACTCTTGCGTCTCCCTCCCTCCCACCTTCCCTATCCCACCCCTCTAGATGGTCACAAAGCACCGAGCTGGTCTCCCTGTGCTATGTGGCTGCTTCCCACTAGCTATCTATTTTACGTTTGGTAGTGTATATATGTCCATGCCACTCTCTCACTTTGTCACAGCTTACCCTTCCCCCTCCCCATATCCTCAACTCCATGCTCTAGTAGGTCTGTGTCTTTATTCCTGTCTTACCCCTAGGTTCTTCATGACATTTTCTTTTTTCTTAGATTCCATATATATATATGTATTAGCATACGGTATTGGTCTTTCTCTTTCTGACTTACTTCACTCTGTATGACAGACTATGTCCATCCACATCATTACAAATAGCTCAATTTCGTTTCTTTTTATGGCTGAGTAATATTCCATTGTATATATATGTGCCACATCTTCTTTATCCATTCATCTGCTGATGGGCACTTAGGTTGTTTTCATCTCCGGGCTATTGTAAATAGATCTGCAATGAACATTTTGGTACATGACTCTTTGAATTATGGTTTTCTCAGGATATATGCCCAGTGGTGGGATTGCTGGGTCATATGGTAGTTCTATTTGTAGTTTTTTAAGGAACCTCCATACTGTTCTCCATAGTGGGTCTTCCAATTCACATTCCCACTGGCAGTGCAAGAGTGTTCCCTTTTCTCCACACCCTCTTCAGCATTTATTGTTTCTAGATTTTTTGATGATGGCCATTCTGACCGGTGTGAGGTGATATCTCATTGTAGTTTTGATTTGCATTTCCCTAATTATTAATGCTGTTGAGCATTCTTTCATGTGTTTGTTGGCAATCTGTGTATCTTCTTTGGAGAAATGTGTATTTAGGTTTTCTGCCCATTTTTGGATTGGGTTTTTTTGTTGTTGTTGTTATTGAGCTGCATGAGCGGCTCGTAAAATTTGGAGATTAATCCTTTGTCAGTTGCTTCATTTGCAAATATTTTCTCCCATTCTGAGGGTTGTCTTTGGGTCTTGTTTATGGTTTCCTTTGCTGTGCAAAAGCTTTGAAGGTTCATTAGGTTCCATTTGTTTATTTTTGTTTTTATTTCCATTTCTCTAGCAGGTGAGTCAAAAGGGATCTTGCTGTGATTTATGTCATAGAGTGTTCTGCCTATGTTTTCCTCTAAGAATTTTATAGTGTCTGGCCTTACATTTAGGTCTTTAATCCATTTTGAGCTTATTTTTGTGTATGGTGTTAGGGATTGATCTAATCTCATACTTTTACATGTACCTGTCCAGTTTTCACAGCACCACTTATTGAAGAGGCTGTCATTTCTCCACTGTACATTCCTGCCTCCTTTATCAAAGATAAGGTGACCATATGTGTGTGGGTTTATCTCTGGGCTTTGTATTCTGTTCCATTGATCTATATTTCTGTTTTTGTGCCAGTACCATACTGTCTTGATTACTGTAGCTTTGTAGTATAGTCTGAAGTCAGGGAGCCTGATTCCTCCAGCTCCGTTTTTCGTTGTCAAGATTGCTTTGTGTTTCCATACAAATTGTGAAAAAAATTTTTCTAGTTCTGTGAAAAATGCCAGTGGTAGTTTGATAAGGATTGCATTGAATCTGTAGATTGCTTTGGGTACTAGAGTCATTTTCACAATGTTGATTCTTCCAATCCAAGAACATGGTATATCTCTCCATCTATTTGCATCATCTTTAATTTCTTTCATAAGTGTCTTATAATTTTCTGCATACAGGTCTTTTGTCTCCTTAGGTAGGTTTACTCCTAGATATTTTATTCTTTTGTTGCAGTGGTAAATGGGAGTGTTTTCTTGATTTCACCTTCAGATTTTTCATCACTACTGTATAAGAATGCCGGAGATTTCTGTGCATTAATTTTGTATCCTGCTACTTTACTAAATTCATTGATTAGCTCTAGTAGTTTTCTGGTAGCATCTTAAGGATTCTCTATGTATAGTATCATGTCATCTGCAAACAGTGACAGTTTTACTTCTTCTTTTCAGATTTGGATTCCTTTTATTTCCTTTTCCTCTCTGATTTCTGTGGCTAAACCCTCCAAAACTATGTTGAATAAGAGTGGTGAGAGTGGGCAACCTTGTCTTGTTCCTGATCTTAGTGGAAATGGTTTCCGTTTTTCACCATCGAGGACGATGTTGGCTGTGGGTTTGTCATATATGGCCTTTATTATGTTGAGGAAAGTTCCCTCTATGCCTACTTTCTGCAGGGTTTTTATCATAAATGGGTGTTGAATTTTGTCAAAGTCTTTCTCTGCATCTATTGAGATGACCATATGGTTTTTCTCCTTCAGTTTGTTAATATGGTGTATCACATTGATTGATTTGCGTATATTGAAGAATCCTTGCATTCCTGGAATAAACCCCATTTGATCATGGTGTATGATCCTTTTAATGTGCTGTTGGATTCTGTTTGCGAGTTTTGTTTTGTTTTGTTTTTTGCGGAACGCGGGCCTCTCACTGTTGTGGCCTCTCCCATTGAGGAGCACAGGCTCCGGTCGTGCAGGCTCAGTAGCCGTGGCTCGTGGGCCCAGCTGCTCCACAGCATGTGGGATCTTCCCCGACCGGGGCACGATCCCGTGTCCCGTGCGTCAGTAGGCGAACTCTAAGCCACTGGGCCGCCAGGGAAGCCCCCTGTTTGCTAGTATTTTGTTGAGGATTTTTTAATCTATGTTCATCAGTGATATTGGCCTGTAGTTTTCTTTCTTTGTGACATCCTTGTGTGGTTTTGGTATCAGGGTGATGGTGGCCTCGTAGAATGAGTTTGGGAGTGTTCCTCCCTCTGCTATATTTTGGAAGAGTTTGAGAAGGATAGGTGTTAGCTCTTCTCTAAATGTTTGATAGAATTCGCCTGTGAATCCATCTGGTCCTGGGCTTTTGTTTGTTGGAAGAATTTTAATCACATTTTCAATTTCAGAGCTCGTGATTGGTCTGTTCATATTTTCTATTTCTTCCTGATTCAGTCTTGGCAGGTTGTGCATTTCTAAGAATTTGTCCGTTTCTTCCAGGTTGTTCATTTTATTGGCATAGTGTTGCTTGTAGTAATCTCTCATGATCTTTTGTATTTCTGCAGTGTCAGTTGTTACTTCTCCTTTTTCATTTCTAATTCTGTTGATTTGAGTCTCCTCCCTTTTTTTCTTCATGAATTTGGCTAACGGTTTATCAATTTTGTTTATCTTCTCAAAGAACCAGCTTTTCATTTTACTGAATTTTGCTATCATTTCCTTCATTTCTTTTTCATTTATTTCTGATCTGATCTTTATGATTTCTTTCCTTCTGCTAAATTTGTTTTTTTGTTGTTGTTGTTGTTCTTCTTTCTCTAATTGCTTTAGGTGCAAGGTTAGGTTGTTTATTCGAGATGTTTCCTGTTTCTTAAGGTAGGATTATATTGCTATAAACTTCTCTCTTAGAACTGCTTTTGCTGCATCCCATAGGTTTTGGGTCATCGTATCTCCATTGTCATTTGTTTGTAGGTATTTTTTTTATTTCCTCTTTGATTTCTTCAGTGATCACTTCGTTATTAAGTAGTGTATTGTTTAGCCTCCATGTATTTGTAATTTTTACAGATCTTATCTTGTAATTGATATCTAGTCTTATAGTGTTATGGTCAGAAAAGATACTTGATACAATTTCAGGTTTCTTAAATTTACCAAGGCTTGCTTTGTGACCCTAGATATGATCTATCCTGGACAATGTTCCATGAGCACTTGAGAAAAATGTGTATTCTGTTGTTTCTGGATGGAATGTCCTATGAATATCAATTAAGTCCATATTGTTTAATGTATCATTTAAAGTTTGTGTTTCCTTATTTATTTCATTTTGGATGATCTGTCCATTGGTGAAAGTGGGGTGTTAAAGTCCCCTACTATGAATGTGTTACTTTTGATTTCCCTTTTTATGGCTGTTAGTATGTGCCTTATGTATTGAGGTGCTCCTATGTTGGGTGCATAAATATTTACAATTGTTATATCTTCTTCTTGGATCAATCCCTTGATTATTATGTAGTGTCCTTCTTTGTCTCTTCTCATAGTCTTTATTTTAAAGTCTATTTTGTCTGATATGAGAATTGCTACTCCAGCTTTCTTTTGCTTTCCATTTGCATGGAATATCTTTTTCCATCCCCTCACATTCAGTCTGTATGTGGTCCTAGGTCTGAAGTGGGTCTCTTGTAGACAGCATATATATGGGTCTTCTTTTTGTATGCATTCAACCAGTCTGTGTCTTTTGGTGGAAGCATTTAATCCATTTACATTTAAGGTAATTATTGATATGTATGTTCCTATTTCCATTTTCTTAATTGTTTTGGGTTTGTTATTTTAGGTCTTTTCTTTCTCTTGTGTTTCTTGCCTAGAGAAGATCCTTTAGCATTTGTTGTAAAGCTGGTTTGGTGGTGCTGAACTCTCTCAGCTTTTGCTTGTCTGTAAAGGTTTTAATTTCTCCATCAAATCTGAATGAGATCCTTGCTGGGTAGAGTAATCTTGGCTGCAGGTTTTTCTCCTTCATCACTTTAAATATATCCTGCCACTCCCTTCTGGCTTGCAGAGTTTCTGCTGAAAGATCAGTTGTTAACCTTATGGGGATTCCCTTGTGTGTTATTTGTTGTTTTTCCCTTGCTGCTTTTAATATGTTTTCTTTGTATTTAATTTTTGACAGTTTGATTAATATGTGTCTTGGCGTGTTTCTCCTTGGATTTATTCTGTATGGGACTCTGTGCTTCCTGGACTTGATTAACTATTTCCTTTCCCATATTAGGGAAATTTTCAACTATAATCTCTTCAAATATTTTCTCAGTCCCTTTCTTTTTCCCTTCTTCTTCTGGAACCCCTATAATTCGAATGTTGGTGTATTTAATGTTGTCCCAGAGGTCTCTGAGTCTGTCCTGGGTTCTTTTCAGTCTTTTTTCTTTATATTGCTCTGTTTTAGTTATTTCCACTATTCTATCTTCTCCGTTCTTCTGCCTCCGTTATTCTGCTATTGATCCCTTCTTGAGTATTTTTAATTTCATTTATTGTGTTGTTCATTGTTGCTTGTTTCATCTTTAGTTCTTCTAGGTCCTTGTTAACTGTTTCTTGCATTTTCTCTATTCTATTTCCAAGATTTTGCTTCATCTTTACTATCATTCTGAATTCTTTTTCAGGTAGACTGCCTATTTCCTCTTCATTTGTTAGGTCTGGTGGGTTTTTATCTTGCTCCTTCATCTGCTGTGTGTTTTTTTGTCTTCTTATTTTGCTTATCTTACTGTGTTTGGGGTCTCCTTTTTGCAGGCTGCAGGTTCATAGTTCCCGTTGTTTTTGGTGTCTGTCCCCAGTGGCTAAAGTTGGTTCAGTGGGTTGTGTAGGCTTCCTGGTGGAGGGGACTAGTGCCTGTGTTCTGGTGGATGAGGCTGGATCTTGTCTTTCTGGTGGGCAGGTCCACGTTTGGTGGTGTGTTTTGGGGTGTCTGGGGACTTATTATGATTTTAGGCAGCCTCTCTGCTAATGGGTGGGGTTGTGTTCCTGTCTTCCTAGTTGATTGGCATAGGGTGTCCAGCACTGTAGCTTGCTGGTCAATGAGTGAAGCTGGGTGTTGGTGTTGAGATGGAGATCTCTGGGAGATTTTCGCCGTTTGATATTACGTGGAGCTGGGAGGTCTCTTGTGGACCAGTGTCCTGAAGTTGTCTCTCCCACCTCACAGGCACAGCACTGACTCGTGGCTGCAGCAGCACCAAGAGCCTTTCATCCACACGGCTCAGAATAAAAGAGAGAAAAAGTAGGAAGGGAGGAAGGATAAAATAAAATAAAATAAAGTAAGGTAAAATAAAGTTATTAAAATAAATAAATAATTAAGAAAAAAAATTTTTTTAAAGTAAAAACAAAAAATGGACGGATAGAACCCTAGGACAAATGGTGAAAGCAAAGCTATACAGACAAAATCTCACACAGAAGCATACACATACACACTCAAAAAGAGAGGAAAAGGGGAGAAAATAATCTGTCTTGCTCCCAAAGTCCACCTCCTCAATTTGGGATGATTCGTTGTCTATTCAGGTATTCCACAGATGCAGGGTACATCAAGTTGATTTTGGAGATTTAATCTGCTGCTCCTGAGGCTGCAGGGAGAGATTTCCCTGTCTCTTCTTTGTTCGCACAGCTTCCTCGGCTTAGCTTTGGATTTGACCCCGTCTCCGTGTGTAGGTCGCTGGAGGGCGTCTGTTCTTCGCTCATACAGGACGGAGTTAAAGGCGTCACTCATTGGGGGCTCTGGCTCACTCAGCCCGGGGGGAGGGAGGGGTACGGCGTGCTGGGCGAGCCTTTGACAGCGGTGGCCAGCGTGACTTTGCACCACCCTGAGTCGTGCCGTGCGTTCTCCTGGGGAAGTTGGGCTGCACAGCCTCCCCGGAAGGGAGGTGTGGAGAGTGAACTGTGCTTGCACACAGGCTTCTTGGTGGCGGTAGCAGCAGCCTTAGTGTCTCATGCCCGTCTCTGGGGTGCGTGCTGTTAGCCATGGCTTGCGCCCATCTCTGGAGCTCCTTTTAGCAGCGCTCTTAATCCCCTTTTCTCGCGCATCAGGAAACAAAGAGGGAAGAAAAAGTCTCTTGCCCCTTCGGCAGGTCCAGACTTTTTTCCGGACTCCCTCCCAGCTAGCCGAGGTGCAGTAACCCTTTCAGGCTGTGTTCTCTCACCAGCCTCAGCTCCCAGCTCCACCCTCCCCGGCGGGTGAGCAGACTAGCCTCTCGGGCTGGTGAGTGCTGGTTGGCACCAATCCTCTGTGCCAGAATCTCTCCGCTTTGCCGTCCGCACCCCTGTTGCTGCGCTCTCCTCCGCGGCTCCAAAGCTCCCCTGCTCCACCACCCGCAGTCTCCGCCCGCGAAGGGGCTTCTAATGTGTGGAAACCTTTCCTCCTTCATGGCTCCCTCCCACTGGTGCAGGTCCTGTTCCTATTCTTTTGTCTCTGTTGATTCTTTTTTCTTTTGCCCTACCCAGGTACGTGGGGAGTTTCTTGCCTTTTGGGAGGTCTGAGGTCTTCTGCCAGCGTTCAGTAGGTGTTCTGTAGGAGTTGTTCCACGTATAGATGTATTTCTCATGTATCTCTGGGGAGGAAGGTGATCTCCACGTCTTACTCTTCCGTCATCTTCTCTCAAAACCCTGGATAATATATGTTGACCTATAACTATATCTACTTGTTTTCAACTGGTACTCATTTAAGTCCAAACACACCTGAGAGATGTACATTTTTTTTTACTCCCCTCCACCACATTTTTTGTTTTTGATGTCGTATTTTACACCATGTTTATCCCTTAACTGTTTACTGTAGTTATAATTGCTTTTACATTTTTTTTGTCTTTTAGTCTTCAGGCTGGCTTCTTTAAGTGGTTGATCCTCAGTCCTTGCTCTATATTTGCCTTTCCTATTGGTATTTTCCCTTTCCTCTGGATTCTTCTTTTCATGTAGAGAGGGCCCTTGAACACTTCTTTAACAGTAGATTTAGTATTGATAAACTCCTTTAGTTTTTCCTCGTTTGTGAAGTTCTTTATCTCTCCTATTCTAAATGATAATTTTGCTGGGTAGAGTATCGTAGGTTGCAGATTTTTCCCTTTCTGCACTTGAATATATCATGCCCCTCCCTTCTGGACTGCAGTGTTTCTGCAGATAAGTCAACTGATAGCCTTCTAGCAGGGGTGGTTCTCTTCTGTATGACTCTTTGTTTTTCTCTTGCTGACTTTAGAATTCTCTTTTTAGCTTTAACTTTTGCCATTTTAATTATGATATACCTTGGTGTGGGTCTGTTTGGATTCATCTTGTTTGGGACCCTCTGTGCTTCCTGTACCTGATATCTATTTCCTTCTTGAGGTTTGGGAAGTTTTCAGCCATAATTTCCTCAAATACATTTTCAATCCCTTCTGTCTCTCTCCTCCTTTTGGGACCCCTATAATGCACGTGTTCGTATGCTTAATGTTTCCCAGAGATCTCTTAAATTGTTTTCATTTTTTTTAATTTTCTTTTTGTTGTTCTGATTGGGTGATTTCCATTATTCTGTCTTCCAGATAATTTATGCATACTTCTGTATCACTTAGTCTGCTATTCATTCCTTCTAGTGTGTTTTTTATTCCAGCTATTGAATTCTTCACTTCTGATTGGGTCTTTTTTATATTTTCCAGTTCCTTGTTAAATTTTTCACTGTGTACATCTATTCTTCTGTCTAATTCAGTTAACATTTTTATTACCAATGCTTTGAATTCTTTATCTGGTAAATTACTTATTTCTGTTTCATTGTTTTTTTCAAGGGTTTTCTCTTGCTCTTTCAATTGAGAGCAATTCCTCTGCCTTTCCATTTTGCTTAACTTTCTCTGCCTCTATGAATTTAGGTGAAACAGTTACCTATTGCATCTTGAAGGGGTGTTATTAAGTGGGAGTGTCCCTGTACAGACTGTGTGTGCCCAATGCCTTTGATGGGAGAGCTGGATTAGACATGGATGCATGCTCCCTCTTTCCTCAGGGTGTGCTGGCAGCTATCACCTTGGTAGGGGGTGGGGCTGGAGATGAAGGGCCTGGAGCTGGAGCTTCGTATAAGGCAGGACTTCCCCTCTGCTCAGTGGCTGTCACCACCCTCTCATGGGCAGGGTCTGATCCCAAGGTGCTGGAGCAGAAGCCCTGAGGGTTGGGCTGACCTGGTTGTGTTCCCTTTAAGTGTGTGTTGTCCCTTCTTCCCAGATGGGGACAGTTGCCCCAGAGCAAGGGAGTGATGAAGCAAATGGGGCCCATGTGGAGCCACACCGCAGGGCAGGAGGGGCCCACATGGACTCTGAGCATGTATTGGGGAGTAAGCTGTGGAGTAGCAGCACCGTCAGAATCTGGGCTGCTTCCGGTATGCCGCTTGAGTAAGCACCAACAGTGGCCACCGCTGCCCTACCCAGGCTCCACCCCAGGACCAGGTCACCTCTATATCCCACAGTCAAGTCTTCTCCCTGGTGATGGCCACCCGAGATCCAGTGCTGCACCGTGACATGGAATGAATGGCGGGCTGACCATTCACTTGGTTCAGGTTGGGGTGCACACCACCATGGTTTCAGGAAACCCAGCAGCTGCTGGAGAAGATCTCTCTCTGCCCTGCCTCAGGGGCAAGCCAGCACATGTGTGCTCCCCTCAAGTGGAGTCCAGGCTTCCCATAGGCCTTCTATTAGTCCCAGCAGTCCTCCAACCAGCAAAGGAGGCTGTTCTCTTCCTTCTGGTGTAGGACCCCAGGACTGGGATGCTCAATCTGTGGCTCTCACCACTCACTCCCTAGGGTGGGTGTCCACCCATGTAATCTCCCTTTTCCTCTGAGTTCCCTCCCAGGGGCATAGGTCCCTACCCAATTTCTCTTCTTCCCTTCCTACCTGATTACACGTGTATCTTTCTTAACGTCCTTGGTTGTATAGGAGTCCTCCTACCAGTTTCCAGTTAGTTGTTAGTGAGAATTGTTACACATGTAGATGTATTTTTGATGTGTTCATGGGGGAAGGTGAGCTCCACATCCTCTTACTCCACACCGTGATTGATCCCCTGCACATATAATTGATTGTATGTATTTTGCAATGTGTCAGTTATCTAACACTCACCTGATTAGTGTGCTCAGCCTTCATGGATTAAGGCCTATGTCCATGATTATTATTTACAACATCTAAAACTTAGAGTAAACAGTTGTATTAGTCCGCATGGGCTACCATAACAAAATGCCATAGACTAGATGTCTTAACAGAAATTGATTTCTCACAATTCTGGAGGCTGTAAATCCAAGATCAAGGTGTTGGCAGCATTGGTTTCTCCTGAGGCTCCTCTCCTCGCAGATGGCCATCTCCTCATGTCCTCACATGGACTTCTCTGCACAGGCATCCTTGGTTTCTCCCTTCTCATAATGACACCAGTCTTATTGGATTAAAGCCCCACCCTTATAACCTTATTTACCGCTAATTACCTCTTTAAAGTTCCTATCTCCGAATATTATCACACTGGGGGTGGGGGGTAGGATTTCAATATACAAATTTGTCAATATACCAATTTAGTCCATAACAACTGTCAGTTCCTCATTCCCTTTGAAGCAGGACCCAAGAAGCTCAACCCTCCTAATAGTCTTCCATGGGCAGCCAGAAAGCTCTTTCTTTAAAAGCCGGCCTAATGGTGACCAGCTTCCCAGCTTTCAGATACAGTTTAGACTATCTAAATTAACCCATAAGTGTCTAAGCCATTGGCATCTTGCTGAGCTCTGACCTTATATCCTGCTATGTACAAGCCACCCACCCAATGCTCTGCCTTTTCCTACCCCTTCTCCACCGTGTTCCTTCTTTATGGAAGTGATTATAACTTGCTACCTTCAGGTTTTATCCTGTGCGCTTCCATCTGCTCTCCTATCTGTATCCTTTATGCAGCTGAATCTTACTTGTTGTTCAAGACTCAGCTCAAGTGTCTCCTCTTCTAGAGGCCTCTTTACAGGACACTCTCCTGTACAACATCCTGTCTTGTGTGCATATTTATAGCTCAAACTGTGGCTCTTGGCTTGTCTCACCCCATCTGAACCATAACCTCTTTGAGGGCAGGGACTGTGTCCTACTTATTCCATCTGTACTCCCAGCACTTCACACAGTGCCTGGAATGACACAGAGGAAGAAATCTATGGAACTGTTTGAATCGTGATGCAAATCAGATACTGTCATTCCATCTCTTTAGCTCTTTTTGAGGCTGTTGTGGATTCCTGTTCAGATGATCATGGGGGCATCCTTTCTTACTGACTATGCTGCCATATTACTAGCTGGCCCAGGCTTGTAAGCTGTTTTGCTAACGGTCCCCACACAGAACTAGAAAAAGAACAAATTAAGCCCATAAGTAGTAGAAGGAAGGAAATAAAGATCAGAGTGAAAGAAATGGAAACCAGATAAAAAGAGGAAGAATCAACAAAACTAAAAACTAATTCTTTGAAAAGATAGCTAGCCTATATATGTGTTGATTGCTAAAACTTTCCTCTCAGAACCTCTTTGGCTGCATCTCACAAGATCTGATATGTTGTATTTGCATTTTCTTTTGTTAAACAACTTTATTTCAATTGCAATTTCTTTGACCCATTGGTTGTTTAAAAGTGTATTGTTTAGTTTTCACATGTTTGTAGATCTCACTTTCCTCTTGATCTAGATTTCTACTTTTATGCCATTGGGGACAGAAAAGGTAGCTGGTACGCTTTCAGTCTTCTTAGATTTACTAGGATTTGTTCTGTGACCTATCATATGCTCTATGCTGTAGAAGGTTTCCTGTGTGCTTGAAAACAATGTGTATCCTGCTTTGGGATGGAATGTTCTATGTATATTTATTAAGTTTATCTGGTCTAATGTGTCCTTTAAGGCCATGTTTCCTTATTGATTTTCTGTCTGGATGATCTACCCTTGATTTAAGCGGGGTGTTAAAGTTCCGTACGATTATTGTGTTACTGTCAGCTTCTCCCTTTATGTCTGTTAATATTTCCTTTATGTATTTGGTGCTCCTATGTTGGGTGTATTTATGTTTATAATTTTTATATGTTCTTGGTGTATTGACCCTTTTGTCATTATTTGTCACTTCTTACCATTTTTTATTTCAAGTCTATTTTGTCTGATATAAATATTCCAGTTGCTTGGAATATCATTTTCTGGCCCTACATTTTGAGCCTCTGTATTAATATGTCTTTGGAGCTGAGATGAGTCTCCTTAGGCAGCATCTAGTTGGGTCATTTTTTTTAATCCATCCAGCCACTCTGTACTTTTTGATTGCTGAGTTCAATCCCTTTATATTTAGGGTGATGTTGATATGTAAGAACTTACTACTGCCATTGAATCTTTTTCCTTCTGGTTATTTTGTCACTCTGTTGTTTTTTATTTTTAATTTTTAAAAAAAATTTTATTGGAGTATAGTTGATTTACAATATTGTGATAGTTTCTGGTGTACAGCAAAGTGAATCAGTTATACATACACATATATACAATCATTTTTAGATTATTTTCCCATATAGGTCATTACAGAGTATTGAGTAGAGTTCTCTGTGCTATACAGTAGCTACTTATTAGTTACCTAATTTTATATATAGTAGTGTGTATATGTCAATCCCAACCTCCCAATTTATCCCTCCCTCCATTTCCCCACTGGTAACCATAAGTTTGCTTTTTACATCTGTCCCTCTATTTCTGTTTTGTAAGTAAGTTCATTTGTACCATTTTTTAGATTCCACATATAAGTGATACCATACGGTATTTGTCTTTCTCTGACTTACTTCACTTAGTATGATAATCTCTAGTTTCGTCCATGTTGCAGCAAATGGTATTATTTCATTCTTATTATGGCTGAGTAGTATTCCATCGTATGTATGTACCACATCCTCATCCATTTCTCTGTTGATGGATGCTTAGGTTGCTTCCATGTCCTGGCTATTGTGAATAGTGCTGCAGTGAACATTGCATGTATCTTTTCGATTTATGGTTTTCTCAGGATATATGCCCAGCAGTGGGACTGCTGGATCACATGGTACCTCTATTTTTGGTTCTTTAAGGAACCTCCATACTGTTCTGCATAATGGTCATACCAATTTACCTTCCTACCAACAGTGTAGGAGGCTTCCCTTTTCCTCACACCCTCTCCAGCATTTATAGTTTGGAGATTCTTTGATGCTGGACATTCTGACCAGTGTGAGGTGATACCTCATTATGGTTTTGCTTTGCATTTCTCTAATGATTAGTGGTGTTAAGCATCTTGGCATGTGCCTCTTGGCCGTCTGTATGTCTTCTTTGGAGAAATGTCCGTTTAGGTCTTCCAGCCATTTTTTTGCACACACACACACACACACACACTGTATTTTATTTTTACAAGAGATAAATAAACTGACACCAAGCATTGTAAATGGATGACCACAACAAAAGCAACAATGATTGCAATTACCAAACATGAAACACACTCATACTATGTCATAATATTGACATTCAGTCCAGTAATCCTCCACTGTAACAGCTCCTTTACTTTGCAGTGAAATTGATTTGTATATTTTTTGCCTCTGAGTCCCTGTGGGATTTTTTTTTATTATTCAAACAGTCACAAAAATTATAATCATCCTCATCAGTTCACTCAGTCCCATGTAATTAATTTTGTTTTCATCTTGATCTTTTGTTAGCACTTTTATGAATTCATCAGTTTTCCATTAGAGTTCTGAAAATGCTTATTCATTCAGTTCACCAGTATAGTCAGTTACCAGAAACCTGTACGTGTCAGTCTTTTACATGATTTCCTTGAAGATGAGACCCTTTTATAGGAATATTTTTGCAAAAGCATCAGAGTACACCCAGAACTCTCTGTAAATGACAAAAGACTTAAAAATGACCACAGTTAAAGATTTGATGAAAGTTCATAATAATGCAATTGACAAGGAAATTTAGTTATTTCTGAGATATACACTTTAAAGTAATAACTAGAATTATGACTTATAACATTTTACCAGAACATATAACATTTTTTGAAATTTCATGTAATGTCTGAAACATTTATATTAACATATTGCCATACAAATAACCCAAAGAAAGTTTAGTATTAGTTGTTTTGTTTGTGTGTTTGTTTTTTTATACTGCAGGTTCTTATTAGTCATCAATTTTATACACATCAGCGTATACATGTCAATCCCAATTGCCCAATTCAGCACACCACCATCCCCAGCCCATCGCGGTTTTCCCCGCTTGGTGTCCATGTGTTTGTTCTCTATGTCTCTGTCTCAAATTCTGCCCTGTAAACCGGTTCATCTGTACCATTTTTCTAGGTTCCACATACATGTGTTAATATACGATATTTGTTTTTCTCTTTCTGACTTACTTCACTCTGTATGACAGTCTCTAGGCCCAACCGCATCTCAACAAATGACTCAATTTCGTTCCTTTTTATGGCTGAGTAATATTCCATTGTATATGTGTACCACTTCTTTATCCATTCGTCTGTCGATGGGCATTTAGGTTGCTTCCATGACCCGGCTATTGTAAGTATTGCTGCAATGAACATTGGGGTGCATGTGTCTTTTTGAATTATGGTTTTCTCTGGGTATATGCCCAACAGTGGGATTGCTGGATCATATGGTAATTCTATTTTTAGTTTTTTAAGGAACCTCCATACTGTTCTCCACAGTGGCTGTATCAATTTACATTTCCACCAACAGTGCAAGAGGGTTTCTTTACTCCACACCCTCTCCAGCATTTGTTGTTTGTAGATTTTCTAATGATGCCCATTCTGACTGGTGTGAGGTGATAGCTCATTGTAGTTTTGATTAGCGTTTTGCTAATAATTAGTGATGTTGAGCAGCTTTTCATATGCTTCTTGGCCATCTGTGTGTCGTCTTTGGAGAAATTTCTATTTAGGTCTTCTGCCCATTTTTGGATTGGGTTGTTTGTTTCTTTAATATTGAACTGCATGAGCTGTTAATATATTTTGGAGATTAATCCTTTGTCCGTTGATTCGGTTGCAAATATTTTTCCCATTCTGAGGGTTGTCTTTTCGTCTTGTTTATGGTTTCCTTTGCTGTGCAAAAGCTTTTAAGTTTCATTAGGTCCCATTTGTTTATTTTTGTTTTTATTTCCATTACTCTAGGAGGTGGATCAAAAAAGATCTTGCTGTGATTTATGTCAAAGAGTGTTCTTCCTGTGTTTTTCTCTAAGAGTTTTATAGTGTCTGGTCTTACATTTAGGTCTAAAATCCATTTTGAGTTTATTTTTGTGTATGGTGTTAGGGAGTGTTCTAATTTCATTCTTTTACATGTAGCTGTCCAGTTTTCCCAGCACCACTTACTGAAGAGACTGTCTTTTCTCCATTGTATATCCTTGCCTCCTTTGTCATAGGTGCGTGGGTTTATCTCTGGGCTTTCTATCTTGTTCCATTGATCTGTGTTTCTGTTTTTGTGCCAGTACCATATTGTCTTGATTGCTGCAGCTTTGTAGTATAGTCTGAAGTCAGGAGTCTGATTCCTCCAGGTCTGTTTTTTTCCCTCAAGACTGCTTTGGCCATTCGGGAACTTTTGTGTCTCCATACAAATTTTAAGATGACTTGATCTAGTTTCGTAAAAAATGCCATTGGGGGCTTTCCTGGTGGCACAGTGGTTGAGAGTCCACCTGCCGATGCAGGGGACACGGGTTCGTGCCCCAGTCTGGGAAGATCCCACATGCCGCGGAGCGGCTGGGCCCATGAGCCATGGCTGCTGAGCCTGTGCGTCCGGAGCCTGTGCTCCACAACGGGAGAGGCCACAACAGTGAGAGGCCTGCGTACTGCAAAAAAAAAAAAAAAAATGCCATTGGTAATTTCGTAGGGATTGCATTGAATCTGTAGATTGCTTTGGATAGTATATTCTTTTTCAAAATATTGAGTCTTCCAATCCAGGAACATGGTATATCTCTCCATCTGTTGGTATCATCTTTAATTTCTTTCATCAGTGTCTTATAGTTTTCTGCATACAGGTCTTTTGTTTCCCTAGGTAGGTTTATTCCTAGGTATTTTATTCTTTCTGTTGCTATGGTAAATGGGAGTGTTTTCTTAATTTCACTTTCAGATTTTTCATCATTAGTGTATAGGAATGTGAGAGATTTCTGTGCATTAATTTTGTATCCTGCAACTTTACCAAATTCATTAATTAGCTCTAGTAGTTTTCTGATGGCATTTCTAGGATTCTCTATGTATAGTATCATGTCATCTGCAAACAGTGACAGTTTTACTTCATCTTTTCCAATTTGTATTCCTTTTATTTAGTTTTTTTCTCTGATTGCTGTGGCTAGGACTTCCAAAACTATGTTGAATAATAGTGGTGCGAGTGGACATCCTTGTCTCATTCCTGATCTTAGAGGAAATGCTTTCAGTTTTTCACCATTGAGAATGATGTTTGCTGTGGGTTTGTCTTTTATGGCCTTTATTATGTTGAGGTAGGTTCCCTCTATGCCCACTTTGTGGAGAGTTTTTATCATAAATGGGTGTTGAATTTTGTCAAAAGCTTTTTCTGCATCTATTGAGTTCATCATATGGTTTTTCTCCTTCAATTTGTTAATATGGTGTATCACATTGATTGATTTCCGTACATTGAAGAATCTTTGTGTCCCTGGGATAAATTCCACTTGATCATGGTGTATGATGCTTTTAATGTGTTGTTGGATTCTGTTTGCTAGTATTTTGTTGAGGATTTTTGCATCTATATTCATCAGTCATATTGGTCTGTAATTTTCTTTTTTTGTAGTACCTTTGTCTGGTTTTGGTATCAGGGTGATGGTGGCCTCATAGAATGAGTTTGGGAGTGTTCCTTCCTCTGCAGTTTTCTGGAAGAGTTTTAGAAGGATAAGTGTTAGCTCTTCTCTAAATGTTGAATAGAATTCACCTGTGAAGCCATCTGGTCCTGGACTTTTGTTTTCTGGAAGATTTTTAATCACAGTATCAATTTCAGTGCTTGTGATTGGTCTGTTCATATTTTCTGTTTCTTCCTGGTTCAGTCTTGGGAAGTTATACCTTTCTAAGAATTTTTCCATTTCTTCCAGGTTGTCCATTTTATTGGCATAGAGTTGCTTGTAGTAGTCTCTTAGGATGCTTTGTATTTCTGCGGTGTCTGTTGTAACTTCTCCTTTTTCTTTTCTAATTTTATTGATTTGAGTCCTCTCCCTCTTTTTCTTGCTGAGTCTGGCTAACGGTTTATCAATTTTATCTTCTCAAAGAACCAGCTTTTAGTTTTATTGATCTTTGCTCTTGTTTTGTTTCTATTTCATTTATTTCTGATCTTTACAATTTCTTTCCTTCTACTAACTTAGCATTTTGTTTGTTCTTCTTTCTCTAGTTCCTTTAGGTGTAAGGTTAGATTCTTTACTTGAGATTTTTCTTGTTTCTTGAGGTAGGCTTGTATAGCTATAAACTTCCCTCTTAGAACTGCTTTTGCTGCATCCCATATGTTTTGCATCGTTGTGTTTTCATTGTCATTTGCCTCTAGGTATTTTTTGATTTCTTCAGTGATCTCTTGGTTGTTTGGTAACGTATTGTTTAGCCTCCATGTGTTTGTGTTTTTTACATTTTTTCCCCTGTAATTCATTTCTAATCTCGTAGTGTTGTGGTCAGAAAAGATGCTTGATATGATTTCAATATTCTTAAATTAACTGAGGCTTGATTTGTGACCCAAGATGTGATCTATCTTGGAGAATGTTCTGTGCACACTTGAGAAGAAAGTGTAATCTGTTTTTGAATGGAATGTCCTGTAAATATCAATTAAATCTGTCTGGTCTATTGTGTCATTTAAAGCTTCTATTTATTTTCATTTTGGATGATCTGTTCATTGGTGTAAATGAGGTGTTAAAGTCCCCCGGTATTATTGTGTTACTGTTGATTTCTTCTTTTATAGCTGTTAGCAGTTGCCTTATGTATTGAGGTGCTCTTATGTTGGGTGTATATATATTTATCATTGTTATATCTTCTTGGATTGAGCCCTTGATCATTATGTAGTGTCCTTCTTTGTCTCTTGTAACATTCTTTATTTTAAAGTCTATTTTATCTGATATGAGTATAGCTACTCCAGCTTTCTTTTGATTTCCATTTGCATGGAATATCTTTTTCCATCCTCTCATTTTCAGTCTGTATGTGTCCCTAGGTCTGAAGTGGGTCTCTTGTAGACAGCATATATATGGGTCTTGTTTTTGTATCCATTCAGGAAGACTGTGTCTTTTGGTTGGAGCATTTAATCTATTCACGTTTCAGGTAATTATCAATATGTTTGTTCCTATGACCATTTTCTTAATTGTTTTGGGTTTGTTTTTGTAGACCCTTTTCTTCTCTTGTGTTTCCCACTTAGAGAAGTTCCTTTTAGCATTTGTTGTAGAGCTGGTTTGGTGGTGCTGAATTCTCTTAGCTTTTGTTTGTAAAGCTTTTGATTTCTCCACCGAAGCTGAATGAGATCCTTGCTGGGTAGAGTAATCTTGGTTGTAGGTTCTTCCCTTTCATCACTTTAAGTATATCATGCCACTCCCTTCTGGCTTGTAGAATTTCTGCTGAGAAATCAGCTGTTAACCTTATGGGAGTTCCCTTGTATGTTATTGGTCATTTTTCCCTCGCTGCTTTCAATAATTTTTCTTTCTCTTTAATTTTTGCCCATTTGATTACTTTGTGTCTCGGCGTGTTTCTCCTTGGGTTTATCCTGTATGAGACTTGCTGTGCTTCCTGGACTTGGGTGAATATTTCCTTTCCCATGTTAGGGAAATTTTCGACTAATCTCTTCAAATATTTTCTCTGGTCCATTCTCTCTCTCTTCTCCTTTTGAGACCCCTATAATGCAAATGTTGTTGCATTTAATGTTGTCCCAGAGGGTCTCTTAGGCTCGTCATTCCTTTTCATTCTTTTTTCTTTACTCTGTTCCGCAGCAGTGAATTTCACCATTCTGTCTTCCAGGTCACTTTTCCGTTCTTTTGCCTCAGTTATTCTGCTATTGATTTCTCCTAGTGTATTTTTCATTTCAGTTATTGTATTGTTCATCTCTGTTTATTCTTTAATTCTTCAAACATTTCTTGCGTCTTCTCGATATTTGCCTCCATTCTTTTTCCAAGGTCCTGGATCATATTCACTATCATTATTCTGAACTCTTTTTCTGGAAGGTTGCCTATCTCCACTTCATTTAGTTGTTTTTCTGGGGTTTTATCTTTTTCCCTCATCTAGTACATTGCCCTCTGCCTTTTCATGTTGTCTATCTTTCTCTGAATGTGGTTTTTGTTCTACAGTCTGCAGGATTGTAGTTCTTGCTTCTGCTGTCCGCCCTCTGGTGGACAGGCTATCTAAGCGGCTTGTGTAAGTTTCCTGATGGGAGGGACTGGTGGTGGGTGGAGCTGACTGTTGCTCTGGTGGGCAGAGTTCAGCAAAACTTTAATCCGCTTGACTGTTGATGGGTGGGGTTGGGTTCCCTCCCTGTTCGTTGTTTTGCCTGAGGCAACCGAACACTGGAGCCTACCTGGGCTCTTTGGTGGGGCTAATGACAGACTCTGGGAGGGCTCATGCCAAGGAGTACTTCCCAGAACTTCTGCTGCCAGTGTTCTTGTCCCCACGGTGAACCACAGCGCCCCCCCCCGCCTCTGCAGGAGACCCTCCAACACTAGCAGATAGGTATGGTTCAGTCTCCTATGGGGTCACTGCTCCTTCCCCTGGGTCTCAGTGTGCACACTACTTTGTGTGTGCCCTCCAAGAGTGGAGTCTCTGTTTCCCCCAGTCCTGTCGAAGTTCTGCAATCAATTCCCACTAGACTTCAAAGTCTGATTCTCTAGGAATTCCTCCTCCCGTTGCCGGACCCCCAGGTTGGGAAGCGTGACGTGGGGCTCATAACCTTCACTCCAGTGGGTGGACTTCTGTGGTATAAGTGTTCTCCACTCTGTGAGTCACCCACCCAGCAGTTATGGGATTTGATTTTAATGTGATTGCACCCCTCCTACTATCTCATTGTCGCTTTTCCTTTGTCTTTGGATGTGGGGTATCTTTTTTGGTGAGTTCTAGGGTCTTCCTGTAAATGATTGTCCAGCAGCTAGTTGTGATTCTGGTGTTCTCGCAAGAGGGTGTGAGAGCACGTCCTTCTACTCTGCCATCTTGGTTCCTCCCCTGCTCCATTGGTTTTATTCCTCTGTTTCTACCTTTGTAAGTTTTTGGTTTTCATGATGATTTGCTCATTATCCACTTTTTAAGTATTTTGTGTCTCTGATATACCATGAAGTTTAGAGACATCATCTCATAGATAAATTGCTATCAGCAAAAAAATGACAAATTTATCTTCTTTTTTAAAATTTATTTTTATGAAAGTATAGTTGATTTACAGTGCTGTTAATTTCTGCTGTACAACAGAGTGACTCAGTTATACATATATATACATTCTTGTTTTATATTTGTTTCCATTATGCTTTATCACAGGATATTGAATACAGTTCTGTGTGCTATACCACAGAAACTTGTTGTTTATCTGTTCCATATATAATTGCTTACCTCTGTTAACCCCAAACTCCCAATCTATCACTCTCCCAAACTTCTACACTTTGGCAACCAAGAGTCTGTTCTTTACGTCTGTAGTTCTCTTACTGTTTTGTAGATAGGTTCATTTGTGTAAAATTTTGATTCCACGTATAAGTGATATCATATGGTATTTGTATTTCTCTTTCTGACTTACTTCAGTTAGTATGATAATCTCTCAGTCCACCCATGTTGCAGCGAATGACATTATTTCTTTTTATGGCTGAGTAGTACTCCATAGTTTATATGTACTACATCATCTTTATCCATTCATCTATTAATGGACATTAAGGTTGTTTCCATGTCTTGGCTATTGTGAATAGTACTGCTGTGAACATGGGGTGCATGTATCTTTTTGGATTAGAGTTTTGTCTGGATATATGCCCAGGAGAGAGATTGCTGGATCATATGGTAATTCTGTTTTTAGTTTTCTGAGGGACCTCCATACTGTTTTCCACAGTGGCTGCACTAACTTACATTCCCACCAACAGTGTAGGAGGGTTCCCTTTTCTCCACAATCTCTCCAGCATTTGTTAGTTGTACATTCTTTCATGATGGCCATTCTGACCAGTGTGAGGTGGTACCTTATTGTACTTTGGTTTACATTTCTCTAGTAATTAGCAGTGTTGAGCATCTTTTCATGTGCCTATTGACCATCTGTATTTCTTCTTTGGGGGAATGTTTCTTTAGGTCTTCTGCCCATTTTTCGATTGGGTTATTTGTTTGTCTGTTGCTGAGTTGTATGAGCTGTTTGTATATTTTGGAAATTAAGCCCTTGTTGTTCTTATCGTTGGCAAATATTTTCTCCTGTTCTGTAGGTTGTCTTTTTGTTTATTTTTTATAGTTTCCTTTGCTTTGCAAAAGCTTGTAAGTTTGATCAGGTCCCATTTGTGTATTTTTGTTTTTATTGCCTTGGGAGTCTGACCTAAGAAAACATTGGTATGATTTATGTTAGACAGTGTTTTGCCTATGATCTCTTCTAGGAGTTTTACAGTGTCATGTCTTTAAGTCTTTCAGCCATTTTGAGTTTATTTTTGTATATGGTGAGAGGGTGTGTTCTAACTTTATGAATTCACATGCAGCTGTCCAATTTTCCCAACACCACTTGCTGAAGAGACTGTCTTTTTCCCCCTGTATATTCTTGCCTCCTTTGTTCAGGATTAGTTGACCATAAGTGTGTGGGTTTATTTGGGGGCCCTCTATTTGATTGATGTAGGTTTCTGTTCTTATGCTGGTACCATGCTGTTTTGATGTCTGTAGCTTTGTAGTATAGTCTGAAGTCAGGAAGCCTGATTCCTTCAGCTCTCTTCTTTTTTTTAAGGTTGTTTTGTCTATTTGAGGTCTTTTGTGTTTCCATACAAATGTAAAAATTTTTTGGACTTCCCTGGTGGTCCACTGGTTAAGACTCTGCACTCCCAATGCAGGGGGCCCGGGTTCGATCCCTGGTCAGGGAACTAGATCCTGCATGCTGCAACTAAAAGAGCCTGTATGCCACAACTAAGACCCAGTGCAGCCAAATAAATAATTTTTTAAAAAAACTAAAAATTTTTTTGTTTTAGGTCTATGATAAATGCCCTTGGTATTTTTATACAGATTGCATTGAATCTGTAGATTGCCTTTGAGAGTATGGTCATTTTAACAATATTAATTCTTCCAATATCACAGTGTATCTTTCTTTCATTTATTATTGGCTTCATCGGGTGTCAGTTGCAGCACATGGGCTCTTCATTGAAGCATGTGGGCTCCTCTCTAGTTGTGGTTCCTGGGCTTCTCTCTAGTTGTGGCATGCGGGCTCCTGAGCGCGCGGGCTCAGTAGTTGCAGCGCGCAAGCTCAGTAGTTTTGGCATTTGGGTTAGTTGCTCCATGGCATGTGGGATCTTAGTTCCCCGACCAGGGATCAAACCCACATCCCCTGCATTGGAAGGTGGATTCTTAACCACTGGACCACCAGGGAAATCCGAAGCACAGTGTATCTTGCCATCTGTTATTGTCATCTTCAGTGTCTTATATTGATAGTTTTCTGAGTTTAGGTCTTTTACCTTTTTTAGGTAGGTTTATTTATAGGTTTTTTATGATGCAGTTTTAAATGGGATTGTTTCCTTGATTTCTCTAATATTTCATTGTTATTATATAGAAATACAACAGATTTCCATATATTAATTTTGTATCATGCAACTTTACTGAATTCATTGATGAGCTCTAGTAGTTTTCTGGTGGTGTATTTAGGATTTTCTATGTATAGTATCTCTCATCTGCAAACAGTGACAGTTTTACTTCTTCCTTTTCAATTTGGATTCCCCTTAATTGTGTCATCTGATTCCTGTGGCTAGTACTTCCAATACTACGTTGAATAAAAGTGGCAAGAGTGGGCATCCTTGTCTTGTTCCTGAGCTTACAGAAAATGCCTTCAGATTTTCACTTTTGAATATGTTGTTAGCTGTGCGCTTGTCATATATGGCCTTTATTTTCCTTCTCTGCCCCCTTTCTAGAGTTTTTATCATAAATTCATGTTGAATTTTCTCAAAAGCTTTCTCTGCATCTATTGAGATGATCATATGGTTTTTATTCTTCAATTTGTTAATGTGGTGTATCACTTTGAAGGATTTGCAGATATTGAAAAATCCTTGCATCCCTGGGATAAATCCTACTTGATCATGGTGTGTAATCCTTCTGATGTATTGTTGGATTCAGTTTGCTCATATTTTGTGAGGATTTTTGCATCTATGTTCACCCGTGATACTGGTTTATAATTTTCATTTTTCTGTGATATCTTTGTCTGAGTTTTTGGTATTAATTTGATCATGGCCTTGTAGAATAGTTTGGAAGCATTCATTTCTCTGCAATTTGGGGGGAATAGTTTGAGAAGGATAGGTGTTAACTCTTCTCTAAATGTTTTGTAGAATTCACCTGTGAAGACATCTGTTCCTGGACTTTTGTTCTGTGGGAGTGTTTTTTTTAATTGGTCTGTTCAAATTTTCTATTTCTTCCTGGTTTAGTCTTGGGAGATTGTACATTTCCAGGAATTTCTCCATTTCTTCTGTGTTGTCCAATTTATTGGCATACAGTTATTTGTAGTAGTCTCTTATCCTTTCTATTTCTGTGGTGTCAGTTGTAATGTCTCTTTTTTCATTTCTGATTTTATTGATTTGGGCCCTATTTTTTTCTTGATGAGTCTGGATAAGGTATGTCAATTTTGTTTAGCTTTTTAAAAAAACTCTTAATTTCATTGATTTTTTAAATTTTTTGTCTCTATTTCATTTATTTCTGCTCTGATCTCTACCATGTCTTTCCTTCTACTAACTTTGGGGTTTATTTTTTCTAGCTCCTTTAGGTGTAAGGTTAGGTTGTTTATTTCAGGTTTTTTGTTTCCTGAGGTAGGCTCGTATTGCTATAAACTTCCCTCTTAGAACTGCTTTTGTTGTTCCCATACAATTTTGGATTGTTGAGGTTTGGTTTTGTTTTCATTTGTGTACAGGTATTTTTAAATTTTCTTTTTGATTTCTTCAGTGATCTATTGGTAGTGTAGTAGTATATTGTATAGCCTCCACATGTTAGTGGTTTTTTTTCTTACGGTTGATTTTTAGTCTAATGCTGTTGTGGTCAGAAAAGATGCTTCATAGAATTTCAATTTCCTTAAATCTACTGATGTTTGCTTTGTGTCCTAGCATGTGATCTATTCTGGAAAATGTTCCATGTACACTTGAAAAGAATGTGTATTCTGCTGTTTTGGGATAGGATGCTCTCTATATATCTATTAAGTTCACCTGATCTTTTAAGGCCAGTGTTTCCTTATTTTCTGTCTAGATGATCTTTCCTTTGATATAATTGGGGTGTTAAAGTCCCCTACTACTATTGTGTTACTGTTGATTTCTCCCTTAGTGTCTGTTAATATTTCCTTTATGAATGCTTCTATGTTGGGTGCATATATATTTACAAATATTATATCTTCTTGGATTGATCCCTTGATCATTAGGTATTATATAGTGTCTTCTTTGTGTCTTATAACAGTCTTTATTTTAAAGTGTATTTTGCTACCCCCAGCTGTCTTTTGATTTCCAGTTGCATGGAATACCTTTTGCCATCCAACTTTCAGTCTGTGTGTGTCTTTAGATCTGAAGTGAGTTTCTCGTAGGCAGCATATTTATAGGTCTTGATTATTGTATCCATTCAGCCACTCTCTTTTGATTGGAGCATTTAGTCTGTTTACATTTAAAATGACTATTGATGTATATGTTCTTATTGACATTTTGTTAATTGTTTTGGATTTGTTTTTGTAGGCCTTTTTTGTTCCTTTTGTCTTTTGTTCTTGTGATTTTACTATCTTTAGTATTATGTTTGATTCATTTTTCTTCTTTGTGTGTACCTATTATAGATTTTTTTTTTTGTGGTACGCGGGCCTCTCACTGTTGTGGCCTCTCCCGTTGCGGAGCACAGGCTCCGGACGCGCAGGCTCAGCGGCCATGGCTCACGGGCCCACCCGCTCTGCGGCATGTGGGATCCTCCCGGACCAGGGCCCGAACCCATGTCCGCTGCATCGGCAGGCGGACTCTCAACCACTGTGCCACCAGGGAAGCCCCCTATTATAGATTTTTGATTTATGGTTACAGTGAGGTTCACATACAGCTAGCTAGCAGATAGATAGATATGCATGATTGTTTTAAGTTGCTGATCTTTTAATTTTACATGCATTTTAACAACCCTGCATTTGTACTCTCCTCCCCTCACAATTACTGTTTTTGATATAATATTTTACATCTGATTGTTTTGTCTTTCCCTTAACTGCTTAATGTGGATATAGATTATTTTACTACTTTTGTCTTTCAACCTTCCTACTAGCTTTATGAGTGAACAATTTCCTACCTTTACTATATGTTTGCCTTTACCAGTGAGCTTTTTCCGTTTGTAATTTTCATGTTTTCTTGTTGTGGTCTTTTCTTTTTCACTTAGAGGTTCCTTTAACATTTCTTGTAAAGCTGCTTCAGTCATCCTGAACTCTTTTAGCTTTTGCTTGTCATTAAAGCTTTTGATCTCTCCAACAAATCTGAACAAGAACCTTGCTGGGTAGATTATTCTTGTTTTAGGTTTTTCTCTCTCACTACTTTAAATATATCATGTCACTCCCTTCTGGCCTTCAGAGTTTCTGCTGAAGAGTCAGCTGATAGCCTTATGGGAGTGCCCTTGTGTGTAACTTGCTGCTTTTCCCTTGCTGCCTTTAATTTTTGCCATTGTAATTAAAAAGAATATTAAATGTTTCTTGCTGTGTTTCTCTTTGGGTTAATCCTGTATGAGACTATCTGAGCTTCGTGGACTTGGATATCTATTTCCTTTCCCAAATTTGGGAAGTTTCCAGCCATTATGTCGTTAAGTATATGCTCAGTCTCTTTCTCTCTTCTCCTTCTGGACCCCCTGTAATGTGAATATTAGTGCACTTAAGTTGTCCCAGAGGTCTCTTAAACCATCTTCATATCTTTTCATTCTTTTTTCTGTTCAGTTTCAGTGATTTCCACTACTGTCTTCCAGCTCACTGATCCACTACTTTGTATCATTTGGTCTACTGTTCATTTCTTCTAGTGTGTTTTTCATTTCAGTTATAGTATTCATCTGTTTTGTTTTTCTTTGTATATGCTCTTTGTTAGAAACATCTACTCTCTCTGTGCATCCATTCTTCTCCCAAGTTCTTTGATCTTTACAATCATGACCCTGAACTCTTTCTCGGGTAGATTGCCTATCTCTACTTCACTTAGTTCTCCTGGAGTTTTTTCTTGTTCCTTTGTTTGCAACATACTCATCTGTTGCCTCATTTTGCCTAATTTGTTCTTTACATTTCCCAGCCTAGGAGAAGTGGCCTTTTGTAAGAGATGTCCTATGCATCCGAGCAGTGCACTCCCCTCTTGCCACCAGAGCTATATGTGCCAGGGGTTCCTAGAGAGCTGTGTGGGGCTTTCTGTCTTGGTAGGCTGACTGTGTGGTCAGTCTGGTTGCCAGCTGCTGGTTGGCAGGACTGGGTCATGAGGCGGCTGACTGTGGAACCCCACAGGTTCTCTAGGCTAATGCTCGGTTACTGGTGGGCAGAGTCAGGGTCCAGGAGACCCCAGGGCTGTTGTCCACCCACTGCATGTGAAGCTGCGTCCTGGGGTCTGGTTGCAGGTCCCAGGGGTCCCAGAACTGGGGTCAAATAGCTGCTGAGTGGGGCCAGTTCCTGACACAATTGGCTGTGGGATCTGGGGTGTTTTGAAGCTTGTGTTGGCCTGCTGGTGGCCAGGGCCCAGCTGGTCCCTGGGCAGAGTCTGGCCTGCTGGGTCTGCAAGCTGCAGGGCTACAGTTTTCTTGCAGCTGGTGTCTGTGCCCTAGAGAGTGGGTCCTGGGGGGCCTCAGCTAGTGCCTGCACACTGGCATGCAGGGCTGGGTCCTGGGCCCTCTCATGGACAGGGCCACATCCAGAGGCAGCTGTGGGCTCAGAGGGTCTTAAGGCAGCCTGTCCACTGGTGGGTGGGACTGTGGTCACACCCAGTTAGTTGCTGGATCTTGGGGCTAGTGAGCTAGAGGGAGGATTCCCAAATGGCACTTGCTAGCACCAGTGTCCACATGGTAGAAGGAGCTCCCAAAGATGGCTACCATCAGTGTCTATGTTTCCAGGATGAGCTGCAGTTGTTTCTTGCCTCAAGGAGACTTTCCAAGATCAGCAGGCTCCTATCAAATTACTGCTTCTCCCTGGGTCCTGGAATGTGTGATATTTTGTGCACACCCTTTAAGAGTGAAGTCTCTCATTTCCTACAGACTCTGGGACTCCTGAAAGTAAGCACTGCTGGCCTTCAAACCCACATGCTCTAGGTGCTCATCTTCTTGGTGTAGAATCCCTGGGCTAGAGAGTCCAATATGGAGCTCAGACCTCTCACTCCTTTGGGAGAACCTCTGCAGTTGTAATCATTCTCCCTTAGCTCGGTGCTTTGTGACCACCTAGAGGGGTGGGATAGGGATGGTGGGAGGGAAACTGCAAGAGAGAGGGGATATATGTGTACATATAGCTGATTCACTTTGTTATACAGCAAAACTAACACACCATTGTAAAGCAACTGTACCTAAAGATATTAAAAAAAAATTGTAATTATTCTCCCATTTGTGGGTTGCCAACCCATATGTAGGGGACTTGACTATGTTTCGACTCTGCCCCCTCCTACCTGTTGTGGTTCCTTCTTTATATCTTTAGTTATAGAAGACCTTTTTAGCTAGGTTCTTCTTTTTCATTGATGGTTGTTCTGCAGATAGCTATGATTTTGGTGTGCCTGTGAGAGGAGGTGAGCTCAGGGTTTTTTTACTCCACCATCTTGACTGCTTCCCATTTCCAAAGTCCTATCCTCTGGCTTGCTAATTCTCTTCCATGTGATCTGCTCTATTTCCAGTGTTTTTAATGCAGCCTTCATCTCATTTCCTGTGTGAGTTCCTCAGGTCCAGAATTTGTTTGGTTCTTTAGAACTTCATTCTCTTGGTAAAGTATTCCTTCTGTTCATTAATTTCATTCCTCAGTTCACTGAAAGTTCGTTGAATTTCTTCATGACAACTCTTTTGAATTCTTTATAAGGTAGATCACAGTATTCTGTGTCTTTGGGTTCAGTTGCTGAAAAACTGTGATTTTATTTTTACTTTTGCCATATTACGACGAGTTTTTCGTAGTGTTTGATGAAATGTGCCTCTGCACATTTTCATTTGAAGTAACAAATACCTTTCTTACTTAGGTAAGGCTTTGTTTGCTTTGATTCTAATAAACAGGTTGGCAATAAGAAGCCTTTCTTTTGCTTTCCAGAAGGTGGCAATATAGCACAAGTTTGACTTCCTGGAGCTAAGTTGGGAGTATGTGCATAAAAAAGCTGGTGTTAAAAAAAGAACAAAGGCTGGTGACAGACTGGGGGGTGGGGGGGGCATATAATAAACACTTGGAGCTTTGAGTATGCCCATGGCCTGGTAGGGGGATCTTCCACTGGGGGAGCTCCAGCAGTGCACAGGGGGACTTCTTGATTGAATTCCAGGACACATGGCAGGAAACCCATACCTTCGGTTGTCTTTGGCTGCCTTCTTTCCTTTCCATCCTCCTGGTTACAGAGGTCTCTCTTTAGGACTCAGGTGTTGCTACAGAACAATAGAGCCCTCCAGCTGCCACCCACATTGCCAGGCAGACTGTCACCCCTTTCACTTTCTACCTCCTCTGCCAGAGAGACTTGCCACCACCACTGCAACTCCCTTGGCTCTGTGGTCTTCTCCAAGATCCAACCCATCCACTTTCAGATGCACAGGTGGATACATCTCTTGCGTGTCTTGGTGTGTGTGCAGAGGCACTTTCTGTTACAGATGTCTAATAGTTGAAGGGGAGAGAAAAAAAGTAACAACTGTTGCCACCATGATACTGCCCTCACTCCCAGCCTCACTCTTGTGACCAGCTACCAACATTGCATTGTGCCCTTGAGCACATCCTTTCCTTGTATGTAATTAACACCAGATGGAAATCAAATCTATTCAGAAACCATTTTTACTCATTGGAGTTAATGAGCTAAAAGAATAATACCAGTACTGTTGACAACTGCAAGTCCCCCACAGGCTGCAGTCCTGGAAGTCAGGTGGAGAAAGTGCTTCAAGGAGGAAGGAGAGATCAGCTGTCAAATCACGCTTGATGCATCATGTAGGATGAAGACTGAGAAATGACCACTGGATTTAACAATGTGGAGGTCATTAAGTGGTCTTAAGCAAGTTTGCTGAAAAGGTAAAGGAAAGAAGCCTAATAAAGGAGGTTCAAGAGAATAGGAGGGAAAAAAATCAGTGAATATACTTCAAGGAGTATCACCATAAAGGGAAGCAAAGCATGTAATAGCTGGAGAGAAAGTGGAATTAAGATGATGTTTTTAACCTTTTCCATGTATATTTTCAAGCATGTACAAGAAGAGAGGGAAAAGTAAAATGGACCTATTGATACATGTACTCGTTTCCCAGTTTCAATAGCTATTGATATTTTGACAATCTTGTTTCATCTACAACTTTCTGATTGGAGTATTTTAAAGAATCATTGTTTCACCTCTAATAACTTTAGTATATATATTTTTTAGATGAGAACTTAAAAATTATAATCACAGTGACAACATTAACAGTAGTGCCTTAATGGCATAACTCATCTGTGTTTATCTCTTTCCAATAGAAAAGAGAATTTTTTTAAGGGAAAAATAACAGCATGTGTGTATACTGATGGGACTGAGCCAAGAGATGGAAGGAACGAGATGCAGGAACAAGAGGAGATGGGCCCTTATGCCCGGATGGAGGAGTGGCCTTACATAGATGCAGAGTGGTCTCCCTGGTTAGAGGAGAGAAGGACGAGTGTGCACACAGATACACAGCATGGGGGAGATGTGGTGGAGAGAGCATGTGGTGGTTCTATTCAGATGCTTCCATTGTCTCAGTGAAATAAGAAGCAAGATCCTTATCCAGAGTAAGGATGGAAGAGAAGGTGTTGGAGGTTTCAGGAGGAGAAAGTATGTGATAGCAGGAGCTGAGCACTACTTACCCAGAATGGGATCCTTAAGATCATCCTTCTTCCTTTGCAGGAGAAGGCAGGCAAGTCACTTTGCTTGGCCACCATTAAAAAACAATACAAAGGAAGCATCTGAAGTAACTGGTATAGAAGCAAAACTTGATCATTTCCAGGTTCAGGAATTTATCTTTATATCCAAAGCAATCTGAATGCCAAGTCACTGGACATTCTAGTTCTGAAGACTCAGTGTTAATGAGTGGTCCATTTCAAGGCCCAGTGTGGTAGTCACCGTAGAAGTGAAAGAAGTCTGAGCCAGAAAGAGACATTGCTGTTGTCCCCACCTTCTGTCTTATCCCTTCTGCTTTCTGATTTGAAACTCTGCATTATCAATTGGGAATTTTTCTCAACTTTTTCAGGGCTAATTGGGAATTTAAAAATTATTCAAACTACAGTATGATCTAAGCTCTCCTCTCTCTATATTCACTCCTGCCTGCTTTCACAGCTATTTATACTAGTTAATTAACATTTATTCATTATTCACTCTATGCTTTGTACTCATTTGAGGAAACAGACTTTGAGAGGTTGAATGACTTGCCCAAAGATACATTATAGGTAAGGGGCCAGTTCTTGAACCAAGGTCATATGACTTCCAAGACCTCTATCCCAGCCACAATACTGCACCCACCTGGTTATCACTCAGAGTTTCCCCCACAGCCATTAACACAATGACGTGCTGAAAAGCAAACTAAAATGACTGGCTGGCCCCCTGACCCTGCCTGGTCTAATCTCAGCTCTGCCACTTTTTAATTGAATGACATTGGACAAATTATTTAGCCTTTTGTAACATCTGTTACCTCATTAGTACACTCATTAGTACAGAAAAATACCTATTAATAGATTTACAACATAAGGTTGTTTTGAAGATTGAATTATATGAAACATATAAGGTACTTAGAGCCTGCCACATAACACATACTAACTAAATGTTACCTAAAAAATATTGTTCTTACCACTCATCAGCTTTGGCCAAGCGACTTCACATCTCTAAATATCATGTTCCACTTCCCTGATTTGCTTTGATAGAGTTCTGGGAATCACTGAACCATGTAAGGTATACCTTGGGGGACGATGTTGCTGGTTTTGCCCTATTAGGGAAAATTGAGCGTTCTTATAATTTATCATTCTTTCTCTGACCATACCACAAAACTCCTTTCTCCTTTTCTTGCAGGGACTGCATTTGTTCTGGGAAGCTGTTACATGCTATCTGCCTTTTATGTATTTGGGACAACAGTACAGAGACTTTTTATATTTTTGTTAATGCTAATAAAATAGGCCACACAAAAATGATAAAAACAAAAAAAATAGCATTTTTAGGGTGAGAAGTAAATAATATTTAGTTCTCCAGAGATTAAAAACCTAAAAGACAAGTTCATTAGCATACCATTCTGCCCAGTAGTCAGACAAGCAGGGAGTAGAAGGGCTTTGGGTTCAGGGGTGAGGGGATTCGTCTAAAGTCAGTTGCTCTTCTACAACGAGGTATCACCTCACACCAGTCAGTATGGCCATCATTAAAAAGTCTACAGATAGCAAATGCTGGAGAAGATGTGGAGAAAGGGAACCCTCCTACACTGTTGGTGTGAAAGTAAATTGGTGCAGCCACTATGGAGAACAGTATGCAGGTTCCTCAGAAAACTAAAAATAGACTTGCCATATGATCATGCAATCCCACTCCTTGGCATATATCCAGAGAAAACTAATTCAATAAGATACATGCAACCCTGTGTTCATTGCAGCACTATTTACAATAGCCAAGACATGGAAGCCAACTAAATGTCCACTGACAGAGGAATGGCTAAAGAACTTGTGGCACATATATACAATGGAATATTACTCAGCCATAAAAAAATAATGCCATTTGCAGCAACAACCGTGAACCTAGAGATGATACTAAGTGAAGTAAGTCACAAAGAGAAATACCATGTGATATCACTTATATGTGGAATCTCAAATACAACACAAATGAACTTATCTACAAAATGGAAATAGACTCACGCCAAGACACATAGTAATCAAATTGGCAAAACTTAAAGACAAAGAAAAATTATTGAAAACAACAAGGGAAAAACGACAAATAATACACAAGGGAAATCCCATAAGGTTAACAGCTGATTTCTCATCAGAAACTCTACAAGCCAGAAGGGAGTGGCATGATATACTTAAAGTGATGAAAGGGAAGAACCTACAACCAAGATTACTCTACCCACCAAGGTTCTCATTCAGATTCAATGGAGAAATCAAAAGCTTTACAGACAGGCAAAAGCTAAGAGAATTCAGCACCACCAAACCAGCTCTACAACAAATGCTAAAGGAACTTCTTTAGTGGGAAACACAAGAGAAGAAAAGGACCTGCGAAAACAAACCCAGAACAATTAAGAAAATGGTCATAGGAACATACATATCTATAATTACCTTAAACGTGAATGGATTAAATGCTCCAACCAAAAGACACAGGCTTGCTGAACATATACAAAAACAAGACCCATATATATGCTGTCTACCAGAGACCCACTTCAGACCTAGGGACACATACAGACTGAAAGTGAGGGGATGGAAAAAGATTTCCATGCAAATGGAAATCAAAAGAAAGCTGGAGTAGCTATACTCATATCAGATAAAATAGACTTTAAAATAAAGACTATTAGAAGAGACAAAGAAGGACACTACATAATCAAGGGATCAATCCAAGAAGAAGATATAATGATGATAAATATATATATGCACCCAACATAGGAGCACCTCAATACATAAGGCAACTGCTAACAGCTATAAAAGAAGAAATCAACAGTAACACAATAATACTGGGGGACTGTAACACCTCACTTACATCAATGGACAGCTCATCCAAAATGAAAATAAATAAACAGAAGCTTTAAATGACACAATAGACCAGATAGATTTAACTGATATTTATAGGACATTCTATCCAAAAACAGCAGATTACACTTTTTTCTCAAGTGCACATGGAACATTCTCCAGGATAGATCACATCTTGGGTCACAAATCAAGCCTTGGAAAATTTAATAATATTGAAATCATATCAAGCATCTTTTCTGACCACAACACTATGAGATTAGAAATGAATTACAGGGAAAAAACACAAACACATGGAGGCTAAACAATATGTTACTAAACAACCAAGAGATCACTGAAGAAATCAAAAAATACCTAGAGACAAATGACAATGAAAACACGACGATGCAAAACATATGGGATGCAGCAAAAGCAGTTCTAAGAGGGAAGTTTACAGCTGTACAAGCCTACCTCAAGAAACAAGAAAAATCTAAAGTAAAGAATCTAACCTTACACCTAAAGGAACTAGAGAAAGAACAAACGAAACCCAAAGTTAGCAGAAGGAAAGAAATCAAAGATCAGAGCAGAAATAAATGAAAAAGAAATGAAGGAAATGATAGCAAAGATCAATAAAACTAAAAGCTGGTTCTTTGAGAAGATAAAAAAATTGATAAACCATTAGCCAGACTCATCAAGAAAAAAAGGGAGAAGACTCAAATCAATAGAACTAGAAATGAAAAAGAAGTTACGACACCGCAGAAATACAAAGGATCATGAGAGATAACTACAAGCAACTCTATGCCAATAAAATGAACAACCTGGAAGAAATGGACAAATTCTTAGAAGTGCACAAGCTTCCAAGACTGAACCAGGAAGAAATAGAAAATATGAACAGACCAATCACAAGCACTGAAATTGAAACTGTGATAAAAAATCTTCCAACAAACAAAAGCCCAGGACCAGATGGCTTCACAGGCGAATTCTACCAAACATTTAGAGAGGAGCTAACATCTATCCTTCTCATTCTCTTCCAAAATATAGCAGAGGGAGGAACACTCCCAAACTCATTCTACAAGGCCACCATCACCCTGATACCAAAACCAAAGATACTACAAAAAAGAAAATTACAAACCAATATCACTGATGAATATAGATGCAAAAATCCTCAACAAAATACTAGCAAACAGAATCCAACAGCACATTAAAAGGATCATACACCATGATCAAGTGGGGTTTATCTCAGGAATGTAAGCATTCCTCAATATATGCAAATCAATCAATGTGATACAATATATTAACAAATTGAAGGAGAAAATCCATATTATCATCTGAATAGATGCAGAGAAAGCTTTCAACAAAATTCAAAACCCATTTATGATAAAAACCCTGCAGAAAGTAGGCATAGAGGGAACTTTCCTCAACATAGTAAAGGCCATATATGACAAACCCACAGCCAACATCGTCCTCAATGGTGAAAAACTGAAACCATTTCCACTAAGATCAGGAACAAGACAAGGTTACCCACTCTCACCACTATTATTCAATATAGTTTTGGAAGTCCTAGCCATGGCAATCAGAGAAGAATAGGAAATAAAAAGAATCCAAATCAGAAAAGAAGAAGTAAAGCTGTCACTGTTTGCAGATGACATGATACTATACATAGAGAATCCTAAAGATGCTACTAGAAAACTACTAGAGCTATGAATTTGGTAAAGTAACAGGATACAAAATTAATGCACAGAAAATCTCTAGCATTCCTATATACTAATGATGAAAAATCTGAAAGTGAAATTAGGAAAACACTCCCATTTACCACTGCAACAAAAAGAATAAAATATCTAGGAATAAACCTACCTAAGGAGACAAAAGACCTGTATGCAGAAAATTATAAGACACTGATGAAAGAAATTAAATATGATACACACAGATGGAGAGATATACCATGTTCTTGGAGTGGAAGAATCAATATTGTGAAAATGACTCTACTATCCAAAGCAATCTGCAGATTCAATGAAATCCCCATCAAACTACCACTGGCATTTTTAACAGAACTAAAACAAAAAAAATTTCACAATTTGTATGTCAATGCAAAAGACCCCAAATAGCCAAAGCAATCTTGAGAAAGAAAAACAGAGCTGGAGGAATCAGGCTCCCTGACTTCAGACTATACTACAAAGCTACAGTAATCAAGACAGTATGGTACTGGCAAGAAACAGAAATATAGATCAGTGGAACAGGATAGAAAGCCCAGAGATAAACCCACACACATATGGTCACCTTATCTTTGATAAAGGAGGCAGAAATGTACAGTGGAGAAATGACAGCCTCTTCAGTAAGTGGTGCTTTGATAACTGGACAGGTATATGTAAAAGTATGAGATTAGATCAATCCCTAACACCATACACAAAAATAAGCTCAAAATGGATTAAAGAACTAAATGTAAGGCCAGACACTATAGAACTCTTAGAGGAAAACATAGGCAGAACACTCTATGACATAAATTATAGCAAGATCCTTTTTGACCCACCTCCTAGAGAAATGGGAATAAAAAAAAAAATAAACAAATGGGACCTAATGAAACTTCAAAGCTTTTGCACAACAAAGGAAACCATAAACAAGACCCAAAGGCAACCCTCAGAATGGGAGAAAATATTTGCAAATAAAACAACTGACAAAGGATTAATCTCCAAAATTTACAAGAAGCTCATGCAGCTCAATATCAAAAAACAAACAACCCAATCCAAAAATGGGCAGAAGACCTAAATAGACATTTCTCCAAAGAAGATATACAGATGGCCAACAAACACCTGAAAGAATGCTCAACATCATTAATCATTAGAGAAATGCAAATCAAAACTACAATGAGATATCATCACACCGGTCAGAATGGCCATCATCAAAAAATCTACAAACAATAAATGCTGAAGAGGGTGTGGAGAAAAGGGAACCCTCCTGCACTGTTGGTGGGAATGTAAATTGATACAGCCACTATGGAGATTCCTTAAAGAACTAAAAATAGAATTACCATATGACCCAGCAATCCCACTACTTGGCATATATCCAGAGAAAACCATAATTCAAAAAGACACATGCACCCCAGTGTTCATTGCAGCACTATCTACAATAGCCAGGTCATGGAAGCAACCTAAATGCCCATAGACAGACGAATGGATAAAGAAGTTGTGGTACATATATACAATGGAATATTAGTCAGCCATGAAAAAGAACGAAATTGTGTCATTTGTAGTGACGTGGATGGATCTAGATACTATCATACAGAGTGACAAGTCAGAAGGAGAAAAACAAATATTGTATATTAACGCATATATGTGGAACCTAGAAAATGGTACAGGTGAACTGGTTTGCGGGGCAGAAATTGAGACACAGATGTAGAGGACAAATGTATGGACACAAGGGCGGAAAGTGGCAGGGGGTGGGGTGGGGGTGGTGGTGTGATGAATTGGGAGACTGGGATTGACATTTATACACTGATGTGTGTAAAATGGATGACTAATAAGAAAATAAACATTAAAAATAAATATATGTACATCATTAAGACTGCTGCTTTCATTATGTATTTTCCAATACCAAAATATAAAATAAAATGAAAACTGCAGAAAAAACAAAACAAAACTATGGAATAATGCCAAGATCAGAAGCAGCAAAGGCATCTAAAGAGGGACTAGTGGGCTTCCCTGGTGGCACAGTGGTTAAGAATCTGCCTGCCAATGCAAGGGACCCGGGTTCCAGCCCTGGCCCAGGAAGATCCCACATGTCACGGAGCAATTAAACCCGTGCGCCACAACCAGAGAAGACACCGCAATGAGAAGCCTGTGCTCTGCAACAAAGAGTAGCCCCCGCTCACCACAACTAGAGAAAGCCCGTGTGCAGCAATGAATACCCAATGCAGCAAAAAATAAAGAAGAAAGATTCTTAGAAATATAGATATATAAAGAGGGAGTAGTGCCTGAAAGTTGGCTGGGCATTAAATAAGGAGTGAAGCACCAGGGCCAGTTTCAAACCCCCAAACATCTGACTCTAGCTTATTCTCCAGTGGATAAAAGCTTAATTACAGTTTCCTGAAATTAGAGTTCTGGCAAGGGAGCCACCACAGTTAGAACTGAAGCCAGAGAAGCAGCAGAACTGAGGTCACAATACACCTGGGAACCTAGATGTGTAGGCAGGCTATCTGGACCCCTGGCGTGGTTTCTCTTCTCAACCCCACCCTCCAAAAAACCTAAGGCTGACATAAGGTAGAGTTTCCTGGCCCCCACGATCTCCTAAGGTGGAGTTTCCAAAGCCCCTTCATTCACCAAGGAGGAATTTCCTGGGGCCCCGCACTCTCCTAAGTTTGACTTTCCTGGGCCCACACAATCATCTTAACTACAGTTTACTGGGCTCTCACATCACCTAAGGTGGAGAGTATCCTGACTCCATCAACACTGAAAAAAATAGAGGAACCTCAGATAGAGTCAGGAAACCAGAGGGGGGAACTCTCATCACGTCTTGTGATGATAACAGAGCCCAACAGGAAGAAGACTTCTTTCCTGGCAAGGACTCAGCCAATGAAAAGCCGTGGACTCTGTTTACTGTAGTCCTCCCAACTTCCTTTTCTCCTCTGTAAGAGCTCTCCTTGCCTTGCTGTGTGGGGACATGCAAGTAGTTCCACATAGTTGCACACCCTGAATTTTAATTTTGTGCAGATCCCGAATAAACCTATTCTTTTGCTGAAGAAATAACTGACAGTCTGTTTTAGTTCAACATCACCAAAAGGTAGTTTGTGGACCCCCACAATAACCTAGAGTGGAATTTCATGAGCCCCCTACAATCACTAAGGTAGAATTTCCTGGTCCCCTCACAGTAAGCCAGATTTCCTGGGCCTGCACAATTACCATATAGAGTTTCCTGGGCCCCCACAATCACCTAAGGTAGATTTTCCTGGAAACAAATTCATCTAAAGTAAGTTTTCAGTCCCTCAGAATCACATACGGAAAAATTTCCTGCCCCGCCCCAACACTAACCTAATGTAGATTTTCTTCATCCTCACTCTCATAAGGTAAGAGTTTCCTAGGCCCCAAAATTCATCTAATATAGAGTTTCCAGGGCCCCCAGTATCACCTAAGGTAGATTTTCCTGGGACCCCAAATCACTAAGGGTTAGATTCCTATTCCCCACAATAAACTATGGTAGTTTCCTAGATCCAAATTACCTAACATACAATTCTTAAGACCCCTACAATTGATCACCTAAGATACATTTTCCTAGGCAGCAACAATTACTAAGGTAGAATTTCCCCACAATCATTTAAGGATGAATTTCCTGCCACCCCGTGATTACCTAAGCTTGATTTCCTGGACCAAAACAGTCATCTAATCTTCCTGGAACCCCACAATCACCTGAGCTAGAGTTTCTTAGACCCCAAATCACCTAAGCTTGACTTTTCTGGACCCCCCCCAAATTCACCTAAGATAGTTTCCTGGGCCCCCGCAATCATTTAAGGTAAAATTAGTTTACTAGACCCCCCAAATCACCTAAGGTGGAGTTTCCTGGCCACAGAAGACCTTAAGATAGAATTTTCTGGGGACCCAAAATCATTAAGATATAGTTTCCAGGCCCCCACAATCACCTAAAGTAGAGTTTGGGCCACAGTCATCTATTGTAGTATGTCCTGGGTACCTACCATAACCTAAGGTACAGTTCCCTAGCCCCCACAATGAACTAAGATAGTTTCTTGCACCCACAATCATGTAGGGTAGTTTCCTTGGCCTTCACAATCCACTAAGGTAATTTCTAGGGCCTCCACAGTCACCTTAGGTAAACTTCCTGGGCCCACATAACCTAAAGTAGTAGGTGATTTGGGCTGCTGAGAATCACATAAGGAAGATTTTCCCGGTCCCCCACAATCGCCTTAGAGTTTCTTTGACACCCTCCCCCGCACAATCACCTAACAGTTTCCTGGGCACCAAAACAACCATACGCAGAGTTTCCCAGGCCTCAAAACCCACAAAGTGTACAGTCCTTGGCCCCCTAAGTCACCTAAAGTAGAACTTCCTTGGGCCCTAAATTCACTATATTTTCTTGGCCCCCACAATGAAATGACAGAGTTTTCTGGGAACCAGCAAATAACTGAGGTAGAGATTCCTGAGAACTCACAATCACCTAAGAAAGAGTTTCCTGGAACCCCACTAACACCTAAGATAGGTTTTCTGGTCTTCCAAAATCACCTAAATTAGATTTTGCTGAGGTACCACATTTCCCTAAGGTAGTTTCCTGGGCCCCCAAAATCACAAACTAGAGTTTACTGGCTCCCACAATCACATAAAGTAGATTTCCCTGGGCCCACACAATCGTCTAAGCTAGTTTCCTGGGCATCCATAGTCACTAAGCTAGAGTTTCCAGGGTCCCCCCAAATTACCTAAGGTAGAGTTCCATGGGCCCCCAACATTCACAGAAGCTAGAGTTTCCCGGGCCCCCAATTTTTTAAGTTTCAAGTGCCCCCACAATCACCTATGGTAGAGTTCCTGGGACTTACAATCAACTAAGAGTTTATTGTAAAATAGGCTTCCTGGTCCCCCACAATCACCTAAGGAAGAGTTTCCAGCCGTCCACCATCACCTGAGCTAGAGTCTCCAGGACCCCCACAATGACCTAAGCTAGAGTTTCCCTAACAATAACCTTAGGTAGATTTTCCTGGGCTCATGTCACCTAAAGTAATAGTTTTGGGCCCCCCAGAATCACATAAGGAGAAACTTCCAGGCTCCCACAGCTACCAAAGGTAGAGTTTCTTCAATTCCCACAATCCCCTAACATTGAGTTTGCTGGATCCCCAAAATATCCTAAGGTAGAGTTTCGTAGGCCTCAAAAATCACATAAGGTACAGTTTCATGGGCCCCTCAATCACCTGAAGTAGAGTTTCCTAGGGCCCAAGATTTACTAAGGTAGAGTTTCCTGGGTCGCACAATGAAATGAGGTAGAGTTCTGGGCACCTACAGTCACCTAACCTCAAGTTGCCTGGTACCCAACAGTTACCTAAAGGTATTATTGCCTGGGCAGCAATAACTACCTAAAGCAGAGTTTCCTGAGGCCCACAATCACCTAAAGGTGAATTTCCTGGGTCCACAATCACCAAAAATAGATTTCCTTGGCCCACAACAGCTTCAAGTAATAGTTTTAGGTTCTCCAGTCTCATAAGGATGATTCACTGCCCCCAACTTCAATCACCCAAGCTACAGTTTCCTGGGTCCCTACAATCACATAAGTTACAGTTTACTGGGTCCCCACAATCACCTAAGTTACAGTTTACAGCATCTCCACAATCTTCTAAGGTAGAATTTCCTGGGCTCCCACGATTATCTAAGGTAGATTTTCCTGGTCCCTCAGTCAACTTAGGAAGAATTTCCTAGCCTCCTGTATCGCCTAAGCTAGAGTTTCCCTATCCCCCACCATCATCTAAGATAGAATTTCCTGGCCACCCACAATCCCCAAAGCCAGAGTGTCCCGTGCCCCCACAATCACCTAATTTAGAGTTCTTAGCCACCCCCATAATCATCTGAGGTACAGTTTCATAGGCCCCCAACATTCACCAATGGAGATCCCCTGGGGCACTAGAAACACCTAAGCCAATGTTTTGAGCGTTGCCCAGTCACCTAAGGTAGTACTGCATAAAGCCTCACTCGTTTGAAATAAATTTCCTAGGATTACCTCACCTAAAGTAATCGTTTGTTTTTTCTTTTTAAAGTAATAGTTTTTGACCACCAAAATCAAATAAGGAAGAATCAAATTAATTGTAACACAGTATGCTGGGACAAACGTTCACCTAAGCAAGTTTCCTGGACCCACAAATATCTAAGACAGAGTTAACTGCTCCTCCCCCGCCCCCCACTCCCCCGCCAAGGGAGACTTCTTGGGACAAGGCATGACTTAAGTTAGATTTTTTTCTAGGCCCTCAAAATCACCTAAGGTGGAGTTTTTTGGGTCTCCACAATCTCCTACTGTCGAGTTCCTTGGGCCACCACCGTCTCCTAAGGTAGAGTTTCCCAAGCTCATAATCACCTGATATCAAGTTTTGGGGAACCCCACAAACACACAAGATAGAGTTTCTCTGGGCAACAATCCCCTCTATAGAGATTCCTGGATTCCGACAATCAACTAAAGTCCAATCTTCAGCATGCCCACAATCACCAAGGAAGAGTTTCCTGGGACCCCACTGCCACCTAAGGTGGACTTTATGGGTCCCAAAATCATTTACGTTGAAATTCCCAAGTGCCCACAATCACCTAAGGAATAGTTTCCTTGGTCCCCGTAATATAAGGTAGATTTTCCCAGGCCCCCACTATCTTTTAAGGGTGATTTCATGGACCCCTCACAATCAGGTAAGCTAGTGCCCTCACAAACAACAGGGTAGAATTTCCTAGCTCTTGCATGATCCAGTCAACTAAGGGAAACCATTCTGGACCCCCACAATGAACTAAGGTTGACTATTCTGGGACCACACAATCACAAAAAGTAAGAGATTCCTAGCCTCACCACCATACCTCCCCAAAACATCACATAAGTCTGAGTTTCCAGGTGAGTTGAGACACATCACCTAAGGCTGATATTCATAGGGCCTTACAGTCTCCTAAGGGGGACCTCCCTAAGCCCCCACAATCACCTAAGGCAAGTTTCCAAGGGGTCATCGTCAGCTAAGGTAGACAATCCTGGCCCCCCACGACCGACTATGACAGATCAGCCTGGCTCCCACAGTCACTTCAGGATCAGGTGATTACCTAAGGGTGAACTTCCTGTACCCCGCATTCACATAAGGTAGAGATTCCCGGGCCCCCGTAATCACCTGTGGTAGGTTTTCCTGGCCCCCTCATAATTAACTAAGGCAGACATCCTGGCCTCCCACAATCACCTAAGATCCATATGCATGGTCCTCCACAAACACCTAAGGTAGAGTTTCCTGAGCCCTCACAATCACCTAACATAGACTTTCCCAAGGCCCCTGGGATCACCTACGGGAGAACACCTCAGGTCCCCAGATACCTAAGGTTCAATAATCTGGGCCCCCACAATCAAGTAAGGTCAAGCTTCATGGGTCTCACAGTCACCTACAGTCGAGTTTCCTGGGCCACCTCCATCACCTAAGGTATAATTTCCTGGGCCCCCACGGTCAACTAAAAGGCAGAGGTCCCTGGCCCACAATCAACTAATGCGCAGTTCCCTGGGACACGCAACCACCTAAGGTAGAGTTATCGGGGGAACCACAATCACTGTCATAGAGGTTGCCGACCTCACAATCACCTAAGCTGTTCCCTGCGCCCCTAGAAGCAGTAAGGTGGAGTTCCTTGGGCACCCACAGACATGCAAGCTACGGTTCCCTGGCCCCCGTAATCACCTGAGGTAGTTTCATGGGCCTTCACAAACAACTAACCTAGAGATTTCTGGGACCACATAATCACCTGAGGGGAGATTCCTGACCCCGTACAATCACCTAAGCCAGAGCATCCTGGGACCCAACATGCGCCTAAGGTAGACTCTCCTGGACCCACAATCACCTAAGGTAGAGGTTTCTAGGCCCCCACAATCACCTAAGCCAGCGTTTCAAGGGTCCCCAAATCTCCTAAGGTAGGGTGTTCTGGGACCCCACAATCATCGAAACTAGTGACTCCTAGGCCCCCCAAAGCAACTAAGATTATTTCCTGAGCCTCTACAAACACATACGGTAGAATGTCCAGGCCCCCCCATAATTACGTAAGATATAGTTTCTTGGGCACCCACAATCACCTAGGATCTGTTTCCTGGGCCTCCCAAATCCCCTAAGTTAGAGAGGGGGGTCTCGAAAAATCACCTAATGGAGAGTTTCCTGGCACCCCACAAACACATACTAGTTTCCTGGGCTCCGACAGTCACCTAAGGTGTTATTTCCCGGGTCCCCTCAATCACCTAAGATCGAGTTTCTCACTCCCCAGATCACCTAAGTGAGAGTTTCCTGTGCTCCCAACATTACCTAATGTAGAGTTCCTTGGGACCACACAGTCCCCTAAGGCTGGGTTTCCTGAAACCCCACAATCACCTCAGGTAGCGTTTAGGCCATGATCACCCACTCTAGAACTTCTGAAGCCCACAACACCTAACGTAGAGTTTTCCAACCCCCGCAATCACCTAAGGTGGAGTATCCTCGCCCCATAATCAACACAGCTAGACTTTCCTTGTGAACCCACAATCACCTACATAGCCATTCCTCTGCTACCCTCATCACGTAAGGTAGAGTTTCGTGAACCCCCCAACACCTAGGTCAAGTTTCTGGGGCCTCATAATGCCCTAAAGGTAGATTTCTTTAGGCCCCCACCATTGCTTACACAGAATTTCCAGGCACCCAGATCACCTAGGTAGAGTTCCTTGGGCCCCCAACTTCACCATATCTAGATTTTCCTGAGGCCACAATCACCTAAAGTAAGACGCTTTCAACCCCACACAATTACTTAAGGAAGACTATCCTGGTCCCCCACAATCACTGAACACAGAATTTCCTGGCCCTCCGCACTCCCATAGGGTAGAGTTTCTTGGGCACCAACGATCACCTAAGCTAGAGTTTTCCGGCCCCAGTCACCTAAGTTAGACCTTTCTTGGTACACCCCCCAATCAACTAAGGTAAATTCCCTGTGTCCCTCAAGGACTCAGGTAGGGTTCCTGGGCCACCCAAATAACCTAAGTTAGAGTTACCCAAACTACCATGATCACCTACGGTCGAGTTTTCAGAGACCCCATAATCGCATACACTAGAGCTTCCTGGGCACCACAATCACAGTGGATTTTCTAGGGTCCCCACAGTCACCTAAGGTACAATTACCTTGGGCCAAACGATCACCCAAGGTAGAATTTCCTTGGTCCACAACCACCGATCGTCGGAACTAGAGTTTCCTAGGCCCACAGTCATTGAAGGTAAGTATTCCTAGTCCCAGCAAAATCACCTAAGGTAAGAGTCTCCTGAGCCCACAATCACCTAAGGTAAAGTTTCCTGGGACCACTTCCACCCGAGGCAGAGTTTCCTGGGCCCCCAACGCCTAAGGGAGAGTTTCCTGGACCCTCGCTATCACCTGTGGTAGTTATCTGGCCCAATTGCCTAGCTAGAGATTCCTTTCAGTTAGAGATTCGTAGGCTCACAGGCACCTACGGTAGAGTTTTTGGCCCACCACGTCCATCTCGGTAAAGTTTGGGTCCCAGTCACCTACTTTAGAGTTTACGGGGCTCCCACAATCCCCTAAGGCTGAATTTTTTGGACCCCCTACCATCAATTCTAAGGTAGAAATTTGGGACCCCACAATGAACTAAAATAGATTTTCTGGAGTACCCACAATCACGTAAGCTAGAGTTTCCTTCCGCCCACCCCCGCCAAGGGAGAGCTCCTGGGACACAGCATCACTTAAATTAGATTTTTTTCTAGCCCGTCCAAATCAACTAAGGTGGAGTCTCCTAGGTCACCACCGTCAATTATGGTATAGTTTGCTTAGACGACACTCACCTAGGTACCATCCCCTCGAGCCCACATTCACCTGAAGCCATCGTTCCCGGGCACACGGTCACCTAAAGAATAGTTTCGTGCCCACAGTCACCGTAGCGAGAGATGTCTGGACCCCACAATCACTTATGGTACAAGTTTCCGGGCCATCAAAGTCACTTAAGGTACACTTTCCTGGGTCCCCACAATGACATAAGCTACCACCTTTGCATCCACAATCACCAAAGCTAGACTTTCCTGAGACCAAAAGCACCCAACACAGAGGCTCCTGGGGCCCCCATATCACCTAAGCTAGAGTTTCCACGGTGCCACCGTCACCTTCACTAGGGTTTTCTGAGCCCCCACTATCACCTAAGGTAGAATTCCTGAGCCCCCATAATCACCTAACATAGGGTATCACGAGCCCCCGAGAATCACATAAGCTAGGTTTCTGGGCCTCCTAAATAACGTAAAGTAAGATTTCCTGGGGCACCAAAACCACTCTTATACTTCCACGGCCCCCACGGGGAACTAAGGTAGAATGTCCTGCTCCTATAATCCCCTAAGCTCGAGTTTCCTGGGCCCACAATAACCTAAGATAGTTTACTGGGTGGCCACAATCTCCTAAGCTCGAGTGTTTAAGACCCACAAATCACCAAAGGCAGCATTTCCTAGACATACAATCATCTAAGGAAGAGATTTATGGCCCACTACAATCACGTGACGTACAGTTTGGGGCCACTACTATAGCGTTTCCTGGGTAGAATTTCTTGTAACAATCATCTAAGTTAGCCTTCCTGGGCCCACACAGTCACATAAGGCAGAGTTTCAAGAGGCCACGATCACCTAAGATGGGTAATCTTGGGTTTACAATCACCTAAATAATTGGTTTTGGCCCCCACAATCACATAGGGAAGAATTTCGAGGCACCCCACCCCACCCCATGAATGAAGACAGGGCAAGCTAAGAAGCACAATCACCTGAGCTAGTGTTTCCTGGGGCCCCACAATCACTTAAGAGTTTTCTGGGCTCCCAATCACCTAAGAGTTTCCTGGGCGCCCAAAGTCGACTGAGGTAAAATTTGATGCCCCCCAAAATCAACTACGTTACACTCTCCCGGCCCCCACAATCATCTAAGGTCCAGTGTCCTGGGCCCCAACAATGTCTAAGGTCAAGATTCATGGATCCCAGTATCACCTTTGGCAGAATAGATATATGTTCCCCTACAAACACCTAAGGTCGAGTCTCTGGGGGCCCCACTATCAGCGAAGTCAAGTTTCCAGCACCTCCACGAGCTCCAGAGCTCGAGCCTCCAGCGTCCCCACACTCACCAAGGAGGAGTTTTCTGGGCATCCACAATCTCCTAGTGGGCAGTTTCTTCGGCACCATCGTCTCCTAAGGTAGACTTTCCCAGGCAAATAATCACCTGAGGTCAAGTTTTGGGGGACCCCACAAACACGTAAGATAGAGTTTCTCTGGCCAACAATCTCCTCCGTAGAGATTCCTGGATTCCCACAATCACCTAAGGTCTAATCTTCAGCACCACCACAATCACCAAGGAAGAGTTTCCTGGGACCCCACTGCCACCTGAGGTGGACTTTATGGGTCCCACAATCAATTAAGGTTGAATTTCCCAGGTGCCCACAAACACCTAAGGTACAGTTTCCTAGGTCCCCATCATCGTATAAGGTAGATTTTCCCAGGCCCCCACTATCTTCTAAGGGTGATTTCATGGACCCCTCATAATCAGGTAAGGTAGTGCCCTCACAAATAACAGGGTAGAATTTCCTAGCTCTTGCATGATCCAGCCAACTAAGGGAAACCATCCTGGGCCCCCACAATCACCTAAGGTTGAGTTTTCTGGGCCCACACAATCACCAAAGGTAGACATTCCTAGCCTCGCCAACACCAGCCCCCACCAAGATCACCTAAGGCTGAGTTTCCAGGTGAGTAGAGACACATCACCTAAGGCTGATATTCACAGGGCCTTACAATCTCCTAAGGGGGACTTCCCTAAGCCCCCACAATCACCTAAGGCAAGTTTCCGAGGGGTCATCGTCAACTAAGCTAGACAATCCTGGCCCCCCACGACCGACTATGACAGATCAGCCTGGCTCCCACAGTCACTTCAGGATCAGGTGATTACCTAAGGGTGAACTTCCTGTACCCCGCATTCACATAAGGTAGAGATTCCTGGGCCCCCGTAATCACCTATGGTAGGTTTTCCTGGCCCCCTCATAATTAACTAAGGCAGATATCCTGGCCTCCCACTATCACCTAAGATCCATATGCATGGTCCTCCACAAACACCTAAGGTAGAGTTTCCTGAGCCCTCACAATCACCTAACATAGACTTTCCCAAGGCCCCTGGGATCACCTACGGGAGAACACCTCAGGTCCCCAAATACCTAAGGTTCAATAATCTGGGCCCCCACAATCAAGTAAGGTCAAGCTTCATGGGTCTCACAGCCACCTACAGTCGAGTTTCCTGGGCCACCTCCATCACCTAAGGTATAATTTCCTGGGCCCCCACGGTCAACTAAAAGGCAGAGGTCCCTGGCCCACAATCAACTAATGCGCAGATTCCTGGGAACACGCAGCCACCTAAGGTAGAGTTATCGGGGGAACCACAATCACTATCATAGGGGCTGCCGACCTCACAATCACCTAAGCTGTTCCCTGCGCCCCTAGAAGCAGTAAGGTGGAGTTCCTTGGGCACCCACAGACATGCAAGCTACGGTTCCCTGGCCCCCGTAATCACCTGAGGTAGTTTCATGGGCCTTCACAAACAACTAACCTAGAGATTTCTGGGACCACATAATCACCTGAGGGGAGATTCCTGACCCCGTACAATCACCTAAGCCAGAGCATCCTGGGACCCAACATGCGCCTAAGGTAGACTCTCCTGGACCCACAATCACCTAAGGTAGAGGTTTCTAGGCCCCCACAATCACCTAAGCCAGCGTTTCAAGGGTCCCCAAATCTCCTAAGGTAGGGTGTTCTGGGACCCCACAATCATCGAAACTAGTGACTCCTAGGCCCCCCAAAGCAACTAAGATTATTTCCTGAGCCTCTACAAACACATACGGTAGAATGTCCAGGCCCCCCCATAATTACGTAAGATATAGTTTCTTGGGCACCCACAATCACCTAGGATCTGTTTCCTGGGCCTCCCAAATCCCCTAAGTTAGAGAGGGGGGTCTCGAAAAATCACCTAATGGAGAGTTTCCTGGCACCCCACAAACACATACTAGTTTCCTGGGCTCCGACAGTCACCTAAGGTGTTATTTCCCGGGTCCCCTCAATCACCTAAGATCGAGTTTCTCACTCCCCAGATCACCTAAGTGAGAGTTTCCTGTGCTCCCAACATTACCTAATGTAGAGTTCCTTGGGACCACACAGTCCCCTAAGGCTGGGTTTCCTGAAACCCCACAATCACCTCAGGTAGCGTTTAGGCCATGATCACCCACTCTAGAACTTCTGAAGCCCACAACACCTAACGTAGAGTTTTCCAACCCCCGCAATCACCTAAGGTGGAGTATCCTCGCCCCATAATCAACACAGCTAGACTTTCCTTGTGAACCCACAATCACCTACATAGCCATTCCTCTGCTACCCTCATCACGTAAGGTAGAGTTTCGTGAACCCCCCAACACCTAGGTCAAGTTTCTGGGGCCTCATAATGCCCTAAAGGTAGATTTCTTTAGGCCCCCACCATTGCTTACACAGAATTTCCAGGCACCCAGATCACCTAGGTAGAGTTCCTTGGGCCCCCAACTTCACCATATCTAGATTTTCCTGAGGCCACAATCACCTAAAGTAAGACGCTTTCAACCCCACACAATTACTTAAGGAAGACTATCCTGGTCCCCCACAATCACTGAACACAGAATTTCCTGGCCCTCCGCACTCCCATAGGGTAGAGTTTCTTGGGCACCAACGATCACCTAAGCTAGAGTTTTCCGGCCCCAGTCACCTAAGTTAGACCTTTCTTGGTACACCCCCCAATCAACTAAGGTAAATTCCCTGTGTCCCTCAAGGACTCAGGTAGGGTTCCTGGGCCACCCAAATAACCTAAGTTAGAGTTACCCAAACTACCATGATCACCTACGGTCGAGTTTTCAGAGACCCCATAATCGCATACACTAGAGCTTCCTGGGCACCACAATCACAGTGGATTTTCTAGGGTCCCCACAGTCACCTAAGGTACAATTACCTTGGGCCAAACGATCACCCAAGGTAGAATTTCCTTGGTCCACAACCACCGATCGTCGGAACTAGAGTTTCCTAGGCCCACAGTCATTGAAGGTAAGTATTCCTAGTCCCAGCAAAATCACCTAAGGTAAGAGTCTCCTGAGCCCACAATCACCTAAGGTAAAGTTTCCTGGGACCACTTCCACCCGAGGCAGAGTTTCCTGGGCCCCCAACGCCTAAGGGAGAGTTTCCTGGACCCTCGCTATCACCTGTGGTAGTTATCTGGCCCAATTGCCTAGCTAGAGATTCCTTTCAGTTAGAGATTCGTAGGCTCACAGGCACCTACGGTAGAGTTTTTGGCCCACCACGTCCATCTCGGTAAAGTTTGGGTCCCAGTCACCTACTTTAGAGTTTACGGGGCTCCCACAATCCCCTAAGGCTGAATTTTTTGGACCCCCTACCATCAATTCTAAGGTAGAAATTTGGGACCCCACAATGAACTAAAATAGATTTTCTGGAGTACCCACAATCACGTAAGCTAGAGTTTCCTTCCGCCCACCCCCGCCAAGGGAGAGCTCCTGGGACACAGCATCACTTAAATTAGATTTTTTTCTAGCCCGTCCAAATCAACTAAGGTGGAGTCTCCTAGGTCACCACCGTCAATTATGGTATAGTTTGCTTAGACGACACTCACCTAGGTACCATCCCCTCGAGCCCACATTCACCTGAAGCCATCGTTCCCGGGCACACGGTCACCTAAAGAATAGTTTCGTGCCCACAGTCACCGTAGCGAGAGATGTCTGGACCCCACAATCACTTATGGTACAAGTTTCCGGGCCATCAAAGTCACTTAAGGTACACTTTCCTGGGTCCCCACAATGACATAAGCTACCACCTTTGCATCCACAATCACCAAAGCTAGACTTTCCTGAGACCAAAAGCACCCAACACAGAGGCTCCTGGGGCCCCCATATCACCTAAGCTAGAGTTTCCACGGTGCCACCGTCACCTTCACTAGGGTTTTCTGAGCCCCCACTATCACCTAAGGTAGAATTCCTGAGCCCCCATAATCACCTAACATAGGGTATCACGAGCCCCCGAGAATCACATAAGCTAGGTTTCTGGGCCTCCTAAATAACGTAAAGTAAGATTTCCTGGGGCACCAAAACCACTCTTATACTTCCACGGCCCCCACGGGGAACTAAGGTAGAATGTCCTGCTCCTATAATCCCCTAAGCTCGAGTTTCCTGGGCCCACAATAACCTAAGATAGTTTACTGGGTGGCCACAATCTCCTAAGCTCGAGTGTTTAAGACCCACAAATCACCAAAGGCAGCATTTCCTAGACATACAATCATCTAAGGAAGAGATTTATGGCCCACTACAATCACGTGACGTACAGTTTGGGGCCACTACTATAGCGTTTCCTGGGTAGAATTTCTTGTAACAATCATCTAAGTTAGCCTTCCTGGGCCCACACAGTCACATAAGGCAGAGTTTCAAGAGGCCACGATCACCTAAGATGGGTAATCTTGGGTTTACAATCACCTAAATAATTGGTTTTGGCCCCCACAATCACATAGGGAAGAATTTCGAGGCACCCCACCCCACCCCATGAATGAAGACAGGGCAAGCTAAGAAGCACAATCACCTGAGCTAGTGTTTCCTGGGGCCCCACAATCACTTAAGAGTTTTCTGGGCTCCCAATCACCTAAGAGTTTCCTGGGCGCCCAAAGTCGACTGAGGTAAAATTTGATGCCCCCCAAAATCAACTACGTTACACTCTCCCGGCCCCCACAATCATCTAAGGTCCAGTGTCCTGGGCCCCAACAATGTCTAAGGTCAAGATTCATGGATCCCAATATCACCTTTGGCAGAATAGATATATGTTCCCCTACAAACACCTAAGGTCGAGTCTCTGGGAGCCCCACTATCAGCGAAGTCAAGTTTCCAGCACCTCCACGAGCTCCAGAGCTCGAGCCTCCAGCGTCCCCACACTCACCAAGGAGGAGTTTTCTGGGCATCCACAATCTCCTAGTGGGCAGTTTCTTCGGCACCATCGTCTCCTAAGGTAGACTTTCCCAGGCAAATAATCACCTGAGGTCAAGTTTTGGGGGACCCCACAAACACGTAAGATAGAGTTTCTCTGGCCAACAATCTCCTCCGTAGAGATTCCTGGATTCCCACAATCACCTAAGGTCTAATCTTCAGCACCACCACAATCACCAAGGAAGAGTTTCCTGGGACCCCACTGCCACCTAAGGTGGACTTTATGGGTCCCACAATCAATTAAGGTTGAATTTCCCAGGTGCCCACAAACACCTAAGGTACAGTTTCCTAGGTCCCCATCATCGTATAAGGTAGATTTTCCCAGGCCCCCACTATCTTCTAAGGGTGATTTCATGGACCCCTCATAATCAGGTAAGGTAGTGCCCTCACAAATAACAGGGTAGAATTTCCTAGCTCTTGCATGATCCAGCCAACTAAGGGAAACCATCCTGGGCCCCCACAATCACCTAAGGTTGAGTTTTCTGGGCCCACACAATCACCAAAGGTAGACATTCCTAGCCTCGCCAACACCAGCCCCCACCAAGATCACCTAAGGCTGAGTTTCCAGGTGAGTAGAGACACATCACCTAAGGCTGATATTCACAGGGCCTTACAATCTCCTAAGGGGGACTTCCCTAAGCCCCCACAATCACCTAAGGCAAGTTTCCGAGGGGTCATCGTCAACTAAGCTAGACAATCCTGGCCCCCCACGACCGACTATGACAGATCAGCCTGGCTCCCACAGTCACTTCAGGATCAGGTGATTACCTAAGGGTGAACTTCCTGTACCCCGCATTCACATAAGGTAGAGATTCCTGGGCCCCCGTAATCACCTATGGTAGGTTTTCCTGGCCCCCTCATAATTAACTAAGGCAGATATCCTGGCCTCCCACTATCACCTAAGATCCATATGCATGGTCCTCCACAAACACCTAAGGTAGAGTTTCCTGAGCCCTCACAATCACCTAACATAGACTTTCCCAAGGCCCCTGGGATCACCTACGGGAGAACACCTCAGGTCCCCAAATACCTAAGGTTCAATAATCTGGGCCCCCACAATCAAGTAAGGTCAAGCTTCATGGGTCTCACAGCCACCTACAGTCGAGTTTCCTGGGCCACCTCCATCACCTAAGGTATAATTTCCTGGGCCCCCACGGTCAACTAAAAGGCAGAGGTCCCTGGCCCACAATCAACTAATGCGCAGATTCCTGGGAACACGCAGCCACCTAAGGTAGAGTTATCGGGGGAACCACAATCACTATCATAGGGGCTGCCGACCTCACAATCACCTAAGCTGTTCCCTGCGCCCCTAGAAGCAGTAAGGTGGAGTTCCTTGGGCACCCACAGACATGCAAGCTACGGTTCCCTGGCCCCCGTAATCACCTGAGGTAGTTTCATGGGCCTTCACAAACAACTAACCTAGAGATTTCTGGGACCACATAATCACCTGAGGGGAGATTCCTGACCCCGTACAATCACCTAAGCCAGAGCATCCTGGGACCCAACATGCGCCTAAGGTAGACTCTCCTGGACCCACAATCACCTAAGGTAGAGGTTTCTAGGCCCCCACAATCACCTAAGCCAGCGTTTCAAGGGTCCCCAAATCTCCTAAGGTAGGGTGTTCTGGGACCCCACAATCATCGAAACTAGTGACTCCTAGGCCCCCCAAAGCAACTAAGATTATTTCCTGAGCCTCTACAAACACATACGGTAGAATGTCCAGGCCCCCCCATAATTACGTAAGATATAGTTTCTTGGGCACCCACAATCACCTAGGATCTGTTTCCTGGGCCTCCCAAATCCCCTAAGTTAGAGAGGGGGGTCTCGAAAAATCACCTAATGGAGAGTTTCCTGGCACCCCACAAACACATACTAGTTTCCTGGGCTCCGACAGTCACCTAAGGTGTTATTTCCCGGGTCCCCTCAATCACCTAAGATCGAGTTTCTCACTCCCCAGATCACCTAAGTGAGAGTTTCCTGTGCTCCCAACATTACCTAATGTAGAGTTCCTTGGGACCACACAGTCCCCTAAGGCTGGGTTTCCTGAAACCCCACAATCACCTCAGGTAGCGTTTAGGCCATGATCACCCACTCTAGAACTTCTGAAGCCCACAACACCTAACGTAGAGTTTTCCAACCCCCGCAATCACCTAAGGTGGAGTATCCTCGCCCCATAATCAACACAGCTAGACTTTCCTTGTGAACCCACAATCACCTACATAGCCATTCCTCTGCTACCCTCATCACGTAAGGTAGAGTTTCGTGAACCCCCCAACACCTAGGTCAAGTTTCTGGGGCCTCATAATGCCCTAAAGGTAGATTTCTTTAGGCCCCCACCATTGCTTACACAGAATTTCCAGGCACCCAGATCACCTAGGTAGAGTTCCTTGGGCCCCCAACTTCACCATATCTAGATTTTCCTGAGGCCACAATCACCTAAAGTAAGACGCTTTCAACCCCACACAATTACTTAAGGAAGACTATCCTGGTCCCCCACAATCACTGAACACAGAATTTCCTGGCCCTCCGCACTCCCATAGGGTAGAGTTTCTTGGGCACCAACGATCACCTAAGCTAGAGTTTTCCGGCCCCAGTCACCTAAGTTAGACCTTTCTTGGTACACCCCCCAATCAACTAAGGTAAATTCCCTGTGTCCCTCAAGGACTCAGGTAGGGTTCCTGGGCCACCCAAATAACCTAAGTTAGAGTTACCCAAACTACCATGATCACCTACGGTCGAGTTTTCAGAGACCCCATAATCGCATACACTAGAGCTTCCTGGGCACCACAATCACAGTGGATTTTCTAGGGTCCCCACAGTCACCTAAGGTACAATTACCTTGGGCCAAACGATCACCCAAGGTAGAATTTCCTTGGTCCACAACCACCGATCGTCGGAACTAGAGTTTCCTAGGCCCACAGTCATTGAAGGTAAGTATTCCTAGTCCCAGCAAAATCACCTAAGGTAAGAGTCTCCTGAGCCCACAATCACCTAAGGTAAAGTTTCCTGGGACCACTTCCACCCGAGGCAGAGTTTCCTGGGCCCCCAACGCCTAAGGGAGAGTTTCCTGGACCCTCGCTATCACCTGTGGTAGTTATCTGGCCCAATTGCCTAGCTAGAGATTCCTTTCAGTTAGAGATTCGTAGGCTCACAGGCACCTACGGTAGAGTTTTTGGCCCACCACGTCCATCTCGGTAAAGTTTGGGTCCCAGTCACCTACTTTAGAGTTTACGGGGCTCCCACAATCCCCTAAGGCTGAATTTTTTGGACCCCCTACCATCAATTCTAAGGTAGAAATTTGGGACCCCACAATGAACTAAAATAGATTTTCTGGAGTACCCACAATCACGTAAGCTAGAGTTTCCTTCCGCCCACCCCCGCCAAGGGAGAGCTCCTGGGACACAGCATCACTTAAATTAGATTTTTTTCTAGCCCGTCCAAATCAACTAAGGTGGAGTCTCCTAGGTCACCACCGTCAATTATGGTATAGTTTGCTTAGACGACACTCACCTAGGTACCATCCCCTCGAGCCCACATTCACCTGAAGCCATCGTTCCCGGGCACACGGTCACCTAAAGAATAGTTTCGTGCCCACAGTCACCGTAGCGAGAGATGTCTGGACCCCACAATCACTTATGGTACAAGTTTCCGGGCCATCAAAGTCACTTAAGGTACACTTTCCTGGGTCCCCACAATGACATAAGCTACCACCTTTGCATCCACAATCACCAAAGCTAGACTTTCCTGAGACCAAAAGCACCCAACACAGAGGCTCCTGGGGCCCCCATATCACCTAAGCTAGAGTTTCCACGGTGCCACCGTCACCTTCACTAGGGTTTTCTGAGCCCCCACTATCACCTAAGGTAGAATTCCTGAGCCCCCATAATCACCTAACATAGGGTATCACGAGCCCCCGAGAATCACATAAGCTAGGTTTCTGGGCCTCCTAAATAACGTAAAGTAAGATTTCCTGGGGCACCAAAACCACTCTTATACTTCCACGGCCCCCACGGGGAACTAAGGTAGAATGTCCTGCTCCTATAATCCCCTAAGCTCGAGTTTCCTGGGCCCACAATAACCTAAGATAGTTTACTGGGTGGCCACAATCTCCTAAGCTCGAGTGTTTAAGACCCACAAATCACCAAAGGCAGCATTTCCTAGACATACAATCATCTAAGGAAGAGATTTATGGCCCACTACAATCACATGACGTACAGTTTGGGGCCACTACTATAGCGTTTCCTGGGTAGAATTTCTTGTAACAATCATCTAAGTTAGCCTTCCTGGGCCCACACAGTCACATAAGGCAGAGTTTCAAGAGGCCACGATCACCTAAGATGGGTAATCTTGGGTTTACAATCACCTAAATAATTGGTTTTGGCCCCCACAATCACATAGGGAAGAATTTCGAGGCACCCCACCCCACCCCATGAATGAAGACAGGGCAAGCTAAGAAGCACAATCACCTGAGCTAGTGTTTCCTGGGGCCCCACAATCACTTAAGAGTTTTCTGGGCTCCCAATCACCTAAGAGTTTCCTGGGCGCCCAAAGTCGACTGAGGTAAAATTTGATGCCCCCCAAAATCAACTACGTTACACTCTCCCGGCCCCCACAATCATCTAAGGTCCAGTGTCCTGGGCCCCAACAATGTCTAAGGTCAAGATTCATGGATCCCAATATCACCTTTGGCAGAATAGATATATGTTCCCCTACAAACACCTAAGGTCGAGTCTCTGGGAGCCCCACTATCAGCGAAGTCAAGTTTCCAGCACCTCCACGAGCTCCAGAGCTCGAGCCTCCAGCGTCCCCACACTCACCAAGGAGGAGTTTTCTGGGCATCCACAATCTCCTAGTGGGCAGTTTCTTCGGCACCATCGTCTCCTAAGGTAGACTTTCCCAGGCAAATAATCACCTGAGGTCAAGTTTTGGGGGACCCCACAAACACATAAGATAGAGTTTCTCTGGCCAACAATCTCCTCCGTAGAGATTCCTGGATTCCCACAATCACCTAAGGTCTAATCTTCAGCACCACCACAATCACCAAGGAAGAGTTTCCTGGGACCCCACTGCCACCTAAGGTGGACTTTATGGGTCCCACAATCAATTAAGGTTGAATTTCCCAGGTGCCCACAAACACCTAAGGTACAGTTTCCTAGGTCCCCATCATCGTATAAGGTAGATTTTCCCAGGCCCCCACTATCTTCTAAGGGTGATTTCATGGACCCCTCATAATCAGGTAAGGTAGTGCCCTCACAAATAACAGGGTAGAATTTCCTAGCTCTTGCATGATCCAGCCAACTAAGGGAAACCATCCTGGGCCCCCACAATCACCTAAGGTTGAGTTTTCTGGGCCCACACAATCACCAAAGGTAGACATTCCTAGCCTCGCCAACACCAGCCCCCACCAAGATCACCTAAGGCTGAGTTTCCAGGTGAGTAGAGACACATCACCTAAGGCTGATATTCACAGGGCCTTACAATCTCCTAAGGGGGACTTCCCTAAGCCCCCACAATCACCTAAGGCAAGTTTCCGAGGGGTCATCGTCAACTAAGCTAGACAATCCTGGCCCCCCACGACCGACTATGACAGATCAGCCTGGCTCCCACAGTCACTTCAGGATCAGGTGATTACCTAAGGGTGAACTTCCTGTACCCCGCATTCACATAAGGTAGAGATTCCTGGGCCCCCGTAATCACCTATGGTAGGTTTTCCTGGCCCCCTCATAATTAACTAAGGCAGATATCCTGGCCTCCCACTATCACCTAAGATCCATATGCATGGTCCTCCACAAACACCTAAGGTAGAGTTTCCTGAGCCCTCACAATCACCTAACATAGACTTTCCCAAGGCCCCTGGGATCACCTACGGGAGAACACCTCAGGTCCCCAAATACCTAAGGTTCAATAATCTGGGCCCCCACAATCAAGTAAGGTCAAGCTTCATGGGTCTCACAGCCACCTACAGTCGAGTTTCCTGGGCCACCTCCATCACCTAAGGTATAATTTCCTGGGCCCCCACGGTCAACTAAAAGGCAGAGGTCCCTGGCCCACAATCAACTAATGCGCAGATTCCTGGGAACACGCAGCCACCTAAGGTAGAGTTATCGGGGGAACCACAATCACTATCATAGGGGCTGCCGACCTCACAATCACCTAAGCTGTTCCCTGCGCCCCTAGAAGCAGTAAGGTGGAGTTCCTTGGGCACCCACAGACATGCAAGCTACGGTTCCCTGGCCCCCGTAATCACCTGAGGTAGTTTCATGGGCCTTCACAAACAACTAACCTAGAGATTTCTGGGACCACATAATCACCTGAGGGGAGATTCCTGACCCCGTACAATCACCTAAGCCAGAGCATCCTGGGACCCAACATGCGCCTAAGGTAGACTCTCCTGGACCCACAATCACCTAAGGTAGAGGTTTCTAGGCCCCCACAATCACCTAAGCCAGCGTTTCAAGGGTCCCCAAATCTCCTAAGGTAGGGTGTTCTGGGACCCCACAATCATCGAAACTAGTGACTCCTAGGCCCCCCAAAGCAACTAAGATTATTTCCTGAGCCTCTACAAACACATACGGTAGAATGTCCAGGCCCCCCCATAATTACGTAAGATATAGTTTCTTGGGCACCCACAATCACCTAGGATCTGTTTCCTGGGCCTCCCAAATCCCCTAAGTTAGAGAGGGGGGTCTCGAAAAATCACCTAATGGAGAGTTTCCTGGCACCCCACAAACACATACTAGTTTCCTGGGCTCCGACAGTCACCTAAGGTGTTATTTCCCGGGTCCCCTCAATCACCTAAGATCGAGTTTCTCACTCCCCAGATCACCTAAGTGAGAGTTTCCTGTGCTCCCAACATTACCTAATGTAGAGTTCCTTGGGACCACACAGTCCCCTAAGGCTGGGTTTCCTGAAACCCCACAATCACCTCAGGTAGCGTTTAGGCCATGATCACCCACTCTAGAACTTCTGAAGCCCACAACACCTAACGTAGAGTTTTCCAACCCCCGCAATCACCTAAGGTGGAGTATCCTCGCCCCATAATCAACACAGCTAGACTTTCCTTGTGAACCCACAATCACCTACATAGCCATTCCTCTGCTACCCTCATCACGTAAGGTAGAGTTTCGTGAACCCCCCAACACCTAGGTCAAGTTTCTGGGGCCTCATAATGCCCTAAAGGTAGATTTCTTTAGGCCCCCACCATTGCTTACACAGAATTTCCAGGCACCCAGATCACCTAGGTAGAGTTCCTTGGGCCCCCAACTTCACCATATCTAGATTTTCCTGAGGCCACAATCACCTAAAGTAAGACGCTTTCAACCCCACACAATTACTTAAGGAAGACTATCCTGGTCCCCCACAATCACTGAACACAGAATTTCCTGGCCCTCCGCACTCCCATAGGGTAGAGTTTCTTGGGCACCAACGATCACCTAAGCTAGAGTTTTCCGGCCCCAGTCACCTAAGTTAGACCTTTCTTGGTACACCCCCCAATCAACTAAGGTAAATTCCCTGTGTCCCTCAAGGACTCAGGTAGGGTTCCTGGGCCACCCAAATAACCTAAGTTAGAGTTACCCAAACTACCATGATCACCTACGGTCGAGTTTTCAGAGACCCCATAATCGCATACACTAGAGCTTCCTGGGCACCACAATCACAGTGGATTTTCTAGGGTCCCCACAGTCACCTAAGGTACAATTACCTTGGGCCAAACGATCACCCAAGGTAGAATTTCCTTGGTCCACAACCACCGATCGTCGGAACTAGAGTTTCCTAGGCCCACAGTCATTGAAGGTAAGTATTCCTAGTCCCAGCAAAATCACCTAAGGTAAGAGTCTCCTGAGCCCACAATCACCTAAGGTAAAGTTTCCTGGGACCACTTCCACCCGAGGCAGAGTTTCCTGGGCCCCCAACGCCTAAGGGAGAGTTTCCTGGACCCTCGCTATCACCTGTGGTAGTTATCTGGCCCAATTGCCTAGCTAGAGATTCCTTTCAGTTAGAGATTCGTAGGCTCACAGGCACCTACGGTAGAGTTTTTGGCCCACCACGTCCATCTCGGTAAAGTTTGGGTCCCAGTCACCTACTTTAGAGTTTACGGGGCTCCCACAATCCCCTAAGGCTGAATTTTTTGGACCCCCTACCATCAATTCTAAGGTAGAAATTTGGGACCCCACAATGAACTAAAATAGATTTTCTGGAGTACCCACAATCACGTAAGCTAGAGTTTCCTTCCGCCCACCCCCGCCAAGGGAGAGCTCCTGGGACACAGCATCACTTAAATTAGATTTTTTTCTAGCCCGTCCAAATCAACTAAGGTGGAGTCTCCTAGGTCACCACCGTCAATTATGGTATAGTTTGCTTAGACGACACTCACCTAGGTACCATCCCCTCGAGCCCACATTCACCTGAAGCCATCGTTCCCGGGCACACGGTCACCTAAAGAATAGTTTCGTGCCCACAGTCACCGTAGCGAGAGATGTCTGGACCCCACAATCACTTATGGTACAAGTTTCCGGGCCATCAAAGTCACTTAAGGTACACTTTCCTGGGTCCCCACAATGACATAAGCTACCACCTTTGCATCCACAATCACCAAAGCTAGACTTTCCTGAGACCAAAAGCACCCAACACAGAGGCTCCTGGGGCCCCCATATCACCTAAGCTAGAGTTTCCACGGTGCCACCGTCACCTTCACTAGGGTTTTCTGAGCCCCCACTATCACCTAAGGTAGAATTCCTGAGCCCCCATAATCACCTAACATAGGGTATCACGAGCCCCCGAGAATCACATAAGCTAGGTTTCTGGGCCTCCTAAATAACGTAAAGTAAGATTTCCTGGGGCACCAAAACCACTCTTATACTTCCACGGCCCCCACGGGGAACTAAGGTAGAATGTCCTGCTCCTATAATCCCCTAAGCTCGAGTTTCCTGGGCCCACAATAACCTAAGATAGTTTACTGGGTGGCCACAATCTCCTAAGCTCGAGTGTTTAAGACCCACAAATCACCAAAGGCAGCATTTCCTAGACATACAATCATCTAAGGAAGAGATTTATGGCCCACTACAATCACGTGACGTACAGTTTGGGGCCACTACTATAGCGTTTCCTGGGTAGAATTTCTTGTAACAATCATCTAAGTTAGCCTTCCTGGGCCCACACAGTCACATAAGGCAGAGTTTCAAGAGGCCACGATCACCTAAGATGGGTAATCTTGGGTTTACAATCACCTAAATAATTGGTTTTGGCCCCCACAATCACATAGGGAAGAATTTCGAGGCACCCCACCCCACCCCATGAATGAAGACAGGGCAAGCTAAGAAGCACAATCACCTGAGCTAGTGTTTCCTGGGGCCCCACAATCACTTAAGAGTTTTCTGGGCTCCCAATCACCTAAGAGTTTCCTGGGCGCCCAAAGTCGACTGAGGTAAAATTTGATGCCCCCCAAAATCAACTACGTTACACTCTCCCGGCCCCCACAATCATCTAAGGTCCAGTGTCCTGGGCCCCAACAATGTCTAAGGTCAAGATTCATGGATCCCAGTATCACCTTTGGCAGAATAGATATATGTTCCCCTACAAACACCTAAGGTCGAGTCTCTGGGGGCCCCACTATCAGCGAAGTCAAGTTTCCAGCACCTCCACGAGCTCCAGAGCTCGAGCCTCCAGCGTCCCCACACTCACCAAGGAGGAGTTTTCTGGGCATCCACAATCTCCTAGTGGGCAGTTTCTTCGGCACCATCGTCTCCTAAGGTAGACTTTCCCAGGCAAATAATCACCTGAGGTCAAGTTTTGGGGGACCCCACAAACACGTAAGATAGAGTTTCTCTGGCCAACAATCTCCTCCGTAGAGATTCCTGGATTCCCACAATCACCTAAGGTCTAATCTTCAGCACCACCACAATCACCAAGGAAGAGTTTCCTGGGACCCCACTGCCACCTGAGGTGGACTTTATGGGTCCCACAATCAATTAAGGTTGAATTTCCCAGGTGCCCACAAACACCTAAGGTACAGTTTCCTAGGTCCCCATCATCGTATAAGGTAGATTTTCCCAGGCCCCCACTATCTTCTAAGGGTGATTTCATGGACCCCTCATAATCAGGTAAGGTAGTGCCCTCACAAACAACAGGGTAGAATTTCCTAGCTCTTGCATGATCCAGTCAACTAAGGGAAACCATTCTGGACCCCCACAATGAACTAAGGTTGACTATTCTGGGACCACACAATCACAAAAGGTAAGAGATTCCTAGCCTCACCACCATACCTCCCCAAAACATCACATAAGTCTGAGTTTCCAGGTGAGTTGAGACACATCACCTAAGGCTGATATTTATAGGGCCTTACAATCTCCTAAGGGGGACTTCCCTAAGCCCCCAAAATCACCTAAGGCAAGTTTCCTGGGGGTCATCGTCAATTTAGGTAGACAATCCTGGCCCCCAGCGGACGACTAGGACAGATCAGCCTGGCTCCCACAGTCACTTCAGGATGAGGAGATAAACTAAGGGTGAACTTCCTGTACCCCGCATTCACCTAAGGTAGAGGTTTCTAGGCCCCCACAATCACCTAAGCCTGCGTTTCAAGGGTCCCCAAATCTCCTAAGGTAGGGAGTTCTGGGACCCCACAATCATCAAAACTAGTGACTCCTAGGCCCCCCAAAGCAACTACGATTATTTCCTGAGCCTCTACAAACACATACGGTAGAATGTCCAGGCCCCCCCATAATTACGTAAGATATAGTTTCTTGGGCACCCACAATCACCTAGGATCTCTTTCCTGGGCCTCCCAAATCCCCTAAGTTAGAGAGAGGGGTCTCGAAAAATCACCTAATGGAGAGTTTCCTGGTACCCCACAAACACATACTAGTTTCCTGGGCTCCGACAGTCACCTAAGGTGTTATTTCCCGGGTCCCCTCAATCACCTAAGATCGAGTTTCTCACTCCCCAGATCACCTAAGTTAGAGTTTCCTGTGCTCCCAACATTACCTAATGTAGAGTTCCTTGGGACCACAGTCCCCTAAGGCTGGGTTTCCTGAAACCCCACAATCACCTCAGGTAGCGTTTAGGCCATGATCACCCACTCTAGAACTTCTGAAGCCCACAACACCTAACGTAGAGTTTTCCAACCCCCGCAATCACCTAAGGTGGAGTATCCTCGCCCCATAATCAACACAGCTAGACTTTCCTTGTGAACCCACAATCACCTACATAGCCATTCCTCTGCTACCCTCATCACGTAAGGTAGAGTTTCGTGAACCCCCCAACACCTAGGTCAAGTTTCCGGGGCCTCATAATGCCCTAAAGGTAGATTTCTTTAGGCCCCCACCATTGCTTACACAGAATTTCCAGGCACCCAGATCACCTAGGTAGAGTTCCTTGGGCCCCCAACTTCACCATATCTAGATTTTCCTGAGGCCACAATCACCTAAAGTAAGAAGCTTTCAACCCCACACAATTACTTAAGGAAGACTATCCTGGTCCCCCACAATCACTGAACACAGAATTTCCTGGCCCTCCGCACTCCCATAGGGTAGAGTTTCTTGGGCACCAACGATCACCTAAGCTAGAGTTTTCTGGCCCCAGTCACCTAAGTTAGACCTTTCTTGGTACACCCCCCAATCAACTAAAGTAAATTCCCTGTGTCCCTCAATGGACTCAGGTAGGGTTCCTGGGCCACCCAAATAACCTAACTTAGAGTTACCCAAACTACCATGATCACCTACGGTCGAGTTTTCAGAGACCCCATAATCGCATACACTAGAGCTTCCTGGGCACCACAATCACAGTAGATTTTCTAGGGTCCCCACAGTCACCTAAGGTACAATTACCTTGGGCCAAACGATCACCCAAGGTAGAATTTCCTTGGTCCACAACCACCGATCATCGGAACTAGAGTTTCCTAGGCCCACAGTCATTGAAGGTAAGTATTCCTGGTCCCAGCAAAATCACCTAAGGTAAGAGTCTCCTGAGCCCACAATCACCTAAGGTAAAATTTCCTGGGACCACTTCCACCCGAGGCAGAGTTTCCTGGGCCCCCAACGCCTAAGGGAGAGTTTCCTGGACCCTCGCTATCACCTGTGTTAGTTACCTGGCCCAATTGCCTAGCTAGAGATTCCTTTCCGTTAGAGATTCCTAGGCTCACAGGCACCTACGGTAGAGTTTTTGGCCCACCACGTCCAGCTCGGTAAAGTTTGGGTCACAGTCACCTACTTTAGAGTTTACTGGGCTCCCACAATCCCCTAAGGCTGGATTTTCTGGACCCCCTACCATCAATTCTAAGGTAGAAATTTGGGACCCCACATTGAACTAAAATAGATTTTCTGGTGTACCCACAATCACGTAAGCTAGAGTTTCCTTCCGCCCACCCCCGCCAAAGGAGAGCTCCTGGGACACAGCATCACTTAAATTAGATTTTTTTCTAGCCCGTCCAAATCAACTAAGGTGGAGTTTCCTAGGTCACCACCGTCAATTATGGTATAGTTTGCTTAGACGACACTCACCTAGGTACCATCCCCTCGAGCCCACATTCACCTGAAGCCATCGTTCCCGGGCACACGGTCACCTAAAGAATAGTTTCGTGCCCACAGTCACCGTAGCGAGAGATGTCTGGACCCCACAATCACTTATGGTACAAGTTTCCGGGCCATCAAAGTCACTTAAGGTACACTTTCCTGGGTCCCCACAATGACATAAGCTACCACCTTTGCATCCACAATCACCAAAGCTAGACTTTCCTGAGACCAAAAGCACCCAACACAGAGGCTCCTGGGGCCCCCATATCACCTAAGCTAGAGTTTCCACGGTGCCACCGTCACCTTCACTAGGGTTTTCTGAGCCCCCACTATCACCTAAGGTAGAATTCCTGAGCCCCCATAATCACCTAACATAGGGTATCACGAGCCCCCGAGAATCACATAAGCTAGGTTTCTGGGCCTCCTAAATAACGTAAAGTAAGATTTCCTGGGGCACCAAAACCACTCTTATACTTCCACGGCCCCCACGGGGAACTAAGGTAGAATGTCCTGCTCCTATAATCCCCTAAGCTCGAGTTTCCTGGGCCCACAATAACCTAAGATAGTTTACTGGGTGGCCACAATCTCCTAAGCTCGAGTGTTTAAGACCCACAAATCACCAAAGGCAGCATTTCCTAGACATACAATCATCTAAGGAAGAGATTTATGGCCCACTACAATCACATGACGTACAGTTTGGGGCCACTACTATAGCGTTTCCTGGGTAGAATTTCTTGTAACAATCATCTAAGTTAGCCTTCCTGGGCCCACACAGTCACATAAGGCAGAGTTTCAAGAGGCCACGATCACCTAAGATGGGTAATCTTGGGTTTACAATCACCTAAATAATTGGTTTTGGCCCCCACAATCACATAGGGAAGAATTTCGAGGCACCCCACCCCACCCCATGAATGAAGACAGGGCAAGCTAAGAAGCACAATCACCTGAGCTAGTGTTTCCTGGGGCCCCACAATCACTTAAGAGTTTTCTGGGCTCCCAATCACCTAAGAGTTTCCTGGGCGCCCAAAGTCGACTGAGGTAAAATTTGATGCCCCCCAAAATCAACTACGTTACACTCTCCCGGCCCCCACAATCATCTAAGGTCCAGTGTCCTGGGCCCCAACAATGTCTAAGGTCAAGATTCATGGATCCCAGTATCACCTTTGGCAGAATAGATATATGTTCCCCTACAAACACCTAAGGTCGAGTCTCTGGGGGCCCCACTATCAGCGAAGTCAAGTTTCCAGCACCTCCACGAGCTCCAGAGCTCGAGCCTCCAGCGTCCCCACACTCACCAAGGAGGAGTTTTCTGGGCATCCACAATCTCCTAGTGGGCAGTTTCTTCGGCACCATCGTCTCCTAAGGTAGACTTTCCCAGGCAAATAATCACCTGAGGTCAAGTTTTGGGGGACCCCACAAACACGTAAGATAGAGTTTCTCTGGCCAACAATCTCCTCCGTAGAGATTCCTGGATTCCCACAATCACCTAAGGTCTAATCTTCAGCACCACCACAATCACCAAGGAAGAGTTTCCTGGGACCCCACTGCCACCTAAGGTGGACTTTATGGGTCCCACAATCAATTAAGGTTGAATTTCCCAGGTGCCCACAAACACCTAAGGTACAGCTTCCTAGGTCCCCATCATCGTATAAGGTAGATTTTCCCAGGCCCCCACTATCTTCTAAGGGTGATTTCATGGACCCCTCATAATCAGGTAAGGTAGTGCCCTCACAAACAACAGGGTAGAATTTCCTAGCTCTTGCATGATCCAGTCAACTAAGGGAAACCATTCTGGACCCCCACAATGAACTAAGGTTGACTATTCTGGGACCACACAATCACAAAAGGTAAGAGATTCCTAGCCTCACCACCATACCTCCCCAAAACATCACATAAGTCTGAGTTTCCAGGTGAGTTGAGACACATCACCTAAGGCTGATATTTATAGGGCCTTACAATCTCCTAAGGGGGACTTCCCTAAGCCCCCAAAATCACCTAAGGCAAGTTTCCTGGGGGTCATCGTCAATTTAGGTAGACAATCCTGGCCCCCAGCGGACGACTAGGACAGATCAGCCTGGCTCCCACAGTCACTTCAGGATGAGGAGATAAACTAAGGGTGAACTTCCTGTACCCCGCATTCACCTAAGGTAGAGGTTTCTAGGCCCCCACAATCACCTAAGCCTGCGTTTCAAGGGTCCCCAAATCTCCTAAGGTAGGGAGTTCTGGGACCCCACAATCATCGAAACTAGTGACTCCTAGGCCCCCCAAAGCAACTACGATTATTTCCTGAGCCTCTACAAACACATACGGTAGAATGTCCAGGCCCCCCCATAATTACGTAAGATATAGTTTCTTGGGCACCCACAATCACCTAGGATCTCTTTCCTGGGCCTCCCAAATCCCCTAAGTTAGAGAGAGGGGTCTCGAAAAATCACCTAATGGAGAGTTTCCTGGTACCCCACAAACACATACTAGTTTCCTGGGCTCCGACAGTCACCTAAGGTGTTATTTCCCGGGTCCCCTCAATCACCTAAGATCGAGTTTCTCACTCCCCAGATCACCTAAGTTAGAGTTTCCTGTGCTCCCAACATTACCTAATGTAGAGTTCCTTGGGACCACAGTCCCCTAAGGCTGGGTTTCCTGAAACCCCACAATCACCTCAGGTAGCGTTTAGGCCATGATCACCCACTCTAGAACTTCTGAAGCCCACAACACCTAACGTAGAGTTTTCCAACCCCCGCAATCACCTAAGGTGGAGTATCCTCGCCCCATAATCAACACAGCTAGACTTTCCTTGTGAACCCACAATCACCTACATAGCCATTCCTCTGCTACCCTCATCACGTAAGGTAGAGTTTCGTGAACCCCCCAACACCTAGGTCAAGTTTCCGGGGCCTCATAATGCCCTAAAGGTAGATTTCTTTAGGCCCCCACCATTGCTTACACAGAATTTCCAGGCACCCAGATCACCTAGGTAGAGTTCCTTGGGCCCCCAACTTCACCATATCTAGATTTTCCTGAGGCCACAATCACCTAAAGTAAGAAGCTTTCAACCCCACACAATTACTTAAGGAAGACTATCCTGGTCCCCCACAATCACTGAACACAGAATTTCCTGGCCCTCCGCACTCCCATAGGGTAGAGTTTCTTGGGCACCAACGATCACCTAAGCTAGAGTTTTCTGGCCCCAGTCACCTAAGTTAGACCTTTCTTGGTACACCCCCCAATCAACTAAAGTAAATTCCCTGTGTCCCTCAATGGACTCAGGTAGGGTTCCTGGGCCACCCAAATAACCTAACTTAGAGTTACCCAAACTACCATGATCACCTACGGTCGAGTTTTCAGAGACCCCATAATCGCATACACTAGAGCTTCCTGGGCACCACAATCACAGTAGATTTTCTAGGGTCCCCACAGTCACCTAAGGTACAATTACCTTGGGCCAAACGATCACCCAAGGTAGAATTTCCTTGGTCCACAACCACCGATCATCGGAACTAGAGTTTCCTAGGCCCACAGTCATTGAAGGTAAGTATTCCTGGTCCCAGCAAAATCACCTAAGGTAAGAGTCTCCTGAGCCCACAATCACCTAAGGTAAAATCTCCTGGGACCACTTCCACCCGAGGCAGAGTTTCCTGGGCCCCCAACGCCTAAGGGAGAGTTTCCTGGACCCTCGCTATCACCTGTGTTAGTTACCTGGCCCAATTGCCTAGCTAGAGATTCCTTTCCGTTAGAGATTCCTAGGCTCACAGGCACCTACGGTAGAGTTTTTGGCCCACCACGTCCAGCTCGGTAAAGTTTGGGTCACAGTCACCTACTTTAGAGTTTACTGGGCTCCCACAATCCCCTAAGGCTGGATTTTCTGGACCCCCTACCATCAATTCTAAGGTAGAAATTTGGGACCCCACATTGAACTAAAATAGATTTTCTGGTGTACCCACAATCACGTAAGCTAGAGTTTCCTTCCGCCCACCCCCGCCAAAGGAGAGCTCCTGGGACACAGCATCACTTAAATTAGATTTTTTTCTAGCCCGTCCAAATCAACTAAGGTGGAGTTTCCTAGGTCACCACCGTCAATTATGGTATAGTTTGCTTAGACGACACTCACCTAGGTACCATCCCCTCGAGCCCACATTCACCTGAAGCCATCGTTCCCGGGCACACGGTCACCTAAAGAATAGTTTCGTGCCCACAGTCACCGTAGCGAGAGATGTCTGGACCCCACAATCACTTATGGTACAAGTTTCCGGGCCATCAAAGTCACTTAAGGTACACTTTCCTGGGTCCCCACAATGACATAAGCTACCACCTTTGCATCCACAATCACCAAAGCTAGACTTTCCTGAGACCAAAAGCACCCAACACAGAGGCTCCTGGGGCCCCCATATCACCTAAGCTAGAGTTTCCACGGTGCCACCGTCACCTTCACTAGGGTTTTCTGAGCCCCCACTATCACCTAAGGTAGAATTCCTGAGCCCCCATAATCACCTAACATAGGGTATCACGAGCCCCCGAGAATCACATAAGCTAGGTTTCTGGGCCTCCTAAATAACGTAAAGTAAGATTTCCTGGGGCACCAAAACCACTCTTATACTTCCACGGCCCCCACGGGGAACTAAGGTAGAATGTCCTGCTCCTATAATCCCCTAAGCTCGAGTTTCCTGGGCCCACAATAACCTAAGATAGTTTACTGGGTGGCCACAATCTCCTAAGCTCGAGTGTTTAAGACCCACAAATCACCAAAGGCAGCATTTCCTAGACATACAATCATCTAAGGAAGAGATTTATGGCCCACTACAATCACATGACGTACAGTTTGGGGCCACTACTATAGCGTTTCCTGGGTAGAATTTCTTGTAACAATCATCTAAGTTAGCCTTCCTGGGCCCACACAGTCACATAAGGCAGAGTTTCAAGAGGCCACGATCACCTAAGATGGGTAATCTTGGGTTTACAATCACCTAAATAATTGGTTTTGGCCCCCACAATCACATAGGGAAGAATTTCGAGGCACCCCACCCCACCCCATGAATGAAGACAGGGCAAGCTAAGAAGCACAATCACCTGAGCTAGTGTTTCCTGGGGCCCCACAATCACTTAAGAGTTTTCTGGGCTCCCAATCACCTAAGAGTTTCCTGGGCGCCCAAAGTCGACTGAGGTAAAATTTGATGCCCCCCAAAATCAACTACGTTACACTCTCCCGGCCCCCACAATCATCTAAGGTCCAGTGTCCTGGGCCCCAACAATGTCTAAGGTCAAGATTCATGGATCCCAGTATCACCTTTGGCAGAATAGATATATGTTCCCCTACAAACACCTAAGGTCGAGTCTCTGGGGGCCCCACTATCAGCGAAGTCAAGTTTCCAGCACCTCCACGAGCTCCAGAGCTCGAGCCTCCAGCGTCCCCACACTCACCAAGGAGGAGTTTTCTGGGCATCCACAATCTCCTAGTGGGCAGTTTCTTCGGCACCATCGTCTCCTAAGGTAGACTTTCCCAGGCAAATAATCACCTGAGGTCAAGTTTTGGGGGACCCCACAAACACGTAAGATAGAGTTTCTCTGGCCAACAATCTCCTCCGTAGAGATTCCTGGATTCCCACAATCACCTAAGGTCTAATCTTCAGCACCACCACAATCACCAAGGAAGAGTTTCCTGGGACCCCACTGCCACCTAAGGTGGACTTTATGGGTCCCACAATCAATTAAGGTTGAATTTCCCAGGTGCCCACAAACACCTAAGGTACAGCTTCCTAGGTCCCCATCATCGTATAAGGTAGATTTTCCCAGGCCCCCACTATCTTCTAAGGGTGATTTCATGGACCCCTCATAATCAGGTAAGGTAGTGCCCTCACAAACAACAGGGTAGAATTTCCTAGCTCTTGCATGATCCAGTCAACTAAGGGAAACCATTCTGGACCCCCACAATGAACTAAGGTTGACTATTCTGGGACCACACAATCACAAAAGGTAAGAGATTCCTAGCCTCACCACCATACCTCCCCAAAACATCACATAAGTCTGAGTTTCCAGGTGAGTTGAGACACATCACCTAAGGCTGATATTTATAGGGCCTTACAATCTCCTAAGGGGGACTTCCCTAAGCCCCCAAAATCACCTAAGGCAAGTTTCCTGGGGGTCATCGTCAATTTAGGTAGACAATCCTGGCCCCCAGCGGACGACTAGGACAGATCAGCCTGGCTCCCACAGTCACTTCAGGATGAGGAGATAAACTAAGGGTGAACTTCCTGTACCCCGCATTCACCTAAGGTAGAGGTTTCTAGGCCCCCACAATCACCTAAGCCTGCGTTTCAAGGGTCCCCAAATCTCCTAAGGTAGGGAGTTCTGGGACCCCACAATCATCGAAACTAGTGACTCCTAGGCCCCCCAAAGCAACTACGATTATTTCCTGAGCCTCTACAAACACATACGGTAGAATGTCCAGGCCCCCCCATAATTACGTAAGATATAGTTTCTTGGGCACCCACAATCACCTAGGATCTCTTTCCTGGGCCTCCCAAATCCCCTAAGTTAGAGAGAGGGGTCTCGAAAAATCACCTAATGGAGAGTTTCCTGGTACCCCACAAACACATACTAGTTTCCTGGGCTCCGACAGTCACCTAAGGTGTTATTTCCCGGGTCCCCTCAATCACCTAAGATCGAGTTTCTCACTCCCCAGATCACCTAAGTTAGAGTTTCCTGTGCTCCCAACATTACATAATGTAGAGTTCCTTGGGACCACAGTCCCCTAAGGCTGGGTTTCCTGAAACCCCACAATCACCTCAGGTAGCGTTTAGGCCATGATCACCCACTCTAGAACTTCTGAAGCCCACAACACCTAACGTAGAGTTTTCCAACCCCCGCAATCACCTAAGGTGGAGTATCCTCGCCCCATAATCAACACAGCTAGACTTTCCTTGTGAACCCACAATCACCTACATAGCCATTCCTCTGCTACCCTCATCACGTAAGGTAGAGTTTCGTGAACCCCCCAACACCTAGGTCAAGTTTCCGGGGCCTCATAATGCCCTAAAGGTAGATTTCTTTAGGCCCCCACCATTGCTTACACAGAATTTCCAGGCACCCAGATCACCTAGGCAGAGTTCCCTGGGCCCCCAACTTCACCATATCTAGATTTCCCTGAGGCCACAATCACCTAAAGTAAGAAGCTTTCAACCCCACACAATTACTTAAGGAAGACTATCCTGGTCCCCCACAATCACTGAACACAGAATTTCCTGGCCCTCCGCACTCCCATAGGGTAGAGTTTCTTGGGCACCAACGATCACCTAAGCTAGAGTTTTCTGGCCCCGGTCACCTAACTTAGACCTTTCTTGGTACACCCCCCAATCAACTAAAGTAAATTCCCTGTGTCCCTCAATGGACTCAGGTAGGGTTCCTGGGCCACCCAAATAACCTAAGTTAGAGTTACCCAAACTACCATGATCACCTACGGTCGAGTTTTCAGAGACCCCTGATCGCATACACTAGAGCTTCCTGGGCACCACAACCACAGTAGATTTTCTAGGGTCCCCACAGTCACCTAAGGTACAATTACCTTGGGCCAAACGATCACCCAAGGTAGAATTTCCTTGGTCCACAACCACCGATCGTCGGAACTAGAGTTTCCTAGGCCCACAGTCATTGAAGGTAAATATTCCTAGTCCCAGCAAAATCACCTAAGGTAAGAGTCTCCTGAGCCCACAATCACCTAAGGTAAAGTTTCCTGGGACCACTTCCACCCGAGGCAGAGTTTCCTGGGCCCCCAACGCCTAAGGGAGAGTTTCCTGGGCCCTCGCTATCACCTGTGGTAGTTACCTCGCCCAATTGCCTAGCTAGAGATTCCTTTCAGTTAGAGACTCCTAGGCTCACAGGCACTTAAGGTAGAGTTTTTGGCCCACCACATCCATCTCGGTAAAGTTTGGGTCACAGTCACCTACTTTAGAGTTTACTGGGCTCCCAGAATCCCCTAAGGCTGAATTTTATGGCCCCCCTACAATCAATTCTAAGGTAGAAATTTGGGACCCCACAATGAACTAAAATAGATTTTCTGGTGTACCCACAATCACCTAAGCTAGAGTTTCCTGCCCCCTACCCCCGCCAAGGAAGAATTCCTGGGACACAGCATCACTTAAGTTAGATTTTATCTGGACCCTAAAAATCACCTAAGGTGGAGTTTCCTTGGTCCCCACCATCAATTATGGTATAGTTTGCTTGGACTACACTCACCTAAGGTACTATACCCTGGAGCTCCACACTCACCTAAAGCCGTCTTTCCTGGGCCCACAGTCACCTAACTAATAGTTTAGGGCCCCACAATTACCTAAGGGATAGACTTCTGGGCCCACAATCACTTACGACAGAAGTTCCTGGGCCATCAAATACACTTAAGGTAGGGCTTCCCTGGTGGCACAGTGGTTGAGAGTCCTCCTGCTGATGCAGGGGATGCGGGTTCTTGCCCCGGTATGGGAGGATCCCATATGCCGCGGAGCGGCTGGGCTCGTGAGCCATGGCCACTGAGCCTGCGCGTCCGGAGCCCGTGCTCTGCAACGGGAGAGGCCACAGCAGTGAGAGGCCTGTGTAACGCAAAAAAAAAAAAAAAAATCACTTAAGGTATGCTTTCCTGGGCCCCCACAATCACATAAGCTACTACCTTTGCATCCACAATCACCAAAGCTAGACTTTCCTGAGACCAACAGCACCGAACAGAGACTCCTAGGCCCCCGTAATTACCTAAGCTAGAGATTGCTGGTCCTTCACAATCACCTTTAATATATTTTCCTGGGCCCAAATCAACTAAGGTAGATATCCTTTCCCCACAATCACTTAAGGTAGACCTTCCAGGCAGTTCACCCACAATCACCTAAGCTAGAATTTCCAGGGTCCCAGAATCACCTGTGCTAGGGTTTGAGCCCGCACAATCAACTAAGGTAGAATTGACCCCCCATAATCACCCAACTTAGGGTAACCTGAGCCCCCAAGATCCACATAAGCTAGGTTTCTGGGCCTCTTCACTCACCTAAGGCTAGACTTCCTAGGGTACAAAATCACCTGTATACTTCCATGGCCCCCACGGGGAATTAAGGTAGAATGTCCTGCTCCTATAATCCCCTAAGCCCGAGTTTCCTGGGTCCACAATAATCTAAGATAGTTTACTGGGTGTCTACAATCTCCTAAGCTCGAGCGTTTAAAACTGCCAAGTCACCTAAGCAGCACTTCCTAGACATAAAATCGCCTAAGTTTGAGATTTATGTCCCACTGCAATCACATAACATAGAGTTTAGTGCCATGATCACCTACTGTAGGTTTTCCTGGGTAGAATTTCTTGTAGCCCCCCAAAATGAGTAAGGTTTAGGGTTTCCTTTTCTCAAAAATCCTCTAAGGCAGTTTCCGGGGCCCCCAGATCACTAGCATATAGTTTTCTGACGCATACAGTGAGCTAAGGTATAGTGTCCTGGCCCCCTGAAATCCCTAAGTTAGAGTTTCTTGGGTTCCCGAAATTGCCTAAGATTCCTGATTCCAAAATCACCTAATGTAGAGTTTTCAGGGTCATCAATATTACCTAAGGTAGAATTTCCTGGGGCCCCCTAATCTCTAAAGTTTAGTATCTTCTCCCCCACAATGAACTAAGGTAGATTCCTGGGTGCCCACAATCTCCTAAGTTCAAGTTTTCTGGTTACACAATCACCCAAGATAGAGTTTCCTAGAATCAAATCACCTAAGGCAGATTTTCCTTGCCTGCATAATAACATAAGCTACATTTTCCTGTCTGCCTACAATTGTTTAAGGTAGAATTTCCTGGGCCCCAACAATGACCTAAGCTAGAGATTCCACAGTCCCTTTAGGTAGACTTTCCTGGGCCCCAAAGTGTTCTGAGCAGGTTTCCCTGGTAGCACAGTGGTTGAGAGTCCGCCTGCCGATGCAGGGGACACGGGTTCGTGCCCCGGTCTGGGAGGATTCCACATGCTGCGGAGCAGCTAGGCCCGTGAGCCATGGCCGCTGAGCCTGCGCGTCCGGAGCCTGGGCTCCGCAACTGGAGAGGCCACAACAGTGAGAGGCCCGTGTACCGCAAAAAACAAAACAAAACATAAAAAAGTGTTCTGAGGTAGGTGTTCTGGATATCAAAATCACCTGAGGTAGAGGTCACAGGCCCCGAATCAGCTGAGGCAGGGTTTCTGGGCCCACAATCACTTAAGGTTGAGTTTCATGAGCCCCCAGCAATCACCTAAGGTAGAGTCCATGGCCCACCACATCCATCTAGGTAGACTTTGGGCCACGATCACCTACTTCAGGGTTTCCTGGGCCCCTGCAATAACCTAACGTACCATTTTTCTGGACCCCTGCCATCACTAAAATAGAATTATTGGCCCCTACAGCAAATTAAGTAGGTTTTCCTAAGCACCCACCACAGTCATTTAAGGTACAGTCCCCCAGAGCCCCACCACCACCTAAAGCAGAGATTCCTGGCCACCCCACAATCACTTATGGTAGGTTTCCTAGGGCACCCACAATCACCTAAGGTACAATTAGCTAAGGTAGAGTTTCCTGGGACCATAATCACGAAAAGTAGAGTTGGCCGGGCCCTCACTATCACCTATCTAGAGTTACCTAACCTCACCATCATCTACATAGATTCCCAGCCCCCTACAATCACCTAAATTAGGGATTCCTGGGCCCACAATCACCTACAGTGCGAGTTCCCTGGGCCCTCACTATCACCTAAGCTGAAAGTTCCTACCAGGAAACGGGCTCAGAGTTGGATGGAGCCAGCCCATCAGTTAATCTCGATTAGTAGCTCTCAACTCCAGGTGCACATAGAAGCACTGGGGGGAGCTTTACACCAATGCCCAGGGCCTCTCCCACCTCCCTCAAAATTCTGACGTAGTTTGTCTACATGCCAACTACAGCATTCCCAAGTGATTCTAATCAGCAGCCAGAATTAGATGAGATCTAGACCTTCATCATTAACTATTACTTAACCCCCAAGATTCACCAAACGTTGAAAGAAAACTCCAACTGCACGGCAGAGGTAACAAACATGGCAGAAAGAATATTTCCAAGGGAGCAGGAACAGTAAAGGAGAAACCAGAATACAACATTAATGCCTCAACTTGGAAGCCATATAAAAATCTTCCTGGGATACACGTCTTGAAAATTAAAAATATTACTGAAATGAATTTGCTGGGCATTGCTTCCACTAATTTTTACATAAAATTCACCATTTTAACCATTGTAAAGTATACAGTTCAGTGTATTTACAATGTTATGCAACCATCCCCATTATCCAATTCCAGACATTTCCATCTCCTCAAAAAGAAACCCCACATCCGTTAGGCAGTCATTCCCAATTCTCCCTCCCCCAGCCCCTGGCAACTAGTAATCTACTTTCTATCTCTGGATTTGCCTACTCTGCACATTTCCTATAAATGCAATTATACAAGTGGCTTTTAGAGTCTGACTTCTTTCATGCAGCCTGATATTTTCAAGGTTTATCCATGTTGTAGCATGTATCAGTACTTCATTCCTGTTTCTGGCTGAGTAATACTCCATTGTATGGCTATACTACATTTTATCCATTTGTCTGTTGATGGACATTTGGGTTGTTTGCAGTTCTTGCATATTATGAATAATGCTGCTATGAAGATTCTTTTTCAAGGGGTTTGTGTGGACATATATTTTCAAGGTATGTTCCTAGGTATGGAATTATTGGGTCATACGGTAGTTCTACATTTAATATTTTGAGGAACTGCCCAACTGTTTTCCAAAGCAATCGTACTATTTAACATTACAATCAGCAGCATAGGAGAGTTTTAACTTCTTCAGCTTTTAAACCTCAGGGTTTTGAAGGGGAAAGCGAAAGAGCTGCCTGGGGACAGTCTGAGGAAACTACACCTTGTGCCTTTAAAATGCAGAGAGGACCCCGATGACCCGTGCCCCCTGCCCCCTGACTTTTCCGATGCCACACGGCCACCCATCCTCACTTGCCAACCCCACAGCTGACGGGCAGGGCACCTCTCCTAGACAAGGTCGGAGGTCAGCCGCCGGATCCTGCCTGTGCCCCGTACAGAGCCAAAGGTGCTTCTGTTAACCCACAACACTGCGCCACTTCTGCCCCAAGGCCTCCATCTTGGTTTGTCTGCCGTTCGGCTGCTGTTACAAGTTCTGCTCACGGAGCTAACAAAGTGTGTCAGTTTACATTTCTCAGCCAAACCTCTTCTAATATCATTTAAAACTCCAAGGAATTGAAAATGCAGGTGACCACAGTTAATAAAAACCCTGAGACAAGGCACTGCCGTTCCATGTTTGGTTAGGCACACCCTTGGGGTTATGCTTATGACTTACCTGCTACAGCTCTCCGAGTTTGGTCGCCAATTTAAGAAGGTACCCAGAGTTTGAACACACAGATCCAGACAGCGCCTTCCTCTGCCACGCTAACCCATTTCAACGTCCTTCCCAAGCTCCCACAGAGCTCCAAGGCTCTGTAAAGCAGCCACCGAGAGCGTAGCTCTCACGCAAGCGCAGCTCTCACGCAAGCGCAGCTCTCACGCAAGCGCAGCTCTCACGCAAGCGCAGCTCTCACGCAAGCGCTTTGCACGCCACCCAGGTGCGCTCCTCTTCCCAGTTAGCTGCGTCGTGGATCTCGGGGCTAGGTGGGAAGCCAGGTGCTTCCCGCTACACACTGAGACAGGCTTACACGTCAGGCCAGGGGTGTGTGATAACGCTGGAGTACTGCAGGCCTTACCTGGCCCCCCGTGTTTTTTCCGAGGTGAGGATGAGGGGGCAAGCAGCAAAGATGAGCTGGGATGGGAGGGTTGAATGAGGAGGAAAGAGAAGCCATGAAGGAGGGGCCACCTCCACCTTCTGCCGCCTCCCAGCAGCCCTCCTGGCTTCTTTTCTGGAGTCCCATTTGCCCTGTGGATATTGAACCCAGTCCTGTCCCAAAGTTGAGCCTTCTACCTTGAATTCTGACTCTTGTTTGTAACTACCAGAAGCCCTTCATACAAACACCTCACTGATGACAGTACACACAAAGCACTTAGAGCATTGCTATTACGTCTTCATTCCTGATCCCAAGGCCAGCCTCAGAGAGATCTAGCAAAGCCTAGAGGGAAGGGCGGGGTTGGGGGGGAGGTTATGTTTCAGGGGAGTGGGACTCTCCATTTTGCTCACAAGCCAGTTTCCACCCTATGCCTCAGATAAGGGGACCCCATAACTGCCGAAACTATATCCTAAGAGGTAAGACACAATGAGGCCATTGCTCTTGACTTGGATTATAATGACAGTGACCTTGATTTCCTGATAGGGTCCTGGATATCCTGGCACAGTCTTGCCTCCAAGTGTTTTCTACATTCAATTTATGAAGAATGCCAAGTGGGGAGGACGTTTCTGCTGACCTAATGCTTGTCCATAAAACGTGTTTTTAAAAATAGGATGCAGACCTAATGAATCATGAAGTCATGCTGCCTCAAGACTAACAAAAGATGGTCTGAGGGCTTCCCTGGTGGCGCAGTGGTTGAGAGTCCACCTGCCGATGCAGGGGACACGGGTTCGTGTCCCGGTCTAGGAAGATCTCACAGGCCGCGGAGCAGCTGGGCCTGTGAGCCATGGCTGCTGAGCCTGGGTGTCTGGAGCCTGTGCTCCGCAACGGGAGAGGCCACAACAGTGCATACTGCAAAAAAAAAAAAAAAAAAAAAAAGATGGTCTGGCAGCCCAAAGGGAGGTACAGGATCATAAAGGGGTCATCAGTTTGCCCTAATCATCTGCTAAACATAATCATTTTGAGAGTTTGATTTTATGTGTTTTGTGCTTGCAGGGGTCACTGACTAACTTGTGCTCTGATCACCTGATGAAGAAGAAACCTCCCAGCTGGTGGAAATTCTCCACCAGTTGTTTAAATCTCTTGGCTTTCAGGAATTGAAAATGCAAAAAGAAAGGAAAAAGTAAAGAAATCTGTGATCTGCAGCCTGCACCCTTATCCTGTGTTGAGACAATGGAGGCCACTGCTCTCCTGACCTTAGGACTGTAGTGACACTGACCTTGACTTCTCCATACAGCCTAGATACCCTGGCCTGGGCCCGCCTCCATGCTGGGTCTGCACATCAGCCTTCACTTATATCTTCTACCTCACCTCCTTCTTCCGGAAATGGGGTCACTGATCAAGTATCCTATGAGCTGCATTTAAAGGAAATAGGGTAAAATTTAAAATATGTTCCTCAGGTTGTCATTAGAGTGGTGGGTCTCAATCTTGATACACATGAGAATCACCTCAAGTAATACTAGGGGTGCCTCTGCCAGTCTGGAGACTCAATTTGATTGGCTTAGGTGAGGCACAGCATGAGCAGTTTCTAAAAGTTTCCCAGGTGATTCTAATGTGCAGCCAGAGTTGAGAACCAATACATTAAGTGAGTGAGTACGTGACAGTTAACCTTTCATGAGAATACAGTTCCATTTGAGCTCAATCAAGTTAATTGATCCGGTTATGACTTCAATTAAATCTTAAGATACTTAAAGATGTCCATTTGAATATGATGAGTGTCAAATTTCTTTTTTTACTTGTTTTGAAGTTATATATAATCATAATTTAAAGAGTCTAATAGTTCAGTAAGGTCTGTTCGGAAAAACAACAGTTCCTAGTCCCCCTCCTGCCATTTCCCAGCCCCAGAGACAACTCCTTTTAACTCTTTTAACTGGTTCTTTTGGTATTTGACTCTATATCTTTAAACAGAATGCTTGGATTGCTATTTCTTGATTTTCAGTTTGGGATATTATCTACTGTCTTCACACCATGATAGTGAAGATTTATCTCTTTCATCCCCACCATCTCCTGCCACACAGAGATTTCTGTCCCCCTACCCCCACCCAATATAATAATTTTGCTTAAATAAATATAATTTTGCTTAAATAAATATTCATTTTTTACATTATTATGATTTTGTATACCATTCAGAGCTGAGCCATGTAACAAACTATGATTACTTCTCCTTTCTTATACATTTCTTTTAATTCCTTGAGTTAATATTCGTCTTAATTTTTCACTTGATTAGTTTTTTATTAGCTTTCTATGAACTTTTCATTAATCCATCCTTAAATTCTCCACTAGTTGTTTATTCACATCAGGTATTTTATAAATTTCATCTTCCTGAAGAACTGTCTCCCAGAGCTTTCTGACCTGCTCAAATCTGGTCTGGTTGCCCTCTGTACCTGGTACACAATTGTCATCCTGCAGTATCCCTTCAGTATCATCATCCTGGGATTCCCTTAGCTTTTATTGCCTGTTATATCTCCTGTTTCTGTAGCTCTCTCTGCCTTTTCTCTTTCTTGGTTTACTCCCTCATTTTGCTGAAGTACATCTTCCAGTAACTTCTTGAGAAAGAGTATGTGGGAAGTAAAAAATTTGAAGGCTTGCATGTCTGAAAATGTGTTAGTTCCACCCTCACACTTGATTAATACTTTGGGTATAAAATTCTAGATTGTAAATTATTTTCCTTCAGAATTTTAGAGGCATTTCTCCATTTTCTTCTAGCTCCCAGTGTTAAAGGCAATCTTCCATGTTCTTTTAGCTTGCAGTGTTGATTCCTGATCCTCTTTTGGTGGCCCATTTTCTTCTCTCCAGAAGCCTGAAGGATCTCCTCTATGACCCTAGGATCCTGAAATTTCACAATGATATATGGGTATATTTTCATCCATTGTGCTAGGCACTTAGATGAGTCCTTTCAGTCTGGAAACATGTGTCCTCCAGTTGTGGAAGTTGCTTTCCCAGCTGCCTTTGCAGCTGGAAGTGTTCATGTGACATGGTCTGGCCAAAGAAGTGTTAGCAAAAGTCTGTCGGGACTTCTGGGAAATCTTTTGCTTCCCTAACAGACAGTGCTAGCACGACCCCTTCTTCTTTCTGCTTGTCTTGAATATGGATTCATATGGATAAAAATGGAGCTGTAGGGAACTCCTGGCTGTCCAGTGGTTAGGACTTGGTGCTTTCACTGCCATGTCCCAGGTTCAGTCCCTGGTCGGGGAACTAAAATCCTACAAGCCACGCAGTGCAGCCAAAAAAAAAAAAAAAAAAAAAAAAGGAGCTGTAACAGTTATCTTGAACCCATGAGGGAAAGGCAAAATATATCTCTGATATTTTTTTTATCACTGAACCAATACCAGAAGCTGCATGTCTCCTGAATTTTTTTAATATGAGAAAAATGAATCTCTATTTTTTTAAAACTCTGTAGGTTGGTTTTTCTGTTACGTGCAGCCAAATTTATTCCTAACTGATAGATTCCTGCTGACAGTAGATGTTTGATAAACATTTGTTTGGCTGAATTCTACAGAGAGGAGGAAAGATTTTGCGCTCATAGGTGTCATATGTGAAACTGTGTCTTCTCCAAGGGAGAAAACTGAGAAAGAAAAGTACCCAAGTCTCTCTTGGTGTCTTCAAAACCTCTGTAAAAAAGAGGAACTTGATCAAAGCAGGCAGAGATACAAAAGGTGCTTGGGGGAAGTGAGAAGAGATCGGTGTCATGGTTCTGAGAAAGCATGTAAAACTCCACTGCACACACTTCACAAGCTTAGAGAATTATAGTGTTTGGACAGTAGGGTAGCATTTCTTAAAGTAGCAAGAGAGGAAAAAGACCTAAAAGCTCTGGCAGAGGAACACTTGGTTTTAACTAAAATACTGGCATATCCATTTGTGCTTCTTGCCTGTTATATATATTGAACCCAAATAATAATTACACTGTAATCTGTGCTCCGAAGGTAGACCATCCTTGAATCAGACTTTTAACAGGGAGCAAAAGAATGGCATAAGAAATAAAGCTTGTTTCATTCTAAAAACCAGACATTGAAGCTTTCTAGAAACAAATGCATTTTGGCATGATTGTAATTGTATGATTCCATCACCCTAAAAAAACAAGCAGCTAAAGCAAGAGTAAATTTTATTTAAAAGACATGTATTGGGCTTCCCTGGTGGTTGAGAGTCCGCCTCCTGATGCAGGGGACATGGGTTCGTGCCCCGGTCCGGGAAGATCCCACATGCCGCGGAGCGGCTGGGCCCGTGAGCCATGGCCGCTGAGACTGCGTGTCCGGAGCCTGTGCTCCGCAACGGGAGAGGCCACAACAGTGAGAGGCCCACGTACCGCAAAAAAAAAAAAAAAAAAAAAAGACATGTATTAAGCACCAATTGTACATCCAGAAAAGGCTCAATTTGGCTATGAAATTGATTTCCTGCTGAAAAATCAGGCAGGGTCAGGTAAAGGGGGTTCAGGGCCATCATCCACCACAGGATCTTCTGTACCTTTGGGAACTGAAGTTTCTCCCACAGCTGGAGACCACAGTAGCTATTCAATGGGAGAAGACTATTTCTCAGAAATCAGTTTTCAGGAAAGAGAAGTTGGGTTTACTGTGGTTTGACAGCTCTGACTGGTCTTTACTGCAGCTATTTATATTTTTAAAGCTGCTTTCCAGTAACTGTGAACAGCCCTCAAGGTTGGCAGCTGTCCTAGTGACCAGGGCCTGCTCCATAAGGAGATGGGGGGAGGGAGGTGTCAAGGGGTGTGGGGACTGAATAAAAGAAGGGGCCAAAAGACAGCGAGTGGCACTGTAGTGAAGTAGGGAGAAGGCACCTGGTGGGCTAAGGGCAGCAGGTGACCTTGTGCTGACTGCCCCACTGTGCGGGGTGAGCTGGCATCTATGCTGCCTGAGCAGTGCACTCGGAAACAGCCCTGCTCTCTGCTGGTCTCCCAACATGACCTCCTTTCACAGGCACTGAGGAGATGAGAGGAGGCTCTCAAACAGTAATTCTTGGTAATCCTGGCTCTCTCTTCGTGGGGGGTTTCTGAGGGTCCCCTGGTGGTGAGGCAGAGGGATGCGGGCCCTGGATGTGCCTAGGCAGGAAGGTTGCCTTCGCCTCTAGGCTCATGGGGAAGGCTTGGGTCTTCTGGGGACCCAAGGTACTTGGTTTGCCTCTTTTCTGCTCCCAGAGGAGAGAATAGATGAGCACAGAGGAACATGCCTCCCAGAATTGCCAGTGTGGTTTGTTTGGCTTATCTTCTTTTGAAGAGAATTGAAATTCTCTTTCAACCTTAGCTGTTTACCTGTTGAAGCTAGATTTTAAAATTATTCAATTTTATGTACAATTAAATCCCTGCAATTTTTTTTTACAACTTGGTCCTTTTTATGTGGCACAGCCACTTTTTATTATTTTTAAATTTCTATTATGGACAATTTCAAAAATACAAATTTAGAGGAAATGACATAATGAATCCTCACATACCCAAAATCCAGCTTGAGCTATTATCAGCTCACAACCAATCCTTTTTCATTTATACCCTCCCTTACAATCTATCGCTTCAAAAAGCAAATCCCAGCCACTCTATTGCAAGCTTCTGAGTTCTCTGACCTGCACATAGAGGTCTTCAAGTGGTCCTGCTTCCTGGTATGATAAGCTGCTCCAGGTTCATCCTGTACTTTTGCTGTCTCAGTGGAAACAGCCATTTCCTTTAAATAAATAGTATTTTGAGAACACAGTCTGGGTCCTCAGGGTACTGTTGCATCTGAGCTGATCATTCTTTCTAGGATACAATGCCTACTTTGGCGTTCTTTTCAGACTCTAGTAAACATTTATACTCACATCACTGCAACAGGCCACACTTGGCATTGACTTCACTTAGAATAAGGATACAGGACAAGAAACACAGCCCACCAGCAGGGCAGTGGCAGGCATTTCTCTAGGTACTGCCGGCCTCTGGCCCTTCGAGGAGGTCATCAAAAGAACATGACTGCCAGTTGACCCATAAGCTGGTCCCAGGCAGTCAGAGGTTCCTCACCTCCTCCCCTGTCCTTAAAATGTATGTTTTGCCAACCGTTTCCACAGTGGGAGCTGTTCCAGGGATGCAGCCTTGAGAGAGTAAGGTGTTGTTGAGACCATCTGAACGGTATACATGACTGAAGCCAGTTAAGGCAGTCAGCCCTCTGTATCTACAGGTTCCATAACCTTGTATTCAATCAACCTCAGATTGAAAATAGTCAGAAAAAAAAAATTCTAGAAAGTTCCAAAAAGCAAAACTTGCCAGTGGACTGGTAACTATTTATTGAATACACAGCATTTACATTGTATTTATAACTACTTACATAGTGTTTACATTATATTAGGTATTATAAGTAATCTAAAGCTGATTTAAAGATAAGGGAGGATATGCACATACGTTATATGCAAATACTATGCCATTTTATATAAGGGACTTGAGCATCCATGTATTTTCATATCCACGGGGGTCCTGGAACCAATCCCCTGAGGATACTGAGGAAAAACTGTATGAACTTTAAAATTTCTGGCAGGCGGGTGCAGCGATCTACTCATCTTTCAGCATCCTAAGACAAGCCTGGTATGTAAGTTATCTTTTTTATTAAAACCTGCTACCTACCAATCTGGAGTGGTCTGCCTCTTTCTTCTGTCTCTCCTGGCGTTCCATGTGTGGGGGCCAGTTTGCAGACCAACACCACCTCCCCGCATAGGTTGTCAGATAAAGTACAGGATACCCAATTAAACTTGAATTTCAGACAAACAATGAAGATAAGCCTCATATTCCAGTTAGAAACCAATATCCTAATATTAGCAATATTTTTTATGGGACTAGCTTGCTTCCATGTTCCCTCAAGGGACATGTCCAGTTCCAAGAGTCATAATTCTCAGGAAACTTCAAAGCCACAGCTTTCCACCAGGTCTTTCTAATTCATTCACAGTCCTCACTGTCCAGATGCAGTGTGTCATTTTTACCACAAGCAATGTTGCCTAGTAACATAGCTGACATTCTACCTTCATCAGATTTTCAGGAGAAGAGAGCTATAAAAAGTAAACTCCATAGAGAATGAGAAATGATTTTTTTTTTTTAGCGCTTTACATATATAGACCTTTTCCTTAGTCAGAGCTAGAACAAAATAGAGATAGACAGATGATAGATGATAAAGGAAAAACTCAGTTTTCCACCTGAGTAGGGAAAAAACCAGTACTTCCCTACTAGTTTTTCTTTCCTGTATACCTTCTTTACTACTCACACAAAACACTTCACTTCTGACACTTCTGGTCACCAAATGTGTGGAGGTTTTTCCCCACCCCAAGCAATTCTCTATGACACCAGCTGAATGTCCTACAATTCAACTTAATTCTGACACTATGTACCTGAAGATAGTGTCAGATCCTAAAAATGAGCAGTACCCTGTGGGACTCTTCCAGGTACAAAGGCCTATCCATGTCCCCCATTTCTTGTTTGTAAGAAAAAGACTTCAGCCTCCTAGACCTTCCCTGAGTTCCAAAGGTCAGATTCAGACAGTTGCTTATCAGGGAAGAGAGGGGATGCAGAGACAAGGTAGGAGCAGCCAATAAACAATAATGCAGCTGTGGGGCAGGGTCGTGGTTCCTCCTCAAAGAATATACATAACAAAATACCTTTGAGTTCTGTTGGGAACTAAGGCCTCCACCCAGATGGAGGATGTTAACTTTAGGCTGAGCACAAGATTCCTGGAGCTCCACCCTGTTACCTCATCACCAACCAATCAGAAGAAAGTCTGCACACAGTGGAGGATAACAAAGACACCCTTCCCAAATGTTTCTCCCTTTAAAAACTTTCATGGTTGAGCAGAATCTTCAGAGTTGTCTTTTGTTTTTTTTCTGGGCACGCCACACGGCATGCGGGATCTTACTTCCCCCACCAGGGATCAAACCCATGCCCCCTATAGTGGAAGTGCAGAGTCTTAACCACTGGACCTATAGGGAAGTCCCTGGAGATGGTTTTTGTTATTTTTGTTTTGTTTTGTTTGTTTTGTTTTTTTGCGGTACGCGGGCCTCTCACTGTTGCGGCCTCTCCCGTTGCGGAGCACAGGCTCCAGACGCGCAGGCTCAGCGGCCATGGCTCACGGGCCCAGCCGCTCCGCGGCATGTGGGATCTTCCCGGACCGGGGCACGAACCCGTGTCCCCTGCATCGGCAGGCGGACTCTCAACCACTGTGCCACCAGGGAAGCCCTGAAGATGGTTTTTGGACACAAGTCTGCCTTCTCCCCAGGTAGCCAGCCTTCTGAATAAAGCAATTTTTCCTTTCCAGTCAACACTCATCTCTCGAGTATTGGCTTTCAAGTGGTGAGCAGCCAGACCTGAGTTCAGTAACAGTATACTTTTTTCTCTATTACATATGCTTATAATTTTTAGTAATAAAAAAATGGAAGGCATATAATCTTAAGGCATCCTTCCACAAGGAGTTATTGAGCACCTACTATGTGCTTGGCACCGCTCTAGGCATTTGGGATACATCATTGAATAAAACTGACAAGGTCCTGCCTTCTTGTAGCTTACATTGAGGGGGTGAGGGAGAGACACACAACACCAATAAACATAAGAAATAAGAAAATTGTGTAATAGGTTAAAGGTGATAAGTGTTGAAGAAAACAAAAGTAGAGCAGGATGGAAAGCCAGAGTGCTGAGAGGTGGGGCAAGGGCTGGTTGCAGGGCTAAACAGGGGCACAAAGACTTGAAGACATAGGGCTTAGCCACGCTGCTCTCAAGAGGAGTACATCTATGTTCAAAAGTACGTGTATGGCCTCATCTGTTAAACTTATATTTTAACTTCTATACTAAATATATATCCTTATGTAGTCTCTTTACATATCTCATATTTTCATAGAAAAAAAGTATACTCCAAAATGTCAGCAGTGGCTATCTGTGGAAGGTGGGATTGTGGTGATTTTTTATTTTATCTTTTTTATAGTTTGCTGTATTTGCTACATTTTATAACATGAATAGGCCTAGTTTATTATCAGGAATAGAACAATATATAACATGACATGTTTTAAAAAGCAGAGCTATTCTACCTTTCAACCCCAGGAAGGGTTTTCTGAAAGGAGCAAGGAGGTGTGATTTAAAGGCATGAGGGGTCTGACCTTTCTGAGGAGACTGTATTCTTCCTCAAGGGGGAGTTTTGCCTTCAAGTAATGAGGCAGCTGAGCCCTGAGTCAGGAGTCAGATTTCAAGGGAGCGATGTGTAAAGGGTAAATTTTTCGAAATTCCACCTCCACACCTAAGAACCATGCTCAGAGTGGCTTGAAAGATTAGAACACCTGCCTCCCTGGTCAGTAATATTATCAAAGTCCATTTTCCTTGAAATCAGTTAGCAAGTACAGTTTAGGAAGGTTTGGACTCAGCAAATACAAGGAGGAAGAACATGCTCCTTGCCCTTGGAGAGTTAACGACTCAACCAAAGAGGCCAAACTCACAGTGAGGAGGAAGAGACCTGCGGGGCAAGGGAAGATCTGGCAGAGGTTCATCAATGCAGAAGCAAATGTGAATAAGCATGATGTTATCAGATGCTTGAAAGATGGGTATATAGAGGAGGGAAGGGCTTTGGGGGAGGAGGGCAGGTGGAGAAGCAGACAGAGGCAGAGGCCACCAAGTACATACAGGAGGCACAGACAGTGCTGTGAAAAGCCTCTGACCTGAACTGGTACTGGAGATTTTGCAACTTAATGACCCCGAGGAAGGGGTTACCAGGAATTGCACTCCTGGCCACGGGTCTCTTAGCAAAACTGACCTACATGAAACAAAAGAGCAAAGAAACGCCGGCGGCTACGCCGGCGGCTCCTGGTGCTGACGCAGCCATTCCACCGCTGCCAGCCAGTCTGGCTCGCAAGTGTTTACTTACCTGGTCAGAGGGAAGCTGGATGCAGTCCCACTTCCATCGGCAAGGCTTGCTTCCCTGCATGCTCAGGAACAAAGTGGGGCAGGTCCTGACCAGAAGACTGGGGAACGAAGGTGGACGAGACATGCCCCTGGGGGAAAACATACCTTTCTCATCCTAATACACGATGTGATGGGAAGAGAGAAGAGGACCACCCTCTACCCAACCTGGGGGTCAGGGAAGGCTTCCTGAAGGAAATGGTACTTGAGTTATTTGGGAAGGACATACGGGAGTCTGAGAGGAGGAGAGGGTTCCAGGCAGAGGGAGCAGCACAGGAGAGAGAATGTGGCATCTGTCCATGCAAGCAGCTCAGCCTGTCTGGAGCCTGGAGTGGGTGCATGGATGTGGTGAGAGGCGATGCTGGAGTGGAGGCCACCTTCTCTGGAGGGCAACGGGAAGTTCTGAGGGTTTTAAACAGTGGAGTTAGATGATCATTGACATGGAAGTTTGCTGAAGTCACCAATGACTTTTGTGTTGCCAAATCCATTGTGTACTTTCAGTCTGCATCTAATGTAAATTCTTGTGGTAGCATTTGGTCCTGCTGCTCTCTCCCTCCACCCTGGAGCATTCTCGTGTCTTGACTTCTCAGGCACCACATTCTCCTGGTTTTCTTTTTTTTTTTCTCCCAGTTTTCTATCTACCTCTCTGGTCACTTTTTCTCGGCTTCCACTTTGACCGCTCCTTGCCTCTCTGGGCTCTGAATGTTGGTGTTCCGTAGGGCCTTGTCTTGGTCCCTTCTCACTATTCACTCTTGCTCTCAACCACCTCGTTTATTCCCATGGCTTCACATGCATCTGTTATATATATATAATAGTATCAGGGGAGAGAGGAGGAGCCAGAATCAAGTCAAATCAAGTATACGGTCCAATCTCCTGGGTGTCATGGCTGAGTCTGCATGTTCATACTGAACCATGAGCAACTGTGGGATGAGTCAAGGTGGAAAGGGTCAGAATGTAATGGGGGCTGGGGTGGGAAAGGAGAGATGCTGATTAGTACAGTCAATGTCCTGGATCAGGAAGAAAGCAGAGAACACAGCTCATTGCTCCCAAGTGTGGAGGGAGTAGTGGACAGTCATGTGCTTTAGAAGACCAAGTCCAAGGTCTGAGAAGAATGTGATTGCAGAGAGGTGCAGGAAAGATGGGTGGGCCCAACTGACTTTAAGGTCCAGGAAATCACCAAAGGCAGGAATCCAGACCACAAGAGCAAGGCCAGCAGACTGGTGGCCCCTGGCCTGGCTTGGACCTCTGCTGTGGTGTGGGCAGGCAGGCATCCACAGATGTGCTCCCAGCCTGGGGACAAAGGCTTGCAGGTGTTGGTGGGCTCTGTGTGCAGTCCAGACCACACTGACACATTCACGGTGAGGCAGGGGAATCATGAGCCATTCCTGGTCCCTTCTGTTTTCCAACCTCACATGCTGAGAGGACAAAGAATTTCTCAAGGCTCCAACACTACAGCCACTGATAAAGCAAATTCGTTTTGTGCCCCATCAGGAGTAAGGTTGCAATCAAGATCCAAAATGGTCTAAAGAAGTTTCTGTGGCATTTACAATTAGTAGGAATAGGTAGATCATTCAGTAAATGATGCTAGAACAATTGACTATTTAGAAAAAAATTAAGTTAGAGTCCCACCTTAAAATCACGCACAAAAATAAATCTAATAGTTAGTAATTAATTTTAAAAGTTCCCACAAAGAAAAGCCTAGGCCCCGATGACTTCACTGATGAATTCTACCAATCATTCAAAGAAGAACTAATAGTAATCTTTCACAAACTCTCCCCAAAAATAGAAGAAGGAATATTTTCTCATTCTATGAGAAGACAACCCACAGAATCGGAGAAATATTTGCAAATCATATATCTGATAAGGAATTTGTACCTAGAATACATAAAGAACTCTCACAACTCAATAACAAAAAGACAATCCAACTTAAAGATGGGCAAAAGATCTGGGTAGACATTTTTTCAGTGAAGATATACAATATACACATGAAAATATCTCAACATCATTAGTCATTAGGGAAATGGAAATCAAAATCACAATGAGACACCAGTTCATACTTAGGATGACTATAATGGGAAAAAAAAAACAGGCAATAACAAGTACTGGCAAAGATGTGGAAAAATTGGAACCTCATACATTGTTGGTGGTAATATAAAATGGTACAGCCACTGTGGAAAAGAATTTGGCAGTTTCTCAAAATATTAAACATAGAGTTACCATATCACCCAGCAATTCCACTCCTAGGTATATACCCAAGAGAACCAAAAACATACTTCCACACAAAGATCACATGTTAATGTATGTTGCAGCATCATTCGTAATAGCAAAAGTGAAAATAAACTAAATGTCTACCAAATGACGAATGGATAAACAAATTGTGGTGTATCTATACAATGGAACATTATTTGGCAAAAAAAAGAAATGAAGTACTGATACATGCTACAGTATGGATGAACCTTGAGAACATTATGCATTGAAACATCAGTGGTTGCAGGGGAATGGAGAGGGGGTGGAGATTGGGGAGTGACTGCTAATGGGACACAGTTTCTTTAGGAGAGATAAAATGTTCTGAAATTAGAGTGTGGTGATGGTTACACAACCCTGTGAATATAGTAAAAAGCATTTCATTGTGCACTTTAAGAAAAGGTGAATTGTATGTTATGCAAATTATATCAAAATTAAGCTGATAAATAATCTGAGGTGGATTGAATATATAAATGTAAAATAACCCTTAAAAATAAAAGAAAATATAGAAGACTGGATCAATAATTTGGGTGTGGGGAAGGCCATTCTAAGTATGATACGGAACTAGGAATACATAAAGGACAATATTGACAGATTGAGTACATTGGAATAAATAATCTTCAATGTAGAAAGACACTATAAAATTTAAATATATATGAATAACTTTTGCAACATGAGAAACAAATATATTTAGAGAATAGTCTTTAAAATCATTAGGAAAAAGATGAACTCCCCAGTAACATGCAGTGCCGGCCAGAGTGTGGGGAAAGGGGCACTCGTGTGGAGAAACAGTGAGTGTAAATTAGTGCAGCCAACTGGAGGGCAACTTGGTGTCCAGGAGTGACCTGCAAAACCTTTTCAATGGGTACGGCACAGTCTAAGTGAGAAGCACCAGCTGAGAATAACCAGCCTCCCACACTGAGGCAGACAGACTGAAAGTCAGCCCTGGGGAATTTTTGAAATGTTCAGCATAAGCAGAATTTTGTCCCAGCATTTCTACTTCTAGGACTGTATCCTCAGACATGCTTCAAAGGCACACAAAGAATGTTTACTACAGCTATGTCTGTAGTAGTAAACAATTAATGTCCATTCATAGGAAACGGGTTATATAAATGATGTATCCTCACCATCAGATACTATGCAGCCATTAAACAAATAACATAACTCAATCACTGCTGAATAGAAAGATGCTTGAAATGCATGGCTAGAGAAAAAAAGTAAGTTACAGAACAGTATGTATAACGTGATGGCAATTTTGAAAAAATAATGGTATAGATGTTTCTATATGCATAGAAAAAATTCTGGATAAATGCACAGTGAGCTGTTAACGGTAGTTACCTGTGAGGATTGAATATTTGGAGGGGAGAGAGTATGGGGGGGAAGGAAATTAGTTTATATACCTGTGAATTATTTTTATACTTTGGTAAATATGGAAAAATAAAGCAATTACCTTAGGAGAAAATAAGGAAGCAGAGAAGGTGACAGGGAAAGTACAATATATGAATAGTAATTAACAGTGGTTTTACCTAGGTGATGGAGTTTTGGGGAATTCTCCCCATTTGCTTACCTGCATTTTCTAATTTTTCAATGAGTTTTTATTAGTTGTTTAAAAAAACAGAAATAGAAGAACGTCCTCATGCCTTTCTGCTTACCAGCTGAACAGACTTGTGATGTGGGTGCAAAAGGAGATAGTTTCTAAACAATGAAGCCGTTTAGAAGATAATGTTAAGAGAGTTGGTGACGGAAACATATATAAAAATGAACTCCTAAGTCACATACATACTTAGTAATCACGAAGGTGTCTCTTTGAGACATCAGGACTTCAAAATTTTAACGTATTCTTTGTGAAACATGCACTTGAACCTTGAAAGTTCTATTATGCTAATTGATCGTTATGGACAACAGAGCTCAAATGACATCTGTGAGTCCAGATGGTATATAAGGTAACATTTTAATTTGTTAGAAGTCTTAGAACTCCTTTGTCTTTTCTCCCATTGTGCATGAAGGTAGCTAAATAATTGAGTCAGGTAGGTTCCCTGTCTTAAAGCAACATGGACAAGAAAGTTTATTCCAACAATATGACATGTTTGAAAAACAATCATTTTTAAACTCTAAAAGTATATTTGCATTTGTGTGTATATCTATATCTATCTGTCTGTCTGTATATACTATAGGTATACTCTGTAAGGATACATATGATTACCAGGCATGTATGGTGGGGCTTTCTGAGAGAGAGGGGAAGTAGACAACTGGGGAGAACCAAGCAAAGAAAATAAAATGTACTCAAAATGTGTGAAATTACATTTATGTATTTGTGTTAAAACAAAAATAGATTCAACAAATATTTGAGGATTTACTATATGCAGGCCCTGTTTTAGGTGTTGAGGTACATCAGTGAACAACTCTGACAAAGATCCCTACCTTCATGAAGCTTATATTCCAGAAGGTAATAAGCCATAGACATAATGTGTTGGTAAATCATAACTTACACAACTGTGTGTGAAACACACAATGTCTTTCCTTACCCTCACACTACTGTCACACTCACGACAGTCTGACACATGTTGGGGGGATTTCCAATTCTGCAACGCCAGCTGGGTATCGCATAATTTAACTCAATTCTGACATTGTCTTCCCAGAGATAGCATTGGATCCCATAGGTTAAGGGGATCTGAGACTGCCCTCCTCTTCAGATGCCAATCACAAGCAGTCAGTCCCAGGTTACCTGCAACTTCTGTCTGACTTGGCTACAGATCAGGGGTTCCCATGACCTTCTCCCCTTTGGATTTAATTATTTGCTGGAACAGCTCATGGTACTCATGGAAACACCTACTTATGCTTACAAGTTTATTATATAATAAAGGATGTGATGAAGGATGCAGACAAACAGCCAAATGAAGAGATGCATAAGGTGAAGTCTGAGAGGATGCTGAGCACAGGAGTTTCTTCCCCGTGTAGTTGGGTGAGTCACCTTCCCAGTATGTACAGATGTTCATCAACCTGGAAGCTCTCTGAATCCCATACTTTTAGGATTTTTATGGAGGCTTCATCACATAAATACAATCCATCATTAACTCCATTTCCAGCCCTTCCCCCATCTCTGGAGAATGGAGAGTAGGGCTGAAAACTTTAAGCACGGCTTGGTCTTTCTGGTGACCAGCCCCCATCTAGGATCCCACCAAGGGTCACTTCATTAGAACAAAAGACACTGCTATCACCCAGGAGATTCCAAGGGATTTAGGAACTCTGTGGCAGAACTGGGGTCAAAGACCAAATATTAGAACAAAAGATGCTCCTTGTGGTCTATCACTTAGGAAATTACAAGGATTTTAAAAACTCTGTGCCAGGGCTTCCCTGGTGGCACAGTGGTTGAGAGTCTGCCTGCCGATGCAGGGGACACGGGTTCGTGCCCCGGTCTGGGAGGATCCCACATGCTGCAGAGCGGCTGGGCCCGTGAGCCATGGCCACTGAGCCTGTGCGTCCGGAGCCTGTGCTCCGCAACGGGAGAGGCCACAACAGTGAGAGGCCCACGTACCACCAAAAAAAAAAAAAAAAAAAACCTCTGTGCCAGGAACCAGGAGCAGAGACCAACATATATATTTCTATTATCTCACAATGAATAAATATAATTTTAAGAATTATAACTAATGATAATTAAGTGACAGATGTATAAAAATTAAAAGAACATATACACATATTTTAAAATTAAAAATAAGAAATTGCTTTATCAGTAATTTAGTAATTAATACCACCAACAAAAAAGAAATATATTAAATGGTGTGACAGCAGAGGATTTAAGGAAATTTTTATTCTAATAAAAAACCCCTGAAAAAAAACCTAAGAATTAGGTGGCCTGAACCTAGTCCTGATTCCACCACTGTCCAAAACTCAGCTAGTTACTTAATTTCTCTTTCTGCATCCTTAACTTGCAACTGGGGATAATAATACCTGGTCTGCTTGACTTCATTGGGTTATTGTGAAACTCACATGAAGTACAGAAGTACACTCTAGGGCTTCCCTGGTGGTGCAGTGGTTGAGAGTCCGCCTGCCGATGCAGGGGACACAGGTTCATGCCCCGGTCCGGGAAGATCCCACATGCCGCGGAGCGGCTAGGCCCGTGAGCCATGGCCGCTGAGCCTGCGCGTCTGGAGCCTAGGCTCTGCAACAGGAGAGGCCACAACAGTGAGAGGCCTGCGTACCGCAAAAAAAAAAAAGAAGTACACTCTAAAAATCATCAAACACTATACACAAGTCAAAGAATTGAGACTGATAAAGCTATAGATTGTTCTGATGAACCCAACAAGAGACAAGCCAGTGGAATCAATGCCTAGAGGACTCCAGTGGGTCCAGTTGGAAAAGCATTGCCCTTCAGAATGATAGAAAGGTGACTAAAATATAAGAGGAAAGAGGTAGTTTATTACCATGTGTTGCAGGCATACTGGGGACAGCCAGCTAAAAACAATCCCCCACCTGCCTGCCACTCTCCATTAGAATTGACTTCTGGCAGCACTGTTTCCTCAACACAACACTGCCAGCTGGTCATAGTTAAGTAGAGGTGGGGCAATATGATTTTTTTCCAGAGAAACTTTCACTTAGGTGAAGGAAATAGTTAGAGGGATGGACAGCCAGACAGAAGAATTCTGGACAGCCGGAACAGTTACATTTGAAGTTGGAGCTATGAGCAGCCATCTTTGGGCCAGGAAGCCTGGCTGGTCTAGAATGAGGCAGAGTTGAGAAACAGCCTAACCTTCCTCGGGCTGCTGGTGCCCTCCGGCCTGGTTCCGGTTCTTCCTGAGGCCCAGTTCTTGGGCTCCATGAGTCACCCTGAATCCTGAAAATTTTTCAAAGGTTAGCATGTTTCCTGTTGCCAAAGATCCTTAACTAAACATGTAATCTACATCTGGCTCATTTGGCAGGGTTACGATTAACAGGAATAGCAGAGGCAGTTAAAAAATAAACCACTTTGCACTGGCTTAACTGGGTCACGAACATACTGCGCAACCCTGACAGGTATAGTCATTCCAACAAAGAGAACAGGATAATAGGAAAGCAACTGAGTCAGGAGTAATGCAGTCATTAACCTAAACTGCACCGACATTTGAAAATGCAGTTCAGGAAAATGAACATGCTGGACCAGACATTTTTTGAGAATTTCTAACTGCTCTTGGGACTGTGGCTTAGAGCTTGCTGGTTCTGGAGAGTCACAGTCACAGGAACCCCAAAGTTACACACTCCCTGCTGCAAATCACAGAAAAGTTGGAGATCCATGAACACTATAACTTAACCTCAAAACTATCAAGCGAACCCCAGAAATATCAATAGAGCCTCACTGCCCCTGAGTCCCATCAATACAGAAGAATTTAGAAAACAGCAGTCATCATTCATTTCCTTCATGCCTTCATTCATTTAACAAATATTGAGAGCTTATTACGTGTCAAGTACTGTGTTAGGGGCTGGGGATACAGCTGTGAAAAAAAAAATGATGAAGTCCTTGCCTCAAGGAGCTTATGGTCTAAGTGGAGGGAGAGAGACAATATAAAATCAGGATGTAACATGTTGTTGTAAGCGCTGGAAAGAAAAATTAAGCATGGCAGGCGTATAGGAGTAATGGATGTGTGTTATTTTACATACATTGGTCAGGCACAGCCTCTGTGATAAGGTGACATTCGAATAGAAATTTCCGAGAAGGGAAGGAGAAAGGGATGCAGCTCTCTGGGCCAAAAGCTTTCCAGGCAGAAGGAAGAGGTAGTAAACAGCCTAAGGTGGGAGCCAGTGGGAGCCCATGTGGCTGGAGCCACGTGAACTTGAGAAGGAGTGGTGGAAGGGTGCCTCGTAGGCCTTGGTAAAAACTCACATTTACTCTAAGGAAGGGAGTCATTGAGATTTTAAGTAACTAGAGGAGTGACATGGTCTGACTTATGGTTTAAAAGGAGCACTCTGGCTGCTATATGGAGAATAAACTGTAGGGGATCCAGGGAGACCAGTAAAGAGACTATGGCTGTAGTCCAGCAGACAGATGGTGGATTAGATCATGTAGCAACAATGACGATGGTGAGAAGTGGTCAGATTTTGGATATCGCCATAAGGCTCACTGAGGGATTGGATGTGGGTTTTCAGAGAAAGTACAAAATGACTCCTAGGCTTTTGGCTTCCAAATGAAGATGCTTGTCCTCCGGGGGGATGCGGAGCGGGGAGGCAATGCAGACTATTTACATCAAACACAGAAAGTGGACATGAACTCAGTCTAGTCGCTATGGATCTGAGAGCTGCCTGTGCTGAAGTGCTTCAGGCCAAGGTCTGGGCTGATGAGGAAGGATCAAAAAATGGAGCCAAGAGTTGGGCAGAGCTGACGAGCAGTATGACTAGAACAGAATTCCATCTGTAAGTCAAGGCCGGATGTTAGATACTTAGATAAGGGGATGCAATACTGAAAGCAAAGTCAAAGTCAGACTTCAGAGTTTCAGTCCAGTTTGGGAGGCAAAGGCAATAATTCAAACGGGACAAGAGCAAGGATAATTTATGAAATATGAGAAGGCTTTGAGTACAACATCTCATTTAATCTTTACAACAACCCCAAGAATTAGGTGTCCTTAGCCCTATTTTACAAATGAGGAAAATCAAAAGGGTGAATAACCTACACGTGGCTGGTAAGCAATAGAACACGGTTTTAAGCTTAGTTTGGATCTGACTCTGCAGCACGAGTTTAAGCTTAAAGACTGAGCGATACTGCAAGTTTCAATGTCTCAGTAGGCAGCTGAAGTCATCTCAGAGGTTCAAGTTAGGTGGGTGTGGGAGTAGTAAGCACAAGTGGAAGCAGAGTCCAAGTATACAGACAAATTTGGATCCAAGTTGGAGTTTGAAATCAGAAACCCAGGATCTGACACAGCAACACACTCACCCTACTGCAGCAGCACCAAGAGCTAAGCAAGGCATTGCAGATGCAGACGGTTGTAATGCAAGGTAAGTATTCTGCTTAGCTAGATTTGTTAGATTTGTAACACTGCCATGCCACCGTATTATACCAAGGCATCACGGGTAGCATGCAAATCCAACGGAATTTGATTGTTAGACCTCTGCACTGGAACTGAGAGTGTTCCAACATGGGTAATCAAATGTCTTTTGTGTAAGATACTTGTTACATACTAAGCATTGGAAGAGCTCATAAATATCCTTTTCTTTACCTGGTTTATTTAAGGAGCCTGGCCGAGGCACTACCAGGAAAGAGCTTGGTGAGTTCACAATGCTCTTTCAAAGGTAAACAACTTTGGGCTTCCAATACTTTTGTTTTTTTTCTTCCACCAAATGCAGGAACTGAACACACTGAACACAAATTCCATTCTTAATCTGCTTAAAAGGCACATTAATGCACTCAGTCCAATGCAGCTATTATAGAAATACGAGCTATAAGCAGTATATACTGGTAAAGGCTAATCATCGTGGCTATTATAGTGGGTTAGAATTCAACAAGGTGCTGTCCTGTTCAGAGTTGTCCCAGGTAGGCTGTATTGTTAGGCCCAAGTAATTTGCATCTTCTAAGTTAACAAGGACCTTAGGCCCATACAGATAAGTGCCACCCAGTGACAGAGAGTGAGTGAGTGGTGAAAGTGGATCCAGAACTCTGATCTCCCAATTCCCAATTTGTCCTCTTTCTTCTCTATCTAGATTTTAATGAGATAATAGATTTGAATAGTAAGCAATCCTAATATGAACAGGCATATGGTAAAACTACAATTACTAATACTAGATACATGATAAACCCATTTAGGGTAGAGCGTCTACTTGACTTGAGTTCAACAGTAAATGGGAACTGAAAAGGCCAAGATTAGGTGAGCAGTTCAGGCAGAGAACATGACAACCAGCCCACTAACTAAATGTGCTACACACCATAGCATATGATGGAAAACAATACTTTTAAATAATTTTGTAAGGAATACTATGCAGAACCTACACTATTTTAACCTGGAAGCAAAGGTGATACCATATTGAATTTTATTTTAAAAAGTTTGATTCATAATGCTCTTTTTACTCCTTAGATGTAGGCCCCAGTATAAATTTATATATAACTGGCTCAGTCTTTATGATACAAACCACCTGTTCCCAAGCTGCAGCAACTGCAGCAGGAAATAAGAAACAAGACTGTCTCATCATCATCATCAAAGTGGCTGCATAAGGATCCCTAAGGTGTAGTCATGACTTTGTCATGAAGTTGTTTGGCATTAGGAATTCCGATTCCTACTGTAATTAAAGTAAACTAAACACAGCAAGCCTGGTAAGGTTAATTGAATAGAAAATACCTGGTTTCTTATTTGGGAAGATGTGGATGAATAGGAACTCTCATATGCTCGCAGGAATGTAAATCAATATGCTCACTTTTGGACAGCAATATAGCATCTCATAGACTTGAAGATACGCATTCTCTGTGACCCAGCAATTTTACTTCTAGATATATACCCTAAACACACTCTTATACATGTTTACAAGAATTCTCACTGCAAATGCGTTTGTAGCAGCAAAATTTTAAAAACAAGTGTCATTTAAAAAGTGGATAGGACTTCCCTGATGGTCCAGTGATTAAGAATCCACCTTCCAATGCAGGGGACATGGGTTTGATTCCTGCTTGGGGAACTAAGATTCCCACATGCTGCGGGGCAACTAAGCCCACATGCTCTACAGCCCGCATGCTGCAACTACTGAGCCCCCGACCCCAAAAGAAGAAAAAAAATGGATACACTGCAACACAGCAATTAAAATGGAATTAGAGCTACATATATCAACATAAATTTCAGAGACATGTTGAGTGAAAAACATAAGTTGAAAAAATAGGAATATGCCATGAGATTTTAAAACATGCAATATTACAAGCTTACAAAATCATCAGTAAAAGTGAAACCGTGCACCTCAGATTGGGACTTGAACCCACGTGCTGGGACTTGAACCCGGCCAAAACCCACAATCTTCCAACTGACATCACACACCCGGTTTTAGGACTTGAAGAAACTCAGGTTCTTGATGTCTCATTGCAGAAAGAATTCAGTGAGAGACAAAGTGATAGGTAAGAAGTGGATTTATTTAGAGAGAAACACTCCAGAGTGTGGGCCATCTCAGGTGAGAAAGGCACCAGGATATGGGGTTGTCAGTTTTTATAGGAGTGGGTAATTTCATAGGCTAATGAGTGGGAGGAGTATTCCAGCTATTTCAGGAAGGGGTGGGGATTTCCAGGAATTGGGCCACTGCCCACTTTTTGATCCTTATGGTCAGTCTTGGAACTGTCATGGCACCTGCGGGTGTGTCATTTAGCTTGCTGATGTGTACAGTTAGTGTATACTGAGGCTCAAGGTCTAGTGGAAGTTGACTTGCCACCTTGGACCCATCAGTTTATGTCATGTCCTTGGGCTATGTCATTCTTTCAAAGGTTGTGCCCTGCCCCCTTCCCTCCTGTGTCAAAAGTATAAAACTGTGCATGAGAATGATAAACAAAATTCAGAAAAGTTGTCTACCTCTGAGGAGGGAGGTAGGGAAATGAGATGTGGGAGGGTTAAAGAGAGGGATTCAATTGTATCTGTAGGTGTTTATCTGATGCAAATGGACATTAGATGAACTGATAAAGCAAGTGGTATTGAAACAGGAGGGAAGGAGGCAAGGCACAACCTTTGAAAGAATGACATAGCCCAAGGAAGTGACATAAACTGATCAGAACCAAATGGGTCCAAGATGGCAAGTCAACTTCCACTAGACCTTGAGCCTCAGTATACATTAACTGTAACACATCAGCAAGCTAAATGACACACCCACGGGTGCCATGACAGTTCCAAGACTGACCATAAGGATCAAAAAGTGGGCGGTGGGGACTTCCCTGGTGGCGCAGTGGTTGATAGTCTGCCTGCCGATGCAGGGGACACAGGTTCGTGCCCCGGTCCGGGAAGATCCTACATGCTGCGGAGCGGCTGGGCCCGTGAGCCGTGGCCGCTGAGCCTGCGCGTCTGGAGCCTGTGCTCCGCAACGGGAGAGGCCACAACAGTGAGAGGCCCGCATACCCCCCCCCAAAAAAAAAAGTGGGCGGTGGCCCAATTCCTGGAAATTCCCACTCCTTCCTGAAATAGCTGGAATACTCCTCCCACTCATTAGCCTATGAAATTACCCACTCCTATAAAAACTGACAACCCCATATCCTGGTGCCTTTCTCACCTGAGATGGCCCACACTCTGGAGTGTTTCTCTCTAAATAAATCCACTTCTTACCTATCACTTTGTCTCTCACTGAATTCTTTCTGCAATGAGACATCAAGAACCTGAGTTTCCTTAAGTCCTAAAACCAGGTGTGTGATGTCAGTTGGAAGACTGTGGGTTTTGGCCGGGTTCAAGTTGCAATCAGGGTTTTGGCTGGGTTCGAGTCCCAGCAGCATGGGTTCAAGTCCCAATCTGAGGTGCACAGCTTCAGTATCTATACGTTTTTTTAAAAAATTTTACAGTTTTCCCACGTGTTTGAAATCTTATTTAAATAATAACCAAAAAAGTGTGTATGTGTGTGTGTGGGGGGGGGGCGTTGCTGTTTCCAAATTAAACCTAAGATTCAGAAATAGCTCTAAAAATTGTGATGCCAAGCCAACAGCTGGAACATTCCTCTAAGTTAGAATTAGTCATTTAAAAGGTAAATTATTTTTGGACGTAAGCAAAATGGCAGAATAGAAAACCTCTAGACCTCACTGCCCCATAGAAAAACCGACTTTAACAATACATGGTCCAAAAAGCCTTTATGAGTACTCCAGATCCTAGTTAAGAAGTCACAGAACCCCCAGACAATCTCAAAGCCAAGAACAGACGCACTGAAGTGCATCATTTGAAAAGCAGTTTTGTTTCAACCATGTCAGCCCCTTCCTCAAGCCAGCACCGCTCATGCTTGGGAGGGAAAGCCCACTTTGAAGCTTCTCCTTTGGGAGGGGCAGGGAGGACTAGAACAGTCAATCAATGTTCCAGGTTTTGGGGGGCTGCCCAAGAGATTGATCGCAGTCTGGCCTGACTCAAAGCACCCCTTTGGCTGCCTGGGGGCTGCTGAGAACAAAAGAGAGCTCAGGGAATTGGTGCAGCACCAGAGAACCTGCAGTACCTGGGACAGACATCGGACAAAGCAAGAGACGACAATCTCCTGGAAAAGAAACTTAGCTGGGGGATGAGGGGTTGGTGGGGTGCGGGTGTAGCAACACACACAAGTACCGAGATTACACAATCCCATAAAAGGTTTGAGAATCTCTAGCTGGGACGATTGGTGAGATTACTCCCCAGTACAAGCCTGTCTGTAAAGATAGGTAGAAACAGCTATTTTTTCAGATGCAAAAATCAGAACAAAAAATAACAAGACACATGAAGAAACACGAAAACATGGCCCAAAGAAATAAATCCCCATATACTGAAAGGAAATGAAATGGAGATCTATGAATTACCTGACAAATAGTTCAAAATAATCATCTTAAAGAAGCTCAATGACGGGCTTCCCTGGTGGCGCAGTGGTTCAGAGTCCGCCTGCCGATGCAGGGGACACGGGTTCGTGCCCCGGTCTGGGAAGATCCCACATGCCGTGGAGCGGCTGGGCCCGTGAGCCATGGCCGCTGAGCCTGCACGTCCGGAGCCTGTGCTCTGCAACGGGAGAGGCCACAGCAGTGAGAGGCCTGTGTACCGCCAATAAATAAATAAATAAATAAATAAATAAAGCTCAATGTGCTACAAGAGAACAGATAAACAACACACAAAATCAGGAAAACAATGCATGAACAAAGTAAGGATACAACAAAGTTTAGAAACTATAAATTCACAAGAGGGGCTCAACAACAGACTTGATCAAGCAGAAGAATCAGTGAACTCAAACACAGTTCATTTGACATTATCAAGTCAGAGAAACAAACAAAAAGAACAAAAGAAGAAAGCCTAAAGGACTTATGAGACAAAATCAAGTGGACAAATGCATATTACTTAGTAAAAGAAGCCAGTCTGAAAAGGCTACATACTATATGATTTCAATATAACATCCTGGAAAAGGCAAGACTATGTACGGAGAGTAAAAAGATCAGTGGTTGTATTGGTTTTGGGGCAGGGCGGGAGTGGAGGAAGAATGAGTAGGCAAAACACACAGGATTTTTAGGACAGTGAAACTACTCTGTATGATACAATGGTGGACACATCATTATACGTTTGTCCAAACCTACAGTATGTACAGTATCAAGAGTAAACCCTAATTAATGCAAACTATGGACTTAGGCTGATACTGTTGCGTCAACGTTATGTTCATCAATTATAACAAATGTACCACTCTGGTGGGGGATATTGACAATGGGGGAGCTGTGCATGTGTGGGGACAGTAGGTTTATCAGAAATCTCTGTACCTTATGCGTAATTTTGCTGTGAACCTAAAATTTCCCTAAAAAATAAAGTCCACTAAAAACAAACAAAAAAAGGCTTCAAATCAACAATCTAACTTTACACTTCAAGGAGCTAGGAAAAAAAAAAAAACTAAACCCAAAGTTATCAGAAGGAAAATTAGAACAGAAATAAATGAAATAGAGAATAGAAAAGATACACAAATTTAACAAATGCTTAGCTAGAGTAAGAGGAGTCAACATAAATCAGAAATGAAAGAGACAGAAATTAAAAAGGGATCATACGAGACTACAATGAACAACTGTATGCCAACAAATTGGATAACCTAGAAGAAATGGATAAATCTCTAGAAACATGCAACCTGTAAGAGTGAACTGTGAAGAAATGGAGATTTAATCAATCATCAAAAACCTCCCAACAAAAAAAAGCCCAGGACCACGTGGCTTCACTGGAGAAGTCCACCTAATATTTAAAGAAGAATTAATATCAATCCTTCTCAAACTCTTCCAAAAAACTGAAGAGGGAATACTTCCAAACTCATTCTGAGGCCAGCATTATCCTGATGCCAAAATCAGACAAAGATCTAAGAAAATAAAACTACAGACCAATATACCTGATGTACACTGATATAAAAATGCTAAAAAAAAATACTAGCAAACTGAATTCAACAGCATGAAGAATTAACATTATAAACAGGTGGGATTCCTGGAATATAAGAATCAACCAACATATGAATATCAATGTAATATAGCACATTTTCAGGATAAAAGACAAAACTCCCATGACTATCTCAATTAATATGGAAAAAGCATTTGACAAAAATTCAACACCTTTTCATGATTAAAAAACTCAACAAAATAGCAACAGAGGGAAATTACTTCAACATAATAAAGGCTACATATGAAAATCCACAACTAACATCATATTCAAGGGTGAAAAACTGAAAGCTTTTCCTCTAAGAGCTTGCCTTTTTAAGGTAACCTGAATTACATTTAAATTCACAATGATGTTCATTGAAATCACTGAATTCATTGAAAATATATGCATTTTTAAAACCTTTGTGAATCCACATGAAATTAATAAATAGGTCAGTGGAGAGGTAGAAGTCCAGATATTAAGAGAACTGGCTTTGTACAAAACATGAATGGAAGACAAAACAGAAAAGTGAGGTTAAAGGAAGAATGGTTATATTTGGATAGGTAAATGGGTAAGTTCTTGAGCAAAGGAAAGATGGTGTATTGTAGAGCAAATACATTTAAAGGAGCTTCCTCCAGCTGCATAGTTCAAAGCTTCCACACACATCTTACATAATACGTTTTGAAATCTATGAAGGCCTTATTCTATTTTAATGTGTGAGGTTAAGTCAACAAGAGATTTTTGTGTGTAGATGAAGAGTTTTCTTTTAAGTCTTTTAGCCTAACATAGTTTCAACTGTAGCCACAATTCAAAGATGCTGAAAAGTGGAACTAGATGAGATTCTGCTAGTGGTTTTCATTCTAGCAGGTAATTATTTTCATTACCTAAAGAGTTAAACAAGAGCCATATTTGCCGGCCATGATTTATTTGTCCTTTTTCTTCAAACAGGATAACCAAAGATACAGACAGTATTCAATAAAATAAAATAGATGAAACAAATTCTAAGAGACTGCAATGCCACATGCTACATTTAACCTAATTTTATTCATGCTTGCCTTGGGATGGGGAATAGATCATTCAGTAAAAACATACAGTAAAAACAAAATATGTCTTATCATGTACAACTTTTAAACTACAATAATGATGTACCTTAATTACGTCCATGCACACAAGTCTAACATTACAGTTCTTTTTCTTAAAATAAACACAATTAAGACTTCTAGGAGCATTTTATAATAAAGTAATTCCTAATTTTTCTTTGTAGATAGATCAAGCACCTCCAAAATACAAATTCCTATACACAGTGAGCGCTTTACTTAAAATGAATACTTAAGTAAATTAAGTACATGGACAGCCTTAGGATAAGCTGACATTATATATTCAGCTAAGTAGGCAACAAACCATAGTGCCAAATGGAAAAAGTGTATTTGCAAATAAATTTCAAAAACTACGTTAACTTTTTATAATTAAATACAGAAAATATACTGATTTGCTAAAATAAATAAGATGTGATGTAGTAACACTTCACTATAAAGAATGCATACCAGAACATTTATAAACGGTGAGTGAATCTTATTTAGTTTACTACAATAAACGCTGGCTAAATAGAAGTGCATATTGTGAAGCACTATGGGTGGTATATGTTTTGCCACATACTTTTGTTACCTTGAGGTAGATAACACATGTGTACCAAATTCGGCATTCATTTTCAGTTGCTGCTGGTATCATGTGTTTTTAAGAAATGTGTACAGTATGAAAAACTTGAAAATACTCATGAATGAAAAATGTTTTAGGAAAAAAATAGATATTTTCATGCAACTATGTACAGTCTCACTGTGTAAATTTCAAGGCAAGATTTTTGTTTCCTGTAAAACAGATCATTGTTCTATGAGAGAATGTTTTTTCCTTGTCTTAGTGCATTTCTTTTGTCTCCTCCTGCATTGCATTATTTTGCTCTATTCTTTATTTTTGTGTGCAAACGACATGCCAGTTAAAACGAAAACCATCTCACATGTAGAAAAAAAGTCTGGATTTTAAAAACCAAGAAAATATCCTTTCTAAATGACACCATCTGATTCAAGTAAAAAAATGACTTAAACACTAGTAATAAAGAAGACAAAACACATTTCATGAAGAATACAAAAAGAAATGTCTGCTGAGTGTTTTAGTTCAGATGTTTCAGAATGCTGCTGTATGTTTTATGAGGAATCTGAGGGGAAGATTTCATAGCAGAAGGTGTTAATGTGGCCTGTATTGACTTAAGTGGTGACCCAACTGGACTGTGAAACTGTGGGATGCCTATGGATTCAAGCTGCTTGTTAAAGAGGAACTCCCCACTGTTGTTCAGAAATCCTTCCTCATTTCCTCTCTCCCCAAGCTTCCCATCCTCTACCGGCTCAGTTTCTAGCATTTCAGTATCCTCTTTCCTGCTAAAGAACTTGTCCAGGTAACTGGTGTAAGTGTTTTCCTTTTCAATTTGCTCATCCTTCCTTACCTCACAACAAAACTGATTTATGAGAAAACAGTCCTCCCCACCTCCCACAAACTGGCTATCCCAAGAAGACTGGTACAAGGCTTCTAATTGAGCCAAATTGGCCATTCCTTTCTCCTGTTTTTCTCGGCTTACTGACTTGGATATCAAACTTTTCAATTCTAGTTGGGACACTGAGCTATTCAAGTCATTTAATTTGTCAACAACATCAGTAGGCTCATGTTGTGAACTAAGTTGAATAGTTCCTGCAATAAACGAATCAAAGTCAAATCCCTGATTCTTTTCCCTTTCTTTTTCAGCCAGTTGCTGTGACGCTTCCTCTAGAGCTATCTGGGCTTTAACCAATCCATTCCTTTCACATTTTGACTTGCCTTTCTTATCAGATTTTTCTTTGCTTTGTTCTTTCCAATTGGAAAGATCTATAATAAGCTTGGGTTCATAGTAATGATTAACTTCACTCTCTCTCCAAACTAAGTTATCTAAGTATGATGATGACCTCGTTTTGTAGTTACAGGTATGGCTACACTCCAGATCACAGTATTTGTTTTCATGATGATCTGAGTATTGCCAACAAGGCTCAGTAGAGTAACTGGTGTCAAAAGCAGGATCCTCCAAATACTTTTCACGATCTCCATCCAAATATTTTCGAGGATCGACTTGTACTTCTTCTTCATCAGTGACATCGGACAGAGCTCTTGGGTCAAGCTGAACTTCATCAATATCAAAGTTGTTATGTATAGGCCAATCATGCTCTGAAAACTGACAATCATGGTACCTGAAAAACATTAATACATTAGTCTTAGTCCAGGTGTATGATTTCATTTTCAAATTCACTGCGTGCCTTTTAGATCAAAACACTGTGCATGCTAGGTCTATGATGGGATAACAGGAGTGTTAAGTCATGAGCCTTCCTCCAGGAATTTATAATATATAATCTTAACGGATAGGTAAGCTCTGTTACTATATAAAGCAATATGAGGCAATATTTGGTAATTACCAATAAAGTATATAATTATATAAAATGCATATAAACATCTGAGTGGCCGATGTACAGTTCAATTCTAACACAGTTTCACACACACAAAAAAATACTTTATGGCCACAAAATGTAGATCTCTAATTTCAATCAGGTGTCATACAGATTTTCACTCTACTGGTAATAAGGCAGATAAGGCCTTGATGGAAATCATCACCATGAATAGAAAAAACAAAAAAACCCAACAAGTATCCATGTATATGTTTTACTGAATGTGGTATCCTCTTACTGACACATTACAGTAAGGTGACCACACCATGCTCAAGTAGAGGCAGACTGAGACACACATGAAAACATGGGGGGTTGAGGAGGAGGGACTAGAAAAGAGATTAGATAACTAATAAGTATGACAGAAAATGTGGAGACTGGAAAACATCCGGGTATGTGAGGAAAGAACTATACACAGATGGTAGAAATGTTCATGTGGAGAAAGAAAATGGTTGGCAGATGTGTGTAAACATACTCTCAAACACCTCAACATTTTAGGAGTAAAAAAAATGCAACAAGTGAACAAACTAATTTCGACATTAACTACTTCTTGTTCCAAAGTAGCATTTAATTTTTCCCATTATGTATATCCTAAGCAGTAATTATTAAATATTTAAATCACATAAAGGCTATTCAAAGACAGCAGTTAAGTTCAACAGAAACCCAAGACCATTTCTAAATTTCTAAGACTTTTACATTGTCTTATTATTTATAATTTAAAAATAAAACTCACTATATTATGGTTCATTGAAAATAAAATAATTTTCAAAAAAAAATCTTTTTCTAATTTAGAGTCAATTTACCTTTCCCAGTTATAAATGTGACTATGAGTTTCATCCATAAGCAAAATATCATCAACTTCATCTTCAATATGAAAAGGATGACTTGAAATTGGCTCATCCATTGGAAAAGAGTAAATGCTCATGTAAGGATGGGAAAGCGCTTCTTCTGCTGTCAACCGATCCATGGGGCTGAATGTCAAAATTTGTTCCAGGAAATCCAGTGCTGCAAAACAGAGGAATAAAACACCTTAACTATACTGGAGGTCCACCAACCCATAAAGAACAAAAAGGGATTATACAATTAAAAGGTAAGTTAATTTAAGTTTTGTCAGAGAAATAAAACTAGCTTTCCTGATTCACTGATTGAAAAGACACGCGTCCAAGAAACAAAGTAAATATTTGAAATATACCCCAATCTCATATTATGGCCAGTTATAAAGAAAAAGGAATATATTAAGTTGAACCATGTGAAACTTTCATTTTTGTCAGTCAAAAATGGTCAAACAACAGCAATTTCATATGGCTCAACCTAATACATACGTCCTAATTTCAGCTCTGCAACTCACTAGCTTAGCTGAATTACTAGCTAAGCGGAATTACTAGCTATGTGGAACTGGACAGGTTATTTAAACTTGCTGAACTTCAGTTTCTTCATGTGTAGAATGGATATATAGATAGATGTCTTACAAGGTGTAAAAATTAAATGTATAGTGTCTAGTGCTTAATATAAAGCCCTTTCTTCCCCTTATCTCACTGACTAGCTGTTGTACTAATTTGTTGATTTCTGTTTCACATCAATCACACTACAGCATATCACACAATGCACTTGATCATTTTAGGGCTATGGTGGAGTTACCAGAAACCCAATTCTTCCCACTCAGTCTTTTAGGCCTTCCTAAGCTCCTTTCCCAGCCTGAACCACTGTCACCAGCCCTCCACCACCACACACTTGTATGCCTTAGGACTGACATCAATCTTCAACTCTGAATCATTCCTACCTTCCACTTTCTCCATTTCCTAGCCATACAGTGCTGATAAAAACTAGATGCAAAATCACATGTATATCTAGCTTTCTACAAATTCATACATACTGTGGAATTTCAATTTGGCCTCTGCTATTGCTTAGCAATGTTCCTCACCATCTCTCTTTTTTTTTTTTTTTTTGGCGGTACGTGGGCCTCTCACTGTTGTGGCCTCTCCCGTTGCGGAGCACAGGCTCCGGACGCACAGGCTCAGAGGCCATGGCTCACGGGCCCAGCCGCTCTGCGGCATGTGGGATCCTCCCAGACCGGGGCACGAACCCGTGTCCCCTGCATCGGCAGGAGGACTCTCAACTACGGCGCCACCAGGGAAGCCCCTCACCATCTCTTTATGCTATCTATCTTTCCATTATTCTCAACAGATAAACCTACTTCACATTTATCTCAATCCCTACTTCTTCACTATGGTCTATCACACATCTACTTAACCTTACTTTCTGTCTCAAAGGAAAAGCTAGCTAGCCCTTCTCTCTAAAACTAAGCTGCACTCTAGAAAGGATGCTATTCTCAATTCCCAATCTCTCATTAACATGAAAAATAGCTGACATTTATATAGCCATTTATATTTTCACCTTTTCTCCACTCCTCTCTATTATATTACCCTATCTAGGAAGTCATTTCATGATACAGCAAGCTGTTGTTCTTGGTTCTCCTGCAAGAGTCAGTCTTAGGCCAGGGCCCATGTGTCTCAAGGCAAGAGAAAATCTGAGGCATAGAGTTATGAATGGTTGACTCAGCATAATCACCATCCTTGGAAGGAAATATATCCAGCTACACAAGAGGAATATACTCTAAAATCCCTAGCATTTGGGAACAGTAGATAGCAGGTAGAAAGAGGCAGAGGTAACAAAGAAAGTAGTCAGGCTGATGGACTTCTCTGGTGGCGCAGTGGTTAAGAATCTGCCTACCAATACAGGGGACGGGTTCAATCCCTGGTTCGGGAAGATCCCACATGCCGCGGAGCAACTAAGCCCGTGTGCCACAACTATTGAGCCTGTGCTCTAAAGCCCACAAGCCACAACTACTGAGCCCGCATGCCACAACTACTGAAGCCTGTGTGCCTAGAGCCCATGCACAACAAGAGAAGCCACCGCAATGAGAAGCCCACACACCGCAAGGAAAGAGTAGCCCCTGCTTACCGCAACTAGAGAAAGCCTGTGCGCAGCAACAAAGACTCAACGCAGAAAAAAAAAAAAGAAAGTAGTCAGGCTGAGCTCCCAAATGTATGCAAAGAAAAAACATTTCCATCATTGTTGAAAATGCTATTGGATAGCACTGTTCTGGAGGAAATCGGTCTATTTACTACAATGGTGTTGAAGTATGCTAAGATATAGAAATAAGTGGTAAATCTTTCACCACTCTTATTCAACATAGTTTTGGAAGTCCTAGCCACAGCAATCAGAGAAGAAAAAGAAACAAAAGGAATACAAATTGGAAAAGAAGTAAAACTGTCACTGTTTGCCAATGACATGATACTATATATAGAAAATCCTAAAGATGTCACCAGAAAACTACTAGAACTAATCAATGAATTTGCTAAGGTTGCAGGATACAAAATTAATGCACAGAAATCTCTGGCATTCCTATATACCAACAACAAAAAATTCAGAAAGAGAAACTAAGGAAACACTCCCATTTACCATTGTAACAAAAAGAATAAAATACCTAGGAACAAACCTAAGGAGGCAAAAGACTTGTACTCAGAAAACTATAAAACACTGATGAAAGAAATCAAAGATGACGTAAACAGATGGAGAAATATACCATGTTCTTGGATTGGAAGAATCAATAATGTGAAAATGACTATACTACCCAAAGCAATCTACAGATTCAATGCAGTGGCATTCTTCACAGAATTAGAACAGAAATTTTTACAATTCGTATGGAAACACAAAAGACCCCGAACAGCCAAAGCAATCTTGAGAAAGAAAAATGGGAGTTGGAGGAATCAGGCTCCTCAACTTCAAACTATACTACAAAGCTACAGTAATCAAGACAGTATGGTACTGGCACAAAAACAGAAATACAGATCAATGGTAAAGGATAGAATGCCCAGAGATAAACCCACACACACTTATGGGCACCTAATTTACAACAAAGGAAGCAAGAACATACAATGGAGAAAAGACAGCCTCTTCAATAAGTGGTGCTGGGAAAACTGGACAGCTACATGTAAAAGAATGAAATTTGAACACTACCTAACACCATACACAAAAATAAACTCCAAATGGATTAAAGACTTAAATGTAAGACCAGACACTATAAAACTCTTAGAGGAAAACATAGGAAAAACACCCTTTGACATAAACCACAGCAAGATCTTTTTAGACCCACCTCCTAGAGTAACGGAAATAAAAACATAAATAAACAAATGGGACCTAATTAAACTTAAATGCTTTTGCACAGCAAAGGAAACCATAAAGAAGACAAAGACAACCCTCAGAATGGGAGAAAATATTTGCAAATGAAACAACAGACACAGGATTAATCTCCAAAATATAAAAACAGCTCATGGAGCTCAATATCAAAAAAACAAACAATCCAGTTAAAAAATGGGTGGAAGGCCTAAATAGACATTTCATCAAGGAAGACATATAGATGGCCAAGAGACACATGAAAAGATGCTCAACATCACTAATTATTAGAGAAATGCAAGTCAAAACTACAATGAGGTATCACCTCACGCTGGTCAGAATGGCCATTATCAAAAAAGCTAGAAACAATAAATGCTGGAAAGGGTGTGGTGAAAAGGGAACCCTCCTGCACTGTTGGTGGGAATATAAATTGATACAACCACTATGGAAAACAGTATGGAGTTCCTGAAAAAACTAAAATTAGAACTACCATATGACCCAACAATCCCACTACTGGGCATATACCAAGAAAATCATAATTCAAAAAGAGACATGTACCACAATGTTTATTGCAGCACTATTTACAATAGCCAGGACATAGAACCAACCTAAATGTCCATCAACAAATGAATGGATAAAGAAGATGTGGCACATATATCCAGTGGAATATTACTCAGCCATCAAAAAAATGAGTTATTTGTAGTGAGGTGGATGGACCCAGAGTCTGTCATACAAAGTAAAGTCAGTCAGAAAGAGAAAAACAAATACCGTATGCTAACGCATATATGTGGAATCTAAAAAAGAAAAAAAAAAAAAACGGTACTGATAAACCTAGTTTCACGGCAGGAATAAAGAGGTAGATAACAAGAATGGACTTGACATGGGGTGGGAGGGCAAAGCTGGGGCAAAGTGAGTGTAGCATCGACATATATACACTACCGAATATAAAATGGTTGGCTGGTGGGAAGCAGCAGCATAGCACGGGAGATCAGCTCGGTGCTTTGTGATGACCTAGAGAGGCAGGATAGGGAGGATGGGAGGGAGCTTCCAGAGGGAGGGGATATGGGGATATGTGTTATGCATATGGTTGATTCGCTTTGTTGTGCAGCAGAAACTAACACAGTATTATGAAGCAATTAGACTCCAATAAAGATCCATTAAAAAAAAAGAAATTAAGTGGTAAACTATAGAGAAAGGGAGGATGAAAGGTAAGAATGGAGGGAAATTTAAGACTGGGTATTCATCTAACGACACTAGTGGGAACAGGGTTCCTAGTAGTCTTAATGTGTTAATTCACATGTACTTAATCTTATTTGCTTTTTCCCTCCGATGATCATGAACAGAACGTGAGAAAAGCTTAAGATGTTTAGGAAACTATATATTCCTATCTTTATGATTCATGAAAGAACTATTACAATCCTGGCATTGATGTAGCTAAATACAGTATGATAATTCTTAAAGATAATGAGACACAATCAACTTTTACAAAAGATGTTTTTCATGTCTAATGCTCTTCTTTTAAAGAATGTTATCTTATTACAGATAACTATTACAGGAGTTAGACTTTTGTATCTTATTTATATCAACAAACCCTAAAGATATGTCTTATTTTGAGATATGAAATTAATTACTTTAGTGGTCAACAGTTTTGATTCTCCCCAAGTTCCTACTACTTTCAAGTCTGCACAAACTCTCACATTTAGCACCTAATATTACTAACAGTGATCTGCCAACTTTTATGTAGGAAGTTTGCTCACATGGAGTTTTGATCTCTCCTCCTTCTCTTCCTTGCTCTGAAACCTTTGCTTTCCCTGACTCAATTCCCTCTTTCATATCTAAATCACATTTATATTCACACTCACACTTATGTATCATATAACCCTCACAGAACCCCATTCCAGCTTAGTGAGAGTCAGTGATTAATCTGTTCACCTAGCGTAGACAATCAGAGGTGTAAGCTGGAAAAGTAGATGGAGTTAGAACCAGGAGAGAGGGGTTACTTTCTGGAATCTAGAAAATTATTCAGAGCAAAGAAACAGATCCCAGCCTAAGTGCCAGGCCAAAAAAGGGAAAGCCAGTGCTGAAGTTTTAGGTATACCTTAAAGTGTCTAAAGACTATTTGCGAGAATGCTACATATCTAAGGATAAAAAGCTAAAGCTTCCCTACACAAATCCTGCTTACACACAAACACACCATTACATGATGCCTACTCTTCAGTCACAATACCTTCTCGACTAATTCCCGGAAGCAGCTGAGTTAAAGGTTTGTGTGGCTCAGTCATGTCATTTCTAATGTAAACTGGAATAACGCTGAGAAGCTCCTGACGATCTTCCTCATGTACGACAGGAATAGATTCTAAAATCAGCTGCATCTGTTCAAGTTCATGTGCACCTGAGATCAAAAAAACACCAAATACAACAGGAATAAACACACTGTTTACTTATTGGCAATAAACATTCTAAAGCTATAGGAAAGTAACTTAAATATTGTAATGAACACTGGGGGGAAAATTGTTTTAACTGAATCATTAATCAGCAGATTTCACTGCACTGAATATCATCATCAACCTGCTCAAAAAGCATATCTATTTCAATTACTGCTCACTGATATGTTTAGTTTTAGCTGCTTTGTTTCCATAAGAAATTGACTTGAAGTCTGGCCTCATATTAAGGTACCATAAAGTAGTGAAAAAAGCAATGAATTGAGATTTAAAGACCTAGAATCTAGTCCTAACTATACCACTAATTAACTCACTGTAACTCTGAGAATACTTAACATGGTGATGACTTAATTTCACTCTCAATAAAACAGAGGCCTGGACTAGATTTGTGAAACAAAAAGTTTTATAGTTATATATTAGGCTCAGTTAACATTTCAGGACCACTATTAAAGAAATAAAAGGGGAAACACTTCAGGCTAAATGGGCAACTAAAATTTTAAAAAAACCATTCATTTGCTTTTCCACTTATTTCTAGAAATTCATTCAACATTCAAAATTTTTCTTGAGTGCCTACTATGAGCAAGGCACTTTAGAATACATCTATGAAACAAAACCAAGCAAGTTCCTGCTTTCATAAAGCTCACAATCTAATGGAGGAAGACAGATAATAACTCTGTAAACATTCACATCAAACGGTGACAAATGCTATGAAGAAAAATAGAGTAAGCTAAGGGGGACAGGAGCACTGTTGGGGGTAGGGTTAATTTATATTAACAACCAAGGATGACCAAGGAAGGCCTCACTGAGAAGCTGAAAATTAAGGAAGTTAGGAAACACACCATACAATCATATGGAGGAAAGGAGTTCCAGGAAGATGAGAAAAGGCCCAAAGGCCTACAGGAGACAGTGGGCTTGGGATGTCCAAGAAACAACAATTAGGCAAGTGTAGCTCAAGTAGAGTGGCTCGGGGGGAAGTGATAGGAGATGAGGTCAGTGGTACCAGAACAAAAGAGTTTACTTTATCCTGAATTTGATTAAGAAGCCATTGTAGAGTTTTGAACACAGAAATGACATGAGCGATGTTTTCAGAGAACTACTACACTGCTATGTGGTAACTAGACCACAGACAGCAAAGGTTAAAGCAGGAAAGCCAGTTAGGAGGTCATGCACTAGACCAGGAGAGGCATAATGGTTTACTGAACTGGCAGGAGGTGGGTAGTGATAGAGATACTAACAAGCAGTTAGATTCAGGACATATTTTGAAGGAAGAGCCTGCAAGATCTGTGCTGAGAGAAGTGAAAGATGATGCCAAGATTTTGGCCTGAGCAACTAAGAAGTGGGTCTGGTTTACTAAGATGAGGAAGAGAGCAGAAAGAGAAAGTATGAGGGAGAAATATCAGGAAGTCAGTTTTGGATAGGTTAAATTTAAGATGCCATTAGACATCCAAGTGGAGATACTGAGTAAGACCGAAAAATAAGGCTAGGACACTTACCATAGGTTAAAAATACACAGATTTCCAATGAATGCTTAGTCCTTGCCTTTATTGCTCTGTTAATATATTGAGGCCTATACTAATCAACCCTTAGATCTCCCTCATGTTGCTTTTACTGGATGGATCACAAACCTACCGAAGAGGCTTTAGAAGGGAACTATCACTGAATCTTTCAAATCATTTCACTTGTTTGAGTTCTTGTTAAAATTCTCTTTAATTAAATGTTTAAAGTTTAAAGGGTTTAAGATCGAAAATTACATTATTTAGAGGTTTTTTTTTTTTAAATCCACCTTAACTAAAAACTCTCTCACGCATGTTTTTAGACTCCTTCATAGCACCAAACTCTGCAAAAATTGGTTGTTTCTGAAATATCATAGCAGTCAGGCAACAGGATATGGCAAATCAAGCAACAGGGTTGACAGGGGACACAGAAAGAATTACAGAATTTTCAACAACTGCTAAAAAATTTTACCAGGAAGTGACAAACACTGACAGAATCAGGCAACTCAGGTATCATTTAACACAAATAACCTAACAAATACTATGGATCTACAAAATATGAAATTATGTTTAAGAAGATATATGCTAAAGAACACTAGAATTCTGACTAAATTTACTGAGTGAACAATTCAGTGAATACGTAAGTTTTCTCAATTTTTTAGATATTAAAACCATTTTATCTTTTCATTTTAATATTCTACACTACAATAAATTGTTTTAAATCTTACATAAGTCTTGCTTCATAGATATATACAAAATTATTTCTCTCTGGGATAATTTTTTCCCCTGTATTTTAAAATTTCTAACCTGCAAAGAGGGTTTTACCAGTCAGCATTTCAGCAAAGATGCAGCCTGCAGCCCACATGTCAATCGCTTTCGTATAATTATTAGGAGAAAGTAAAAGACGTGGAGATCTGTACCATTTAGTAACCAATCCTTCAGAAAGATGACCCTGAAAAAGGAACAAAAATATACTTTTTACTTTAGCTGAATAACAGTACATAAAAAACATGATTCACTAAAGAATCCTTAATCTAAAAACAAACTGTAATTGTAAAATCCTAAAACAATACTGTTGATTTCTATGCCTATTTTCAAGTCTCTTGCACTTGTGAGCATGAATGGAGGTTAAACTCCCCCTGTAATGTACCATCTATAAAATTATGTTCACGTGAAGTCTGCTAACCAAAGTATACGATAAGAATTTAGTGTTAGGGCTTCCCTGGTGGCGCAGTGGTTGAGAGTCCGCCTGCCGATGCAGGCGACACGGGTTCGTGCCCCGGTCCGGGAAGATCCCACATGCCGCGGAGCGGCTGGGCCCGTGAGCCATGGCCACAGAGCCTGTGCGTCCGGAGCCTGTGCTCCGCAACGGGAGAGGCCACAACATTGAGAGGCCCGCGCCACAAAAAAAAAAAAAAAAAAGAATTTTAGTGTTAACTCTAGGCCACATATTCAAAACAGGTTTCAGAGGAAGAGCTATTTTTCATTTCAAGTCTCAAGTTAATAAAGGAGCAGGTATGCTTTATATCAATGAGAGAAAGGCAGGAAAGAGCACCAGAGGTGCTATTTAAAAACGCATTGCTGGGGCTTCCCTGGTGGCGCAGTGGTTAAGAATCCTCCTGCCAATGCAGGGGACACAGGTTCAAGCCCTGGTCTGGGAAGATCCCACATGCTGCAGAGCAACTAAGCCCATGCACCACAACTACCGAGCCCTCGTGCCGCAACTACTGAAGCCTGCACACCTAGAACCCATGCTCCGCAACAAAAGAAGCCACCACAATGAGAAGCCCACACACCACAACGAGTAGCTTCCGCTTGTTGCAACTAGAGGAAGCCTGTGCACAGCAACGAAGACCCAACGCAGCCAAAAATAAATTAATTAATTTTAAAAATAAATAAAATAAAAATGCATTGCCAATCTCCTTACTGACAATCCAGCAGACCTGGCTTTACTGCATACCCCATTCTTAATCAATTTTACTACTTTACATTTATGAATTGTTTGACAGAAACAGTTACACATATATTGCCTTATTTCATCTTCAAAACAACCCTGAGAAAATGTGAAGGTAGATATTAACACAGATTAAAGAATCTGCTTAAGGTCATATAGCTTAGTTGGATGTAGAAATTAACTCAATTTTAGATAGTGTAACTTCTAGTTCAGTGTTCCATCTACAATACTTTACTGTTATCCATAAAGAGGATGTGGTCATCCATTTCATTTTGGTACTCAATTTCTATGTTAAAGTTGTTTTTTTTTTTTAAATTAATTATACTCAGTGTGAGATGATACATGAAAATGAAAAGATTTGTCTGAAACATGTGCTATGGGAAGCCAAGCAAGCAGGCCTCCCACGGATGCTTTATAACCAAAGCAGCTCCATTTTTACATTTTGAACATCAGGATCTCACATATGATTTCACTTGAAAACTAAAAGACCAGAGTTCAGCTCAGAAAATTAAAGCAAGCTTTTATTTAAGGCAAAGTTACTATGAATCCTTCTGGCTATTCTTATTGTCTACTTTATGCGAATTTAGATTTCAAACTCAACTAAGTTTACTAAACAAGGCAAAACAGAATAGTATACTTGAATGGACCAAAAAAAGGCATAAAAGTTGAAATAGCAACCCCTATTACCTTCAGATAGAACCACCTTCTGCCCTAAACACATAAGGATATATCCTACTTTTAAATAAGGGAGAATTTCAGTTATATAATAAATATAAATATATAAATCAATATAATAAATAACCATACACTTTTAAGAATTTGTATTTAATCAGGATTCTACTCCACCTTCATTTCAAACACAGGGAGACTGTGAATGGAAAAAAGGTACTATGTAAAGTTTAATACAATTAACTAAAATTTCTGCCACAACACACAAAGGAAACATAAGCACTTATATCTGATGATGTATATCAGTTTAAAGGTCTGTCTCAGCTGACTTTCCACATACCTTATGGGAATAATGAGGATCCATGATCCGTGCAAGACCAAAGTCGCCTATCTTCAGCACCAAGTCTTCAGTATTAATGAAAAGATTAGCTGGTTTGAGATCTCTGTGCAGTACGTTTGCTGAGTGAATATATTTGAGCCCACGTAGCAGCTGATACATGAAAAGCCTGGCATGCTCTTCCAGTAACGGGCCCTGCTCCAGGACATTAGCCAAGTCTGTCTCCATGTACTCCTGAACAATGTAAACACTGTTCAGTTCAGTAAGAGAGCCCACATCATCTGTTAACTGGCTTCCACTAGGACCAAGAATTTCAAACACCTTCACAATGTTATCATGGTCAAGTCTTCTAATAATTTTGATTTCACGCAGAGCATGTTTAACACTCTGGGGATCGGTAAGGACAATTTTCTTGATGGCTACTCTTTTGTCACAGTCATTGTCTACAGCAGAAAAAACCAAGCCATTGCCTCCACAACCCAATGGTTTTAAGTCCATATACCTAGAGCCCAGATCAAAACCATGAATGTTCATGAGACTTTCAAATTTCTCTGCCATTCTGAAACCCTTACTATTGCCTTTTCCTTTCGTATTGTTGAACTTGTGTAAATAAGGAAGAAAGCTGGCATCAAAAGGAAAGATCTTTCAAAAAGGTAGAAAAAAAATAATTTTGCTTCCACAGCAAGATGGTTTCATTGCATATGCCAACCAGGCCCGTTGAGTTCCCCTTAGATTTAAAGCTCAAAAAGCTCTACTCATACTGAGAATTAAAAAGATTGCAGTACTCATAGTTCAAGAAAGGGGCAGCAACTCTGCAGACATTTAAAGAAAACACTCAAGAAACTCAAACGGAATGAAATGACATACTATGCACTCAGATTTACTGTGCTGAAGGATTTAACATTTAACAAAAATGTGAATAAATATGCACACAACAGGCTTCTATGAACATTCTCCTCACAGTGCAGATACATTCAGTGTTGGACTGGTCCTGAGCAGCATCATTCTAAGGTGCTGGTAAGCACTATTTCCGTTTTGCTTCTTTTCTTCCTTTGTTGGTGTATATTTCAACAGGAAGCCCTGGTGGCTGTTGGTTAACAGAAGATGTCTTTTGTTAGTGATCAGGTGGCTCCAGCTCACCACAATCACAATCAAAGCTACCGTCCATCTTACTCTGATACAACCTGGAGGATGAGAAAAAAGAAGGAAAAGAGTCACCACTGTAGGAAATGCTTTTTTTTTTTTGGCTGCACCTTGTGACAGGCGGAACTTCCCCGACCAGGGATCAAACCCATACCCCCTGCAGTGTAAGCGAGGAGTCTTAACCACTGGACCACCAGGGAAGCCCAGGACATGCTCTTTTATTCAACTCTATAAAATGACACAACTGGGCATTTAGCTATAGGCTACTACTGGTACATTAAACTTACGTATTTATAGTCACTAAATGGAAAGATGACCCTCAATCAAAAACAGCTATCCATGTTGTAAGCAATTCACATGTGTTGGCTCAGACTCCAGATCCCACCATACTAGATTCTTTATATTATTTAGGTCATTAGCTTGTATAATTTCTTAAATGTCAATGAGCAAAGGAAGGCTCAGAATATTTTTAAAGAATTCTCTAGAATTTTTGAGGGGTAAAGCATTAGTAACATTTTTCTAAAAAAATATATATAATAGCCTGCAATGTGTTAGTTTGTTAAAGAACATGTTTACTGGGCTTCCCTGGTGGCGCAGTGGTTGAGAGTCCGCCTGCCGATGCAGGGACATGCGTTCGTGCCACGGTCCGGGAAGATCCCACATGCCGCGGAGCGGCTGGGCCCGTGAGCCATGGCCACTGAGCCTGCGCGTCCGGGAGCCTGTGCTCCGCAACAGAAGAGGCCACAGCAGTGAGAGGCCCACACACCGCAAAAAAAAAAAAAAAAAAGAACATGTTTACTTATTAACTCTGCCTAACAATATCTAATGAACGAAAGTGTAGCAGTACAAATAAGAAATCTGCCGAGCATGTTCTTAAATTTACATAGGAGTGAACTTAAACAGTGAATAAACCTATGAATAAAACCCATGAAATGATGTTTAACTTCACTGGTAATCAGAAAAATTACTTCATGAAGATAACATTTCAGATTGATTAAGAGTCAGCTGTTAATATCAAGTCTGGAGAGCAATGTGGAAAAACAGGAACTTTCATACAATATTGGTGAGAGTTTAAATCAGTAAGACCATCAAAGAGCAATTTGGCATAAGCAAATAAATAAGGATCATACCTATGACTTGGCAATTTTTCTTCACGGACAGGTCCCTAGAGAAATGCTTGCAAATGAACATGCAAATGTTCATTTTCTTTGTAAGGGCAAAATATCAAAAAAAGCCTAAACTTTCAACAATAAGAGAATAAATGAGTTATACTCATATAGTGAACTACTATATAATAGTAAAAAATGAATAGAGATGGTTGAAATCACCAAATACACACTAAATTTAAAAAGCAAATGCAGAGAGAAATGTGCATGCTGAAACCAGTTATATCAAGTGCAAAATGATGCTTTTAGGGTGCATACAGATGTAGCAAAAGTAAAAAAAACATAAGATTGATAAATAACCAATTCATAATAATGATTACCTTGAGGAATGAAGGAAGGGATAAGAATCAGGGTAGGATTACACAGCACTCTTCAACTGTATCTTTAATGTGTTAGTTCTTAAAAAAAAACTGAAGTGTGACAAATTATTAGAATGTTACAGTTAGGTGGTATGTAAATGAAGAGCTCACATTATAGTGGGGGAATACAGGCAGACAAAAATGTAAAACACAGATATTAGATGGCAATAAGTGTTGTGGAAAAATAAAACAGAGAAAGAGGACAGGGAGGGTAGTTAGGAAATGCCTCTCTGATAAAGTGTTATTGGAGCAAAGCTCTAAAGGAGGAAGTAAGGAAGTGGGTATGCCTTAGGGATGCTATGTGGGAGAAACTGTTGTAGACAGAGGGACTAAGACTGGAAAGCCACTAAGGTGAGTGTCTCATGTCCCAGAAGCAACTAGGAGGGCAATGTCGTAGCTCATGTACATGCCTATGAGCATGTAATACAGCCTAACTAACCCTTACATGGAAAGGCTTCCTGTTGCTTTAAAAAAAATTTTTTTTTTATTTTTGGCTGTGTTGGGTCTTCGTTGCCGCGTGCGGGCTTTCTCTAGGTGTGGCGGTGCGCGGGCTTCTCATTGTGGTGGCTTCTCTTGTTGTGGAGCACGGGCTCTAGGTGCATGGGCTCAGTAGTTGTGGCTCACGGGCTCTAGAGAGCAGGCTCAGGAGTTGTGGCACACTGGCTTAGGTGCTCCACGGCATGTGGGATCTTCCCAGACCAGGGCTCGAACCCGTGTCCCCTGCATTGGCAGGTGGATTCTTAACCACTGTGCCACCAGGGAAGCCCTGGCTTCCTGTTGCTGACTTTTGATCTTAAAGCTGGTATAGGGGCATATACAGTGCTATTTTCTGAATGGGTCTGAAGAGATTGGAAATAGGACAGCTGTAATAGTCCTTTGTTCAAAGAGCTAATCGTTTAAAGGCCAGGAGAAAATTTATCATTGTATGAAATAAAGCAGTCCATTCCGAACCTGAACATGTAACAACTTACAATCACCTTCAGGTGTGGCCTAAGAACTGCTAGGACCCAAACACATCAGCTATTTCACAGTGGTGAAGCTTTCGTACAACAGAGGAATCTGCCTTTATTTTCTGCCTGCTTCATTCACATTCCTACATACTTCACATGTGGAAACACAAGGTTCTGAAAAATAAAATAAGATAACAGCATTTGCCTCAATCTGAGCAAATGCTTCAATTCTGAGACATCCACAAACATTAAAAATAATGTGTGAAGGAGAAACTGATGACACTAATAACTCAGAGACTAAGTAGATAAATGATCCTAATGGCAATAGCTTATTTAATAAAAACTGATTATTTACTATCCCTGAGTTATTTTAATAAATATGAGTGTTTCTTACATCTACTTAATATTGTGAAAGACGTTAATAGCATAATAGCTTTCTTTGTTTCACTATGACAGAGATGGTTTCTTCTGCATGCAAGTATTTTGTCTGCTTCTCAGAAATAAAAAAATAAACACAGACTCCGCAGACTCCGAAAAATTCTGTAGCTTATCAGTCTATTTGTAGTAAAACATTTAAAAGTTAAATTAAGGTTTACAAATAAACTTTTAAATAAAAAAATACTTCAGATTTTTAAAGGGCTTTAATTAATATTGTGTGCCTCCCCCCACTCCAATTTTTTCTATTTGTATACATCTTGATTCTTCCTGTTCCCTACCAAATATCTTAGAAAAAAATCAGTATATGTCAGGACTTCCCCGGTGGTCCAGTGGGTAAGACTCCATGATCCCTATGAAGGGGGCTGGGATTCAATCCCTGGTTAGGGAACTAAGTCCTGCATGCATGCCACTACTATGAGTCTGCATGTGGCAACTAAAAGATCCTGCGTGCCACAACTAAGACCCAGTGCAGCCTAAGTAAATAAATAAATAAATAACAATGATTCTTAAAAAAAAATAAAATAATTGTTCATTAAAAAAAAGTATTTTTCAAAGGCTGTCCACTGTTTCTGAAATTTACATTTCTAGTCTCCATGTGAAATAGAATGTTTGTTCACACCTACCTTCTTGCCCAACATAGACAATTCCTTAAAGCTCAGTCAAGTTTTAAGTTTTTGATAAAGGTACATTTTTATGTCAGTTTAACAGACTTGACATAAGAACAGTAAAACCTCTAGGTACTCTCTTAAGCTTCTAGTTTACTAATATAGCAATCATGGGCAAGCAGAAATAAGGCTTTGCTAAAAACAACACCACTGGGACTTCCCTGGTAGTCCTATGGTAAAGAATCCACCTTGCAATGCAGGGGGCGTGGGTTCGATCCCTGGTTGGGGAACTAAGATCCTGCGTGCCCTGGGACAACTAAGCCTGCGAGCCTCAACAAGAGAGCCCACGCGCTGCAACCTACAGAGCCCCCGCACTCTGGAGCCCGTGTACCACAACTAGAGAGAGAAAACTCGCACACCACAACTAGAGAGAGAAAACCCAAGCGCCACTAGAGAGAGAAAACCCGCACACCACAACTAGAGAGAGAAAACCCAAGCGCCACTAGAGAGAGAAAACCCGCACACCACAACTAGAGAGAAACCCAAGTGCCGGAATGAAGAGATCCCGCATGCCTCAACAAAGATCTCATGTTCCTCAACGAAGACCCGACGTGCCCCCGCCCCACGAAAAAAAACACCACTATCATCCAAGAGCACGACAGTAGGAACTGCAGCCAGATTATGAGAGAGACATCTTTACTCAGATTATGAGAGATCTCTGCTGAAGACCTCCAACCACAACTGCCCCCTTTCAATTTCAGTGAGACCAAGAAGCACTACAGAGCAGAAACAAGTGGAAGGATGAGAATGCCTCTTCAGAAATCTCAATGACTGGTCAGCATTTACAGGGGTAAAGAGTGGGTAAAAATTCATCTTGGGGAAGGCAGGAGTTTTACCTACGCTGAGAACCGCAAAGTTCTCATTATAGATTCAGATGATGACTATATTGAAAGCCTTAAGCAGACTTTACAGAAATGAGACCAATCTAAAGAAACAAGGTAATATTTATCAACAAAACTGTAATTCCACTAGACAGTGAGGACTGTACCAATAAAAAATTGGCGGGGGGGGGGGGGGTAAAGGAGAATATCCCATTATTTACAATAGTGCTTGCTCAGTGAGTTGCCTCACTGTCTGTGAGTAGTACTCTTTGAAGTCCTTCAGTATCTATTAGACCAAAAGCTATTTATTTAGCACCTTTTCATCCAGGAGCTTGAAGAATAAGCTCACCTTAAACAGTAAGTTGGAGGTAATGTTATACCTCTGCATGATAAAGTAGATCCAGTAAATGTTTCCAATTCAGTCCCACTCCATTCAGCAAGTATTTGCTAATTATATGTTATGTACTTGTCAACATACTAAGCACTGGGGATAAAATGGTAAGTAAAAATAGGCTTGGGCCCTGCCCTCATGGAGTTTATGGTATGGTTGGAGACAAACAATAAACTAACAATATGAAAAAGGAGAATGCAGAAGGGAAAAATGGTTCCAGATGGTACAGGATGGTATGAGAGCCTAGACACTGGGGGATCTGACCTAATTAGAGGTCAGGATATATGCCTCTGGAAGCCCTAAAAAGCCAGAGGTCTCCCATGCTCCTCCTTAGTGACCATGAAAACAGCTTCTTCCTTATCACCTTGACCCTCATGGCAGTTATATTCCAAATCCTGATCTCTCCAATCACCTCCATCTTTCATATCCATCAGGGAGTTCCACGGGCATGCACATGCAACTCAACTGGATCAGCAGATTACTCATCAGAGCATTCTCCATCCACATCACCAACCTCTAGAAATGTCTCATTTATACCATTTTCTCCACCATCTTTCATGTTTAACCCCATAAAAGCAAAGTTCAAGGCTTAGACTCTGGAAGGATCTGTGATTCTATATTCCTTTTGCACTTTCCACACACTTCAAGGGAGGAAAGGGAAAACTATGACAGGACAGCAACTTAAAAATGACCCTTCCCACCACCTTTACAATTTCTGCCTCCAAATATTACCCGTTCCTACCAACATCAGGGTTGACACTGCGTTTGTTGCTTGGAGAGAGATCACTGGTTAAGTTTTAATTAGCTGAATCAATGTTGTTTTGTTTTTAACAATTTGGTAAATAAAATGAAGTACAAAGAATGATTTATAAGGATGAAACTGGCTCTTTGGTTTTCTTTCAGTGATTCACCATAACATGGAAGTAAAAGCTCTCTATGTAGCCCAGGCTGGGTACCAGTTTCCAACATTTACATGCAGTTTCCTGAAGCTGCATTAGCCACAACTGTTGCCTCAAGCTCTCCTTTCTTCCTGAAATTGTCTCCTGCTTTCAGTCAGTTAGCCTACCCCTACACCAAGAGAAATGCAGGTACTCTGAGTCAAGCCTAAGTGTATGAAGTAAAGTTATAAAATGCAAAAGAAAGAAAAGACAGTAGAATAACTTCACTCTGCCCCATCTCCACATTCTACAGAAATTGGATTTTCTTTCCTTTCTTATCCAGGAACAACCTGGTCAGTGTCACAAAGTACAAAGTTTGAGGTGAGGGCCTTAAACATAAAGGTTATTTGTCCGGTTTTCTCTTCCATCTTCTATTCTGCTGCTTCTGAGGTTAAATGCTGACTTGGGTCATCTGGCCTGATCATACTCACTCAAACACCCCCCCCCCACCCCCCCCCCCCCGAGCTCTTGCCTATTTAGCTCTTTTCCAGGGTGAAGTGAGTAATTTGAGTTAACTGGCATTCAGCCAGCCTCACATCTCCTCAGCCAAAACCCAGCTGCTTTTGGAGAGAAGGGAAAGGTTGAGTTCTGCTTACATTCACCTACGACTGTCTCCTAACCCTGGCACAGAGAGGTGTTGTTATAGCAAATTCACCCTTCCCGAAGATCATGTTCTCAAGCTCTCATCGAAGATACTAAGTTTCTAGGGCAGAGAAGGCCAAAGGGTACAGCTTAACTGCTTGCTTATATACATTCTTGACAAAGCCCTCACTCCTAATGTAGGGTAGCCCTCAGAGTTACCAGGGATCCCTCTCAGGATTTAGACCTAGAGGAGGTCCAAAGTGCAAACCAGTGTCAGTGAATCATCTTAGGGACCTGGCTGGTGTGGGAAGGAGGACCTTAACACTTGAGCCCTGAAGACTAACAGGCTTTGCCTGCTCTCAGTAACTACTGTAAGCTACACAGAAGAACTCTCAAAGATGGATGATTACATAGCTTCTAATAAAATATCCAGTTTTTTAAAAACTCCTCTTCTACTCCTAACTTCTGTTCTTAAATTGTCTGTAACTTTGCCTAAGTAACACTCAGCCATTTAAAAGGCCATTATAAAATAAATGTCATTGTTTACTTTGATGTTCATTTCTAGTTGCTATTTAATTTACTCTAAGTACCTATATTGGAATATTTGAACTTCACAGACCAGATAAACAAGTCAAAGAATCTCTCTAAAGACGCTTCCAATTCTAAAAGTCTGTGATTTATGAAAGCACCATATAAGTCTTTTATTTCACTAGTTTTTGCTCCCACTTATTATGGTGGGATGCCCAGAATGGTGGAAATGTGATTGAAATTACTATAAACCTAACATTAAACAAACATGATCCCTTCTAGAAATTTATGGCTGGAAAATTTTTAATGACTGTAATAACCCTTCATTCTTCTCCTATCCTCTTCCTGCCTAAGCCCTCATTTCTAAGACTCCTCTCCTAACTAATGGTAAGGAAACACTTGAGGCAAATATATAAGTAGGAGACAAGTAGGCAGCCTCCTTCTTCAAGTACCTTTGGAAATCTGAAGACTCCAACCAAACAAAAATGAATATAAATTTCTGTAGTAGTAGTCAAGATAGGTTATGCAGTGTTACAGTAACCGATAACCCTAAAATATCAGTGACTTAAACTTTTAAGTCCAGCTCATGCAACAAGACCAACATAGCTGTTATCTAAACTCTTGAAGTAGCTACCATCTCTGTCATTGCCACTCAGTGTGCCAGAGGGAAAGAAGAAGGAATATCGCACTGGTGCCTAAACCTTCGTCTAAAAATGATACACTTCACTTCTACTCACATTTTATTGACCAAAGCAGGTCACACTGTCCCACCTACTTCAAGGCAGTAGGGAAATGCAATCCCAACATGGCCCAGAAGCAGAGAGAACCTAGATTGTTTCGAACAGCTTTCACTAAAACAGCTTCAATTCTTCCATCCATCTGCTACATTTTTTTTTTTTTTTTTTTTTTTTGCGGTACGCGGGCCTCTCACTGTTGTGGCCTCTCCCCGTTGTGGAGCACAGGCTCCAGACGCGCAGTCCCGGCGGCCATGGCTCACGGGCCCAGCCGCTCCGCGGCGTGTGGGATCTTCCCGGACCTGGGCACGAACCCGTGTCCCCTGCGTCAGCAGGCGGACTCTCAACCACTGCGCCACCAGGGAAGCCCCATCCACTACATTTTTATTCAACAAAACCTTTAGTGCTTACCAAATGCCAGGCATTCTTTTAGGCATTAAGGTACACAAGGGGTCAAAAAACAAAACAAAACAAAACAAAAAAACCTCATGGAGCACATATTCACTCCTAGAGCATCACAGTAACAACACACTCCATTGTAGTACATTCCTCCCTGTCCCACTAGGCCTTCTTTCTCTCTTCTCTTTTCTAATAGCATTTTCCTTCGTCTTTGGCCATCCACCCCCAATCTCATCTAATCTCTAATCTTCAAATCCTATCTTCATTTTCTAGGGCACCACTCCCTTCCCCTTTGTTGTAGCTGTATTTTAAAATAAAAGGTTTGGGGCCATGGCCGCTGAGCCTGCGCGTCTGGAGCCTGTGCTCCACAACGGGAGAAGCCACAGCAGTGAGAGGCCCGCGTACCAATAACTAAAATAATAATAAAATAAAATAAAATAAAATAAAAGGTTTGGAACTAAGTAGCTTTACTGACATTTTCTGATCATAGCTCCTGGTACTTAGTAAGCACCTTAAAAACTACTGAATGAATTAATGTAAATAACATATTCTACTTGATAGTAGAAAGTTTTGGACAAGCTCTACCCTCAATTTTTCAAAATCTGATCACATTCTGACCTACCAAGTGGGAACATCAGTGATGACTCCTAAATATGGTACTTTCCTTTCCATGCATTCCCGCAAGAGCCTCACCCTATGGTGAACACATAGGTCTGCCAACATCTGAAGAAAGCAACTGATTTCAACCCACTCAGACTGAAGAAACAAAAACACTTCAGCTTTGTTATAGCTCCTGGTTTGTTTTGCTGAGGTAGTGGAGAGGGACTGTGCCACTGAAATAGTATCCTATATAACCAGATGAGTAGGATTCTATAAAAAGTCCTACTAGCCTATATGGCAGCAAGTAGGTATCATGAAGATATGCAAGACCCTGACATTACTCTGATTTTACTGTTCTTTACTCCATCCTAGTAGGGTCTATGGCATCTAGCACCACAGCTTTCCAGACTATACATCAAATATAACAGCTGTCACTTTTGAGCTAACCCTGGTGAGGGTCTGAAGAAGGCCACATTGTGCAAGACCACACAAAACATTTCTGGACCTCATCAAATGGAGGCAACCACATGCTTGGTTAGAGAGTCCCCAACATTTTTTTTTTTAAGAGATATCCTTTTTTTAATTTTTAATTTTATTTATTTATTTTTGGCTGTGTTGGGTCTTTGTTGCTGCACGTGGACTTTCTCTAGTTGTGGCAAGCGGGGGCTACTCTTGGTTGCGGTCCGCGGGCTTATTGCGGTGGCTTCTCTTGTTGCAGAGCATGGGCTCTAGGCACGCGGGCTTCAGTAGTTATAGCACGTGGGTTCAGTAGTTGTGGCACACAGGCTTAGTTACCCGCGTCATGGGGGATCTTTCCGGACCAGGGCTCGAACACATGTCCCCTGCATTGGCAGGTGGATTCTTAACCACTGTGCCACCAGGGAAGTCCCCCCAAATTTTAAAAAAATGATTCAGATGGCATATAACTTTTCTGGAATATCTTTCCTCCTTTGTTTCTCATTTTCTCCAGACTTGAACAAAGCTTGCAAAATAAAAAATCATGTAAGTTTCCTTTCAGATTCACACTATGGTTTGGCACTGCTGAAAAATTCCTGTCTGATTTCACTAACCCCATACTAAAAACAAAAACAAAGAAACATGAAGAGATCTGAAGTCTAGTCCAGGATCTGTGGCTAAATTAGCTTTGTAATCAAAGCATCTCAGATTTCTACATCTTAGTTCCTCATCAGGAAAATGATGGAGCTAAACTACGTGATTTCTATGGTCTCTTCCAGCTCCAAAATGTTTTAAGTTTAGTGAAAGGCTCAGGATTTCCACTCCTGATTAGTATGCAGAAAGTTGCAAGACACCATCACTCTCATCCTATAAACCCTGATAAGTTGAATAAGCTACAAAATTGTAGTTTTTTTGTTTTGTTTTTAAACATCAGGGGACTTCCCTGGTGGCGCAGTGGTTAAGAATCCACCTGCCAATGCAGGGGACACGGGTTCGAGCCCTGGTCGGGAAAGACCCCCCATGACGCGGGGAACTAAGCCTGTGTGCCAAACTACTAAGCCTGCGCTCTCAAGTCCTTGAGCTACAACTACTGAGCCCGCGAGCCACAACTACTGGAGCCCGTGCACCTAGAGCCCATGCTCCGCAACAAGAGGAGCCACCACAATGACAAGCCCCCGCTCACCGCAATTAGAGAAAGCCCGTGCACAGCAACAAAGACCCAATGCAGCCAAAAATAAACAAATAAATTTTTAAAAAACACCAGAAAGGATGCAAAGAACTCTAAATAAATTAAGTTCCAGAAAATGTCGAGCTCTTCATAAGACAAGAGACCATGGCTATTCTCATTCCTGGCAAAGTGGCAAGAAAACAAGAAATTTTCCACTAACAGGACTAAGAAGAAACCAACCAAATTTATAAACAAATTTTACTAGCTGAATGTGGATTCAGGTAACAGATTAGAATTCAGAGGAAGCCCAGTTACAAGCCCCACCTGCCAATTCTTCCCCACGGGTCCTCACTAAGGGCACAAGTCTGAAGTCAAGGCCGGAAAGCTGAGAGAAAATCTCATGAAGCATATAGGTCTCCACTGTGTACAAGACAGATGCCCTCTTTTTTTTTTTTTTTTTTTTTTTTTTGCGGTACGCAGGCCTCTCACTGTTGTGGCCTCTCCCGTTGCGGAGCACAGGCTCCGGACGCGCAGGCTCAGCGGCCATGGCTCACGGGCCCAGCCGCTCTGTGGCATCTGGGATCTTCCCGGACCGGGGCACGAACCCGTGTCCCCTGCATCGGCAGGCGGACTCTCAACCACTGCACCACCAGGGAAGCCCCAGATGCCCTCTTAAGGTGAAGGCCAAGACAGGAATATGAGATAAACCCCTCCAAGTCACTCTGAATGTAAGGCAGATATTCTTCATTAGAAAATGGGCAAAAACATGAGTTAAATAAAGAAAACCTGAGGTGGTACTGAGAAGCAAAGAAAATGTCCAAGCAATCCAAAGAGTTGGCAGCTAGGCTGAAAAGTAGAGAGCCCCAAGGTTCAGAAAGCTGACAGGGCAGAAGTATGTGATGAGAAAATGGACAAAAACTTTCCAAAACTGATAAAAGACATCAACTCACAAACCTGGAAGCTCAATGAACAGCAAGCAGGATAAATACAAAGAAACCCATACTTAGGCACATCATCAACTGTTGAAAACTGGGGAGTGGGAAGGGCGGAAGAGCAACTCTTAAAAGCAACTATGGAAAAGAGAAAAAGTATATACTAGGGAAAAACAAAAGAAACAATGGCTGATTTATCATTAGAAACAATGAAAGCCAGAAGACAACAGAACACCACCTTTCAAGTTCCAAAAGAAACTATCAACCCAGAATTCTACATCTAGGAAAACATACTTCAAAAATGATGAAATAAAAACATTTCAAAGAGACAAAAGGGAAAAGAACTTGTCTCCAACAGACTTTCACTACAAGAAATGCTAAAAGAAGTTGCTTACGGTGAAGGAAAATGACACCAAATGGAACCCCAGATCTGCAGAAAGCAACAAAATCCCCAGAAAGGGTAAATAATTGGAAAATACAAAAAGCCTTTAAAACAAAACAAAACAAAACCCATGTTTAAATGTCTTTAAGAGACTATTGATTGTTTAGAGCAAAAATAATAATGTGCTGTAGCGGTTATAGCACATGTAGAAGTAAAACATAAGAGCACAATGTGCTAGAAGGGGGTAAACTGAATCATGCAATCGTAAGGTTTGCAGCGTTAGTGAAGTAGTTTATATTATTCAAAACAGACTGCGATAAATAATGAAAGGCTCATGGGTCATCTTTAAACACCTTGTCCCTTTTTGGCCATTATGTATACTTATTAACATGCCCATCAATGGGGAGTAAAGGGAAGGAAAAAGAAAACTAAGTAAATCAACAATTATCAGTAATGATTTATTTTGCCAAGCAGTTGTGTACTTTTACATCAATAATAATACAAACTAATACATTAACATTTAAATACCACAGATTCGGGACTTCCCTGGCGGTTGGGCAGGGGGCATGGGTTCAATCCCTGGCCTGGGAACTAAGATCCCACGTGCCACACGCATGGCCATAAATACATACACACATACGTACATACATACATATATACATACCACAAATTCACTGACACTTCCAAAGAAGATAGAAATTAACCATGTTACTCAAGATAAATACACATTTTATTATTTTTTCCCAAATATTTTAATTGAAATAATTTTGAGGGGCTCTACTTTCTACTTTAAAAGTATATAGTTTTTAAGAATTTAAGGACTTCCCTGGCAGTCCAGTGGTTAAGACTCTGTGCTCCCAACGCAGGGGGAACCGGTTCGATCCCTGGTCTGGGACTAAGATTCTGCATGCCATGTGGTGCGGCCAAAAATTAAAAAAAAAAAAAAGAATTAAAAAAACTACATTATGGGGCTTCCCTGGTGGCGTAGTGGTTGAGAGTCCGCCTGCCGATACAGGGGACACGGGTTCGTGCCCCGGTCCAGGAAGATCTCATATGCCACGGAGCAGCTGGGCCCGTGAGCCATGGCTGCTGAGCCTGCGCGTCCGGAGCCTGTGCTCCGCAACGGGAGAGGCCACAACAGTGAGAGGCCCGCGAACCGCAAAAACAAAATAAATAAAAAAATATAAAAAAGTAAAAAACTGCATTATGGAGTACAGCTCAAAAGTTCTAAGTTGACGATATAAATAACATTATCTGGTACATATTTATCCTACATTATCAGCTTTTATAAAAGCAATTAATGAAAAACATTTGTATTATAAAGGAAGTCACAGCACTGAACATGAGAATAGAATTTTAATAGTTGAATTTTAAAAGAACTGAATAAACAATAGCAAGCTTAAGAACGTAGTATGTGTGAAGCATACTACTCTTACACTAAATCCTCCTAACAACACTGCAAAATGGGTCCTAAGATCTTTAGAGAATTTAAATAATGCATTAAAAATCACATATCAGTGAGAGCCAGAATTTGAACCTCAGGTTTCAAATCAAAGCCCATGACTGTCTCTCAAATAATAATGTAATTTACTGACAAGTACACTACACATTCCCCCCCAACCCTTTAATAGTACAGTATATTTCTTATAGACAGAACATTCTTCTGCATAACCAAAATATAATCATCAAAGTCAGGAAATTAACACTGGCATAGTACTACTATCTAGTACTCAGATCCCATTTAAGTTTTTACAATTGTACCAATAATGTACTTGAGAGCTAAATAAACCCAGTTCAGAATCACATGTTACAATGACTACAATGCAATCTTTAATGTACTTTTTCCCTATAGAAGTTTAAGGGAGTCAAACAAACATTTTATACCGTGCACAAAAATTTACTGAGCACTTGGCACGTGTCAGGCACTGTTTCCTGGTACAGTGGAGAATAAGACAGTTAAGGTTCTTCTGCTTCCAAAGACTTTACATTCTAATGAGGAAAGATTAACAAGTAAACATAACTTCAGATTTGGCCAAGTGCTATGACTGGGTGACTTGGAAATGGCCATCTAAGGAACTGAAGCCTGAATAGTAAGACAGAACCAGTGTTGCTAAGAGATGGGAAAAGAGTGTTCCAAACAGAGGAAAAAGCAAATACAACCTAGAGCAGGACATAACTTGGTATTCTGGAGGAAAAGAAAAGATGCGACAGTGTCCTGAGCAAAAGGAGCAGGGACTGATGGCAAACACATGAGGCAGGATTCTGAATTTTATAACTAAGAAAGCTACTGAAGGATTTTAAGCAGACAACTGGCATGGTTTCATCTCCATTTTTTTTTTTTTCCCCGGTACGTGGGCCTCTCACTGTTGTGGCCTCTCCCGTTGCGGAGCACATGCTCCGGACGCGCAGGCTCAGCGGCCATGGCTCACGGGCCCAGCCGCTCCGCGGCATGTGGGATCTTCCCGCACCAGGGCACAAACCCGTGTCCCTTGCATCGGCAGGCGGACTCTCAACCACTGCGCGACCAGGGAAGTCTTGTTTCATCTCCATTTTTTTTTTTTTCATCTCCATTTTTAAAAGATGATTCTGGCTACCAGGAGGAGAATGCACTGAAGAAGATGGTCAAGTGAAAGCAGAGGCCAGTTAAAAGCTATTTCAGTAGGCCACATGAAATGATGGCGACTGAGATTAGGCTGGTAGAAATGAAGATGTAAAACAGGAGAAATCAAAATCATATTTTGGAGACCAAGAAAACGTGATGATGGATTAGATATGGTGGATAAAGGGAAAAATAGGTTTTAAGGATAACTCCTAGGTGACAATTACTGAGATGGGGAAGACTTGGAGAACAATATGGGAGAAAGAGGTCTATTTTGGACATATTAAGTCTATTTAGGTGAGAAGTCTAAACCAGAAACAAACACTTGAGAATTATTCACATATAGATACTATTTAAAAAACTAAATTGAATGAGACCTCCTATGGAAAGAATCAAGAGAAGGGGGGAAAAAAGTCCAGGACTAACCTCTGGGATATGCCAATACTTAGAGGCAGGAGAGGAGAGAGAAGCCTGTAAAAAAAAAAAAAAAGTATGACAAAGTGTGAGGTAGGAGGAATACAGGAATATGTGTCCCATAAACTAAGAGAAGCAGGAGAATAGGCAGAAAACTGTGGTCAATAATACTGAATGCTGCTGCAAGATCCTTTAAGATAGAATTGGTAAATGGATATCACTGGTAACCTTGACTAGAGTACTTTCAGTGGTGAGATGGTGATAGAAACCAGTCTGGAGTTGAAGAGCAAATGAAAGTGGAGAGAGCACACAAAGACGGTTCTTGAAAATCTGCTTGAAAGAGGATCAGAGAAATGAGGCAGTAACTAGAGGAGAAGAATGTGGAATCAGGAGAGGGTTTATAACAGATTTCTATTCTATATCTGCACTGTCCAATACAGAGTCAATAGCTACACATGGCTACCAAGCAACTGAAATATAGCTAGTATGACTGAGGAACTGAATTTTTTTAAATTAATTTTTGTTTAATTAGCCACATGTGGCTAGTGGCTATATTGGACAGCATAGCTCTAGAGCACATCTGTATACCAATAAAGATGGCCCAATAGAAAGGGCAAAATTCAAGATGCAGGCAAGAAATGAGTCCTTAAGAAGTCAAGAGAAGGAATCTAGAGCACAAGTGGAGGAATGTACAAGGGATATAACATGAATGAAGCAAGGCAGGAAGCCATGTAATCGGTGGGAACCAACAAGACTTAAAATCAGAATATCCCTTAAGTTTGGTTGGAATCTTAAACATAAGACTAAATACAGAAGGCTATAAAAAGCTAATCACAAGGGGAAGGGAAGGTAATTCAAATTTACTATCTATTAAGTGACAGGCACTTTCTAAAACCAACTACTTCTGTTACTCAGAACCAACACCTTGTAAGTCACATTTTACAAATATGAACACTTTTGCTCCGAGAGGTAAATCAAGTTCACTGAAATCACACATATAGTAAATGTCAAGATCTGGACACAGGCCACTCTGACTTACTCTAGGGTTAGAATCTTACCACTGCATAAGGTGGGAGGTTAAGAACCACTCAATGTTTCTCTGCCTGGAAATAACATAACAAATGGCAGATCAATCTGGGAGCTTATCAACAAGTGGAAAAAAGCCTGGAGGTACTAGGCCAGAGGCAAAACTGTCCCCTCAATGCTATCTGCAAGATAATTAAGGAATATTTACTTAACAGGTTATTTTTAATATTTTTAAATCCAAGTGAAAATATCTTTACTGAGACAAATGGGAAAATGCATATTCTTGCAACTTTGAGTGTCTACATTACTGAACACAGGAGTATCAATCAGATAATTGGCATTGTTTTATAATAACTACTAAAATAATATCTGGGCATATTAGAAAAGCAGGTAGTTAGAAACCTACCGTCTCTCCAATTTGTAAATGAAGAGGGAAATTATTAAATTAAGCCTAATCAGTTATTTTTTAGGGGTGATAAAAATATTTTATATTTTAATGTTATATGAACTCTCAACTCGACACATTTGTCAAAACTTATCAAACTGTACATCTTAGGATCACGCTCACCATGCTATAAATTCATACGTATCAGTTTTAAAATAAATTGCATATTTTTCATAAGTTATCAATTGCTTTTATAACATATCTATTTAATAAGTACCTAATACTTTTCTCAAGAATCAAGGAGAAAGATTAAATTTTTTTCCTTCAAAAAATCTGTTAGAAGAAAATTATACGTTAAAAGCCTAATCAGTTATTAAATTACAGCTTAGACTATTTTAAATTTAGTGTGGGCAAAGATCATCTAAATCTGTGCTGTCCAATATGGTAGCCACTAACTTCATGCAGCTATTTAAGTATAAATTAATTAAAATTACATATAATTAAATATTCAGTTCCTCAGGTGCACTAGCCACCTGTCAAATGCTCAACAGTCACATGTGGCTAGTGGTTATCTCATTGGACAGCACAGAATAAAACATTTCTATCATCACAGAAAGTTCTACTGGACAGTGATTAGATCCTCAATCTTCCTTTTGACTTTTTTTTTCAGGAGGGCCAATGGAAAGAGCAACTCAGAAGACCTGAGTTTTCCAAATCAGTCACTAACCAGCTGAGCAACTTATGTATGGTTACTTAGCAATGCTTCCAGAAATGAATGTGCATTTGAATCACCTAAGAATCTAGTTAAACTGCAGGTTCTAACACAGTAAGTCTTGAGATGGGGTCGAGATTCTGCACTTCCAACAAATTCCCAGGTGCTGCTAATACTGCTTGTCCAGAAATCACCCTGTGAGTAACAAGGTCTTAGATTTCTCTGGGCCTCAGTTTTTTTAGCTGTCAAATGATGTAACTGGGGGAAGATAATACCCATGACCCCTCCATAAAAACTAACATTTTATAGTTTTATAGTTGTATAGAATTAAATGCACACAGATTTCTCATACTCTTGAAGAAGCAGTCTCTTCCCTGAAGTAAATGCTAGGATTCTAACAAACAATTTTCGTGATACCATTTTTTCCCCATAAAAAAATATCAAATTTAAATGAATATCAATGGGAAAATGTGATTTGCTACAGACAATCAGTCTGGGTACTACTTTTCAGAAATGGATTTAAAAGGCTGACATGTATATAAGACAAACCTTTCTAAATGCATCACCTCCACATGACAAGCAACTCCCAGGAAAAAAAAGTAACTACAATTACATTATTGTTTTTATGAAGTCTCAGTCAGGGCTCTGAGCAATAAAACCGACCAAAATCCCCATACCCCTAGCAGGCAGTGGAGTAATGTAACAGGCCCACAAAACAGGCTGAAGGAGCTGACAGTGGGAAGCCAACAATGCCAGAAAGAATTTACTTTTGAGGCATCTTCTATTTTAACGTGGGCCCTAGAGCATGCAATGCAAACAAGGAACTGGATAGCAGTGGTGAGGCTCATAGTTTCATAAGGCAATACCTCATAGAAAGGAGATAGGCTAACACACCCAGTTTGTTTATAAATTCTGAATGAAGCATGACAGGTAATTACCTATATTCTCAAAACACACACACTGGAAATACATGTTCAACCTCTAAATGACAGGATGCTTTGAAAATCTATAATACTTTTAAATTTGTATTTTTAGATTTCCTTTAGTGGGAAATACAGTTTAAAGTTTGAATTAAATTTTACTAAAGCTCCCCTATATAAATCATACAACGTTCTTCCAAAATCTCTCCAAAGATCTGATTCTCATTAATACACTTTACTGCCCACAAACCCCTTCAAATAAATCACTGAGAAGATAAATCATATATACAAAGAAAAACTTGGGAGTGGGGAGTTTTTTCTCACTTTTAAAACAAACTGCTATCTCAATCTTCTTTTTTCCCTCAATCTTACTTTAAGCCAACCTGCTAAACAATGGCTTTCTACAATGGTCAAAATTATTTTATTACCAAATTTCAATGTAAGTCCTAAATTTGGAGCTGTACATTCAGCTTATCTTAGAAAAAGACTGATGAAAAAATAGTGCCTATAACAATACCTATTCTAAGTTGTCTTTATTAAAACAGCAAATTCACGTAGATCAGGAGAAAGCACTAAATATAATTCCATCAGAGTGAAATGTTCATATTAAGAGCTTTATCTGATTAAACACTGCTGTGCTTTTACAACACTTATTTAAACTACAGTAATTTCTAGATATTATAAAGATAACTTTTACATTACCAATGAAAACAAAAGGTTAATTTCTATCCACACCATAAAAGTACTATCTGTCCTTTGTAAATAATCCATAAGAAATCTCTCTCAATAATAACCAACGAACTGCTAGTATCAAGTATTTAATTGCAGCAACTAACCAGCAATTAATTTTACCTTTCCTCTCAACAAATATTACAGAATTCCACCTGCAGGATAAATGATATCCTTTTAAAATGCAATTTAAGAAGCCATTACTTTTTTACAGAAACTGTGGCTCCTCTTTGAGAGAGACAATTATAATGTGTACAGGAGAATTTTAGCCTATCATTTAAAAAAATACAGTGTGTAAAAAAAAGGCCACGTAGCAGTCCGTGGGCAGGATGAGTCATCACCCAACTCAAAACTTGCAGCACTTCTAAGCTTCCTCCTACCCGACCCCATCCCCTTCAGCAATGTACCCTGAGTCAGCAAACCTTCCTATTTTGTCAGTTATGAATTCTCACGATGCTTAAATGAACTTATGCAAAATGCTGCAACACTTTTAGTACTAACATTTGTCATTAGAACATGTGCTTTTTTCCTATTGCAAAATTAACTGATCTTCAATCTTCTCTGGATTCCTTCTTAATCACAGAAAGTAGCAAACACTTTTAATCCTCTTTTGCAAATAAATGAACTGCAAAATATGGTGATATATAATGGTTTTTCTAAATAATTCTCCATTTCCCAGAGTTTTTTTCTGAACAGTAATACTTAGGTGATTAAAACGTATCCTGCTCAAATCTGGCATATTTCCTACATGACTGCAATTACTGAATTTAGGACACCAATAAGCAATTTTACCAAGTTTCACAAGGCAATTCTTATTAAGTGATGTAACACATATATGGAAAAGGACTCCACGCTCCTTGGCACATGTAAACATGTTTGAACAATGACCCGTTAAAGAAGTGTAAAGTCTCTGCCACCCAATTAGAAATTATATTTCAAACATAAATATCTGACATTGCTAAGAAGAAACTCTAGAGGCAGTTCCCTTTCAGGGCCCAGTCCTGTTTGGTCCCTTCATTCTTCTAGCTCAGAACACTCATTCTTCTAGTCAGACCATCTCAGTTTCCCAACGTTAGAGAGAATGTGTCCAATCAGAACTTTAAATGACACGGCTAGGGCTTCCCTGGTGGCGCAGTGGTTGAGAGTCCGCCTGCCGATGCAGGGGACACGGGTTCGTGCCCCGGTCCGGGAAGATCCCACATGCCGCGGAGCGGCTGGGCCCGTGAGCCATGGCCGCTGAGCCTGCGCGTCCGGAGCCTGTGCCCCGCAACGGAAGAGGCCACAACAGTAAGAGGCCCGCGTACCGAAAAAGAAAAAAAAAAAAAAAAAAAATGACACGGCTAGACAAATCAAACAATCAGAAAACTACTCTGAAGCTGTTTTCGCTCCATTTTGTCCCCTGTTAATTTTTGTTTCCCTTGACAAACCATCTTGTACCTGTAAAAAAGTTAACACTCAGACTGACTTTGGGGAGCATTTTTAGCATTGAAGGAAAGAACATGAATTTTGCTGCAAATGCTGTAGGCTTCTAATTCCACCTCACCAGTTTCCCTTTACTGGACCTTTTCCAATGAGCGAGCAAAGGAAAAAATAAAACAGGAAAGGAATCAAAAATATCCTGCTCCGGGGCGCTCCCACATAACACCTGAACCAGTCTTACTAAGCCAAGGAACAAAAGGCGGCCAAAACGCCCTTAGTTTTCAACGCACCTCACCAAGTCAGGGAAAAATGCACAGCGGAGCGAGGAGGCCCCTTTTCAGTGAACTGACAAAACAAGTTTTCATTTGGGGACCTTCATGGACCACCACCGCTCCACGTCCCGAACGCAGCTCAGGCAAGGGTGTAGTAGAGGAGGAGGAAATTAGGAATTCCGATTCAGACGACTTTTTCTGTACCTCCTTTACGGCCACACTCAACTCAGGCAGAGGACTTCAGGGCTCTGAGCCGAGCCGGGTGAGCGGCGCGCTACGCAATTTGCCGAGTGCACTGGAGACTTTGCCCGGCCGGAGTCAGCTGAGGCCGAGTCACCCGAGTGGGATGGGGGAGGAGACGCGGGAGCATTTCGAAAGGCAGCGTGCCAGGAAGGCGAGACTCCGCGCCACCTCACGCTCCCGGGGCGGGCCGCCCTTCCCGGCCGCCGACCCGGGCCCGCCGGCGGGGCCGGGCCGGGCTTCGAACCCGCTGACCCGGGCGCGGGCGGCGGTGCGGTAGCCAGAAAGCGGGGCCCCGGGGCGGGCAGTCGCGGCCGGGCCCGGAACCGCGGCCGGCGAGGGGCGTGCCGGGTGGGAGGGGCGCGCCGGTCGCACTGCCGGCCCCACGCGGGGACCCCGGCCCGCCGCCCGCCGGCCCGCGCCGGCCAGGCCCGAGTTAGCGAGCCGGCGGGCGGGCCGGGGGCGGGCGGGAGACGGAACAAAAGCGCCTTTGTTGAGCGGCTGCAGCCGGAGGGTCACACACAATGGAGGGAGCCGGCTCCGCCGCCGCCGCCGCCGGGCCCGCCGCGGCGCCCTCCCGAGCAGCCCCGCCGGCGCGCCCTGCACACGTACACACACATACTCACGGGACTTCTCCGACTCATCGAGGGAGTGCGGGGCCCACGGACAGCCCCCTGTGTCGGCTCAGGTCTCCGGCTGTGCTGGCGGCAGCGGCGTCTCCGAGGCTCTCGCTTTGCCGCAGTCGCCGCCATGTAACCCCGACCCGCGAGAGAGGGCGAGGAAGGGGGCGGGGTTTCCAGGAGCCACGCCCTCTCACGTCACAGGCTCACTCCACGGGTGCCCCCGCCCCCGCCCCTGCCCCAGACCAGCCCCGCGCGCCGGCCGGCGCCGGAATTTCCAACGTCGGTGTTTGGGTTCCGCGTGGTGCAGGGGCTGCAGGAGAGGCACGCGGGCTCGTCAGGCGTCTCGCGTGGGGTGGGGTGGGGTGGGGTGGGCTGGACTGGGCCAGGCCGGGGGGCTGGCGCGGAGGTAAACAGACGGGCCCTGTTCGCTCTACGTGCCCCAGCATTAGAGGGCGAAATGACCAAACTCTTTGCGAGCGTTTACTGCGTACCTACTACGTGCAAGGTACTGGACAACCTAGAGGAATAGGCCATTGTCCCCGTCTCCGGGGAACTGGGAGGATGGACCCGAAGATATATGGGCTAGAAAACAGCAGCCATCGAACAAGGCAAACCGTTAAAGGTCAGGTGCTAAGGAAGGCTTCTAAATGAGGTTGCCACTGGTGACCTTTCAGCTAAATGAGGAGCCCATGAAACCAGAGGAGGTGAGAGGATGGCTGTTCCTTCGGAGGGAACAGAATGAGCAAAGACAGGGAAGAGGAGAGCACCTGGCTTGTTGCAGGAACTGGGACTAGGCCAGTTTGAGGGAAGTGTAGAATTTGAGCAGGAATGTACTGTGAGATAAGTGGGAAACGTAGATTGGTGCCTTCTTGGGCTCACTTGGACGAAAAACAAGCTTATTTTATCCATCATGGCTTACTGAATCCGAGAAGCCATCTAGTGTTTATGTGAATTGTATGTAGGTATTTATAAAATTAGAGACGCAGGTCAACATATTTTTTCAATGACTTATTCACCATTCCTGATGAGAACCAAACGTTTGGCAGCCCTTTATCCATTATTATGCGCATCCTGAAGCTTCAAGCACGAGGCAAAGACCACTTCAAAGGTAACATAGTGGCTTGAAATTAAGTGGTTGGGATGGAGTTTGAATGTTTTATATTTTTTATATTTAAAACAATACCATCTGAATACCAGGTGTGGAGGGCACAGTGAGTAGACAAAACCAAGAGAAAGGGGAAGGTTGTCCTAACCACAGGATTTCTTATTTCTGGATGCAGCCTTTCTGCAACAAGAGCTCCTTCCCTGTGACCATTGTACATCCCTGCAGCCCCTGCTCTAGGCTCCCCTGAGATTCCTAAGACATCTTTTCCTCCCCCATCCATCAATGTTTGATCACTAGGAGGAGGGGGTACAGGATAAGTACTGTGCCTTCGCTCAAGGAGGTTATAATGTGTCAGCTCTTAACTTCCGTCAAAGACCACCAAAATAACCTGTTGATCAAGCAAAGACAAATGTATTACAGGAGGTAAGAGAAACCACTGTGTTGACAGAGTCTTAGTAGCATCTCAAAGAGGGAGGTCAAGAGTGGGATGGTTTCAGAGGGTCAGGATTAATTTAAGACAGGTCTTTCAATGAAAGCATGATTGAGATGGGACTAAATTTGTTATATAATCTTTTAGGATTAGTAGACACAAGGAGGGAGAGAGTTTTGAAGCAAACCTAGAAAAGTCAACAATGGTTTGATAAACGCAAGAGTAATTTTGTTGAGAAGGGGCTGTTTACCCTGATGAAGGCTAGGTCGGTTGTAGTCTGTTGTTCAGTCAAATGGACTTTGAGGAAGTTCTTGAAACTGCAATAAAGTTACTTGCAACTTCATTTTTTCAGACAAGAATTTCTTGGGATTGAAGTCATGTTTATGCAGATGTTAGGGTTGTAAAGTCATGTTGAGGTAGTCGGTTTTAGTTCTTAATCCTATTGTGCGGCTGTAAGTAGTCTTAAGTTCTCAGTTTTTCAAACTGCCATACACAGTGAAATCATTTTGGTGGATTATGATCTGCATTTTTTTCTTAATGAAATAGAGAAAATAAAACCAAACTAGAGACCATAGTCTATAACAAAGGGTAAACACTTTTGTGAAACTTTTGTTTTGGTTATGTATCATATTCCAACAAATCTAAAATGTCATCAATTATGACAGACCGTTATTTTATGTACTATGAAGAAAGCGAAAACTATCAAAATAATGATACCCTATTGCTACATCCTGATCTCAGAGATATTAAAATGGAGGAAGTACTTCTTAAAATTGTTGAACTATAAGGTATCTATAAATGTGCCAGTTGGATTACAGTGGCACTGTTTATTGCTCATTATTGCTATGAGCTATGTTATTGTTAAAAAGAGTTTGAAAGCCACTGTTGTAGTGGAAGAATGCAGGAAAGGAACAGGTAAAGTACACCATAAGGCAGCTTGAGATTAGTGCGTCCTGAACAGAGATGCAAATTACCTGCTCTTGTTGGAAGGAACAATTCATAAAGGACTGGGAACATCAGGAAAGTTCCAACAAGAAGACAGAGCATTTGAGCTGGGCTTGATTCCATCAGGAAGTATGAGGAAAAAAGAAATTTCAGGATGAGAGGGCAGAGTGTACAAAGTCATGAATGTGCTGGGCACACTTTGGTAAAAAGTCTTACAGGCCTGGGGGAATGAAGGCAAGTTAGCACCAGTTGAGAAAGCCTTATTTGGATGCCAGAACTTTTGGATTTATGCTAAAGGCAGAAGGAGAGGAATTTAGATGATTCACCTAGTATTTTAGAGTCATAATTCTGCTATGAATGGGAAGGGTAGATTAGATGAGCAAGAGGTTGGCAACAGGAAGAGGGCAGGAGGATCCATTGTTGTTTTCTGCTCTGTATCCAGTCTGCTTTACACTGGTAACAATACTCTAATGTCCTTTAAGGAGCCCTTTCCTGTATAAGTCAGAATTCTTTTTGTTACAGTGGCAGAAAACCCAATCCAAACTCTGGTTTAAGCATGAGAGAAAGTGAGAGAATGTGTCTCGATTGGGCACAGAATGGGGATGACAATACAAGTGATATTCTTGGAGCCAGATCAACTGGACTCCATGAGGGGAAAGTCTTGAATTACCCAGTTGCTCCCATTTTGCCTATTTGAGTTTAAATTCCCTCATTAGACTACTTATTTTATCTTTTTCCATTCTGATGACCATCTTCCCATGAAAATAAACTGTCAATATCTTGATTTTCAAGATGAAGGGAAAAGCGGATTTTAGAAATAAGACCACTAAGCTTGATGCCAATTCCTGGAAATTTTCTAATGTAAATCATTGAACATGATATGTTAGGGAAAATATAACAGTTAATAGGAGTCATCATGGATTCTTGTCAAGTAAATCATGACAAAGAAATACCACTTCCTTTCTTGATAGGATTATTACATTACTAAACAAAGATGTTGGTCATTTCAAAAAGTCAAGACACTTTTGTGGATAAGATTGAGAAATATGGGTTTAGATAATTGCAGAGAATTGATTCAAAGAGTGCTAATTACTGGAGTGACATTAATCTTGAGGCCTCAAATTCTCAAGAAGAGCAATGCAGATTTGTCCTCCTTTGTCCAGACCTGAGCAATATTTTTATCAATGTTTTGAGTTAAGATATCAAATTTGAGGAAGATATAGAACTCAGATCAGAATATGATGACAGAATAGTTATTCAAAATCATGATTTTTCTTTTAAAGAAGATGACATTTGGCTGCAATAAATACAAAGTGTAGTATCTTTGTTCAGAAAAATCATTTGAAAGGGGCCAGGATTTGGGGAACAGCTTGACCTGATAATGTAACTATAAGTTACAGATATTCATGCAGTGTGAGCTGTCACCGAACAACTAACAAAATGTAGACTGTGTTAATGCAAAACAGTGTTCAGTTCACGGGGGCACCAGACCTATGCTATTCAGCTCAGGATTTCTGAACTCATGTGTTCAAATATAGATACCACATAAAAAGAGCTACCTTGCATAACAAATCAGAATTCATTAGGAAGAGACATCTAGGAAGAGTGTGGAAACCATTTTTTCTCTGAAGAAAAGATGAGGGAATTGGGTCTGCTTAACGTGCAGAAAAGCAATTTGCTGAAGGGTTGTTATGCAGAGAAGAGAGTAGATTTATTCCATGTTGCACTGGAGTTCAAATCTAAGACCACCAGGAGGGCTATTACAGAGAGAAAGATTTTGAATCAGTGTAAGAAAGGACAGTTTTGGATATTGGAACTGAGCTACAGTGGACAGGACCTCCTGGTGAAGAGCGCTACATCACTGGAAGCATTCAGTCAGAAAACAATGGCCACCTGTCAGGGATGCTATAAAAGAAATTGCTGGGGGGAGGAGGGACCTGCAAAGAGGTGATAACATCCGAGGTCTTCTCTAACTATTGATAGAAGCTTCTATGTGTTGATGTTTATACTCTCAATTTAAAATGATTGCATTCCTAGACATGGTTTCTAAAAGAACACATTGTAATTTGATTTGTAAACAAAAGAACTTTCCACTGAAGAAATTGGTTGCCAAGTACAGTTGATTCTTGTTGTTTGTGGTAGTTATGTTCTGTAAAGTCACTTTGAGCACTGAATTAGTAACTGCTGAACCATTGCTTCTAAGGGAAATACAGGATTACTTTCCTGCAAACCTCTGGTCATGTTTTCACCAACCAGTCAATACATAACCTTGTTTTATGTGTGCTTCTTTAAAGACATCTTATTTAATATATGTTGTTGATTCATTAACATTGAACTCTGACCAATAGCACTGTAACTCATGCTGAATGAAGCTTATCTAACACATACTTTCTCCGAAAGGCATATCACAGCTTTCTTACATTTATAGCCAGCACATCAGAACTATGCTTGGGGACCATTTTAAACAGCTAAATCACCAACAAAAAAGCAAAAAATGCAAAAAACATGGTGCTAACTAGACCACAGAAAGGACATTTGTTTATAATGTGAGAGTTGAAACAAGAAGGCAGAGTGTTGCCTCGTTCAACCTCAGTGGGAACATACACAGAGGGCAACAATTTTTTCACCACTCTGCATGTCAGAAATGCTGTGAGTATTGATTTACGGGTTCCAAATAAATTTTAGCAAGTAGGCAAATTCGCAAGCAATCTGCGAATAATGAGGATTGACTGTAGTTAAAGATTATGAAGAGAATGTTTTCAGTCAAGATCCAGTGAAGCTGTATCTAAAGTTCAATGAGAGGCAGATCACATGAAGGTTTTTTGAAGCGAGAGACACCTGTAAAGGAAGATCAAGGGTCCTACATTTAACGTGATGGGGCAGCAAAGAGCTTACTCCTTGGGAGAATGGTAATAGCATTTATCAAGTAACGTGTTTCAGGTAAACACTTTGTAAACATTATTTCATTCTCTTAGGCTATGGTAAATAGGATTTTGTAGGAAAGCTGCAATAAACTACTTAAATTTTTTAGACAAAACCTGGCTTTCCTTGTAACAAAATCTCTGAAACAATCTGTACACGTACTTTTTATTTATTTATTTATTTATTTTTGGCTGCGTGGGTCTTCGTTGCTGTGCACGAGCTTTCTCTAGTTGCGGCGAGCAGGGGCAACTGTTCATTGCGGCGCACATGCTTCTCCGCGCGAGCTCTAGAGTGCAGGCTCAGTAGTTGTGGCGCACAGGCTCCGAGGCACGTGGGATCTTGCCGGACAGGATCTTCCCGTGTCCTGCACTGGCAGGCGGGTTCTTAACCACCTCACCACCAGGGAAGTCCCTTCACTTTCTTTTTGAACAATGGTTATATAACTAAATATGTAAATGTACTGGGAAATACCTATTGGGGTAATTTTACAAAAATAGCAAGTAATCAAAGGATCCTCCCTGTAATTTATCTGCCTTGAAAGTCAGTATTTTGTGGAAGTCGGATAAATTTGTAGAAATGGTAGAATTAAACGACTAATACAATAGTTGTAGCTCCCGCCTGCCATACACACACCTACACGCATACTTTTTAAGAGGAGCAGAGAGATGGTGACACTCTTGGCTTTAGGGAAATATGGTCCAAAGGTTTTCTTATTTTCACTCTGTCCATCCTCCTCCTATCTTGAGAGCCCCATTAGCGTAAGGAGAACAGATGCTCCTGAGTTCTGGAGATAGTCCGTATTTTTGAAACTTGAACGCTTGAGACCACAGTCTTCTATAAACATCCTCAGTTTTTGAGAACAACCTGGGCCTCCAGCACATGACCAATGCAAATAAAAGATTAGACAAGGTGTTCCATAGCCCATCCACAGAGTGATAAATATTTTGAGTTGTGGGGGCAAAGCAGCTTTCAGTACACAAGGTCATTTCCCCTCCTTTTTGTACTCCAAAATAGTCAAGCTATCTGTCATTTGGGGAAGAAGGTAATCACTATCTGTTAACTCTAAGTAAACATGCTGAAGGTGTGTTTACATTGGTTATTCTGAGTGCTCAAGTTATCAACCAGTATATAATATGGTGCAGTAGGTCTACCTTCCACAATGTGATCTCCTTCTATTTGACATATTTTGCCAGCTGGCAGTTACCACCACTGGAAGAAACTTCCCTGAAGATGTCATCCCCAGAGACCAGTACCCACCTTGAGTCTTTTGTTTGTTTGTTTGTTTGTTTATGGCTGCATTGGGTCTTTGTTGCTGTGCTCGGGCTTCCTCTAGTTTTGGCGAGCAGGGGCTATTCTTCATTGTGGTGCACGGGCTTCTCATTGTGGTGGCTTCTCTAGTTGCAGGACACAGGCTCTAGGCACACGGGCTTCAGTAGTTTCAGCACATGGGCTCAGTAGTTGTGGCTTGTAGGCTCTAGAGAGCAGGCTCAGTAGTTGTAGCGCACGGGCTTAGTTGCTCCGCAGCATATGGGATATTCCCAGACCAGGGATCAAACCCGTGTCCCCTGCATTGGCAGGTGGATTCTTAACCACTGCGCCACCAGGGAAGTCCCACCTCTGGAGTCTTGACTGAAGCCTTCACTGTTTCTAGCAATACCCTAGGAGTGGTATTCTGAAAGGGAAATGGCCAGACCCTCAGGAGGCTTAAGATCCATCTGCCCATCCTGTGTAGCTCTATCCCTGTGAATTCCTACCCTAGGCTACCACAGACCTCCCCCACCTTTGGCCTCCACCCCACCCCATATCCAGGGCATTATGCAGGACCACACGCTCAGAAACACCCCATGCTTGGTTTAATACTCTCCTATTGCCATCTTGAAATTCCTAATAAGTTTATCTTTGAACTCATGTTTTGTAGTGCATTTGGATGGGACAATAGAGTATGCATGTGAGCAGAAGAGAGGCGCAATGGGTGTCCACTGTTCCTTGCCACCCCATTCACATATAGCTTTCTTAGGGCCCCATAAGCACAGAATTCTGGTGGACCCAAAAGGCATTGGAGTTCAGTGAAACAAAGCAAGTGAGTATAAGGTTTGTTACATCTACAACTGAGTAACTGGGGGTGCTGATAGCTCTGAGAGGCCATGCTTTCCACTGGAACCAGAACTTGCTTCAAACGCAGAAAGAAGGCAGTGGAGTTCTAGGAAGCACAAATGATCAAGGAACCCTATTGCATCCTTTCTTGCGTTACTTCCCCATATTAGCCAACAGCCTAGGCCAAAACATTTCTTTTGTCCTTTCAGCCCTTATTTACTCCTCAGTAAGTCAAAGGTAGAGACTGTTGGTTGAATGTGTGTATCAAGAAATGAAATAATAATCGTTAAGTTAGTTTTCTGCAGTCTTTTCCACTGCTCTGGTGAGAACAAAATATATATGCATGTAGGAGCTGCAACATAGAAATTGTGTCATTTTGGTGATTTCACATAGGAGTTAAATACTCATATTTGTATTTCAAACTCTATTTGCATCTTACAATATAAAAATTAATTATAAAAGTCATGCTGACAACTTAAATTTTTAATTTTTCCTTACTTAAAATATTAGTTATGATTATTGACTATCTAAATTAAACACCATAAGTCAAGAGAGAGAGACCAGAAGAAAGGGAAAAGGCTTTATATTTTGGTACCTTTAGCTCCATCCATTTTTTTTCTACTTTTTGAATAAGAGGCCCCAGAAATTATGTAGCCAGCTTTGAACCCCCCACCCCACCCCCCCAAAGAATCCCAACAGCCCTGCTCCGGAGATGGTGGATCAGGGAAAGACTCCACACCTGACCCCACTGTCTTCACTGACAGGGTTAGGTCAGGAGAGGTGAGAGAGTATCTCTGCCCCATGGACCAGGCATCCAAGGCTGCTGCAGTGCCCAGCTGCCCTCAGGCAGGAGCTGCATTTCCTGTAGTAAACACACTGGCTTCTGCTCATGGAGGTAGGAAGTGGGGGAGGAAGGAAGTCCGTATTCTGCTGCTGGGGCACATTTTCCCATGGAAACAATGCTGTAGGTCACAGTTCTCATCCTCTCATAATCAAGCTGCTTGTGGCCTAAATGGGCTTCTAACAGTCAGCCTGAGGACCTACCAGTATTTGTCACATTGTTTCTCTGGGGAAAATGCATTTTCAGTTTCAAACAACTAAGAAGTCAACTTTTGGGAACATAACTCAGTCATACAGGAACTATCTTTATTTTCTTAGCTCAGGAGAAATGCTGAGAACACAGAGAAGGATGGTGTCTGTAAGACCCAGATAAACAACTCAACATTAACGAGAAGGTTAGTAATAGTAATAACTTCACTTTATTCTCTGGGTGGTATGAAGAGTCCAGTCCTAAAGATTTGCAGCTTGAAGAACTTGATTGCAGGTTCACCATGGTTGATTGGTCTCTAGCAACCAACACATACCAACCAAACCCAAGAGACTGCACTATAAACCAGATGCCAATTCATAAAGAACACAAGAAAAGCTGTGCTGAGTTGGACAAAAGATTCGTCTGGTCTGGTATTCTCTGACAATGGCTGTGAATTCTATGTGTTACTGTAAACTCTAGTGTGGGGCATAGTATCTGAATATAGTGTCCTCCCAATAAAATGTTTGTTGAAAACGAAGTGTTTTTGAATATTATAATTGACCTCTATGACATAAACTTCAGAAAGGTAAATAAGAGTTTCCTCCAAATATCCACTTATTTACTCCTTTTTTTTTTTTTTTTTTGCAGTACGCGGGCCTCTCACTGTTGTGGCCTCTCCCCTTGCGGAGCACAGGCTCCGGACGTGCAGGCTCAGCGGCCATGGCTCACGGGCCTAGCCACTCCGCGGCATGTGGGATCTTCCCGGACCGGGGCACGAACCCATGTTCCCTGCATCGGCAGGCGGACTCAACAACTGCGCCACCAGGGAAGCCCTTTACTCCTATTTTTAAAGCAACTTTCTTCTTAGGGAATCTGTTTGATTATTTTAGTTGCTCTTTTCTCTCACCTGGTATACTGACTAGGCTCTTTTTTAAGGTTTTGGGGCAGAATTAGATGCTTGACCCCAGGTATAGCTTCATTATCATTTTGTTGAATATAGGACAAAACAGTGCTTTCAGTTTTGTTTTCCATGTTTTTAGCAAGGAGGCTAAGAACTTGGAAATTATTGCTATATGACTTTAAGAAACAGTCAACAATAACTCATGGTTCTTTTTCTTGAAATAAAACATAGCTCCAAGCTCATCTTTCAAGTGTCCTTCAGACTAACAACCTAAATGCATTATCCAAAATCAGTACAGAATGAAACTAATTTGCCATACTTCTGTCCACTCACATAGCCTTGTTTATTTATCTTCAATTTAGATTGATCTGCTTGGTGTTTACTACTCTGGAAAGCTTAAGGACACCTCAGCCTAGTGACTTTTCTTTTTTTTTTTGCGTTATGCGGGCCTCTCACTGTTGTGGCCTCTCCCATTGCGGAGCACAGACTCTGGACACGCAGGCTCAGCAGCCATGGCCCATGGGCCCAGCCGCTCCACGGCATGTGGGATCCTCCCGGACCGGGGCATGAACCCGTGTCCCCTGCATCGGCAGGCGGACTCTCAACCACTGCGCCACCAGGGAAGCCCCTGTGACTTTTCTTATATGAGCCCACTTTCAAACAGTCTATGAAAAGTTTTAAGTAAGTCCCCTAGCAGTAATCCTTGAGGACTCTACTCTGAAATCAGAAAAATCCATCTGGTATTGGGGAACCAACAGTAGTCAGCAGACCTGCATACTGGCACCAGTTCTGCCACTTGTTAGGGTACAGGCAAGTCATTTAATCTTATCATAAAAATGCCTCTCCTCCCTTGCAGGTTTGTTCCAAGGATTTCATGAGATAATGTGTGTGAAAGCACTCTGAAAATGCTAAACGACTGTATAAATAAGTGGTGCTATTAATATCTCCACCCAGAAGCTTGCCTGTTTAAACCACGGTTTCCTAAAGTTAAGGCAGCTCTCTCTTTCATTCAATTCATTCCACAGATATTCTTTAAGTGCCTACTTTACCCAACATAGAACTTTGTCCCCATTTTCTGAGTAACTTAGTTAAGTAGGGCTTTTCTTCAACGTTTAGTATGTAAATTTGTAAACACTTTTTTTTTTTTTAAATGTAGCTTTCACTGTTTCTATGCTTATTTATCCCTCAAAGAATTGTGGTCAAATAGTGAAACATGAGACATGCCGTAGCATGCTGCAAAGGTAGAAGGCCAGAAGAGTCTCTGCCTGCATCTCCCACAGAAAACAGGAGTGTCTTCTATGCAGCCCAGGAGAGACGAAGGGAAAGTTCAGACAGGGTATAGCTGATGGCATAGTGAGAAGGGGAGGAGGAGGAACTGTATATAACTTCTCAGATCCCAACAATCAGTATTATAAGAAATAGATTTACTTACATGAAAGCAGCTTACGGAAATCTCCTTTAGCTGGTGGCCCATTCAGCAAAGAAAAATTTCTTCCAGTTTTAGAAGCTTCTGAAGGTTTATAAATACTGTTTCCAAAGGAAATATAAAAGGCAAGTGATTCTTGGAGAAGAGGAAAAAAGACAGATTTAAAAAAATGATTTAGCTGTACAGCAGGTTATGAAGGAGGGAAAAGGAAGAGATTAAAATGATTCTTTCCCTCCTCCCTCTGTGACTCAGAGATTAATTTTAAAAATAATCTTCATCCCAGTATGGGAAGCTGAGCAAAGACTCACATCTTCACATTCCAAGTTCCATGATGGCCTTGGAGAGGAAAGGAGCAAAAGGAAGAGGGAGATAGGAAACAGTAACAATTAAAGATAATCTGGAAGAGGCTTTACCTACTCAGAAGAGGTGAGATGAAATTAAAGGCAGGTCTAGCTGTGATGAAATAGGCATTTTCTGTTATCGCCCTATTCTGAAGTATGTTGTATCAGCAAGGATGAAGCCTCAACTTGTCTTTTCATTCTTACCTCCCACTAACTCTTCTGGTGATCCATATTTTACTCATTCAAATGAATTTTCATCTTTCAACACCATTCCTCTTTCTTTGTAGCAGCAACAGAAGGCTTTTTTCTAGGTGTTTCCTAAGTCACATTTAATTTATGTAAGCATGTTCATTTTTTTAAAGTTTTTTTAAATTTTGAAAGTATTAAAACTTACAGAAAAGTTGTACACATAGCATAATGAACTTTTTTTTAACTGACTAATTTGAGAGTAAGTTGCTGGCATGACATCTGTGGTGGAAATTGAGATGCATTGACCAGATACCCTTCATGGAAGGACTTGTTGCTCAACTGTGAGGTCAACAAGCATCTGTCCACTGTCATTCCCTTCAGGGTTGGCCTCATCTGCAGAGAGCTACCTTGCCCAAGGAGATGCCCCTTTCCCAGGTGGCCCAAATCCAAGGACTGATCAAGGGAAGGATAGAGCGGCCTGGCTATTTTGGCCCTGTGCAGGGCAACTTCAATGGGCCATTTCTGCTCAAGAGCTCCCAATGGGGTTAGTTGAGTTTATCAGCCTGTATCTCAGATCAACATCTTCCTCTGCCCAATTCTGTTTTCTTTCCTCCAACCCATAGACATGGATCTCAAGAGCTCGCCTTCATAATTATCCTGAACACTAAAGTCTGTCTCAGAGTCTGCTTCCTGGAAAACCCAAACTGCCACAGTTGGAGCCAGGAGAGATCAAGAAAGCAGATGATAAGATGGGGTTTTGAAGCTGGATCACTACCCGGCTGGTATGAGGACCTCATCACTGGTGATGGATGGAGCACGGATAGTCCTTGGCATAAGGTAACAGTACAGTTACTAACACTTTCACCAGTGGTGAATTGGGATAGTATACTAGTGAAAGAGAATGTATTAGTTGATACCATATATGGAGAAAATAGTAACTATAAGGACAGTGGGATTGGATGGTTATTGCTTAGCTCTATTAAAGCTCTAGGAGAAGAAAACAAAAAGCTAAGAGAGTGGCTAACAGGCAACTGAAAGCCAAGTATGAAAGCCAGAGGGTCTCTTTGGTAAAGAGGCTTTCATAACCTGCAGAGGGAGTGCAGAGAAGGCTGAGGACCAGACCACACTAAATCATCAGTGTGGCCAAGCTCCAAAGAAGGTTAAACTACTAATAAACTAGGTCTCCTAATCCAAGGACAGGGCTGTTGTTGGGAAAGAATGAGACCCTGACACATGGGATGGAGACATTTGAATTGATGCCCCCCAATATCTTATATTCCCAGGTTCCTTTTGATCCTCTGAGCCTGCAGAAGTGAGCCACCCTTTTCTACTAAGAGCCATACACGCCCCTAACTTGAGACAATGCCAGGGCCTCTTCCTGCAATACAACATGTGTCTCCTCAGGATCGTCCCCCACCAATCCTCCTGTCCACTAAATCTATAACTAGGGTTAAGTGGCAGCATAATCCAGCTGGGGGCATGCTAGGCCTGAGAGGGGAGGAAAGAAACCATATCCCAAAGGAGTGAAAAGATTTAACCAGCATGGATTGCAGGAGGTGGGGGAATACACATGGGACTAGATTCTGAGGGTACTTGATCAAGGGGGATAGAACATAAGATTCAAAAACAATTTGGGTACATTCTCCCAAAATATAAGATTTATACTCTGTCAAAAGACCCCAGGAATTGGTGCAAACTTACTAGTAAGATGGCTCCTATGAAGCATGGAAAAAGTGATGACCCATGCTAAGAGATATCAAAATGCCATAAATGTCTTGGCAGATGGTAGAGGAAAGGATTAAAACACTAAGGGAAATCAAAAATAATAAAATACCTAGGAGTAAATTTAATAAGACATATACATTGAAGACTACAAAACTTTGTTGAAGGAAATGGAAGAAGACCTAAATTAATGGAAAGATATTCCATGTTCATTTATTGGAAGATTAATCTCCAAATTGATCTGTAGATTCAAGGTAATCCCTATCAAAATCCCAGCTGGCTGTTTTGCAGAAATTAACAAACGGATCCAAAAATTCATATGGAAATGTCAGGGACCTCGAAAACCAAAACAATTTTGAAAAAGAACAAAGGTGGAGGGTTCAATTCCCAGTTTCAAAACTGACTACAAAGCTATAAAAACAGTGTGGTACTGGTATAAGGATAGACATGTAGATCAAGGGAATAGAATTGAGGGTCCAGAAATAAACCTACACATTTATGGGCAGTGGATTTTCAACAAGAATGCCAAAAAAATACTATGAAGAAAGAATCGTTTTTTCCAGCAAATGGTGCTATCCACATGCAAAAGAAAGAGTTTGGACACTTATCTCCCAAAATACACAAAAATTAACTTAAAATGAATCATAGTCTTAAATGTAAGAGCTAACACTGTAAAACTCTTAGAAAAAAGTAAGTGTGAATTTTTGTGACCTTGTATCAGGCAATGGTTTGTTAGACATGACACAAAACACAGTCAACCAAAGTTGCACTTCATCAAAATTAAAAGCTTTTGTGCTTCAAAGGACACCACCAAGAAAGTCAAAGACAACCTACAGAATTGGAGAAAATATTTGCAAATCATATTCTGATAACAGTCTAGAATCCAGAATTTATATATATATATGTAAACTTAACAGTAATGACAAATAACCCAATTTTAAAATAGACAAAAGATTTGAATAGTCATTTCTTTTTTTTTGAATAGTCATTTCTTTAAAAAAGATATACAGATGGATAACAAGCATATGAAAATATGTTCAATATCAGTAGTCATTACAGAAATGTAAATCAAAACCACAATAAGATACCACTTCACACCAATAGAATGACTATAATAAAAAATTTTTGAAAAGAAAGAAAAAGAAGTGTTGGTGAGGTTGTGGGGAAATTGGAACCCTCATACATTGCTGCTGGGAAGGTAAAATGGTGCAGCCAATTTGGAAAACGGTGTGACAACTGCTGAAAAAGTTAAGCATAAAGTTACCATTTGACCCAGCAATTCCACTCCTATGTATATTCCCCAAAGAAATGAAAACATAACGGCCACACAAAAATTTGTACACAAATGTTTAAGGGAGCATTATTCATAATAACCAAAAGGGGGAAACAACCCAAATGTTCATCAACTGATGAATGGGTAAATGAAATTTGCTATACCTGTACAATGGAATACTGTTCAGTTACAAAAAGGAATGAGAGGGCTTCCCTGGTGGCGCAGTGGTTGGGAGTCTGCCTGTCGATGCAGGGGGCACAGGTTCGTGCCCCGGTCCGGGAGGATCCCGCGTGCCATGGAGCGACTGGGCCCGTGGGCCATGGCCGCTGAGCCTGTGCGTCCCGCAATGGGAGAGGCTGCAACGGTGAGGGGCCCACGTGCCGCAAAAAAAAAAAAAGGAATGAGACTGATATATGCTACAACATGGGTGAACCTTGAAAACATTATGCTAAGTGAGAGAAGGCAGACAAAATGCCACACATATTGTGTGCTTCCATTTAATGATATGTCCAGAGTAGGCAAATTCATAGAGACATAAAGTAAATTAGTGGTTTCCAGGGGCTGTCAGTAGGGAGAATAAGGAATGACTGCTAACTGACACAGGGTTTCATTTTGGGGTGATGAAACTACTCTAAAATTGTTTGTGGTGATGGTTGCCCAACCTTGTGAACATACTAAAAACCTATAAGTTGTGCACTTCAAAATGGTGAATTTTATGTATGTAATACTATCGCAATTTTTGAAAAAGGACACAGGGAAGTGGGCATGTTGGTATAGCTATACTATGTCAGGCCAGAAAACCCACCAGATGACTCTTCCATAGGAGGACCTGGAGGATACACCATCTACCAAAACAATAAAGAATGTGCTGGTGAAAGGGCACCAGAATCACTATGAAGTTCAGTAGCGGCTCTCTTTTGCAGGCTGGACTGATGATGGTAGGCGATGCTGTTATAAAACTGACTTCCTTATTAGCAATGGAGTTAATACAACCCAGAAATAATTGAACCAGGTGGCGTCACACACGTGTCAGAAACCATGTGGATGCAATTATGATAATAAGCAGCAAGATCAAAGTGGCAACCAGGGGCCCCTGACCTGCAGAGTTATGGAGATAATTAATAAAACATTGTGTCACTTGCTGAAAAATAGATGGGCAGCCAATAAGGGTACTAATCGGTTTGTACAAGCAAAAGAAAACAAAGAGGGTGTAGGGAATGGAACTATTTGGGAGCAAAGTTTTTGAATAGTATTGAAATTAAGTTGGTATTAATCTGAACAACATTGTTATAAATTAAGATGTTAATCATAATCCCAGCAACCACTAATAACTCAAATATATATATGACAGGGAAATTAAAATGTTACATTGGAAAATATCTTTTTAACACAAAAGATGGCAAAATATAGGAATAGAGGAGCAAAAAAGCTATGGCATATGGAAAAGAAGGCAAAATGGCAGTTGTAAATCCTTCAATATAAAATGACTCAGCCAGTTGATTCCTCCTTGGTCAATGACCACACCATTTCTGGCACAATGGATACTTGAAGAAAGTGGCCATGTGGCAGACATTGAGGCTATCCTGGGCCCATTAGCATGGGTTCCCACTTATCAGTTATCGCCTCTGCCAAGTGTCTACCTTGACAGCAAAAGAGATCAATGCTGAGCTCCTGATATGGCACCATTCCTCAAGGAGCCCAACCAACAAGTTGGTGGCAAGTTGACTGAAAGGTAGAATGTTTCGTTCTGACAGGAATGGACAAATATTCTGGGTAAGGATTTTTTTTTTTTTTTTTTTTAGCGGTACGCGGGCCTCTCACTGTTGCGGCCTCTCCCGTTGTGGAGCACAGGCTTTGGACGCGCAGGCTCAGCAGCCATGGCTCACGGGCCCAGCCGCTCCGCGGCATGTGGGATCTTCCCAGACCGGGGCACGAACCCGTGTCCCCTGCGTCGGCAGGCGGACTCTCAACCACTGTGCCACCAGGGAAGCCCTGGGTAAGGATTTAAAAGTCTTATCTTCAGGCCTCACTCTGGGCTTAAACAATATTTGATCCACCAGCAGAGGACTTCACATAACATTGCATCAGACCAGGGGACCCAATTTACAGTAAAAAGATGTGAGAGTGGACCCATGACAATGGTATCTGCTGGTTGTATCACTTACTGCAACACCCTGAAGCTTCTGGCCTGACAGAGTATTGGGGTGCCATGCTGAAGGTATGGCTGACGTGTTAGCTGAGATGCAATGCTCTGTGAGTGCCATCCCCCTGGATACATTAAACACATTGAATCAAAGATCTTTATTTGGTGCTGTGTCCCCAACAGGAAGAATACATGGGTCTGAGAAGCAAACTATGGAAGTACGAATAAACCTGCTTATCATTATTCCTAATGACCCAATGGGAAATTTATGCTTCCTGTTCCTGCGATTCAGAACCCTGCAGGGTCAGAGGACCTTGCTTCTAAAAGGGGAATATTTCCACCCAAGGATACAGCAAAAGTCCCTTTGAACTACTAGCTTAAACTTCTGCTGGGCACTTTGGGCTCCTAGTATCCAGGGATGAGTGGGCTGGAAGTAGAGGAATCATCTTAGCAGGGGTATTAACCCTGATCATCAGAAGGACTTAGGTCTGTTGTTATACGATAAGGGTAGGGAAGACTGTTTTAGCACTCGCATGATCTACTTGTGTGCCTCTTGTTATTCTCTTGCCTAGTTGCAATAGTAAATGGATAATGCAGCAAGGACCTGGCGACCAGGAACCCAGACCTCTCTGGGATGTGAATCTAGATCATGACGCCATAAGTCACTGAGGCCAAGAGGAGTGGTAGCTGAGAATGAGAGGAATTTAGAAAGGATGGTTGAGAAAGGAGGCTGTAAGTTTCAATTGCAGCCCCAAGACCAGCTGCAGCAGAGAGGGCTATCGTTTGTTTGTCCTACAAGCCTTCCTCTTCTAAGTTTCCCCAGGAGGAGAGGCTCATCAGAAACCTGAAGAAGCTACTCCTCAATGCGTATGAACAATTAGATCCGGGAGCCGCACAGAGAACGAACGTGGAGATGACCCACTGAGATTTCCCTTTGCAGAGGGACTTCTTGTCCCAGCTACTTGGGGCACTGTCAGACAGCCTTTAGGCTTTTGGCAGCAGAGAGCTGCCTTATCAGAGCTCACACCCCTTTGGAGACAGCTTACATCCATTAACTGATCAAGGCGTGGTTTTAAAGCCCAGCCATTTCAGCCTGGTTTGGCACAATGCTGAAGGACCGTTTCAGCCCCAAAGCTCCTCATGGGGTCAGTTCAGGCTACTGGGCTTTCCTTATATGCAGCCTGCTTTTCCTTCCGTCTAAGCCTGCTTCCTTCTCTTCTATTCCACAGGTGTCGATCCCAAAGGCACTCCCTGATAAACATCCTGGACACTAAACTCTGACTCAGAGTCTTCTTCCTGCAGAGCCTGAACTGTGAAAATGCCCTGTTATCACAAATACTTTTAGTATGTATATTTTACTAGTGAATATTCATCTAGATAACCCCAGTACAATATCGAAATCAGGAATTTAACATTGATATGTTACTGTATGATCCTCATACCCCATTCAAATTTTGTCAATGGTCACAGTAATGTCCTCTGCCCAGAAATTGTGCGTTGTATTTAGCTGTCTCTTCAGTCTTCAATTTTGAACGGTTCCCTAGTCTTTGCTTTACTTTCATGACCTTGATACTCTTTAAGATTACGGCCACTTATTTTTGTAGAATGTCCCTCAGTCTGGGTTTGTCTGAGGTTTTGTGATGACTAAATATAGGTTATCTTTGGTGGAACGATTAGAGAAGTGATGCCATGTTCTCACTGTATCCTATTAGGTGGCACATGACTTCAGTTTGTCGTGTCACTGGTGATGCTAACTTGATTAAGGTGGCATCTGCCTTGTAATTAAGTATTTTGTGGGGAAGTACTTTGAGGCTATGTAAATATCCCATTCTTCATAATACTTCCTAGTTATTCTTTTTAAAATTTATTAGCCAAGGAATTCCTATTTTATTCAGTGGACAGTAACCCATGACTGTCGTTATTTTGACACTTAGACTGTTCCACATTTGGTCACTGGGAGCCTCTTCAAGTTGGCTTCTTTATTCTCTTAACATAACTCCATCATTCTTTTGCACTTCCTTGCTTGCTGCATGAGATAGTCCAAGCTTATTTTGTACTTTTCCTGCTCCAGCCCTGGAATCAGCCATTTCTCCAAGGAGCTCTGGTTCCTTCTGGCAGAGAATGGCATTCAGAAACTAAGATCTTGGCGTTAGATGTGCTCATTGCTATTGAGGTATCAACTGTTCTTAGGCCCTTTCAGCAGACAGATCTAGGGAATATATGAAATATATGTATGTATATGTATATATGTATTTATGTATATAAATTTACATTTATGTTTACACAAACACATTTTACATCTATATTTCTATATCTATATATATTCAAAATCATGAGTTCACGCTGATACCTCCAATTTCAATCCAATACCAACTAGTTCATTCTAGTTTTTTCATTATTCATATATGTAACTACCATCTCTACCAGTAACAAATGTAACTCCCATTATCCTTAGTATGACTATTATATTTCATCAATCCTTCTGTGCATAAATAATCTCCTGTGATTACCCCTTCCCCCTGTGTGGATACCTCCTCACCTTGCACTGGGCTGCTGCTCTGCCTTGGGCTCCAATGCTTGGGCTTGCTTGGGCTCCAATGCCCCAAGCTGGACCATCCCCTGCACAGTCACCTTCCTCACCCTGGTCTGACTCTGACACCCTGTGCCAGATGGCCTTCCTTCAATGGATGGCCTCCTTACCCAGCTTGATCTCTGCACCCACACTAGGCCTCCTTTCTTCCTCTCCCTTCCCCCTTCCCCATGTGGATAGCTATCTTACCCTCATTGGGTTCCAACGCCTGGCAACCACAGGCTAACCCTCTGCAGGGACTCCATTCTCACTATGCTCAGGATACCACACCGGTCTCCCTCTCCGTGGGGGGGACACGCTCCTCATCCCAGTCAGGCCACCCTCCACACAGATGCCCTTCTCACCTGTCTTGGGCTTTGACACCTGCACCTGGCTGACCTTTTACCCAGATGCCCTCCTCACACCTTTCAGCCACCACAGTTCCACACCCCCACCAAGGACACCAACCTTGCTTGGCTCCATGAATTGGCTTTTGGCCTGATTTGTACAGAAAGGAGAGGGAAGAGGATGGGAAGGTAGAGGAAGAAGTGGCAGACCATTAATTCATTCTTTGAAGTTCATTTTTTTAAAGTTTTATTCTATTTATTTATTTTTTGGCCATGCCGCGTGGCTTGTGGGATCTTAGTTCCCCGACCGGAGGTTGAACTGCACCCTCAGCAGTGAATGCATGGAGTCCTAACCACTGGGCCACCAGGGAATTCCCTAAAGTTCATTTTTAATAGAATCATTTTTCTGATATTCACTTCCAGTTTGGTTTGGGGCTCGATTTATTTCTTTTTTTCTTTTTCTTTTTTCTGACTAGATTTATTTCTGACGTCATGTCTGTTAAATTCATGTTTGCCAAAAGAGCCAAAGCTGCCTGCTCAGCCCATTCCTTATCTGTGATGGCCACCATCTCCTCTACCAGAACAAGATGGCTCACACAGGTCAATACACAACAGGTTGCTCACCATTCTTTTCAGTGGGGTTTTTGGGATAATATAGATATGGTTGTGCATATTTAGAAAAAGGGTATCTTGCTTTAATACTTCCAATTTCTTTTCCCTGTTTCCTTTTTTTCTCTTCCTATCAAAACTGTTAATCTTGCTAGGTCAGTTTAAATAGAACCTCAGTTGCCTCTAAATTTCCTAGACTTTTTCCCATAGGAAGATACTTCAAAGGTATCTCCAGATCCCAATAAGAATGGATTATTTGCTATTCTTCAAATATGCCCTCGGCTGTTCTACGTGTGAGCCTTTATTCATGCTGGTGCTTCTGCCTGGTCTGTCATCTCATGGCTTCTCCAAAGGTCAAAGCCCTACATCCTGCAAAGTACACTTCATGTGCTACCTCCTACCAAAGTCTTTGTAAATATCCCCACCTCTGGACCCCAACAGAACTTTGTATGTATTTATGACATAGATCCTGTTCTGACATATTATCATTGCTGGGAGACAGGAAACTTGTTCCTTAGGTACAGGTACCATTCTTTTTCATTTATTTTCTCCCTGGAGGCCTTGCACATAGTAGAGACTACACATGTTTGTTGGACTGAAACATAATCAAGGTTTCTATACTTTATATTAATTTTTCTTTTTACATAGTATACTCTTCAAAACAATTAAACTCCCTAGTAGTTTTTTCTGGCATGAGACCTAAATTTTTTCCCTCATAGAAGAGAATGATATTTAGTTTTACCATCCAAAGGACAAGAAAGTTAATGTGTTTATCTTTTTCCAATATGATGCAATAGGTTGTATTAGTATACCAAGAGGTACAATCTAATCTCAAAGCAAATTCATATTTGCCTATGCAAGCCTATATTTTTGTCCTGCCCAAATGGTACACCATTTTGACTTTTGAAATTATTAAATATTGACATTGTCCTAGAACATATGCATTACTTTGCATAGTGAATAAAATCATATTTTCACCTGCAGAGAGATGGCCTCAATTCCTCACTCCCCACAGGAATTATGTAACTACAGTAGGAGACCGACCTGCTTCTTTTGTGTTGGTCTTAGCCTGGATTCTCATAATCTGTTCCGAAGTAGGGCAGTATCAAAAATCTAGGCTGCTTTGTCATATTTTTTTCTCCATTTAACTGTTTATTGCAAGGCCAATCATTAGATTGTAAACTCTTTGACTTGGAGTTGTCTTCCAAGTCTTTTGTATCCTTCTTTTGTAGGAGATGATAGCATACTGTAGATGTGCAATGAATGATTTCACCAAATTAGTCTTAGAGTGCTTGACTTCACTGGGCCGTCACTTCTAAGCTTGTTGTGTTCAGAAGCCAAAAATACGGACTTTTAGTGTTCTTCTCCTGCAAGTTCTTACTGCTTTTAGACCTCTGTTTATCCCTAGTGGCCTGATAGCTATTGCACCAAGTTTTTAGAGTTGGAAGTTTAATGAATTTTAAGACTCTCTCTCTATGTCATGCCTTGAAATTGGAAGAACTGAGTAGAGAAAGAAGGGTTGGGGACCATGAAGAGCTTTCCTGCTTAGAAAGAGAACTCCTTCTGACAGGTGTCTGTGGTAGGCTGAGTTATGGCTCCCCCAAAATGTCCATGTCCTAATCCCCGGACTCTGTGGATATTACCTTGTATGGCAAACAAACAAACAACCAAAAAATTCCAAGACTTTGCAGGTATGACTGAGGATTTTAAAATGGGGAGATTATTCTGGATTATCTGAGCGGGACCTAAATGCAATTCCATGCATCCTTAGAATAGGATAACAGGAGATGTGACACATAGGAGAGAAGGCAATATGACTATGGAGGCAGAGACTGGAGTGATGTGGCCACAAGCCAAGAGGTGCCAGCAGCCACTAGAAGCTGTAAGAGGCAAGAAACATGTTGTCCTACTGTCTCTGGAGGGAGCACAGCCCTGCTGGCATCTTTATTCAACCCAGTGAAACTGATGAACTTCTGGCCTCCAGCAATGTGAAAGGATAAATTTCTGTTGTTTTAAGCCATCAGGCTGTGTGGTAATTTGTTACAGCAGTTACAGGAAACTAATACAGTATCCTATATCTCAAATGTTTCTATATTTTCTTTTTACTGCTCCCCTTATTTAGCCTATATGTATGTATATATCCCATTTTGTTCTTTCTTTTCTTCCTGACAGATTTTTTCCTGTGGGTGTCCCTAAGAAAACAACTTTTCATACCCTTTTCAATTACTTAGATGTTGGGTTTCAAAACAATTTAATAAACATTTAGGGACCATCCACTGTGCCTCTAACATTGTTTAGAGACTTTGGGGGGACATAAAGAATAAACATAAACTCCACCCTCAAGTATCTGTAAATTAATTAAGAAACAGTTTACATAATGTTATGACCCAATGTGTGCTAAAGTACAAAGATAAATACCAAAGACAGGAAGTGCTGTAGAAATTCAGAAAAGTGAGTAACCTGTGAGGGGTATAGAGTAAATTGGGTGGGTTTTATTGAATAGGTGGATTTTGAAGGCCGGCATTTGGACAAAAGGAGAGGAGTTTAGATTTCATCCTCTGGGCAGTGATAATTCATCAAGAATTGCATCCCCACTGTTATTTCTTTTTGCAGTATGAAAGTAATCTAGGCTTTTCTTAAAACATTTCAGTGATATAAAAATTAGAATGTAAATATATCCCTATAATTCCACTACTCCTGGAGAAAAGCTTTGCTATCAACTTGACATATATTCTTCCAGATTTTTTTCTGTACATATGGTAATCTTGCTTATATAATTATTACAGAAATGGGATATGCTGTAAATATTCTTTTGCCACCTGTCATTAAAGACTTTTGAGCAAAATGAAAAGGAAAATCATATTGTAAGATGATTAATCTTACGGCAACATGTATGTAGATCTCCCTACTCTGTTCTAATTACAGTATGGACTGGACTTAGGGGAGAAATGGAAACAGAGAGAGAGAGAGAGAGAGAGAGAGAGAGAAAGAGAGAAGCTAATGGCTGTTACAATAATGTGGGCAAAAAAAATTAGGGTAATGGCTATGGCAGTAACTGACAAAGTAAGAGATTGGGAAATTTTTCTATTAAGAGTTAGGATATATATATATATATTTCCAGATCTTGGGCCACATAAATAAAAACTAACTACTCCTTTTAGCTTTGAGAGAGGGAAAAAGATGAAAGATTCCATTTATCCACATTTTAAGTTAGTCACATGCTCTGATTGTAGTAATAACAATCCCAAAGGGAAGAAATTGCTTTCTAAGCAGTGACAGCAGGGTTATGTATTTTATATATAATGATGTCTTTTGTGATTATGAAAGCATTATATAATTATAAAAGCATTTGTAGAAAACATGGAAAATATTGAAAAGTAAAACAAAGAATAAAATCACCCAGAACCCCATCACTCAGCCATAACCACCATGTACATTTTGGCGTATTTTCTTTCAGACGTTTTCCTGTGCAAAGGAATGCACATAAATGAAATTGAGGTAATACAGGATACTTCTCTGAAACATACAATTTTTACTTGGCAGTGTCATAAACATCCTCCCATGTCTTTAAATATTCTTTTAAAAATCTTTGTTTTGTCAAATTGGCATTTTTATTCATTTTTGTGTGGATTACAACAGTGGTGCAATTTTGTTGTAAAAAATGCAAACAAACACAGAAGTAAGTAAGGTAGAACATGAAAGTCTTCTCATAATCTCACCTCCGAGGGGTATAGAGATGTGCTGGAGTCTGCTCACACTGGCTCATTAAGCTAATTGTGTGCGTACATCAAGAGCTTGAAATCAGCCATGGCAGGAGTACTTACGCTGTGGAGATCGGCAAACACCACCTATCAATGATTATTTTTTCCCCCTGGAAAACTGGTTGTTAAACTTTTACCAGAACATCACTATGCTATATCCTCCTAGACATTTTCTGTATATTTAAATATATATTTACATAAACATAGAAAACATCCAATTTTCTTTTTCCCCCCAGCTTTATTGATATATAATTAATATATAACGTGTAACTTTAAACTGTATAAAGCAGTAATTTGGTACATGTGTATATTGCAAAATGACTACCACAATAATATTAGTTAACACATCCATCACCTCAAATAGTTACAATTTGTGTGTGTGTGTGTATGGTAAGCACACTTAAGATTTGCAATCTTTGCAGTTTTGAAATATACAATATGGTATTGGTTGTTTTTTGTTTTTTTTTTTTTGCGGTACGCAGACCTCTCCCTGTTGTGGCCTCTCCTGTTTCAGAGCACAGGCTCCGGATGCACAGGCTCAGCGGCCATGGCTTACGGACCCAGCCGCTCTGCGGCATGTGGGATCTTCCCAGACCAGGGCATGAACCCGTGTCCCTGCATCTCAACCACTGCACCACCAGGGAAGCCCACAATATGGTATTGTTAACTGTGGTCACCATGGGGGGTACATTACATACTCAGGACTTAACAAGTGGAATTTTGTACTTTTGACCATTCTCACCCACTCTCTCCTTGCTGTGTCCCCTCACCCCCAACCCTGGCAACCATCAATCTACTCTCTATGAGTTCAGGGTTTTTTTAGATTCCACATATAAGGAAGATCACACAGTATTTATCTTTCTCTGTCTGTCTTACCTCACTTGCATAATGCCCTCAAGTTTCATCCATGTTGTCTATAGCAGGATTTGCTTATTTTTTATAGCTAAATAATATTCCATTGTGCATTTTTCCACGTTTTCTTTATCCATTCATCCATTGATGAACACTTAGGTTGTTTCCATGTCTTGGCTATTGTAAATACAATGCAATGAATATGGGGGTACAGATATCTCTTTGAGATAGTGATTTCACTTCCTTCAGATACACACCCAGAAGTGGAATTGCTGGATCATATGGTAGTTTTATTTTAATTTTTTTTGAGACACCTCCATACTGTAGAAAACATCCAATTTTCCCATTGGCTTTGGCAATCCAACAATATATTATGCCCCTCTACTTCAAAACACATTCATCTACCTAATCCTTGCTACTTAGCACTTCACTCTGTGACTGCATTATAATTTATTTGAACAATTCTCCACTGATGGGTGTTTTGATTGGTTCCAATTTCTGGCTATTATAAACAAAGTTTCAGTGAATATTTTGTCCATATATATCTGTATATTTGTCAAATTATTTTCTTGGGATAAATTTCTAGGCAGGAGATGTTGAATCAAAGAGTATTCCACAATTTAGATAGATGATACCAAAGTCCCTTTAAACGGTTTCTTATTTTTATACTCCCTTCACTGGTGTATGACAATGCCCTGAAAAACATAATTTAAATGATTGCATAGTATTTCAGTTTATAAATGTCTGATAATTTATTTGATCAATTTCTTACTATGGTGTTTACAGTATTTCTCATTTCTATAAACAATGTTATAACAAACACCCTTGAAAATCTTCAGGTGAATCTCTTATTTTCCTAAGATAAATTCTTTGATATGGAAGAACTACAGAGTCAAAGGTAAGAATATTTTTATGACATTTTTGTACATATTATTAGCTTCAGGTCAGTATTTAGTACTTAAGTTTTTTTTTTTTAAGAATTTACTTGATGCTAAATAGAAAAAAATTTTTTTTCTAATGACTAATATTGTTTTTGGAAATAAAATCTTATGGCTCTTAAATAACCTTTAGGTTATTTTCCATTTAATTACTTCTTTGGGATTTTAGGCCCAGGATTCTACCCTATTCCCCCATCCAAATTTTGTTTCTGTGTTAAGTAGCAGGTTAAGTAGCAGATAAAAAATATAACATATACATGTGTGTTTGCATGTTGGAAAGTTAAATGTATCCATACATATATATGAATCATTTTTTTAAATTAATTAATTAATTTGTTTTTGGCTGCTTTGGGTCTTCGTTGCTGCGTGTGGGCTTTCTCTAGCTGCGGCAGGCGCTACTCTTTGTTGCAGTGCGCGGGCTTCTCATCATGGTGGCTTCTCTTGTTGTGGAGCACAGGCTCTAGGTATGTGGCCTTCAGTAGTTGTGGCACGTGGGCTCAGTAGTTATGGCTCGGGATCTCTAGAGTGCAGGCTCAGTAGTTGTGGCGCATGGGCTTAGCTGCTCTGCGGCATGTGGGATCTTCCCAGACCAGGGCTCAAACCCCTGTCCCCTGCACTGGCAGGCAGATTCCCAACCACTGCGCCACCAGGAAGTCTCTATATGAACCATTATTAACCTTACATAGTCGCACCCATTTAAGGTATGGGATTAACCCTACCTGTCATTTCCTTAATGAGTAACGAAATAAATTGCAGTCAAAGAAATGAAATCTTCACTGGACTCTTTAGGGAAATTTCATATTATGAAACCCAAGAAAAAAAATCTAAATTTCCCCAGAAGGTACCAGTTACTTTATTTAAATGTATCATTTTATCAGTAGATACATAAAAATCAGAGTGCTTATAGCTGAAAAATATTTCCTTAATGTTTGCCAGTCTTAAAAATACTGCTCTTTTTTTAATTGGGAAAAAAGAGAAAACAAATGGATATTTCTAAATATTTTTATAAGAAGTGTTTTGATTACTATCTAAAGTTAGTGTTTTTCAAATCTCTCCTTCACACCCCAAGTCAATTTTTTGTTAAGGAAAAATTGGTGAGGGTATATGTGGGTGTGTGTGTCTCATTTTGCAGAAGGAGGTCTCTTCAGGGTATACCATCACCACCTTGTGGCCTTTTGCCATATTACTGTTAAGGGGTTTAACACCATAATGCTCTTTTGCAATTGTAAGCATGAAATACAGTGTACCTCCTTTTGGTAATCCTTCTCTGGATTAGATGAAATAAACTGAGGGCCAGAAACTGCCTGCATGTAGGGTTCCCACCCTATGGTGAGATGATATCCCTGCATTTATGTTGTGTTTTCACATGGTGCTAAAACAACCAGTTGAGTAAGGAAATCTAGTGAAGAGATGTAATGAGCAGTTTTACTGTAAAGTGAAATGTTCAGTTATCTTTTGTGTTTTGTGTTTGCCGAATCTGTTTTAGTGATTCCTTCTGATTTGTAAAAATATTGGTTGGCACGGGAGCCTGTAAATCTCCTTTTTTCTCTCTTTGGTTATATTGTTGGAGTGTTTTCTCATTTTTGTTTCAACATTCCCCCCTACCTTTAGTACTATTTTATTATGTTCTTTTTTAAAAAATGTTTTTTTCATGCTTTTCTCTTGTAGATGATTCCTCCTTTCCCTTTGTCTCATTAATATATTTTTCCTTCTTTTCTCTCCTTCCTCATCCTGCTCATTTCCAGTTTCTTTGGTATCCTTGCTGCAGATCACTTTACTTATTCAGCGGCCTGTACTAACATCCACACCCACAACGCCCCCTCCCCCACTTGTGTCCTCCTTTCTTTGTTCCTTCTAATTCCTTCCCCCAGTAGCTGATGTTCCGGCTTTTCTAGTGCCGTGTGCACCGATCTCATCTGGTCTGCGGCTTAGGTCTTTTAAGGACACGGCTTCCTGGTAACCCTTAAACTTCCGGGAGGAACCTAAATCCTACCTATTCAAGGAAGCCAGTGCCTAAACCTAACCCTAGATTCAAGAGAAAAGGTTTCAAAAGGACAACCTTAGCTTCAGTACTAAGAAATAGTTAGTGACTCACTATCTTTCTTGTTCATTTTTCTCAACACAAGTGCCAATTTTCATAGGAAGTATACTGGGACATTTTCCAAGTTCATATTTGCCTGTCCAAACTCTCGTTTGCATAGGGAACAGTTATTCACTAGTTCTTTGGAGTTGACATTTGAATCTTATAAAAGTGAGTTAGATTAATGATACTGAGAAGAAAAAGATTGGCAAAAGGCTGTGCTATCATTTTGAAAAACAGCTGAAATTGTATTGTGAGATGTATATTTCTGTCTTTTCTTGTCCATCTTCCACCAAAATGCAAGCTTCTGAGAAAAGACACTTGGTCTATTTTGTTCTCTGTTGTATCTCCAGTGCCTAGAATAGCTTCTGGCACAGAGAAGGCACTTAAATCCTCATCGGATGAGTGAATGTATCAGGTAGTCTATTAGTTTTGTTTCCATCTCAGTCTGTTCTCTCACGGAGACTTCTGTCCTCTTGTTGCAATCTGGACCAGCATCCCTCTAGGCCTGCAGGCCTAACTATCATCTTGGTATCCTTCTCCCTGTGGCCAATCTTGGGTTTCCTGCCTCTAAACCTTTTCTATTCCTTGGTTTAGTCCTTCTTTTTTGGTGGACCACATTCATCAATTGTACAATTTTTGAATAACTCTTCCAATTGCTATTGCTGTGTAACAAACAACCTCAAAACTTAGTGGCACTCTTCCACAACACTTATTTATTATCTCCTGGTTTCTGTGAGATAGGAATGCAGGAAAGGCTCAGCTGGGCACTGGTGGCCTGCAGACTGGAGCTGGAACTGCAGGAGGTCTACAGAAGCTGAGGGCTGGTCATACATCTCTATGTAGTTTGTCTGCATGGGCTAGTTGGGCTTCTTCACAGCATGGCAGCCTCAGGACTGTTGGACTGCTTACATACAGGCTGGCTTCCACTGAATCTCATTATTCTTCCCTAGTACTAAATGATAGCTTGGGGAGAATAAGATTCTAGAATGGATTATTTTCTTTCAGGACTTCGTAAGCAATTCTCCATTGTTTTATAACTTTCAGAATTGTGGAATGTCATTAAATTCCAGATCCTCTATATGTCAGCTGATTTTTCTCTCTACAAGTGTTTAGAATAATCTCTTTATCACCAGTGTTCTGGAACTTCACGTGAATCAAGGAATAGATTTGATAAACTAACTGAAGTCTTGCTTGGTTGAATTTTAAGTTCCGCTCAATTTTATGTCCCGATAACTGGGTTTCCTCCCATTACTTCATTATTCTAGCTTGAATCATTCTGTCTGTCTTAGTCTATTCTCACTATTAATAACAAAATACCAAGACTGGGTAGCTTATAAATAACAGAAATTTATTTCTCACAGTTCTGGAGGCTGAGAGGTCCAAGATCAAATAGCCAACATGATTGCATTCTGGTGAGAGCCCTCTTCCTGGTTCATAGCCAGAGACTTCTCACTGTGTCCTCACATGGTAGAAAGGGCTGAAGAGTTCTGTGGGGTCTTTTAAAAATAAGACTACTAATCCTTTTTAAATTACCTAATCACCTCCTAAAGGTCCCACCTCCTAATACCATCACTTGAGCATTAGGATTTCAACATGAACTTTGGGGGACACAAACATTCAGACCATAGTACTAAGAAACCTTTCCTGACTAACTTCCAGGGATATTAATCATTTTCTGTTTCCCATTCTTCAGCACGTGAATATAGTTTATAATTTATTTCTAAAACTTTAATTCTTCAGATGTTTTAGAGATTTGTTTCATTTCTCCCAGGCTCTTCTGTATATATGAAAAAAAATCATGTTTGCTATTATTTTTATATCCCTATAGCACCCATTGCAGGGACTCAGTTAAGGCAGATAATTGAATGCTCTGCATCTTCCAAGAAATGAGCTGCCCCGTTGTTCACTTACTGCTGTAGAGAAAGACCTCGGGACTTCTCCTTCTCTTTAGTTCAGATCAATCTGCCCCTTCTAAAAGCTAGCTCCTTCCACAAAGTACTCAGAAATAAGCCACATGATCCTCCCATGGAGTAGCAGTTTACCATAAATGGAGTGAATTTGCAGTTAATGTATTGTTTAATCAAGCTGTTGTTTTTCCTCTAAGTCTTTATGTTATACAATTTTTTTGTTTTGTTTTGCGGTACGCGGGCCCCTCACTGTTGTGGCCTCTCCCGTTGTGGAGCACAGGCTCCAGACGCGCAAGCTCAGCGGCCATGGCTCACGGGCCCAGGCGCTCCGCGGCATGTGGGATCTTCCCGGACCGGGGCACGAACCTGTGTCCCCTGCATTGGCAGGCGGCCTGTCAACCATTGCGCCACCAGGGAAGCCCCCAAGATGTTATACAAATTTTTAAAACACATATTCCTGTTTTAAAACTTGGTGTAAGCATAGATTTCAGACATTTTAAAGATATTTAGTTACCTTATAAAAGTGTTTGTACACTAATTGTGTCGTGTTATACTCTATTGTGTTAATCAACCTAGTTGAATCTTTGTTTTTTGACTGGGGGTATTGATCACTATTTTGAGGATCTTATGAAGGCAGAACATGGGAAAAAGACAAACTCTCAAAAACTGGGAAAAATGATAAAGCTACCCTGGAGATGTTTTATCCAGTTACACACTTAACATGAAATTCTCCATCCCTGAGAGCAAAGCAAGAGATTATCTTAATACCCAAAGTTAAATTAGTAAAACACAAACCCAATAGGATAAACTTCTCCATCTCTGGTAGTAAATGAAAAGGTGATTTTAACACTCTAAACATCAATGATAGTGATCTGGGTGTAACCTCAAGCAAGCAGTACCAGAAAATGATTGTGATTGATTTAGTTGAAATCTATTTGAATGTATTATATCCTGTCTGAAGAAAGACAACTTGAAGAGCAGTGGTCAGCACAAAGTATAGCAAAAACAAAGAACCAGAAGTTATTTGTTTTGCACTATTCCTATGGGATAAACACATTAATTCTGCTAGTCAAGAATATGGTTAGGGTGATTCAGCAGGCCTCACTGTAATTCAATTTGTTAAGATTTAATCAATGCTTTTTTTTTTTTTTTTTGGCTGTGTTGGGTCTTTGTTGCTACGTGCAGGCTTTCTCTAGTTGCGGTGAGCGGGGGCTACTCTTCGTTGCAGTGCACAGGCTTCTCATTGCGGTGGCTTCTCTTGTTGCAGAGCACAGGCTCTAGGCGTGTGGGCTCAGTAGTTGTGGCTTGTGGGCTCTAGAGCACAGGCTTAGTAGTTGTGGTGCATGGGCTTAGTTGCTCCATGCATGTGGGATCTTCCTGGCCCAGGGATCGAACCTGTGTCCCCTGCATTGGCAGGCGGATTCTTAACCACTGTGCCACCAGGGAAGTCCTCAATGCACTTTTCAAGGATAGTATTCCAAATGAAAATGAAACTGAATCACAATCAAATAGAATACATGTTTTTCCAGTATTCCAGAAAGTTTTAACATGATCCCATCTACCTACTCTTACATCATCCACTTTATACACAATAGCTCTAGGATAACATACTCAGTCCCACTTCTTATCCATTTGAACCCTGTCAGTCACTCCCATTTGCAACAAAAATATATCTCATAACCTCCAAACTAAAAATATACTGTTGCTTGTCCAAGATCAAAACCCTCATATTGAAAACAAACCAACCAACCAACCAACCCTTACCTGGGCTAATCAGGTAAGATCTTAACACAGGATGTACATTTTTAAAAAAAATTTTATTTATTTTTGGCTGCATTGGGTCTTTGTTGCTGCATGAGCTTTCTCTAGTTGAGGTGAGCGGGGGCTACTCTTTGTTGCGGTGTGCGGGCTTCTCACTGCAGTGGCATCTCTTGTTGTGGAGCACAGGCTCTAGGTGCACAGGCTTCAGTAGTTGTGGCATGTGGGCTCAGCAGTTGTGGCTCACAGGCTCTAGAGTGCAGGCTCAGTAGTTGTGGCGCACGGGCTTAGTTGCTCCGAGGCATGTGGGATCTTCCCAGACCAGGGCTCGAACCCGTGTCCCATGTTTTGGCAGGCGGATTCTTAACCACTGTACCACCAGGGAAGCCCCAGGATGTACATTTTTGACAACTAAAAATTTAAGCTTCCTAAAAACGATCTAGTTGTTTAACATGTGCAAGTCACTTCATTTCTTTGAGCTTCTGTAAAGCAAGAGGGTTTATCTAGCACTGACCTATTATGAAAATTCTATTACTGTCAGATTTTACAAGGTACAAGTATAGCCACATTTCCTAGCAAAATTAAACTTTTTCCCGAAAAAATAAACAAGCCAATGGAACCCTCTGAATAGTGTTTCTCTAGCTGCAAGCTGCAACCCATTCGTAAATCACGAAATCAATTTAGTGGATGCACCACCTGTCAGCATTAAAAACAAGCTGAAATAGAATAAAAGAATAGGAAATCTCAGACTGCATCTTAGTAATCAGTATTGTTTTGTGAATTATTTATTTCAATTTTATACATAAAAGTGTATACCGGCTTAGGATGGGACAATTTTGATGTTTGAAATACACTGCTCTAAAGCTGCAGTTGTTAAAGAGTGGACCGAAGAAGACCCTTTTGGGTGTACGAGAGGCCCTCCCTTTCCCAATCACATACATACGTGTGTTAGGTCTGATTTTCTTCATAAGCTTCAACCAAAACCTTTCTCAAAAGATTGAATATAGAAGCAGGTATGAGAATTCATCTGTCTTCATTTGAGACAGACACTAAAGATATTTTGAAAACTAAAACAATTCCACTCAATTTTTTTTGGTTTTGTTTTAGAAAAAATACAGTCGGTTAAAATTTTTAAATGCTATTTATGTTTATTTTTTTTAAACGAGTTTTAAAAATTTCTGCCTTAATTACTATTACAGTAAATAGCAATAGATATAACCCACAGAAACAAAAGCACTTTGGAGTTTGCAACAATTTGAGAACCCCCTGATCAATACGAAACAAAGGACTTCAGGCCTGACTCCTGGCAGGTTTAACACGGTCCCAGGCCCACTGGGGAGCCCCCAGCTGCGGCCCGCTCCACTGATACCCAGACCGGGTGTACCCCGATGAGAATCCTCACGAATAAGAACAGATATTGACGAAAGGGCAGGGTTGCTGACGTAAGAGAGCCGAGAAGTGCAGCTTCACTGCGCACGCTATACTATGTAGCTGAAAAGCTAAAAGATTTTTAGCGAATCTTTGCGACACTGTCGCGTTTCGTTGGTTCCGTGCCGTAAAGACAGCGGCGGAGCCGCCCCCGGTGAAGACAGCTGACGTGCGCGGCAATGGCGGATATGGAGGATCTATTCGGGAGCGACGCCGACAGCGATGCTGAGCGTAAAGGTGGGGTCATCTGGGCTTGGGTGGAGGCGAGAGTGGCGGGGCTTCTGCGGCGGGAGCTCAACAGCGGTCCGGTTCCGGGTCTGCGAGCGCTCCGGCGCCGCGGGCGAGTGATGGCTCTTCCTGCACTCCTGCCCCAGCTCCCCCTGCACTCCCGGCGGTGTCAGCCTCCTCCCGGAGGGCGGGAATGAAGTGACAGACGCAGAGTGTGTACCTCGAGGTTTTTGGTGTCCATGGAGCAAGCCGTGCCTGGGAGCGTGTGGAGCGAAGGGGGCGCGGGGCAGGGGTGGAGGCCGGGCAAGCCAGCGCAGCCGGAGGAGGAACCTTTGAGTCCTGCTCTGTCCTGCCTTGCACAGGCCAGCGCAGAGTAAGGGCTCTTGTGAATGAATGGAAATTAGGTGTTCAGGAACATGGGGATGGGATGGGCGAATTTGCATAGGGGCTCAGAATGCCCTCTTGAATGAAACCAGAGCGTGGCGTGTTGGGGAGTTTGAGATGTCTGGGTGAGGAGATTGGGACGGATACCGAGGTAGGGCTGCATGTAGGCGTTACACGCAGAAGATAATGTGTCCTCCGAGAGCCTGTGCAGAAACTCTAGATAATTTCTTGAGTCGGTGGTATTAGATTGGGGAGCGTAGGAGGTCTGTGTTTGGAGAGAAGGGATGAAGGATTTGATGCAGAAATGAATTAGTGAGTGTATGTTTATGGTGCAAGGAAGTCTTTCTGGCACAGAGTGGGTATTTGAGTTTGAAATATGAATAGGAGAGATTTGAAGTCAGAAGGGGCCCAAGACCAAGTTCAGAATTGTTGCGAGTCCCCAGGCTCAAAGTAATGTAGTACCTACTTTTTTCCTTAGCATAGTGCATTATCGTGGTTGTTTTTTTCTTTCTCCAGCTTCAGTTTATTAATATTTTTTAGAGTATAGTTAAGGGAGCACCAGGTGGAAGTCTAGTGTGAGGGCTCTACCAGGATGGACATCCAGAATGTTCTTTCTAGTCAGGATGTCTGGAAGTATAGAGCCCAGTATATTCTTGTTCCACTCACTTTGCTGTTGTTTTCCTTTCCCCTTCATCTGTACTTGTCCGTATCCCGTTCACCCTTCAAGGCACAGAACCATGTGAACCCTCCCGTGACTCACTTCCATGAAGTTGTTCATTCAGCATTTATAGATCCCCTGTCATGTTTCAGCTACTTTGCTAGATGTAGGGGATATAATGATGAAAAGATTGTCCTCCCCCCGCCCGCCCTCAGCTTATGTCAGTGCTTAATGCATACTTGATAAATAATTGGATGGGTAGAAGCAATAGTAGAGGTACCCTGCAGTGCTTTCCCATTGCAAACTCAGGGTATGGGGAAGTGATGTATGGAGATGGTTGCTTCTCTGGGCTTCATGTTTTACCTTCTTGTAAGTCTACTGCTGTATTCTTCTCTCTTACCATTAAATTATAGAACTCTCTAGGATTTACTTCCAAATCTGTCCTTGAAGGTTGCTGTTGGTCCTGAACTTAGGATGGATGTGGCAAGGTAACTCCTGTTATATCATCATATTTAATTATTTCCCTGGGCTAAGACAGACGTAGAAAATAACTACACTTGACAGATTTCTTGGTATAACAGTGGGTAGAATTCCTACCTAGGCCCAGTGTGTTTCTTTCATGTATAAATGTGCCAGGTCGTCTTTAATTTCTTTCAACAATGTTTTGTAGTTTTTATTGTATAAGTCTTGCACTTCCTAGGTTAAATTTATTCCTAAATATTTCATTTTGGATACTGTTGCAAGTGGAATTGTTTTCTTAATTTTATTCTTGGATTGTTCATTGCTAATTATAGAAATACAGCTGATTTTTGTTTGCTAATTTTGTATCCTGCAACCATGTGTAATATATTAGCTCTAATAGTTGTTTGGGGTGTGTGTGTATTCTTTAGGATTTTCTACATGTAAGATCATGTCATCTGTGAGTAGAGATGGTTTTACTTCTTCCTTTCCAATTTGGATGCCTTTTATTTCTTTTTCTTGATTAATTACCCCAGCTAGAACTTTCTGTATAATGTTGAATAGAAGGGTGAGAGTGGACATCTTTTTCTTTTTCCTAATCTTTGGGAAAAAGCATCCATTTCTTTACCACTACATATGATGTTAGCTGTGGGTTTTTTGTAGATGCCCTTTATTACGTTGAGATAATTACCTTCGATTCCTAGTTTGTTGAGTCGTTTTATCATGAAAGGGTGTTGAATTTTATCAAATGTCTCTTCTGCATCAATTACGATGATCAAAATTTTTTCCTTTATTAATATTGTGTTTCATTTTGATTTTTAGATGTTGAATCAGTCTTGTATTCCTAGGGTAAATTCCACTTGGTCATGGTGTATATCCTTTTAATATGTTGTTGGATTTGGTTTGCTAGTATTTTGATACTATTTTTGCATACATATTTATGAGAGATATTGGTCTGTGGTTTTCCTTTTTTGTGATTTTTTTCGTCTGGCTTTGGTATTGGGGTAATGCTGGCTTAGAATGTGTTAGGAAGTGTTCCCTTTACTCAAGTTTTTGGAAGAGTTTGAGAAGGATAGGGATTAATTCTTCTCTAAATGTTTGATAGGATTCACCAGTGAAACCATTTTGTCCTGGCTTTTCTTTGTTGGAAACTTTTTGATTACTGATTCAAACTCTACTTGTTATAGGCCTATTCAGATATTGTTTCATCTTGAGTCAGTTTTGGTAGATTGTGTATTTCTAGGAATTAATCCATTTCATCTAAATTATCTAATTGTTGGTATACAGTTGTTTATAGTGTTCTCTTTTAGTCTTATTTTCTGAAAAATTAGTAGTAAAATCCCCACTTCCATTCCTGGTTTTAGTAATTTGAGGGTTTTTTTTTTCCCTTGGTCAGCTTAGCTAAAGGTGTGTCAATCCTAAGTTTTTAAGGAATGAGCTTTTGGTTTCATTGATTCTATTATTTTTTCTGTATTTTGTTTATCTCTGCTCTAATCTTTATTATTTTTTTTCCTTCTGCTTGCTTTGAGTATAGTTTTCTTTTTCTAGTTCCTTAAAGTGAAAGGTTAGATTATCAGTTTGAGTTTTGTTTTTTTTTTTTTGTGGTATGCGGGCCTCTCACTGTTGTGGCCTCCCCCGCCGCGGAGCACAGGCTTTGGACGCGCAGGCCCAGCGGCCATGGCCCACGGGCCCAGCTTCTCCGCGGCATGCAGGATCCCCCCGGACCGGGACACGAACCCGCGCCCCCTGCATCGGCAGACAAACTCTCAACCACTGCGCCACCAGGGAAGCCCTGTTTTGTTTTTTAATGTATGTGTTTACAGCTACAAATTTCCTTTTTTAAAAAAATTAATTTATTTGTTTATTTATTTATTTATGGCTGCATTGGGTCTTCGTTGCTGCGCGTGGGCTTTCTTTAGTTGCGGCAGGCAGGGGCTACTCTTCGTTGCGGTGCACGGGCTTCTCATTGCGGTGGCTTCTCTTGTTGCGGAGCATGGGCTCTAGGTGCACAGGCTTCAGTTGTGGCTTGCGGGCTCTAGAGCACAACCTCAGTAGTTTTGGCACATGGGCTTAGTTGCTCCACGGCATGTGGGATCTTCCTGGACCAGGGATCGAACCTGTGTCCCCTGCATTGGCAGGCGGATTCTTAACCACTGTGCCACCAGGGAAGCCCTACAAATTTCCTTTTTAGCACTGCTTTCCCTGCATCCCTTAAGTATTGGTAGGCTTTGTTATCATTTTCATTCATGTCAAAATATTTTCTAATTTCTCTTGTGATTTCTTCTTTGCACCCTTGATTGTTTGAGTGCATTGTTTAATTTCCACATATTTGTGAATTTTCCAGATTTTTTTCTGTGATTGATTTCAGTTTCATTCTGTTGTGGTCAGAGAACATACCTTGTATTATTTTAGTCTTTTCAAATTTATTGAGACTTGTTTTGTGTCCTAAAATTATGGTCTGTCTTGGAGAATGTTGCATGTGCAGTTGGGAAGAATGTATATTCTACTGTTGAGTGGAGAGTTCTACTGATGTCTATTATGTCTGGTTGTTTTATAGCATTGTTCAAGTCCTCTGTTTCCTTACTGATCTTCTTTTTGTTCTGACCATTATTGAAAGTGGGGTATTTGAAATTTCCAGTTGTTACTGTTGAACTATTTCTTCCTTCAATTCTGTTGGTGTTTTTTTTTTTCTTTTGGTGCATATACATATATATATATTTTTTATTGAAGTGTAGTTGATTTACAATGTTGTGTTAGTTTCTGGTGTACAGCACAGTGATTCAGTTATATATTATACATATATACATATACATATATATTACATAGTTTTTCATATTCTTTTCCATTATGATTTATTACAGGATATTGAATATAGTTCCCTGTGCTATGCAATAGGACCTTGTTGTTTATTCATTCTGTTGGGTTGGCCAAAAAGTTCGTTTGGTTAATGAATACATTTAATAAAGTTTTGGTGAAAATGAAAAATGTGTGTTTTATTTTTACTTAGAACCGAATGAACTTTGTGGCCAACTCAGTGTATATAATAGTTTGCATCTGCTAGTCCCAAACTCTCAATCCAATCCTCTCCCACCCCCACTCCCCCTTCGCAACCACAGGTCTGTTCTCTATGCCTGTGAGTCTTTTTCTGTTTCATAGATAAGTTCATTTGTGTCATATTTTAGATTCCACACATAAGTGATATCCTATGGTATTTGTCTTTTTCTTTCTGACTTACTTCACTTAGTAGGATTATCTCTAGGTCCATCCATGTAGCTGCAAATGGCATTATTTCATTCTTTTTTTATATTCCATTGTGTATATATGTGTGTGTGTATACATAAATATGATATTTATATATATATCACATATATATATGTCTCTCACATCTTCTTTATCCATTCTTCTATCTATGGACGTTTAGGTTGTTTCCGTGTCTTGGCTATTGTGAACAGTGCTGCTATGAACATAGGAGTGCATCTATCTTTTTGAATTATAGTTTTGTCCGGATATTTGCCCAGGAGTAGCATTGCTGGATCATATGGCCACTCTGTTTTTAGTTTTTTGAGGAACCTCCATACTGTTCTCCATAGTGGCTGCACCAATGTACTTTCACACCAACAGTGTAGGAAGGTTTCCTTTCTCCACACCCTCTCCAGCATTTGTTATCTGTAGACTTTTTTTTTTTTTTTTGCGGTACGCGGGCCTCTCACTGTTGTGGCCTCTCTCGTTGCAGAGCACAGGCTCCGGACGCGCAGGCTCAGCGGCCATGGCGCACGGGCCCAGCCGCTCCGCGGCATGTGGGATCTTCCCGGACCGGGGCACGAACCCGTGTCCCCTGCATCGGCAGGCGGACTCTCAACCACTGCGCCACCAGGGAAGCCCATCTGTAGCCTTCTTTAATGATGGCCATTCTGACTGGTGTGACGTGGTACCTCACTGCAGTTTTGATTTGCATTTCTCTAATAATTAGCCACGTTGAGCATCTTTTCATGTTCCTGTTGGCCATCTGTATGTCATCTTTGGAGAAATGTCTGTTTAGATCTTCTGCCCATTTTTTGATTGGGTTGTTTGTTTTTTTGTTATTGAGTTGTATGAGCTATTGGTATATTTTGGAAATTAAGCGCTTGTTGGTCACATCAATTGCAAATATTTTCTCCCAGTCTGTATGTTGTCTTTTCATTTTGCTTATGGTTTCCTTTGCTATGCAAAAGCTTGTAAGTTTGATTAGGTCCCATTTGTTTATTTTTGCTTTTATTTCTATTGCCTTGGTAGACTGACCTAAGAAAACATTGGTACGATTTATGTCAGAATTTTTTGCCTGTGTTCTCTTCTAGGAGTTTTATGGTGTCATGTCTTATGTTTAAGTCTTTAAGCCATTTTGAGTTTATTTTTGTGTACGGTGTGAGGGTGTTGTAACTTCATTGATTTACATGCAGGTGCATATATGTTTTAAATTATATCTTCATGTTGGATTGACCCTTTTATCATTTTATGATGTCCTTTTTTGTCTTTTGTAACAATTTTTCTTAAGACTTATTTTGCCTGATATTAGTATAACTACTAATATAGTTATACTATATAAACAGTATAACTACTGTTATACTGTCCTGTGGACAGCATATAGATGGATCTTTTTTAAAAAAAAATATTTATTTATTTTTGGCTGCGTTGGGTCTTTGTTGGTGCATGCGGGCTTTCTCTAGTTGCAGGGAGCAGGGGCTGTTCTTTGTTGCAGTGCGTGAGCTTCTCATTGCGGTGGCTTCTCTTGTTGCAGAGCACGGACTCTAGGCGCATGGGCTTCAATAACTGTGGCTTGTGGGCTCTAGAGTGCAGGCTCAGTAATTGTGGTGCACAGGCTTAGTTGCTCCGCGGCATGTGGAATCTTCCCGGACCAGGGCTCGAACCTGTGTCCCCTGCATTGGCAGGCGGATTCTTTAACCACTGTGCCACCAGGGAAGTCCCAGGATGGATCATTTTTTAAATTCATGCTGCCAATTTCTGCCTTTTCATTGGAGAAGTTGATTTATTTATGTTTAAAGTAATTACCAGTAAGAAGGACTTCTGCCATTTTGATGTTTGTTTTCTATGTCATGTTTTTTCTTCCTCAATTCTTCTTATTACTGTCTTCCTTTATGACTGCTTTTTCTGTAGTGTACTGTTACAATTCCCTTCCTGTTTCTTTGTATATTTTTAGTTTTAGTAACTTTCTTAATGGTTACTCTGGTGACTACAATTAATCTTAATTTCTAACAATCTAGTTTGTATTAATACCAACTTAATTTCAATAGTATACAAAAACTTTTTTTCTATATAGCTTCGTCCTCTCAACTTTTTATTGTTGTCACAAGTTACATCTTTATACACTGCCCAGTGATGTAGATTTATAATTATTGTTTTATACAATTGTCTTTTAAGTTAAATCTTATGAAAAAAGAGGAGTCACTAACTACAAATTCATTAATACTGACCTTTATACTCACCTATTTAGTTACCTTTACTGGTGTTCTTTATTTCTTCTTGTGGATTCAAGTTACTGCCCATTGTCCTTTCATTTCGGCCTGAAGGAGTCCCTTTAGCATTTCTTGTAGGGCACTGGCAACAAACTCTAAATTTGTTTTTATTGAGGTGAGATTTACATAACATAAAATTTACCATCTTATTTTATTTTTATTAAGGTATAATTGACATACAACATTAGTTCCATGTGTACAACATAATGATTTGATATTTATACATATTGTGAAATGATCACCACAGTAAGTCTAGTTAACATTTGTCACCATACCTTGTTACAGAATTTATTTTACTGTGATGAGAACTGTTAAAATCTACTCTCTTAGCAACTTTCAAATATGCAATACAGTCTATTAACTGTAGTCATCATGCTGTATATTACATCCCCATGACTTATTTTTTGTATAACTGGAAGTTTGTATCTTCTGACTCCCTTCACCCATTTTGCCCACCTCTCCCCCTTCCCTCATTTATTCTCTGTATCTATGAGCTTTGTTTTTTTAGATCCCACATATAAGTGATATCATATATACGGTATTTGTCTTCCTCTGTCTGCTTATTTTACCTAGCATAATGCCCTCAAGATCCATGCATGTTGTTGTAAACAGCAAGATTTCCTTCCTTTTTTCTTTGGCTGTGCCACATGGCTTGTGGGATCTTAGTTCCCCAACCAGGGATTGAACCCAGGCCCCCTGCCATGGAAGTGCCCAGTCCTAACCACTGGACCACCAGGGAATTCCCAAGCTTTCCTTCTTTTTTATGGTTGAATAATATTCCATTATATATATATGTCATATTTACAGTGGCATGAATAGTATTTTATTGTATATATACACCACATTTTCTTTGTCCATTTATCTCTAGATGCACACTTAGGTTGTTTCCATATCTTGACTATTGTAAGTAATGCTGCAATGAACATAGACATGCATATATCTTTTCAAATTAGTATTTTTGTGTTCTTTGGGTAAATACCCAGAAGTGGAATAGCTGGATCATATAGTAGTCCTGTTCTTTTTCTGAAGCATTTCCATAATGTTTTCCATAGTGACTGCAGCACTTTACAATCCCACCAACAATTACAAGTGTTCCCTTTTCTCCACATCTTCTCCAACACTTGTTACTTCTTGTCTTTTTGAAAATAACCATTCTAACTGTGGTTTTGATTTTCATTTCTCTGATTAGTGATGTTGAGCATCTTTTTATGTACCTGTTGGCCATCTGTCTTTTTTAGGAAAGTGTCTATTCAGGTTTTCTGCCCATTTTTTAATTGTATTGTTTGTTTGTTTGCTATTGAATAGTATGAGTTCTTTACATATTTTGTATATTAACCCTTTATCAGATATATGATTTGCAAATATTTTATCCCATTCAGCAGGTTGCCTTTTCATTTTTGTTTTGTTTTGTTTTGCGGTACACTGGCCTCTCACTGTTGTGGCCTCTCCCGTTGTGGAGCACAGGCTCCAGACGCGCAGGCTCAGCGGCCATGGCTCACGGGTCCAGCCGCTCCGCAGCATGTGGGATCCTCCCGGACCGGGGCACGAACCCGTGTCCCCTGCATCGGCAGGCGGACTCTTAGCCACTGCGCCACCAGGGAAGCCCTGCCTTTTCATTTTGTTGATGGCTTCCTTTGCCGTGTAGAAGCTTTTTAGTTTGATGTGTCACACTTGTTTATTTTTGCTTTAGTTGCCTTTACTTTTGGTGTCAAATCCAAAAAATGATAACCAAGACCATGTCAAGGAGCTTACTGCCTGTTTTCTTCTAGGAGTTTTATGGTTTCACGTCTAAAATTTAAGTCTAATCCATTTAGAGTTAAATTTTGTATATGGTGTAAGATAGTGGTCCAGTTTCATTATTTTGCATGTTGCTGTCCAGTTTTCCCAACACCATTTATTGAAGAGACTATCCTTTCCCCATTGTGTATTCTTGGCTTGGTTCCTTTGTTGTAAATTAATTGACCATATATGTGTGGGTTTATTTCTGAGCTCTTTATTCTGTTCCATTGATTTTTGTGTCCGTAATACAGTTTGAAATCAAGGGCATGATGCCTTCAGCTTTATTCTTTTATCTCAAGATTGCTTTGGCTATTTGGATTTTTTTTTGTTCCATACAAATTTTAGAATTTTTTGTTCTATTTCTGTGAAAAAATGCCATTGGAAGTTTTATAGGGATTGTGTTCAATATGTAGATTGCTTTGGGTAGTATGGACATTTTAACAGTATTGATTCTTCCAATCCATGAGCGTGGAATACCTTTCCATTTATTTGTATCTTCTTCAGTTTCTTTCATCAGTGTTTTCAGCGTACAGGTCTTTCACCTTTTTGGTTAAATTTATTCCTAAGTATTTTACTTTTTTTGATACAATCGTTAATGGGATTGTTTTCTTAATTTCTCTTTCATATAGCTCATTATTAGTGTATAGAATCACAACTGTATATTGATTTTGTATCCTGAAACTTTATTGAATTTATTTATTAGTTCTAACAGTTTTCTGGTGGAGTCTTTAGGATTTTCTATATATAATATCATGTCATCTGCAAATAGTGACAGTTCTACTTCTTTTCAGTTTGGTTGCAGAATATGCCATTTTTTTCTTTCTCTAGTTGTGGCACATGGGCTCCAGGATGCATGGACTCTGTAGTTTGCAGCATGCATGCTCCCTCATTGAGGCGCACGAGCTCGGTAGTTGTGGCGCGAGGGCTTAGTTGCCCTGTGGCATGTGGGATCTCAGTTTCCTGAGCAGGGATCATACCCGAGTCTCCTGTATTGGAAGGTGCATTCTTTACCACTGGACCACTGGGGAAGTCCCTGAATATGTCATTTTTAAGTGAACAATTCAGTGGTATTTAGTACCTTTAAAATGTTGTGTAGCCACTATCTCTGTCTAGTTCTGAAACATTTTCATCACCTCAAAATAAAACGCCATACCCATTAAGTAGTTACTTGCCATTTGCTCCCTTTGCTAGCCCCCATGAACCATCAGTCTGCTTTCTGCATTTATGGATTTATCTATTCTGGACATTTCATACAAATGGAATCATAAAACATGTGGCTTTTTTTTTTTTTTTTTTTGCTGCGCCTCGCAGCTTGTGGGATCTTAGTTCTCCAACCAGGGATTGAACCCGGGCCCTTGGCAGTGAGAATGTGGTGCCCTAACCACTGGACCACCAGGGAATTCCTAACATGTGGCCCTTTGTGTCTGATTTCTATCTCTTACCATCATGTTTTTGAAGTTCATCCACATTGTAGTATGTATCAGTACTTCATATCTTTTTAATGACTGAATAGTATTCCACTCTGTGTATATATCCCAATTTGTTTATCCAGCTGTTCATGGACATTGGGTTATTTCCATCTTTTGACTTTTAAATAGTGATGCTATTTGTGTACAAGTACTTGTGTGAGTGCCTGTTTTCAGTTCTTTTGGGTATATATATAGGAGTGGAATTGCTGAGTCATATGGTAATTCTTTGTTTTACTTTTTGAGAAACAACCAAACCATTTTTTATAGCAGCTGGACCATTTTAAATTACCACTAGCAGTGTTTGAGTGTTCTATTTCTTCATATCCTTGCCAATACTTATTTTACTTCCTCCCCACCCTGCTCTTTAAAATACAGCCATTGCTGTTGGTGTCTAGTGATATCTAATTGTGGTTTTGATTTCCATTTCCTAAAGGCTAATGATATTGAGGCTAATGATACATCTTTTCATGTACTTGTTTCATTTGTGTAACTATGCAGAAATGTCAATTTTTCAAATGGGTTTTTGTCTTTTGGTTGTAAACATTCTTTATATATTCTGGATACTATACTGTAAGTATATACATATACTTGACAGATATATGGTTTGCAAATATTTTCTCCCATTCTGTAAGCTGTTTTTTCACATTCTTGATAATGTCCTTTCTTGCATAAAAGCTTTTCATTTTGAGGAAATCCAATTTATCTTTTGTTGTTGTTGCTCATAATTCCTTCATTTTTGAAGGATAGTTTTGCTGGATATAGAATTCTTGGTTGACAGTATTTCTTTCAGCACTTTGAATATTTCATACCACCGCCTCCTGGTTTTTATGGTTTCTGATGAGAAATCAACTGTTATCTTTATTGAAGATCCCTTTGTATGGGACCTGTTGCTTTGCTGCTTTCAGGATTTTTTCTTTGTCTTAGACAGTTGGATAATGATGTGTCTAGGTGTGGCTCTCTTTAACTTTATCCTACTTGGTATTTGTTGATCAACTTGTATGTGTACGTCGATGTCTTTCTTCAAATTTGGGAAGTTTTTGGCTATTATTTCTTCAAATATTCTTTCTGTCCCTTTCTCTTTTTTCTCTTCTTCTGGAACTCCCATTATGCATAGATTGGTACACTTGCTGGTTTCTCACAAGTCTTTAGACTTTTCATTTTTCTTCATTCTTTTCTCTTTTTGTTCACCAGACTGGATAATCTCAGTTGATGTATCTTTTTTTTTTTTTTTTTTTGTGGTACATGGGCCTCTCTCACTGTTGTGGCCTCTCCCGTTGCGGAGCACAGGCTCCGGACGCACAGGCTCAGTGGCCATGGCTCACGGGCCCAGCCGCTCCGCGGCATGTGGGATCTTCCCGGACCGGGGCATGAACCCACGTCCCCTGCATCGGCAGGCAGGCTCTCAACCACTGTGCCACCAGGGAAGCCCTCATTTGATGTATCTTAAAGTTTCCTGATTCTTTTTTCTTCCTACTCACATCTGCTGTTCAGTCCCTTTAGTGAATTTTTCATTTCAGTTATTGTACTTTCCAACTCCAGAATTTCTGTTCGGTTCTTTTTTTATAATATCTGTCTTTTTATTGATATTCTCTATTTTGTAAGACATCATTTTCATTGACTGGGCTTCTTCAGGGACGGTGTGTAGCCTTTTTTCATATGTATGGGCCATGCTTCCTTCTTTCTTTGCAGGCCTTATAATTTTTTGTTGATATATGGACATTTTGAATATTATAATGTGGTTACTCAGGACAGCACTCTCTTCCCCCCCCCCCAGCATTTGTTGTTGCTCTTTGTTGTAGTAGTTATTGTTTATTGACTCTTTTGAACTGATTTTGTAAAGTCTGCAGTCTGTTGTGTATAGCCACTAAAGTCTCTGTTCCATTAGCTTAGTGGTCAGCTAGTGATTGGACAGAGATTTCCTTAAATGCCACAAAAAGAAACAAAAACAATAACGAAAAACTCTCAGCCTTTGCAGGTTGGCTCTGTGTGTGTGTTAGGGCATGCTTTCAACACTCAACCAGGTTGTTTACAACCTGTGTCTTTGCCTTCATTTCCTGCTTGCACAGAGCCTGAAGGTCAGCTGGAAGTGAGAGTTTAGGGCCTTCTTGGTTCTTTCTTGAGCATGTGCACAGCCCTGGGCAAGTGCATGGCTTTTCAGGTCAGTAAGAATATGTGGGTGGTGTTTTTCCTTTTCTTTTCTTTTTTTTTTCGTTTATTGTGGAAACTTTTAAAAACCCTTGTATTTTGTCATTCCTCAGCCTTTTCTCCCAAGCTTTTTAGTTAGTCTGTTGTTTGCCTCAACTGCTTTCCATTTTCCCATACAGAGGCAACTAATACATTTGCCTGTAAATGTTTTTGACCAACACTCTCAGGTAGCTTCCTTAGCAACAAGAGAGTTCCAAGTTAGGTGAGATAAAGTCAAGCCTTTTGAGCCAGTCCTTTCAGTGATCCACCAGACAGATCAAAACTAACAACCATGATTCTTTGCAAATGAGGTGCCTTCTGCTTCCTCCATTAATGGTACATGCACCAGAAATTTGGGCTATTATTGTCAAGGTACCCTTGACCAAGGGGTGGGTTGGGGGTGGGGGGGTATGTTAAAACACCCCTTTTTTCTTACTGAGACTCAGCTTTTTTTTCTTGTTAAGCATTCTCCTGGTTGCTGCAACTTTTAGTTAGTTTCCAGAGTCTGAGAAAATAGATACTAACAGCTTTTGACAAGTTTTTTCATTGCTTTTATGTTGGGATGGACTTTTGGTGTTCCTTATTCTGCTTTTTTTGCTTACATCACCCTGTGTTTATATGATCCCATAGATTCTGATTCTGGATCAGGCTCAGATTCTGATCAAGAGAATGTTGCTTCTGGCAGTAATGCCTCTGGAAGTGAAAGTGATCAAGATGAAAGAGATGACTCAGGAAAACCAAGTAATAAGGAACTGTTTGGAGATGACAGTGAGGATGAGGGAGCTTCTCATCACAGTGGGAGTGATAATCACTCTGAAGGATCAGACAATAGATCAGAAGCTTCTGAGCGTTCTGACCATGAAGACAATGATCCCTCAGATGTAGATCAGCACAGTGGATCAGAAGCCCACAATGACGATGACGATGAAGGTCATAGATCAGATGGAGGGAGCCATCACTCAGAAGCGGAAGGTTCTGAAAAAGCACATTCAGATGATGAAAAATGGTGCAGAGAAGATAAAAGTGACCAGTCAGATGATGAAAAGATACAAAATTCTGATGATGAGGAGAGGGCACAAGGATCTGATGAAGATAAACTGCAGAATTCTGATGATGATGAGAAAATGCAGAACACAGATGATGAGGAGAGGCCTCAGCTTTCAGATGATGAGAGACAACAACTGTCTGAGGAGGAGAAGGCTAATTCTGATGATGAACGGCCAGCAGCTTCTGATAATGATGACGAGAAACAGAATTCTGATGATGAAGAGCGGCCACAGATGTCTGATGAGGAGAAAATGCAAAATTCTGATGACGAAAGGCCACAGGCCTCGGATGAAGAACACAGGCATTCAGATGATGAAGAGGAACAAGACCATAAGTCAGGTAATACATTTATGAGAACCATAATGGTTTAGTAGAAGCATTCAGGTACAGCAGGGGCTCATTTATTCTTTTCACGTTCCTACTTTTAGTACCCTGTTTTTTCTCTTCTGTCCCTCCATTTAGCCTTTTTTAACTCTATACATTTTGCCTTTAAACATTTTCCTAATCCATGTATTATTTCTCTCTATTCCCCTTCCATTTAATATATGATAGATCAGGAAGAAAAAAATTTAAAGAGGAAAGTCTTAGAGAAAGATGTATAGTGCTAAAGTAGCTAGATATCAAATAGTTAGTTCCATTTTTGTGGGTAACTAAGAGCACGCCTCAGGTGAGAAGAGATTTGCCTGGGCGAAAAAACCCAATACCATTGAACCTCCCCCATAGGGTAACTATAATGAGGTGTGAACACCAGGTTCCAGCTCAGTTTATTTGAGATCCAAAATTTCATCCTCCAGAGGTAATCAGGCTCCAAGGAGTTTGCTCAAACTAATCAAATTCACAGGAAACTATAAAAATTGAATTGCAAAATTGTTTGTTTCAAGAGCATCAATTATTTCTCTCTTATCATTGTATCCTTTCCTTTGGGGGAAAATCTACATTGGATGCCAAATTATAACAATCAGGAGGTGACCTGGGGAGCATAATATCCAGAAAGTGAAAACACGGCTGGATGATCTCAATGAGCTATGATAGCTTGACATATGTGTCCTCATCCTGGGGAGATGTGCTTGGATCAGAACATTCATTCCCTAAAGACAGCAGGAAACACAGAGCTGAACTTTGGCTTTTGGACCCTGTTTTATAATAGTCATTTACACTGTTCTCCTGAAGTTAACACGTTCTCATGTAGAATATTAAAACAATTAGCCATCTTCTTTTTTTGTATTATATAAAAGTCACTTTGATTAGGTTGGAAGTCTTCCTGAAGTAATTAATATCTGGATTGCTTCATTTTTATAAATGATTGATTATAATTACATATTGATCCTGTCTTCTTAAGAGCTGCAGTATGGAGAGAGGGGGTCTTTTCCCCTGTAATACATACCTCAGGATAGCATTCAACACCACATTTTAGCATTATTTAGGAGAGGAGATCAGAAAATTTCCAGAGATGGATATAGGTCTATATAGACTATAGGACTGCAGTAAGTACTCAGTAACTAGTTCTGGGTAGAGTTATTTGTACTGTTACCAAAATCATTAAGGCTCATGCACTACTTCCCAAATACTAGCAGGCTAATATAAAACTAGGGTCATATTAGGAATCTTGTAGCTGGTCATTCTGCTTAATTCTTAACTAGTTCTACAATGGTTCTTTTTTTTTTTTTAACATCTTTATTGGAGTAGAATTGCTTTACAAAGATGTGTTAGTTTCTGCTTTATAACAAAGTGAATCAGCTATACATATACATATATCCCCATATCTCTTCCTTCTTGTGTCTCCCTCCCTCCCACCCTCTCTATCCCACCCCTCTAGGTGGTCACAAAGCACCTAGCTGATCTCCCTGTGCTATGCGGCTGCTTCCCACTAGCTATTGGGTTTACATTTGGTAGTGTATATATATTCATGCCACTCTCTCACTTTGTCCCAGCTTACCCTTCCCCCTCCCCGTGTCCTCAAGCCCATTCTCTAGTAGGTCTGCATCTTTATTCCCATCCTGCCCCTAGGTTCTTCATGACCATTTTTTTTTTTTTTTTAGATTCCATATATATGTGTTAGCATACGGTATTTGTTTTTCTCTTTCTGACTTATTTCACTCTGTATGACAGAATCTAGGTCCATCCACCTCACTACAAATAACTCAATTTCGTTTCTTTTTATGGCTGAGTAATATTCCATTGTATATATGTGTCACATCTTCTTTATTATAGTGGTTCATGTTTGAAGTTTACAATTAGGTAAATAATTGTACCATCCAGATATATTTGTCTCTTCCATTGCAATATTTTTACCTCTTTTTTTTTCTTCTGTAATGAGTGGTATATAAATTTAATTATAAGTTTCAGTACTGCTTTTTGCATTCTCCCAAGTTTTTCTGCTTACAGAAACCAATGTTCCTTTTATTAATTTTATTTTAAAATTTACTGTAGTAAGTTGATTTTTGTGTGTGTATGTACAGTTCTGTTAGTGTCAATGCATGTATAGATTTGTGTAACCACCACCACAGTCAAGATACAGAATAGTTCTGTCACCCTAGAAAACTCCCTCATTCTGTACCTTCTGTAGTTATATACTTCCCCACCTGTGACCCTTGACAACTACTGCTCTGTTCTGTCACTGTAGTTTTGTCTTTTTGAGAATGTCATCATATAAATGGAATCATACAGTATGTAACCTTTTCTCTTTCACTTAGTGTAATGCATTTGAGACTTACCCGAATCGTTGCATGTATCAGTAGTTCATTCTTACTTATTACTGAGTAGTTTTCCATTGTATGGGTGTACCACAGTTTGTTTATCCCTAATGTTGCTTTTATTTATTTATTTATTTTCCTAATGTTGCTTTTAAAACACAAAATTCTAAGTAATGATATGACTGTGATTATGCAGATCTTCTGATTCTCCTCTTACAGAATCTGCAAGAGGCAGTGATAGTGAAGATGAAGTTTTACGAATGAAACGCAAGAATGCAATTGCATCTGATTCAGAAGCGGATAGTGACACTGAGGTACCAAAAGGTACTCAAATTACTTCTTTTATATATCTGTATTTCCATCCCTCTCTCTGCATTTAGCTGTAGTGCATTCCCAACCCTGGGCACTGGCCCCAGACTGCAAGACGCACAGAAGAGGGTGTGGGTACATTTAGTGTACACAGGCAAGTTGTACAGATATTAGAAACTGCTTGCACTTAATTAGTTGAAGAACCTGCTTCATTTATAGTCAGAGTGAATCTGCTGTTATGGGCTGAGGCTTTGGTTGAGGTGGAGATGGCAATGTCCATTCTTTGGTTTGAATAATGACAGTTGCAGCGCAGCTTGTTAGCTTGTTCTTTTTTTTTTTTTTTTTTTTTTTAGTAAATTTATTTATTTTTGGCTGTGTTGGGTCTTCGTTGCTGCGTGCAGGCTTTCTCTGGTTGTGGTGAGCAGGGGCTACTCTTCGTTGCGGTGCGTGGGCTTTTCATTGTGGTGGCTCCTCTTGTTGCAGAGCACAGGCTCGAGGCACGCGGGCTTCAGTAGTTGTGGCATGCGGGCTCAGTAGTTGTGGCTCACAGGCTCTAGAGCGCAGGTTCAGTAGTTGTGGCACACGGGCTTAGTTGCTGTGCGGTATGTGTGATCTTCCCGGACCAGGGCTCGAACCCGTGTCCCCTGCATTGGCAGGCGCATTCTTAAGCACTGCGCCACCAGGGAAGCCTGTTAGCTTGTTCTTAAGTTCTTAATAGGTTAATATCAGATGAAGAACCATATTCTTCAAGCTATGGTTTATTTATTTAAATTAATTAATTAATTTATTTTTGGCTGCATTGGGTCTTTCTTGCTGTGGGCAGGCTTTCTCTAGTTGCGGCGAGCGGGGGCTACTCTTCATTGCGGTGCGTGGGCTTTTCATTGCAGTGGCTTCTCTTGTTGCAGAGCTCGGGCTCTAGGTGCACGGGCTTCAGTAGTTGTGGCTCTCAGGCTCTAGAGCATAGGCTCAGTAGTTGTGGCGCATGGGCTTAGTTGCTCTGTGGCATGTGGGATCTTCCCGGACCAGGGATTGAACCTGTGTCCCCTGCACTGGCAGGCGGATTCTTAACCACTGCGCCACCAGGGAAGTCCCCAAGCTCTGGTTTAGATGAAGAGTTTATAAAACCCCAGTGTTAGGTAATGTGGGTTTGTTGTAAGGTTAAAAGATCTACCTGTTCATCTCTTCATGTGACTACATTTCAAATGGCTAATTACTATACAGTAAAGATACGATGTTAGTATAAAAGTTACAGCAAACATAAGTTTGATATGCACAACCATTTTGTGCTGAATGGTAATTAGGCATTAATGTTAAATAGTTTATATAAATTGTCACAAGTAACAGTATAACTAAAGGAAACATTTAGAGAGTCAACTAGAGAGAAAAGGAGAGAGCTGGACAGAACAAGCTCTGGGGTTTACTTAAAGATCTTTAGATCTATGTACATGGACTTCGGAATCAGATGATCCAAGTTAGAATCTTTGTGGTTCTTTGCACTTTCTAACTATATGATTTTGGTCAAATTAATTACTTACTACCCTTAAATTTTCTGATCTGTAAGAAGGAGGTGATGCTAACCACGTAACAGCATTGTTGTGAGAATTAGATATATTAATTATTTTATCTGTTTACAGTTATTTATTGAGAATCTGCTTTGTACTAGTACTATTCTGTGCGCTCAGAATGTAGCAATAATCAAAACAGATAAAGACTGCTCCCTTGTAGAACCCATATTCTGGTGGGGTCAGTGTAAGGTAGGGAGAATAATAGCACAATAAGTAAATGAAATGTTAGATGGTGATAAGACCTAAGAAGAAAATAATCAAGTGGGGACGTGTGAGTGTTGCTGGATGGAGTTGTAGTTTTGGTGATTTTATCATATAGATAAACTTTTCAATACTTGTGACCTTCCTCCTTCCTCCTTTTTTTTAAAAAAAAAAAATTTTTTTTTTAGAGCAGTTTAAGGTTTGCAGCAAAACTGAGGGCAAGAGATTGCTCATATATGCCCTGCCCCCACTCATGCATAGCTTGCCCCACTATCAACGTCCTCCACCAGAATGGTACATTTGTTACAATTGATGAACCTACAATGACATATTGTAATCACCCAAAACCCATAGTTTACATTACGGTTCACTTCTTGGTATTGTACATTCTATGGGTTTGGAAAAATGTATGACATGGATCCACCATCTTCATGTCATACAGAATAGTTTCACTGTCCTAAAATTCTCCGTGCTCTGCCTGTTCATCCCTCCCTCCTGCCTAACCTCTGGCAACCAATGATCTTTTTACTGTCTCCATAGTTTTGCCTTTTCCAGAATGTCATAGTTGGAATCATATAGTAAGTAGCCTTTTTAGATTGGCTTCTTTCACTTAGTAATATGTATTTAAGTGTCCTCCATGTCGTTCATGGTTTTACAGCTCATTTATTTTTAGCACTGAGTAATGTAGGCATACCTTGTAATATAGCACTTCAGTTTATTGTGCGTCTCAGATACTGTGTCCTTTGCAAATTGAAGGTTTGTGATAACTGTGCATTGAGCAAGTCTGTTGACGCCATTTTTCTAACAGCTTTTGCTTATGTCATATCTCTGTGTCACATTTTGATAATTCTTGTGATATTTCAAACCCTCCACCAGCAAAAAGATTATGATCACTGAAGGCTCAGATGATGGTTAGCATTTTTTAGCAATAAAATATTTCATAATTTTTAAATAATTTTAAAATTTAAAGTGTTTTAAAATTAAGATGTGTGCATTTTTTTAGACGTAATGCATTTGCACACCTAATAGACTACTGCATAGTGTAAATACAACTTTTATATGCCTTGGGAAACCAAAAATTTCATGTGACTTACTTTATTGCAATATTCACTTTATTGTGGTGGTCTGGAACCAAACCCAAGATGTCTCCGAGGTGTTCCTGTATTCCATTGTCTGGAAGTACCAGTTTATCCATTCACCTACTGAAGAACATCTTGGTTGCTTCTGAGTTTTGGCAGTTATGAGTAAAGCTGCTATAAACATTCGTGTGCAAGTTTTCGTGTGGATGTAAATTTGCAGATCCTTTGGGCAGATACCAAGGAGCACAATTTCTGGGGCATGTGGTAAGAGTATGTTTAGTTTGGTAAGAAACTGCCAGACTGTCCTCCAAAGTGGGTGTACCATTTTGCATCCCCACCATCAGTGAATGAGAGTTCCTGTTGCTCCACATTTTTGTCAGCATTTGGTGTTGTCAGGGTTCTGAATTTTGGCCATTCTAATAGGTTGCCTCTTCTTCTTTTTTTTTTTTTTTGTTGCCTCTTCTTTTTCAGTGATCGGTCCTTCACCTTGTCTCAGTAACTCACTCCCATGGTTTTATCCTAGATCATGTCATTACCAATAATCATAACTCTTTTATAACCCCAATTTCAAGCAGTCTTCTTTTTGACTGCCCTCCTATCTTCCTGTCACCTCCTCTACTACCCCACCTTGATTTATTGATTTATTACAGATGGTTGTTGATGTTGTTGTTTTGCCTATACCTGGGTGAAGTTCTGCTTGAGAGGAGGGGGACCTGGGTAGACATGGACCTGTAATTTTAAAACTTGAGGGACTCTATAGAGAATAGGCCTGTGTAGAGTGCTTAAGCCCCAAATTTGAGTATCTAGATTGTAGGAGGATATTTTTGGGCTCCTGGGGAATAGAGGAAAGTGGAAGAACAAGGATGCTGTGAGTGAAGGGAGAAAGGAGTGCCTCCTGTGCAGCTTTGCCCTTCACTGGATTTGCCCCCTTCCCTCTCCACAGACATTCTTGTCAGATCTTTGAGAACCAGGCTCAGGGTTGTGTTTGAGTGGTTTCTGGGTGCTTGGTCTAGAAACCTTGGGAATATGTTGAAGTGATAGCTTTGAAGAATCATTGTTATAGATATTAATACTAAGCATTTTTTTCTCCTATATGGAAGATAATAGTGGAACCATGGATCTCTTTGGAGGTGCAGATGATATATCTTCAGGGAGTGATGGGGAAGATAAACCACCCACTCCAGGACAGCCTGTTGTAAGTAGAATTACCAGTGAGAATTGGAGGAGGGTATTAAATCTGTCTTCTATGCTGGGAAGAGGAAGTTGATAAATGAATTGCAGTATGAAAATACAACAGACAGATGACATTCTCAGTTAATTAGGGAACACTTGGTTATAAGGAGGATTAGAAATAACTGCCATGGCACATCCATCCACGGAATACTACTGAGCAACGAAAAGGATTTAACTATTGCTATACGTTAGCAACTTGGATGAAGTTCCAGGGAATTACGCTGAGTGAGAAAAAGCCAGTCCCAAAAGGTTACATACTGTATGAATTCACTTATATAACATTCTTGAAATGACAGAATTGTAGAAATGGAGAAGAGATTAATGGAGATTAAGGAGGGATGAGGGCAAGAGGGAAGTGGATGTGGCTGTAAAAGGGCAGCATGAATCTTTGTGGTGATGGAAATGTCCTGTGTCTGACTGTATCAGGGTCAGTCTCCTGGTTGTGATATTGCACTATAGTTTTGCAAGATGTTATCACTGGGAAAAAATGGATAAGAAAAAGAAAGAAAGAAAGAAAGAAAGAAAAAGAACTGCCCAGCATGAGGTTAGCGCCGTACCTTAAGAGACTACTAGACTGCAAGGACCTGTGAATTGAGAACCATTGGTTTAAATGTTTTTTGTGTTTTGTTGATAATCTTCTCTGATTTTAATTGATAGAGTGACTTCATATTGAAGTGCTGATTAATTTCACACTTCTATCAGTGAATATGTGGAAGGTAGATTTATCACAAAAGAGATATTTTCTTATATTGATGCCTTCAAACAGATCTTGTTTTGCATGAGGTTTTTGGGGAGTTGGTTGGTAGGGATGGATGTTAACCCTAAAGTCATGTCTCATTATACTTCTTATCTGCCTAAGCAATTAAAGTGTGGAAGTTGAGCTAGACCACCTCTAAGGTCCCATCAAGATCTAAAATTCTGTGACTCTTTCACTAGGATGAAAATGGATTGCCTCAGGATCAACAGGAGGAGGAGCCAATTCCTGAGACCAGAATAGAAGTAGAAATACCCAAAGTAAACACTGATTTAGGAAATGACTTGTATTTTGTTAAGCTGCCCAACTTTCTCAGTGTAGAGCCCAGGTAAGGGGATCAGTTAATAGTGTTTTTTAATGTTGGATAGAGATATGTAGAATGTTGATATTTTTCTTATTTTGTATGAGTTGACTAATCACAAAATGGAAAACTGGTTATGTAGCTCTGAAAAAATAAATCAAGTATATACTGTGATAGAAAAAGTATGGACTATTGGTAAAGGAGACTTTTAATGCTTGTAATTGTTTTTAGCAGTCTGGTATTTCTTATGAATTAACAGACACCACAAGTCTTTGGTTGTTTCTGACTAATGGATCCCTGAAAAAGCTGGAACTGAGAGTGGTGAAGTTTGCTAGAGAAGCTGCCAATGTCTACTGTAGCAGTCATTGTGGATCTAGAAAAACTAATGGTTTTGGACGGTTAAACAGTGTTGATGGGTATTATCACTAAGTAACATGCAAGCTCTTGTGTAATTTAAAATTTTTTCCCTAAGCAAAATGATGTGGAAAGCTAGAGTATGTGTGGTCTACTCTTCGGAAGACATATAAGAATAAAGAATAGTTTGAATATTTAGCCTTGCTTGCACTTTATTTCAAGCAATATGTATTAACACCAAATTTCAAGAAGGTACAGTAATTTGAATGCTTCCTTATAGTTGACCATTATGATTTTTAATTATTGTGATTTTTTAGAGTTGCATTATATAACAGTAATGATATTTCTTACAAAATGTGATTAATAGTTTATTTTAAAAACAATTTGTAGACCTTTTGATCCTCAATATTATGAAGATGAATTTGAAGATGAGGAAATGCTGGATGAAGAAGGTAGAACCAGGTTAAAATTAAAGGTACTATTCTGTGCTTTTTTTTTCTTTTATAAAGTAAAACCTGGGAATATTAACTTGGGACTTGAGCTTTTGAAAATGATTTTTTATGTTTCTTGTTTTATCAACAAACAAATTATCTACCTTTTCAGAATATCTTTAGAAAGAAAATACGTAGCTTTTTCTCTGTATAAGGTGTCACTTTTCTGTTACTTTTCTCAGTGTTAAACTTTTTTGATGCTTTAAAAAAGTTATTAGCTACTTTCTTCAGAATAAGTTGTACTGGGGTTTGGTGTTTAGAGCAGCTATCGCCATACGTACTGTGGGTTAAGTTCTAACAAATTCCTGCAAGGGGAATTTCTTTAGGCTCTTTGATCTATGGATAAACAAATCAGATACAAAAGGAGAATTTATCTCTAGTACCTAACACTTTACCATATGGCTGTCTTTGTATTCTTCCGATTGTTCTTGTTCACTATTAGAAGAGATTTTTATTGTACTAAATTCCTAATGCTTCTCTTTGATACCTTGTACTATCTGGTTACCTCTATCCAAGGACGGCCTCTAATCTTCCTTTAATCAAGGAGGATGTAAGTTTAAGCAGATGCTTTAGAGCTGAGTTGTAGCAAAGAACAAGGAGCAGTTGGGACTTCCCTGGTGGGGCAGTGATTAAGAATCTGCCTGAGAATGCAGGGGAAATGGGTTCGATCCCTGGTCTGGGAGGATCCCACATGACGTGGAGCAACTAAGCCTGTGCGCCACAACTACTGAGCCTGCGCTTTAGAGCCCTTGAGCCACAACTACTGAGCCCACGTGCCACAACTACTGAAGCCCACACACCTAGAGCCCGTGCTCTGCACCAAGAGAAGCCACCGCAATGAGAAGCCCACGCACTGCAATGAAGAGTAGCCCCAGCTTGCTGCACTAGAGAAAGCCCGTGTGCAGCAATGGAGACCCAATGCAGCCAAACATAGATAAATAAATTAATTAATTAAAAAACAAAAAACAGGAACCAGTTGAACTCATGATACTGAAATTGGAGCTATGCATTTAAAATTCTTAAATCTGAAGGATTTCCTGTAAATACTTTTTTTTTTTTTCCTGGTGGATGTTGTACATGGTGTTAAAATATTAAGAAGTGGCAGTCTGGCATTCTTTAAATTCAGGGGCTGAAATTTTAGAGTAATTCCATATCTTCAAGTGTGATAGATCCACAAGCACCTAAAGAACCTTGATATATGATGGCTTCCCTAAAATCCATGGGCTTCCAAAGCTTTTCAGTGAAATGTCGTTACTCCTCCCTCTTAATGGAAATGCAAATCAAATGAAAAAATGGAGATAAACAGGCACCATTAACTTGGTCAAGGTCAGACAATTAATAAGAATAGTACTTAGACTGTTTTTGAGGTTTTGCTGTTCTTCCCCTTGCTTCCCCACCCCAAACCCCACCCTGGTCTCCATTAGGTTATCTCTTAATATCTTTCCTCAGAACATGTGTATCTGTTGATTTAGGCTGAGCACTGTGAATTTTTCAAGCCTGTTTTAGTACCTCTGGCATTATTCTGTTGCCTTTCTTTCTCACCATTTATATAAATTAATGTGATAGTGCCTTATTTGTGTACTTTTTATTGATTTTTGCATTTTCCCCTCACGTTCTGTCATGATACATCAGCAAGTGTCAATGTATCTGTATTTTAAGACCATGTAAATCAGACTGTAGTGTAGGCATCAGAGTTTAGAAATAAGTAGTTTACTCTAAAACCTTGGTGCTTAGAGTACAAAATGTCAGTGTATAACAGACTTTTTTATTTTAAAAAATTTTATTTATTTTTTATACAGCAGGTTCTTATTAGTTATCTATTTTATACATATTAGTGTATATATGTCGTCAATCCCAATCTCCCAATTCATCCTCCCCTTCCACCCCGCCCCTATGCTTTCCCCCCTTGGTGTCCATATGTTTGTTCTCTACATCATTGTCTTTATTTATGCCTTGGAAACTGGTTCATCTGTACCATTTTTCTAGATTCCACATATATGTGTTAATATACTATATTTGTTTTTCTCTTTCTGACTTACTTCACTCTGTATGACAGTCTCTAGGTCCATCCACGTCTCTACAAATGACCCAGTTTCGTTCCTTTTTATGGCTGAGTAATATTCCATTGTATATATGTACCATTCGTCTTCTTTATCCATTCATCTGTTGATGGACATTTAGGTTCCTTCCATGACCTGGCTATTGTAAATAGTGCTGTAATGAACACTGGGGTGCATGTGTCTTTTTGAATTATGCTTTTCTCTTTTCCCAGTAGTGGGATTGCTGGGTCATATGGTAATTCTACTTTTAGTTTTTTAAGGAACTTCCATACTGTTCTCCATAGTGGCTGTATCAATTTACATTCCCACCAACAGTGCAAGAGAGTTCCCTTTTCTCCACACCCTGTCCAGCATTTGTTGTTTATAGATTTTCTGATGATGCCCATTCTAACCAGTGTGAGGTGATACCTCACTGTAGTTTTGATTTGCATTTCTCTAATAATCAGTGATGTTGAGCAGCTTTTCATGTGCCTCTTGGCCATCTGTATGTCTTCTTTAGAGAAAGGTCTATTTAGGTCTTCTGCCCATTTTTTTGATTAGGTTGTTTGTTTTTTTAATATTGAGCTGTTTATATATTTTGGAGATTAATCCTTTGTCTGTTGATTCATTTGCAAATATTTTCTCCCATTCTGAGCATTGTCTTTTCATCTTGTTTGTAGTTTCCTTTGCTGTGCAAAAGCTTTTAAGTTTCATTAGGTCCCATTTGTTCATTTTTGTTTTTATTTCCATTTCTCTAGGAGGTGGGTCAAAAAGGATCTTGCTGTGATTTATGTCATAGAATGATCTGCCTATGTTTTCCTCTAAGAGTTTTATAGTATCTGATCTTACATTTAGATCTTGAATCCATTTTGAGTTTATTTTTGTGTGTGGTGTTAGGGAGTGTTCTAATTTCATTCTTTTACATGTAGCTGTCCAGTTTCACCAGCACCACTTATTGAAGAGACTGTCTTTTCTCCATTGTATATCCTTGCCTCCTTTATCATAGATTAGTTGACCATAGGTGTGTGGGTTTATCTCTGGGCTTTCTAACCTGTTCCATTGATCTATATTTCTGTTTTTGAGCCAGTACCATTTTGTCTTGATTACTGTAGCTTTGTAGTGTAGTGTGAAGTCAGGGAGTCTGATTCCTCCAGCTCCGTTTTCTTCCCCTCAAGATTGCTTTGGCTATTCAGGGTGTTTTGTGTCTCCATACAAATTTTAATGTTTTTTGTTCTAGTTCTGTAAAAAATGCCATTGGTAATTTGATAGGGATTGCATTGAATCTGTAGATAGCTTTGGGTAGTATAGTCCTTTTCACAGTATTGATTCTTCCAATCCAAGAACATGGTATATCTTCTTCATCTATTTGGGTCATCTTTGATTTCTTTCATCAGTGTCTTATAGTTTTCTGAGTACAGGTCTTTTACCTCCTTAGGTAGGTTCATTCCTAGGTATTTTATTCTTTTTGTTGCAGTGGTGAATGGAATTGTTTCCTTAATTTCTCTTTCAGATCTTTCATTGTTAGTGTATAGAAATGCAAGAGATTTCTGTGCATTAATTTTGTATTCTGCAACTTTACCAAATTCATTGATTAGCTCTAGTAGTTTTCTGGTGGCATCTTTAGGATTCTCTGTGTATAGTATCATGTCATCTGCAAACAGTGACAGTTTTACTTCTTTCCCAATTTGTATTCCTTTTATTTCTTTTTCTTCTCTCATTGCCATGGCTACCAAAACTGTGTTGAATAATAGTGACAAGAGTGGGCATCCTTGTCTCGTTCCTGAACTTAGAGAAAATGCTTTCAGTTTTTCACCATTGAGAATGATGTTTGCTGTGGGTTCGTCATACATGGCCTTTATTATGTTGTGGTAGGTTCCCTACGTGCCCACTTTCTGAACAGTTTTTAGCATAAATGGATGTTTAATTTTGTCTAAAGCTTTTTCTGCATCTATTGAGATGATCATATGGTTTTTCTTCTTCAATTTGTGAATATGGTATATCACATTGGTTGATTTGCATATATTGAAGAATCCTTGCATCCCTGGGATAAATCCCACTTGATCATGGTGTATGATCCTTTTAATGTGTTGTTGGATTCTGTTTACTAGTATTTTGTTGAGGATTTTTGCATCTATATTCATCAGTGATATTGGTCTGTAATTTTCTTTTTTTGTAGTATCTTTGCTTTTGGTATCAGGGTTGGTGGCCTTGTAGAATGAGTTTGGGAGTGTTCCTTCCTCTGCAATTTTTGGAAGAGTTTGAAAAGGATGGGTGTTAGCGCCTCTCTAAATGTTTGATAGAATTCACCTGTGAAGCCATCTAGTCCTGGACTTTGGTTTGTTGGAAGATTTTTAATCACAGTTTCAATTTCTGTGCTTGTGATTGGTCTGTTCATATTTCCTATTTCTTCCTGGTTCAGTCTTGGAAGATTATACCTTTCTAAGAATTTGTCCTTTTCTTCCAGGTTGTCCATTTTATTGGCATATAGTTGCTTGTAGTAATCTCTCATGATCCTTTGTATTTCTGCAGTGTCAGTTGTTACTTCTCCTTTTTCATATCTAATTCTATTGATGTGAGTCTTTTCCCTTTTTTCTTTTTTTTTCTTTTTTTTTTTTTTTTGCGGTACGTGGGCCTCTCACTGTTGTGGCCTCTCCCGTTGCGGAGCACAGGCTCCGGACGCGCAGGCTCAGCGGCCATGGCTCACGGGCCCAGCCGTGCCGTGGCATGTGGCATCCTCCCGGACCGGGGCACAAACCCGTGTCCCCTGCATCGGCAGGCGGACTCCCAACCACTGCGCCACCAGGGAAGCCCTTCCCTTTTTTCTTGATGAGTCTGGCTAATGGTTTATCAATTTTGTTTATCTTTTCAGAGAACCAGCTTTTAGTTTTATTGATCTTTGCTATCGTTTCCTTCATTTCTTTTTCATTTATTTCTGATGTGATCTTTATGATTTCTTTCCTTCTGCTAACTTTGGGTTTTGTTTATTCTTTCTCTAGTTCCTTTAGGTGTAAAGTTAGATAGTTTATTTGAGAGTTTTCTTGTTTCTTGAGGTAGGATTGAATTGCTATAAACTTTCCTCTTAGAACTGTTTTTGCTGAATCCCATAGATTTTGGATTGTTGTGTTTTTGTTGTCATTTGTGTCTAGGTATTTTTTGATTTCCTCTTTGATTTCTTCAGTGATCTTTTGGTTATTTAGTAACGTATTGTTTAGCCTCCATGTGTTTGTGTTTTTTATGTTTTTTTCCCCTGTAATTGATTTCTAACCTCATAGCGTTGTGGTCGGAAAAGATGCTTTATATGATTTCAGTTTTCTTAAATTTACTGAGGCTTGATTTGTGACCCGAGATGTGATCTCTCCTGTAGAATGTTCCACATACACTTGAGAAGAAAGTGTAATCTGTTGTTTTTAGATGGAATGTCCTATAAATATCAATTAAATCTATCTGGTCTGTTGTGTCATTTACAGCTTGTGTTTCCTTATCAATTTTCTGTTTGGATGATCTGCCCATTGGTGTAAGTGAGGTGTTAAAGTACCCCCTATTATTGTGTTACTGTCAATTTCCTCTTTTATAGCTGTTAGCAGTTGCCTTATGTATTGAGGTGCTCGTATGTTGGGTGCATATATATTTATAATTGTTATATCTTCTTCTTGGATTGATCCCTTGATCATTATGTAGTGTCCTTCCTTTTCTCTTCCTTCCTTTTCTGGTAACATTCTTTATTTTAAAGTCTATTTTATCTGATATGAGTATTGCTCCTCCAGCTTTCTTTTGATTTCCATTTGCATGGAATATCTTTTTCCATCCCCTTACTGTCAGTCTGTATGTGTCCCTGGGTCTGAAGTGGGTCTCTTGTAGACAGCATATATATGGGTCTTGTGTTTGTATCCATTCAGCAAGCCTGTGTCTTTTGGTTGGAGCATTTAATCCATTCACAATTAAGGTAATTATCAATATGTATGTTCCTTTTACCATTTTCTTAATTGTTTTGGGTTAGTTTTTTTAGGTCCTTTTCTTCTCTTGTTTTTCCCTCTTAGAGATGTTCCTTTAGCATTTGTTGTAAAGCTGGTTTGATGGTGCTGAATTCTCTTAGCTTTTGCTTGTCTGTAATGCTTTTGATTTCTCTGTTGAATCTGAACGAGATCCTTGCCGGGTAGAGTAATCTTGGTTGTAGGTTCTTCCCTTTCATCACTTTAAATATATCGTGCCACTTCCTTCTGGCTTGCAGAGTTTCTGCTGAGAAATCAGCTGTTAACCTTATGGGAGTTCCCTTGTATGTTATTTGTCGCTTTAACTTTGTTGCTTTTAATAATTTTTCTTTGTCTTTAATTTTTGCCAATTTGATTACTATGCGTCTCGGTGTGTTTCTCCTTGGGTTTATCCTGCCAGGGACTCTCTGTACTTCCTGGACTTGGATGGCTATTTCCTTTCCCATGTTAGGGAAATTTTCAACTATAATCTCTTCAAATATTTTCTCAGGTCCTTTCTCTCTCTTCTCCTTCTGGGACCCCTATAATGTGAATGTTGGTGGGTTTAATGTTGTCCCAGAGATCTCTTAGGCAGTCTTCATTTCTTTTCATTCTTCTTTCTTTATTATGTTCCATGGCAGTGAATTCCACCATCCTGTCTTCCAGGTCACTTATCCATTCTTCTGCCTCAGTTATTCTGCTACTGATTCCTTCTAGTGTATTTTTCATTTCAGTTATTGTATTGTTCATCTCTGTTTATTTGTTCTTTAATTCTTCTAGGTCTTCATTAAACATTTCTTGCATCTTCTCGATCTTTGTTCCTTCATCTGGTACATAGCCCTCTGCCTTTTCATTTTGTCTTTCTGTGAATGTGGTTTTCGTTCCACAGGCTGCAGGATTGTAGTTCTTCTTGCTTCTGCTGTCTGCCTTCTGGTGGATGAGGCTGTCTAAGAGACTTGTGCAAGCTTCCTGATGGGAGGGACTGGTGGTGGGTAGAGCTGGGTGTTGCTCTCACAGGCAGAGCTCAGTAAAACTTTAGTCTGCTTGTCTGCTGATGGGTGGGGCTGAGTTCCCTCCCTGTGGGTTGGTTGGCCTGAGGTGAACCAACACTGGGGCCTACCCGGGCTCTTTGGTGGGGTTAATGGCAGACCCCAGGAGGGCACACGCCAAGGAGTACTTCCCAGAACTTCTGCTGCTAGTGCCCTTGTCCCAGCGGTGAGCCACAGCGGCCCCTGCCTCTGCAGGAGACCCTCCAACACTAGCAGATAGGTCTGGTTCAGTCTCCTGTGGGGTCACTGCTCCTTCCCCTGGGTCCCAGTGTGCACATTGCTTTGAGTGTGCCCCCCAAGAGTGGAGTCTTTGTTTCCCCCAGTCCTGTTGAAGTCCTGCAGTCAAATCCTGCTAGCCTTCAAAGTCTGATTATCTGGGAATTCCTCCTCCCGTTGTCACACCCCCAGGTTGGGAAGTCTGATGTGGGGCTCAGCACCTTCACTCCGGTGGGTGGACTTCTGTGGTATAATTATTCTACAGTTTGTGAGTCAACCACCCAGCAGTTATGGGATTTGATTTTATTGTGATTGCGCCCCTCTTCCCGTCTCATTGTGGTTTCTCCTTTGTCTTTGGATGTGGGATATCTATTTTGGTGACTTCCAGTGTCTTCCTGTCGATGATTGTTCAGCAGTTAGTTGTGATTCTGGTGCTCTCGCAAGAGGGAGTGAGCGTATGTCTTTCTACTCCACCATCTGGAACCAATCTCTCCAGATTGTTTTTCAAAACCTTGGTGTGTGATGGAAAATAACCATGGACGCTTGGTTTCTTGAGTGACGTTCTAGGGACTAGGCTGACCTTTTTTTTTTTTTTTTTTTTCCCTGATATGTGGGCCTCTCACTGTTGTGGCTTCTCCCGTTGCGGAGCACAGGCTCCAGACACGCAGGCTCAGCGGCCATGGCTCACGGGCCCAGCCGCTCCGTGGCATGTGGGATCTTCCCGGACTGGGGCATGAACCTGTGTCCCCTGCATCGGCAGACGACTCTCAACCACTGCACCACCAGGGAAGCCCTAGGCTGACCATTTTTAAAGAGTCAGTTGGTGGTATAATTAACTCTTTAATGGGCAAAAACCAGGTACAGTTTATGTAGCTCTATGAGGTCCTCTGGCTTTAGAAGTACTTTGATGTGTCTTTCATCCCAGTAGGGTAAGACCTAGGAGTGTTTTATCCTTTCATAGCATCATTATTTGAATCACCTTATATAATAGGAAGCATTTTTCAAAGTGGCTTCTCAGTTGATAATGGCCCATATGTGTCTTCATACCTGTATGTGGCTAACCTGTTTTGTATGAGAGGGAAGGCAGGAATTGTGACAGATCATTTCGTTTTGTTTCCTTTATTCAGGAAAATTTTAAACATATACAGATATAATGAGAACAGTATAATAAAATCTCATGTACCCATCTCTCATTTCAGTGGTTGTCAGGTTGGACATCTTGTTTCATCTGTATTCCCCACCCCACCTTACCCAGACTATTTGGAAACAAATCTCAGATTTGACATCATATTTAATTCATGAATATTATCGAGTTTTTAATCAGCCAGCTTCATAGTTGTTTGTTTATATAGTGAGGAATAAAGAAGTAAAGGGGGAAACTGGAGGGAAAACATTAGGACTCAGTTGTAAAGACAGTTGCAGTTAACAGAGGAGATCCAGAAAATCTAACTGGGAGTGGGAGCAGGTGCTGTTAGGGTCAGTGGTGAGGGCAGAGGCAGAGGGAAGCTTGGGCTTAGATCTATCGGTTTTCAAAATGTTGGCTTCTCTTTGATGCCATCTTAATTCACATTTTCTTTATCCTCGTGAGTTTATCCTTTTTAATTCTTTACTGTCATTTTAGTGTGTTTCCAGGATGCAGCAGGGATAAACTATGTGGATTTAGTGTGCTGTATTTTCCTGGAAGTCCCATTGAGTTTTGTTTTGTTTTTTAAAATTAATTAATTTTATTTTTGGCTGCATTGAGTCTTCATTGCTGCATGCGGGCTTTCTCTAGTTGCAGAGAGCGGGAGCTACTCTTTGATGCAGTACCCAGGCTTCTTATTGCGGTAGCTTCTCTTGTTGAGGAGCACGGGCACTAGGGCACATGGGCTTCAGTAGTTGTGGCACACAGGCTCAGTAGTTGTGGCTCATGTGCTGTAGAGTACATGCTCAGTAGTTGTGGTGCATGGGCTTAGTTGCTCCGTAGCATGTGGGATCTTCCTGGACCAGGGATCGAACCCATGTCCCCTGCATTGGCAGGCGGATTCTCAACCACTGTGCCACCAGGGAAGCCTCCATTGAGTTTTCAATTTCAGTAACAGTAGTTTTCATTTTAGGAAGCCGTTGAATATTTTCCACATCTGCCTGGTGCTCCCTCTCCCCAACCCCAAACCACCTCCTACCCCCGACCCACCCCATAAAGTTAAGATAAAGTTAGACTCTAAACCTGCTCAAACCTGGGGTTTTTATTTTCATAAGGTGCTTTTTTTTTTTCCTTACCCATGTGTGGGGAGCTTCCCTAGGCCAGTTGGCAGAGTTTTTTAGTCCCACATTTATTGGAGTTTTAGCTCTATGAGAGAACCTGTTTATACAGGGAGTCTCAATCCTAAATTGCCATTTCATATGGCCTCAAGCCTTATTTCTTGTCCTCCTAGCTCTTACTGAGTCTTAAAACTCCTGGAGTTTACCACAGATTTAGCATCTGCTCAGATGCTCTGGCACTGAGCTCTGTCTCTGGTTCTAGCACTGGGAGCTCAGAAATTCACTTAAGCATACTTTCTTTCCTGTTGTTATTTTATGCAGCATCTCTAGGTGATTAAAACAAGAGGGTTTCAGTGTCTGTTTTTCTGTCTCTATCTATGCACGTTTATTCTGTGATTTTGTGTCTCTTGAGGAGAGAAGAAGCACAAGGTACAGTGTTCTGAGGCACTTGTGTTTTAAAACAGGTAGAAAATACTATAAGATGGAGGATACGCCGGGATGAAGAAGGAAATGAAATTAAAGAAAGCAATGCTCGGATAGTCAAGTGGTCCGATGGAAGGTGAGCACAAATGCCTGAAGAGTATGGAAATGCCCAGAATGTGGCTGGGAGGGATCAAGCTTTGGAATATGAGCTTATTTGGGGTACACCTCTTATTAAAGACTTTCCATTGTTTAGTCCCTGGCATTGCAAAGAAAACCTGAGAGAAATATGAATAGGCAGTTGAGGGTCATACAGGCTGGTGGAAGACATTAAAAGTAGGCCGGAAATGTGACTGTCCTCTTTGGCTCCAGCATAGTAGTCTGGAGAAGTTAGACCAACTTCCCTCCCTCCTTACAAATTGACGCTTTAGTAAAACTGCCCTTCACTGGGAAGGTGGTAGAGGCTGAGTGAATGTCACAGCATGTTTTACTTCTAAGCATAAACGTACAGAGTGTTGTACTTCTGTGTAGGTCGTTTTCCACATCACGCCTTCTTTATTCTTTCCTTCCTTCTGAATCGTGTGTAAAGAGAGAAAGCAGCAGCTGAATCACATTTTAAGTGAAGTAAAATGATAGAGTGAAAGCTTTCTGACTTACATGTGAAGTGTTCCTTCTTTTCAGCATGTCCCTGCATTTAGGCAATGAGGTGTTTGATGTTTACAAGGCTCCACTGCAGGGCGATCACAACCACCTTTTTATAAGACAAGGTACCGGTCTACAGGGACAAGCCGTCTTTAAAACCAAACTCACATTCAGGTAATTACTCTCATCAACGTACTATTTGTTACAATAAAAGCGGTGAAATATAGGTGTTGTTCAAAGTGCCTGACTCCTGATTGGCATAACCTTGCAGTATAGTTCCCCAAAGACCAAGATCTGGTTCTCAGCTCTGAAGGTTCAAAGGCTATATTGTCAAGTTGCTGTTTCACAGGGAACCAGGTCATGCTACCTAAACTTCCAAGAGACTGTTATGTAAACCAGAATGTCAGTTTATTAATTCCAGTGATTACTATAACTGCCGGGAGGCCTAAGAATACTTGCAGGTCAGTGCAGTAATTAGAGGTTGTTAGTGTGCATGCAATCAGAGGAAAGGCAGTGAGTTGGTGGGTGTGAAGGCTGAGGTCATCTTGTTCTTTAGGCTGCTACATCCATTACCTCTCCAAGGATGTGTCCCCCAAGCAGCCCAGGATACTCAGGTCAGCTATCAAGAGTATCCCCCTTGTCTAGGCAGCGTAGGCACTACAATGAAACATTCCTGGTTTTCTTTTCTTGATTCTAAGCAAACCATCCTCCTTGGGTAATGCTTATCTTTGGAGAGGGCACAATATTCTTGGTTATGACTTACAGTTTTGAAAATTGTAATGGTCAAGATTATAGGCTTTGGAATCAGATGGACCTGTATCTGAGTCCCATTTCCACTTGCATGACCTTGTGTAACTTTCTCAACCTTTCCTTGCCTCAGTTTCCTAACATATAAAATGTAATAATTATCTCATAGAGGAGCTGTGACAATGAAGTCATGTAATATATAAAACATAAAAGTACAGTGCTTGGCACTTAGTATTCAGTAAGTGCTGCTTAAGCCCATCCATTTACTGCTTCTAGAGGGTAATTGTGCTGTGCAAACCTTTTTTACTCCAGCTTTCCGTATTTCACTTTACTTGTGAGATAAGAATGTTTTAGTAAGCTACAGAATGAAGAAAGTTCAGAATCCCCATCTAGTATACTGTTTTGTGTCCCTGCCTATTTTTTTCTAGAGAATAGGAAATGGTCACTGGCCTCCTTTGATGTTGATATGACTGGCTCACAAATGTATTTGCTAAACAATGAGGTATTTTTGTTCATTTCCTGCAGACCTCACTCTACAGACAGTGCCACACATAGAAAGATGACCCTGTCACTTGCAGATAGATGTTCAAAGACACAGAAGATTAGAATCTTACCAATGGCTGGTCGTGACCCTGAATGCCAGCGCACAGAGATGATTAAGGTATGTTGGCTGACGTTTATCCTGGAATTTTGGAATATTAAGAATAGCATTTCCTAAAATGTTGTTCATCATCTCCTATTGACCCACTGTTTATCCTTCCAGCTGGCATGAACACGGAGCTGGTTTCATTTCCTAAGCATTTGGCAAATGGGTAATAGGGTGATAGTCCTAAAACAAACCCTGGCTTGGGTTCTCTCCCACCAGGTCCTGAGAGTTTGGCAAACATATGATTGAAAGAATCTGAACTTTCACAGATAATTTGAAGGATGATTAAATCATCTATGAAAACAAACCCTGGCTTGGGTTCTCTCCCACCAGGTCCTGAGAGTTTGGCAAACAGATGATTGAAAGAATCTGAACTTTCACAGATAATTTCAAGGATGATTAAATCTTCTATATCTGGTTTAGAGTCCATGTCAAAAATCAGTGGAAATGCTCGAGAGATTTGGTCTAGGTAGAATATAAATAGACAAGAAGTTTCCCCCCTTTTCTCCTGAAGGTAGGGGAGCTGGAGGGACCTTGAAGACTCCAGGACCACATTGAGAGATGCCCCAAGCCCTCCTTCACATCCGCAGCTTGCATGGAAATGCACAAGGAATCAGCTAGTTTGTTCTTAATCCCTATTCTACTGACAGTGATTTTTACTCTATACTCAGCACAACCACATACTATTTAATGAAACAGTGTCCAGCAACAGAATTAGAGTTGTATGCAGTAATAAAGCAATTAAATGAGCAACCAAATACCCCTGACTTCTCATACCCTGGCCCCGCCTAGTGAACCCCAATGTCTAAAAGCCAGGCAGATGGAAGGGAATGAAGGCTCTGCTTTGGGGCTCAGGGACCCTCCCCACCAGAACCTCCCCATCCTGCCATCAGGAGCTGTGGGGAGCTCTCTGGGTTGAGGGCCCCAGACTGGAATATATGAGCACCATGGTAGTTCGGTGGAGCCTGGGCAAGTCAGGTGTCTGTCTTAGGGTGAAGAGAATCCGCCTCCCTCAGGCGTCCACTGGACATGAACGAGGTTCCTCAGGCTGGTCGCCACACTCTGGGCTCTGCCTGGCAGCACAGGGGACGCTGCATCTCCCAAGGCTGTGCCGGTGCCAGTTCTGATGGGGCGGTTGGTGTGAGGGAGGGAGCCTTTGCCTCTTCACCCTGTGTTTTCTTCACGCCTTCGAACGAACAAGATGATGACCATGTGTGGTAACAGAGGTGTAAAATGGAGAGAACTGTACCCTGAGGACATAGGAACTGGTGTTATCCTGGGCGAGGCATTTACGTGTTCTTTACAGTAAAGTAGTTTCAAGGGGGCACTAAGTGAGTTCATTTTTTGTTTTAAAGTTCAGTAATTTATTTGCTTCTTTACAGAAAGAAGAAGAACGTTTGAGGGCTTCTATTCGTAGGGAATCTCAGCAGCGCCGCATGAGAGAGAAACAGCACCAGCGGGGGCTGAGTGCTAGCTACCTAGAACCTGATCGATATGATGAGGAGGAGGAAGGTGAGGAGTCCATCAGCTTGGCTGCCATTAAAAACCGGTACAAAGGGGGCATTCGAGGTGAGTTTGGGCAGAAATTAAATGTCATCATGTCGGGGTCCAGGAATTTATCTTTGCATTGAGCATACTCTGAATGCTCAGTCACTGGAAATTTTGTTTTTAAGGAACCAGTGTTAATGAGTGAGACATTTTGAGGTCTACAGAGCTAAAGACTCATTGTGGAATCCTTTCAGGTCAGCCTGGAAGGGCAGAAGCTGCCTGTGCCCTCTCGCTTTCAGACTCATCCCTTGAGCTTCTGCTTTCTGATTTGAAAGTCTGCCGATTATATTTGGAACTTCTCTCAACTTTTTAAATTACTAGTTAAGAATCAAGAAGTTCAGTTTTTAAGAATCAGGAAGTTCAGTTTTTCAGCGAGTACATGTGTTTTCTTTCAAAGTTCTCCATTGCATATTCCCTTCTTTCACAACCAATAATTTATAATGGTTAACATTTATTCAGCACATACTGAATCCCAGGCAAATACTCAAACATGCATCCTATTGGATCCTCATAACAATGTTAAGACCCAGTTACTAGTATTGTCTTGTTCTTTTTAAAAAAAATTGATTACTGAACTAATTATTTTAGTTTCAGGTGTACAACCTAATGATTCGGTATCTGTATATATTGTGAAATGATCACCATAATAAGTCTAGTTAACTTCTGCCACCAAAGGTAGTTACGGAATTTTTTTTCTTGTGGTGGGAACTTTTAAGGTCTGCTCTCTCAGCAACTTTTAAATATGCAGTACAGTGTTATTACCTTTAGTCACCACACTGTACATTACATGCCCATGACTGATTTATCTTCTAACTGGAGCTCCTACCATTTGACTCCCTTCACCCTTTCCTCCACCCTCCACACCACACCTCAGGCAACTACTAATCTGTTTTCTGTATCTATGAGCTTGGTTTTTTGTTTTCCTTTTTTTTTACATCCTTCATACAAGTGAGATCACAGTGTTCGTCTTTCTCTGTGTGACTTATTTCACTTAGCATAATGCCTCAAGGTCCATTTTTGTCTTGTTCTTACTGAGGAAACGGAGACTTTGAGAGGTTGAGTGGCTTGCCCAAAGACACATAGTTGGTACATGGACAGTTCTTGAACCAAGGCGATCTGACTTCTGACGTGTCTATCTCCAGAAGTTTCCCACAGCCTGCAGCAAGATGTCATGCTTAAAAAAGCAAACTGAACCTGAAGATGGAAGACCTGGGCTGGACTCAGCTCTGCCACTTTTTGTTTAGTTTTGTTTTTGGCCATGCTACACGACCTGCGGGATCTTAGTTCCCCAACCAGGGATCAAACCCACACCCTCAGCAGTGAAAGCACGGAGTCCTAACCACTGGACTCCCAGGGAATTCCCAACTCTCTTACTTTTTAGTTAGATGACTTTTGGAAAGTTACAGTACCTCTTTTCTGTTACCCTTATCAAGAAAAGAACAACCTATTAGTAATAGTATTTATACCATGATGAGGTTGTTTTGAGAATCGAATGACATAATACATATAAAGTACTTCATCCAGCCCTTGGCATATAACAAGTACTAAATAAATGTTACCCCAAACTATTGTCATTGTTCTTACCACTCATGGGCTTTGGGCAAGTGACTCCATGTCTCTGAATACTGAGTTCCCCATCTATAAAATGAGGATCTAATCCCCCCCAGGTTAGCTTTGATAGAGATTTGGGAATCACTGTACAATGTAAGGTATACCTTGGGTGACCATGTTCCTGGTTTTGCCCTGTTAGAATGATAAATTATAAGAACACCCAATTTTCCCTTTCTCTGACCATCCTGTGAAACTCCCTTCTCCTTTTTCACAGCAACTGCATTTTATTTATTTTGGGACTATAGTACAGAGACTTTTTTTTTTTTTTTTTTTGGTGGTTCACGGGCCTCTCACTGTTGTGGCCTGTCCCGTTGCGGAGCACAGGCTCCGGACGCGCAGGCTCAGCAGTCAGCTCCGCGACATGTGGGATCTTCTCAGACCGGGGCACGAACCCGTGTCTCCTGCATCGGCAGGCGGACTCTCAACCACTGTGCCACCAGGGAAGCCCCTAGACCTTTTATTTTTATTATTTTTTTTTTTTGTTAGTGCAGATTTCCCACAGAAAATATTAACTGTGGAAATAAATCACATATACACTAAATAAAAATGAAAAAATTGAGGATTTTTTAGGGGAGAGTTATATAATATTCAGTTTCCCAGTGATTAAAAACCTAATGGAGAAGTTCATTAGTGATCAGTTCTGTCCAATAGTCAGATAGGCAGGGAATGGGGAGAAGGGGAGAGCATTGGGTTCTGAGGTGAGGGGGTTGGTCTAACATCACCTGTTCTTATTCTACCTGCGCTTCACCTGGGCTGGGGCATCAGCACAGGCTGTTATTCATCTCCATCTCCCTTTGAAATGTCCACTTGGCAACAAACCGTCTTTACAGGACCAGGAAACCACCTCTTGCTTTTTTTTTTTTTTTTTTTTGGCGGTACGTGGGCCTCTCACTGCTGTGGCCTCTTCCGTTGCGGAGCACAGGCTCCAGATGCGCAGGCCTAGCGGCCATGGCTTACGGGCCCAGCTGCTCCGCGGCATGTGGGATCTTCCCGGACCGGGGCACGAACCCGTGTCCCCTGCATCGGCAGGTGGACTCTCAACCACTGCACCACCAGGGAAGCCCCCACCTCTTGCTTTTATCTTTAAAATTATTTTGGAATTAACTGTTACCCTGATAAAAGAATGACTCAGACTTTAAAAACTTATTTGGAAATAGTGGTGTCTGTCTCTTTAATCAGCTTGCACAAGCCTTTTTAATATTTAAAAGTGGTCAGATACCAAAAAAAAAGTGGTCAGATAAACCATTCTTGTATTTGAGAGGATAAGTGCTTCATTTCAACATATCTAAACTTACATTTACCTTTTTTTAAAAAATAAATTTATTTTTATTTATTTATCTTTGGCTGCATTGGGTCTTGCTGTGCGTGGGCTTTCTCTAGTTGCGGCGAGCGGGGGCTACGCTTCGTTGCCGTGCATGGGCTTCTCATTGCGGTGGCCTCTCTTGTTGCAGAGCACGGGCTCTAGGCGCATGGGCTTCAGTAGTTGTGGCACGCAGGCTCAGTAGTTGTGGCTCTTGGCTCTAGAGCGCAGGCTCAGTAGTTGTGGTGCACGGGCTCTGTTGCTGCGTGGCATGTGAGATCTTCCCGGACCAGGGCTTGAACCTGCGTCCCCTGCACCGGCAGGCAGATTCCTAACGACTGCACCACCAGGGAAGCCCACATTTACCTTTAAGTTTTAAAAACTTTTAATTATTTGTTTCCTCTGGAAAAAATGTACAAAGGAACTAAAGATATTCATCAGAAGAAAAATCTGGGAATGAATGGATCATTGTCTTTGAAAGTCACTTACAAATCTTCTTCCTTTGCTTTCAGAGGAACGAGCCAGAATCTATTCATCAGACAGTGATGAGGGATCAGAAGAAGATAAGGCTCAAAGATTACTCAAAGCAAAGAAACTCACCAGTGATGAGGTAAACCAAATTTATTCAATTCTAGAGGTTTACCCTGTACCTACAAGTCAACTCCTGGAATGAAGAGGAGCTCACAGCCCAGGAGCACAGATAGATGTCTACACACTTCACTGAAGCTCAGAGAGATAAATCCAGTAACAGGACTAGGGGTGGCCCAGAGGAGGGTCTGATACCTCTGCTCAGAGAAGGAGACCTCTCGTTGGGTGTTGAAGGAATAATGGTAGGTGTGCAGGGCAAACCAGCCAGGGTGGGCATGCCAGGTAGATGGAAAGGCCTGGGGGAAGACACATGGCCCTGAGATACCAAGGCTCGACTAGAGAACTAGAAATCATTAATATGGGTAGATCAGAGCATGTATCTCTTCTTTCTTTTTCTCTTTATATTTTCAATATATTTTTTAAATTACAGAAATAATTCTTATGGTAGAAAAATCTGTTTTTATTTAGATGAACTCATATTTGAAATAGTATTGAGTAATTCAAGAAAATAAATTCCCATCTATTATTGAAATAAATTTCCAAAGGAATTTTAACTTATGTTTTTGACAGTATCCTTTTCAAATTATAAGAGTACAGGTGCTGAGAAATTTTAAGTCTTCTTTCAAAATATAATTGACATGTAACATTATATAACAGTATATTAGTTTCAGGTATACAACATAAAGATTTGATCGATATATGTATATATTGCAAAATGATCACACCACAATAGTTATATGTTTAGTTATAGTTATATGTTTTTTTCTTGTGATGAGAACTTTTAAGATCTATGCTCTTAGCAACTTTAAATTGTACAATACAGTATTTATTTATTTATTTATGGCTGCGTTGGGTCTTTGTTGCTGCACGTGGGCTTTGTCTAGTTGTGGTGAGCGGGGGCTACTCTTCGTTGCGGTGCATGGGCTTCTCATTGCGGTGGCTTCTCGTTGTGGAGCACAGGCTCTAGGCACGCGAGCTTCAGTAGTTGTGGCACGCAGGCTCTAGAGCGCAGGCTCAGTAGTTGTGGCGCATGGGCTTAGTTGCTCTGTGGCATGTGGGATCTTCCCGGACCAGGGCTCAAACCCATGTCCCCTGCGTTGGCAGGCGGATTCTTAACCACTGTACCACCAGGGAAGGCCACAATACAGTATTATTAACTGTAGTCACTCTGCTGTACATCACATCCCCATGGCCTACTTATTTTGTCTTTTTATTTATTTTTTTTAATTAATTAATTAATTAATTTTTGGCTGCGTTGGGTCTTTGTTGCTGTGCACGGGCTCTCTCTAGTTGTGGTGAGCAGGGTCTGCTTTTTGTTGTGGTGCGTGGGCTTATTGCGGTGGCTTCTCTCATTGCAGAGCACCGGCTCTAGGTGTGCTGGTTTCAGTAGTTGTGGCTCACGGGCTTTAGAGCGCAGGCTCAGTAGTTGTGGCACAAGGGCTTAGTTGCTCTGCGGCATGTGGGATCTTCCTGGGCCAGGGCTTGAACCTGTGTTGCCTGCATTGGCAGTCAGATTCTTAACCACTGCACCACCTGGGAAGTCCCTATTTAAGTCTTTTTAGATTATTTTTATCTTTGCTATTCTTGAATTTTGCTATGGTATGTTACTTAGTGTTTCCTTTTATTTTCCTGATTGGGATTTGTTAGATTTTTCTGAATCTGTAGATTGGTATTTTTCATCAGTTCTGAAAATTTCTCAGCCATTAATTCTTCAGATATTACTTCTGTACCATTCTGTCTCTCCTTTCTTCCTGAAACTCTGATTAGATGCATGTTATTCCTTCTTACTTTATCCTCCATGACAGATCCTCAGTCTCCTTTCATATTTTCCATGTCTTTATCTCCCTGCATTCTAGGACAGTTCTTCAGATCCTTCTAGTTCAGTGCTTCTTTCTTTAGCTGTCTAATACATTGTTAATCTCTTGCATTGAATTTTTACCTTGTTTCAGTTTTTTATCTCTAGCAGTTTAGTTTCTTTTTCTAATTGGTCATTTTTTAAAATTCTGCTCCTAAATTATATTTTTCAGTTTCTCCTTTTAATGTCTTTAAATATTTGAAACCTACATGTATGGTCTTTTATGTCTGAGAATTCCAGTGTCTAAAATCTTTACATGTGTGATTTTACAGCCAGTTACTTCTGCTGGCTTTTTTTCATGATGACTTATTTCTCCATGTGCTCTGCAACTGATTTACTTAGCTCAGATCAATGGGAATTTTTGTGGCTTAGATGGATGGATTCCTCCAAAGATGGTATATATTTGCTTCTGCCAGGTACCTTGGGACTACTTTAAATTATATTCTTGGAATAAGGTCTTCTTAGTTTTACTGGAAGTATGGGTTCTGACTTGTGGTTATGAATTTTCCTAGAAATTTTAAATTTTTTGTTTTAATCCCCTGTTAATTAGTTCTAATGTTAGAGATTAGAAATTATCCTGCAGGCATTTAGAACAGGGGTTGGCAAATTACATCCCACTGACCTAATCTGGCCTGCCACCTGTTTTTTCAAATAAAGTTTTTTAGGAATCCACCCATGGTTATTCATTTATGTATTTGTCTATGGATGTTTTCCTTCTATAGTGACAGAGTTGATTAGTTGCAACAGAAATCATACATATGTCTTGTAAAGCCTAAGACATTTATTCTCAGCCCCTTTACCAAAAAGGTTTGCTTACCCCTGCCTCAGAGAAATGGGCCTGGGTTTATTTCTACTTCACCTGAACACTAAAGATACAGTCCTTTGGGGTCTGCTATTAATCTGCTCCACTTGGCCCTTGTTTCCTGTCCTCAGCACCCTGCAAGGCGTAAAACCTCAAGCTCATGTTCACACAGTTTGGTAAATGTCTTCAAGGAGAAAGCCTGCTTTCGTGCTGTGCTTATCTCTGTGGGTTCTTGCTTTTGCTTAATTTTAGGTCTCTGATTACACCTTATTTTCTTGCCATCACTTTGGTTTGTTCATAGTTTTTCATCATTGTAATTTTCAATGGGAGGGTTATTCAAAGGATTGTTCTGCCATATTGTGGGAACATTGTTGTGTTCCTGTTATTCATGATTTTAATGTATTTTGATCATTTTGGCCTGTGAACTGTGAGCTTCTGTGAGCTCTTTTCTCATGTGAAACAGAATTTTGTTCTTGCGTTATTGTTAATTACATTTAATATTTCCCAGTCTTTCTTGAAAGTGGCATGCTATGGAAGATAACTAGACAAAAATTGTTAAATTATTCTGCAACATACTTGTTTTAAATTAGATAGGAAACATCTTAATCATGCATTTATAGTATGTTGAACTGTTGGCAAACAGGAATCCTCATCTAAGCAGATGCCGTTTTATTTTTTGGCAAGCAGAAACTGTGAATAAAACTTGAAAAGTGCCATGGGACTTCTGTTTATTTCTAGTATTCTCAGAAATGAGATTTCTAAATGTGATCCATCAAATAGTCTTCTTCTAGTCTGGGCGATTGCAAACCTGTAACTTCCTGACTTAAAAATGTCTCTTGCAAATGCCTCCTAGCTGTCTGTTATACAGGCATTTTATTTTAAAATAAATGCCTCCTAGCTGTCTGTTATACCTCTATCTTCCACACCCAAATACTCGCCGTTAAGTCTTCCTGTACCCCTCCTTTCCCCTTTCCTGACAACAGAGACTTTACTTCTGCCTGGACCTCCCAACCCCTGCCTCTGCCTCCCCTTATTGCCCCAGTTCAAGTCCTGGCATGGGTCACAATGGGAGAGAGGACGAAAGGGGTCAGACCTGCTCTAGGTCCCTCTCCTTATTTGCACACTAAACCCTACCCACACGCCATGAGCCTAGTTATTCCTCTGAGATAAAGCGAGTTTTCAGACCCCAAGTCCCCACCCCAGAGAAACACCGTTGTCACCAGAGCATTCCTTGATATGGGGAAAGGGCATGGGTCTGGATTAGATTGAACTGGATTACTGAATCTTGGGCTATTTTATACTACTTGTATGGCCTTGAGCAAGTCATCTCACATTTCCAAGTCTGTTTCCTCATCTGTTCTATGGGGTTTATGCTCGCTGCCTTGTAAAGTTGTATTATAGTAAATAACAGATATGAAAGTGGGTGAATGCTAGCTTCCCTTCCCCAACAGCGTCTAAGTTACAAAAAAGGAGAGAAACAGAACTTTTTATCCTCCCTTATTTTTGTAAGCAGTGAAAACTTTAGAAAACCTAAATTACAGCAAAAGTGGAAAGATGGGTAGTAGAAGAAACTGTGGAAAAGGGAAAGACTGCTGTGGAAAGGAACATGCAGACAATGGGAAGGAAGGGCATCACTGCCAGGTCTCAACTTTCTTGGATGAAAGAGATGACCTGCCAAGGACTACCTAGAATGTGGTGCTGGTGGTCTGGTTCCTCTCCATGTCTCTCGTTCCTCCCCCAGCTCTGCCTCGTGGAGCCTCCCTTCTCCCCTTGTCAGCCCTGCCTTACCTGTTAGAGGCCCCTCTGTTTATGGAGCCATCAGCAACTTGGAACCAGGGTAGTCCCAGCTTCCCCTCCAGTGTGGTTGGGATTCTGAATGTGTTTCCGTGGAAGCCTTGACACTCTTGGTGTTGGTCACTTATACTTTAATACACCCTTATTTGTATATATTCTTAGGTATATTTTGGGTTAAATAAATTCTGAGAGCTGGTTTCTAATGTGAGTTTTACAATCAGTCTAAAAAATAAATTGTTGGAAGACAACTCCAACAATTGGGCTGCCTGTTCCTGTGTCTTTAGGGACCTGCATTCATGGCTTTATTGGGAAGCTTTGTGTTCATCTCAGAGGTCTCTGAGACTGTCCTCAGTTTTTTTCTTTCTTTTTTCTTTATTCTGCTCTGCAGTAGTTATTTCCACTATTTTATCTTCCAGGTCACTTATCCGTTCTTCTGCTATCCGTTATTCTGCTATTGATCCCTTCTAGAGTATTTTTCATTTCATTTATTGTGTTGTTCATCATTGCTTGTTTCCTCTTTAGTTCTTCTAGGTCCTTGTTAAATGTTTCTTGCATTTTCTCTATTTCCAAGATTTTGGATCATCTTTACTATCATTATTCTGAATTCTTTTTCAGGTAGACTGCCTATTTCCTCTTCATTTGTTAGGTCTGGTGGGTTTTTACCTTGCTCCTTCATCTGCTGTGTGTTTTTCTGTCTTCTCATTTTGTTTATCTTACTGTGTTTGGGGTCTCCTTTTCGCAGGCTGCAGGTTCGTAGTTCCCGTTGTTTTTGGTGTCTGTCCCCAGCGGCTAAAGTTGGTTCAGTGGGTTGTGTAGGCTTCCTGGTGGAGGGGACTAGTGCCTGTGTTCCGGTGGATGAGGCTGGATCTTGTCTTTCTGGTGGGCAGGTCCACGTCTGGTGGTGTGTTTTGGGGTGTCTGTGGCCTTATTATGATTTTAGGCAGCCTCTCTGCTAATGGGTGGGGTTGTGTTCCTATCTTGCTAGTTGTTTGGCATAGGGTGTCCTGCACTGTAGCCTGCTGGTCGTTGAGTGAAGCTGGGTGTTGGTGTTGAGATGGAGATCTCTGGGAGATTTTCGCTGTTTGATATTACGTGGAGCTGGGAGGTCTCTTGTGGACCAGTGTCCTGAAGTTGGCTCTTCCACCTCAGAGGCACAGCACTGACGCCTGGCTGGAGCACCAAGAGCCTGTCCTCCACACGGCTCAGAATAAAAGGGAGAAAATAGAGGAAGAAAGAAAGAAAGAAAGGATAAAATAAAATAAAGTAAGATAAAATAAAGTTATTAAAATAAAAAATAATTATTAAGAAAAAAATTTTAAAAGTAAACAAACAAAAAACCGGACGGACAGAACCCTAGGACAAATGGTGGAAGCAAAGCTATACAGACAAAATGTCACACAGAAGCATACACATACACACTCACAAAAAGAGGAAAATGGGAAAAAATAATCTATCTTGCTCCCAAAGTCCACCTCCTCAATTTGGGATGATTCGTTGTCTATTCAGGTATTCCACAGATGCAGGGTACATCAAGTTGATTGTGGAGCTTTAATCCGCTGCTCCTGAGGCTGCTGGGAGAGATTTCCCTTTCTCTTCTTTGTTCTCACAGCTCCCGGGGCTCAGCTTTGGATTTGGCCCCGCCTCTGCGTGTAGGTCGCCTGAGGGCGTCTGTTCTTCGCTCAGACAGGACGGGGTTAAAGGAGCAGCTGATTCGGGGGCTCTGGCTCTATCAGGCCGCGGGGAGGGAGGGGTACGGATGCGGGGCGAGCCTGCGGCGGCAGAGGCCAGCGTGACGTTGCACCAGCCTGAGGCGCGTCGTACGTTCTCCCGGGGAAGTTGTCCCTGGATCCCGGGACCCTGGCAGTGGCGGGCTGCACAGGCTCCCCGGAAGGGGTGTGTGGATAGTGACCTGTGCTCGCACACAGGCTTCTTGGTGGCGGCAGCAGCAGCCTTAGCGTCTCATGCCCGTCTCTGGGGCTCGCGCCGGTCTCTGGAGCTCCTTTAAGCCTCTTGTCTCTTCGGCAGCTGCAGACTTTTCCCCGGACTCCCTTCTGGCTAGTCGTGGTGCACTAACCCCCTGCAGGCTGTGTTCACGCTGCCAGTCCTCTCCCTGGGATCTGACCTCCGAAACCCCAGCCTCAGCTCCCAGCCCCGCCCGCCCAGGCGGGTGAGCAGACAAGCCTCTCGGGCTGGTGAGTGCCGGTCGGCACCGATCCTCTATGCGGGAATCTCTCCGCTTTGCTCTCCGCACCCCTGTGGCTGCGCTCTCCTCCGTGGCTCCGAAGCTCCCCCGCTCCGCCACCGGCAGTCACCACCCGCGAAAGGGCTTCTAGTGTGTGGAAACCTTTCCTCCTTCACAGTTCCCTCCCACTGGTGCAGGTCCCGTCCCTATCCTTTTGTCTCTGTTGATTCTTTTTTCTTTTGCCCTACCCAGGTACGTGGGGAGTTTCTTGCCTTTTGGGAGGTCTGAGGTCGTCTGCCGGTGTTCAGTAGGTGTTCTGTAGGAGTTGTTCCACATGTAGATGTATTTCTGATGTATCTGTTGGGAGGAAGGTGATCTCCGCATCCTACTCTTTCGCCATCTTCTCCTGTCAGCCTGTGTGCATCTAATATATGAGTATTTTTGTTATTTGTTGCATTTACATGGCACAGGGATTTATTCCAGCCAAGTTCACTAAGGCAGAATCCCATACCCCTGCTTTCACAAAATGAGGTCTCCTGAAGGTTGCCACTCAACTTTCTAAGTCCTGGGAGTAGCAGGCCTGCATGCCTTTGCTGGGCTTTACTGTGCTTGTCTGTAGCCACCTGGGAAGTCAGTCCTGGAAGGATTTTCAGAGCAGAATTCCAGAGCATCTTACCCGAGACAGTGGATTAGAACCGATGCCAATTAGACTTCTTTGGGAGAGCTTTGACCTGGCTCCTGACTTCCCAGCTGCTTGGCCCTGTCTAGGTTCCTTTAGGACAGGCTTTACCACCTTTTAGACCTACCATGCCCGTTATTCTTTTATTCACTCAAATTTAAACCTATTAAAGAACTTTAGAGCTGAAGAGACCATACACACTGAAGTTTACTTGGAGAAGGTTGCCACAAACCAGGCTGGCATGTAAATAGTTTAAGATAAGATTCATCAGCTGAAAATAAAGGAAACGTGGTGGTAGTAGTGAATGTGCTTCTTGCCTTTGCCAGTGTGGGGTTGGGAGAGAAGTGTTTAGGTTTGCTCAAGGCTGGGAAGTAGAAAGGAGGCTTGTCACAGCCTGGGGGCAGGATCCATCCTCCAGGCTTGCTGTTGGGGTAACTTTATTGCTGCCAGCTGGGAAGTAAGTGCAGGAGGACTTCTGGATCTTTTCCTGTGGATTCATAACTTACCCCTTTGAATTCTCCTATGACTTCAGCTCTGTGGGGATGCATTTGGGATAATAAGGCAGGAAACAAGTGTGAGATAGTATTGATATCTTCTCCTCAGAGGGCCAGGCATCAGAAAAAGTGGCTATGCCAGCTTGTATGCTACATCCAGAAGCATTCTCTGGACAGGATAGTAAGATGCTTGGCCTTCCCCAACTTCAACTTTTAAACTTTGTTCACCCTGTTTTATTTTTGGTGAGGAGTCTTGTTAAGGCAATTCTGGAGTATCATATTTAGTATCATTTCATTTTAATCAATTTTTGATATTATTTAATGTTGATCTGTTCAAATTCTATCTGTAAGAAGTGTTTTTAGAAAACTTACCAAATTTTTTGTTTCTATTAGAACATTATACAACGTGACTTTAAGCAGTGGAAACTTGTGTATGAAAGCCTTTAATTTCTTCAAAAATATTTTTTCAAATATTAAAAAAAAAATCTTTATTATGTGAGTTTTTAGTACATCCAAAACAAGAAATAGTTGTTTCAAAAAATTGACAGTCTTGGGCTTCCCTGGTGGCGCAGTGGTTGAGAATCTGCCTGCCAGTGCCGGGGACACGGGTTCGAGCCCTGGTCTGGGAGGATCCCACATGCCGCGGAGCAACTAAGCCAGTGCGCCACAGCTACTGAGCCTGCGTGTCTGGAGCCTGTGCTCCGCAACAAGAGAAGGCCGCGACAGTGAGAGGCCCGTGCACCATGATGAAGAGTGGCCCCCGCTCGCCGCAACTAGAGAAAGCCCTCGCACAGAAATGAAGACCCAACACAGCCATAAATAAATAAATAATAAAAAATTGACAGTCTTTAGGGCTTCCCTGGTGGCTCAGTGGTTGAGAGTCCACCTGGCGATGCAGGGGACACGGGTTCGTGCCCCGGTCTGGGAAGATCCCACATGCCGCGGAGCGGCTGGGCCCATGAGCCATGGCCGCTGAGCCTGCGCGTCCGGAGCCTGTGCTCCGCAACGGGAGAGGCCACAACAGTGAGAGGTCCGCGTACCACCAAAAAAAAAAAAAAGATTGACAGTCTTTAGAATGCTTTTTAGGTAACGAAGAAGTGAAATGCTCAGCAAGTGGAGAAAAAAGTTTAAGTAAATGCCTAATTATGCTCAAAATAGTCAGCAGAACAAGCGGTTATATAGGCTGACTTCTTTGGGAGAGCCCTAACTCTTCCCAGGGCAAAGCCCATTTCCACTTTCCTGCAGCTCTTCTCTATATACAACAGCTTCTTCCCCCTGTGAGACTGGGTCATAATTGCTTAGTTCGCCCTCATGGGCCTGAAATTGGGTTTTAGGGTTAGTTTTGTTATTACTCCGTAGTCATTTTGAATGCCTCTAGTACCTGTAGATTTGGAAACTGGCCATGACTTTAACCACTGGTTTTATTCAGCTCGTAAATGTTCTTATTAAAATTTATGTTATTTTTGGGTTTTCAGAGGGTTATTCAGCTCAGAGCTACTTTTGATAAACCTTTCTAGAAATATTCTCTATGAACTTTGAGATTCTTCAAATTTTTATCTGTTTAGGAAGGTGAGCCTTCTGGAAAGAGAAAAGCAGAAGATGATGATAAAGCAAATAAAAAGCACAAGAAGTACGTGATCAGTGACGAAGAGGAAGAAGATGATGATTGAAGTAGAAAATGTGAGAACTTTATGTATTTTATTGTACAGTTTGTTTTATAAATATGATGTAAACATGAATTATTTTGACTGAAATAAATTGATTTGCTTTTGAGTAATTTTAATTGTAATAAAAAAATTTAAAAAGCAGGTCTCTGTTCAAGAAATTGACCCCTCCCAAAGCAGGCTGATTTTGTTAATGCCTTACACTAATTCTTAGGTTTTAGTGAATTCCTCCCAGGCCCCACAGAGAAGCCTTGCAAGGGCCAGGTGAAGCGAGTGAGGCATTCTTCTGGGGTGCAGAGTTTTAAAAGGGGCGCAAAAAAGCCTCCGTAATTGTATTCGTTTGCTAGGTCTGCTGTAGCACAGTACCACAAATTGGGTGACTTAATACCACAGAAACACATTCTCTCACAGTTCTGAAGCCTATAAATCCTAGATAAAGGTGTCGGCAGAGCCGTGCTCCCTCTAAAGGGAAGAATCCTTCCCTGCATTGTCCTAGCTTCTGGAGGATCCCACTAATCCTTGGCTCGTAGCAGCATAACTCCAATCTCTGCCTCTGTCTTCACATGGCTTGTTCCCCTGTGTGTCTGCTCTGTGTCTCTCTGTGTCTCTGCTCTGTGTCTCCAGATCCCACTCTCCTTTCAGGACACCCATCAATGGGTTTAGGGTTAACCCTAATCCAGTGTGACCTCATCTTAACTAATTACATCTGCAAAGATCCTATTGCCAAATAAAGTCACATTCTGAGGTTCTGGGTAGATATGAATTTTGAAGTGTCCCTATTCAGCCCACTACAGCAATCAAGTTTAATAATACCGTAATACAACATTTAAAAAAATTAAAATTAATGTAAAAATATGATGAATAAAATGTCAAAAATTTAAATAAAGATGATCTGACAGGGCTGGGATTAGGGTAAGCCAAGTGAGAAGAGTGGCACAAGTACAAAACTGGATAGATTGTCTCTTTATTTGAAATTTTGATGTTTTGTTTATGGGAGTGTTTTGCATGGAGTTGAAAATGTATTGCAATATTATTTACCTTGATCACTAAGATTCTGGCACCACTTATATTTTTCACCAAAGTGAGTATCTCACATGTTGCGTCCTAGTTGTAGCCCTGCTTTCGCACAGCATGGTGGCTGGGTTCTAATGGTGAGCACCCCAAGAGAGCTGTATTATCTTTTTTCAAAATCCACCACATTCTGTTCAATAGAAGTGAGTCACTGATGTGAGCTCATATTCAAAGGGAGGGAAGTTTGACTCCTCTCGATGGTAGAAATGGCAAAGAATTAGCAGATATATTTGAAATCCATATTTAAGATATGTATTTGTCTTTTCTGCAGTGCTCTTCTACACAGCCTAATCTTTCCCTTATGAACGGACTAGGCCTGTTAATACAATCTAGGAGGGGTGGCTTGTGGGAGGCTCTTCTGAAGCCTGGTTATAGAGAAGTGACATTGAAAGAGAATAAGGTCCTAACTCACCACTGTGTCACTCTCCTAAACTCAGAAACCTTCAGTCCCTTGCTGTTTCTTGGTTTATCAAGTTGAAACTCCGATGCCTGGCTCTTGAGAGCCTTCATTTTGACTCTGTCCTTTACAAGGCAACATTGTTTTTTCACTAGCAGACACATATGTGACAGTGATTGAGCTCTTGTCTCTTGTCTCCAAACCTGCCCTTCTCTACAGAGCTTGGCTATGCAGAGCCAAGGCTCTGCAAGCACATTTCAGCTTTGCCAGCTGCCCCCTGTTAGGGGGCGCCAGAGGGAACTGGGAGCCTGAATAACAAAGAAAAGATTCCTCCTTCCTGTTTGTTTATGGAACTTTTCTGGGGGCTTCCTGTTGACCTCCATTCTTTCTGAGGGGGCTCAGCAGCAGCAGTAGTTTCTTCCCACAGCAGCTCAGTCCGGTTTGCAGTTTACCAAGACTTGAAGAGGCAGCTTCATTGTACTCCCGAGAGACATCAGTACCAGCTGGACACTTCCCTTCCTCAGGTATGTTTCAGCTCCAAGGGGCCCTGTCTGTAAGTTTGTAAGTTTAATAATAATTGTAACTTTCCCCTTTGTTCCCTCATCTCTAGGGGTGGAAGTTGCTCTCTGAATTTGCAAATTCTGTGATCCCTTAGGGAGTCCTCTTTGTACTTTTTGTAACCAAATCAACGACTTCAAACCTAATTACAATTTTTAAAAAATACTAAGATCTATCTGTGTAGACAACTGGTATGTTTTCTGTTGCCCAACTTGGACCTGACTGGGTAGTCCAGGAAGCAAATCCTCAAAGATGAGATGTGTAGATTGGTTTGGGTCTGAGCTCCTCACCAATGGGAAACAGGATGCTGGTGGTGCCTTGGCATCATGATGAACCAGATTATCCCCTGTGATTGAGGGCTCAAGCGGCTGCTACACTTGTTAGGCGGCAATGATGACTAAGGACTGTGGTGTGGGTTGGATGCTTCTGAGTGCCCTGGAGCACTTACAGAAAGTCGACAAGCTTAGGTTAGTTTTGGTTTGTTTTTAAACTTTATTGAAGTAGAGTTGATTTACAATGTTGTGTTAATTTCTGCTGTACAGCGAAGTGATTCAGTTATACATATATATTCTTTTTCATATTCTTTTCCATTAGGGTTTGTCACAGGATACTGAATATTGTTCCCTATGCTATACAGGAGGGCCTTGTTGTTTATCTGTTCTCTATATAATAGTTTGCATCCACTAATCCCAAACTCCCATTCCTTCTCCCCCCACACCTCCTCCTCCTTGGCAACCACAAGTCTGTCCTCTATGTCTGTGAGTCTGTTTCTGTCTTGTAGATAGGTTTCTTTGTGTTGTATTTTAGAGTCCACATATAAGGGATGTGGTATTTGTCTTTCTCTTTATGACTTCACAGAAGCTTAGGTCTTCAAACATTCTGCTCAAGTCACGGTCAGAGAACCAGGGAGCACTTGTGACAGCCCTAAAGGAATCTCATATCTTGTACTCAGAGGGCTGAGGTAGCTGAAAATCAAACGCATGTAATTGTGTGGTTGCAGAACTACAACATCAACTGAATTCACAGCCTCTTCAAGTCTCTCATGTGAAAGGGTATTGATTGAGAAAGAAACTAGGAATGGGGATTTCTGTTTGGACTCAGATAAAGCTGAAAAACAAATTTTCTAGTCCCTCTGAGCCTGCCTTCCCTGTGAGAAGCAGTCTGCCTTCCTATATCTGAGGAAACAGGTTTTTTTAAATTGACATATAGTTGATTTACAATATTATATTTCAGGTGTACAAAATAGTAATTCAAATATTTTTATAAATTATATTCCATTTAAAGTTATAAAATATTGGCTATATTCCCTGTGCTGTACAGTATATCCTTGTAGCTTATTTATTTTATACATAGTACTTTGTACCTCTTAATCTCCTTCCTCTATTTTGTCCCTTCCCCCTTCCCTCTCCCCACTGGTAACCACTAGTTTGTTCTCTACATCTGTGAGTCTGTTTGTTTTGCTATATTCACTGGTTTGTTTTATTTTTCAGATTCCACATATAAGTGATAACATACAGTATTTGTCTTTCTCTGACTTATTTCACTAAGCATAATACCGTGTAGGTCCATCCATGTTGTTGCAAATGGCAGAATTTCTTTCTTTTTTATGGCTGAGTAGTATTTCAGTGTATACATACCACATCTTCTTTATCTGTTCATCTGACGATGGACAGGTTGCTTCCATATCTTGGCTATTGTAGATGTTGCTGCTGTGAACATTGGCATGCACATATCTCTTTGAATTAGGGTTTTTGTTTCAGATATATACCCAGGAATGAAATTACTGGATCATATGGTAGTTCTATTTTTAGTTTTTTGAGGAACCTCCATACTATTTTCCATAGTGGCTGCACCAATTTACATTCCCACCAACAGCATACAAGGGTTCCCTTTTCTCCATATTCTCCCCAACATTTGCTATTTGTAGACTTTTTTTTTTTTTTTTTTTGCGGTACGTGGGCCTCTCACTGTTGTGGCCTCTCCCGTTGCAGAGCGCAGGCTCAGCGGCCATGGCTCACGGGCCTAGCCACTCCGCGGCATGTGGGATCTTCCCAGGCCGGGGCACAAACCCGTGTCCCCTGCATTGGCAGGCGGACTGTCGACCACTGCGCCACCAGGGAAGCCCTTGTAGACTTTTTGATGGTAGCTATTCTGACAGGTGTGAGGTGATAGCTCACTGTGGTTTTGATTTGCATTTCCATGAATGATTAGTGATGTTGAGCATCTTTTCGTGTGCCTGTCGGCCATGTGTATGTCTTCTTTGGAAAAATGTCTATTCATGTCTTCTGCCCATTTTTTTTTTTTTAAATAAATTTATTTATTTTATTTATTTATTTTTGGCTGTGTTGGCTCTTCGTTGTGGTGAGTGGGCTTCTCATGTGGTGGCATCTCTTGTTGCAGAGCACGGGCTCTAGGCATGTGGGCTTCAGTTGTGTCATGCAGTCTCAGTAGTTGTGACTCGCCGGCTTAGTAGTTGTGGCTCACTGGCTCTAGAGCACAGGCTCAGTAATTGTGGTGCATGGGCTTAGTTGCTCTGTGGCATGTGGGATCTTCCCGGACCAGGGATCGAACCCGTGTCCCCTGCATTGGCAGGCAGATTCTCAACCACTGTGCCACCAGGGAAGCCCCTGCCCATTTTTTAATCAAGTTGTTTGATTTTTTGATACTGAGTTGTATGAGCTGTTTATATATTTTGGATATTAACCCCTTATCGGTCCTATCGTTTGCAAACATTTTCTCCCATTCGGTAGGTTGTGAAACTAGTCTTCTTGCTTGAAAATGCTGTAGTAACATCACTTGGGGCAGTCTGCATTCCCCTCAAGAATCACCCAGCTGAGTGCTGTCTGACCTACTTTTTACCAGCAGACCCATCACTAGGATCTCATCATACTCTGGCAAAGAAAGCACAAACTCTGACTGAAGAAGAAATAACTTACACACCAAAAGAATTGCAAGATTTTGCTATTAAATATGAGCAAAAGCCTGGGGAATGTGTGTGGACGTGGATTCTAAGAATGTGAGATGAAGGACAAACACTAACTACCTTGGGCCAAATTTACTGATACGGGTGCACTTATATCGATATATTCTGGATTTGATGTGTTAGGACATATAGCTGGACATGGCTCTATACTTGACTGGTTCACCAAAAAAACTCAGTGGTGGCCTTCATTTAATGAAGTTGAGATACCAAAGCTTCCCTGGCTTTGTGCAGAGGGAATTCAAAGACAGGGAGATAGGAGTGTCAGAGCAGACATATTTTGTGTGACTTGCATACCATCCCCCACCTTCCCTAACTACATTCATTGAGAGCACCAGCTTAAAACAACAAACATTTAATCTATCTCACCGTTTCTAAGGGTCAGGAGTGGTTTAGCACTGGCTCGGGGTCTCCCACAAGGCTGCAATCAAGATGTTGGTTGAGACTGTGTTATTTAAAGGCCTGCCTGGGGCTGAAGGATCTGTTTCCAAGATGGTTCACTCCCATGGCTCTTGGCAGGAGACCTCAGTTTGTCACTGCATGAGCCTCTCCACAGCAGTTTGAGTGTCTTCACATCACAGCAGCTGGCTTCCTCCAGAGCAAGTGACCCAAGGCAGAAAGAGCAAGGCAAAAAAGCCACAATGTCATGCAGAGCCTTGGAAGTGAGGCTGTATTCTATTGATCACATAGACCAACCGTGATACCTGTGGGCGAGGATCACACAAGGGCAAGAATACCAGAGGCAGGGATCCCTAGGATCCACCTTGAAAGCTGGCTATCACAGCAGCTTGGCCTTCCACCAGCTAACTTTGCTGTTTCCCTTCCCTGTAAACACTCTTGTGAGGCTTCTGAGGGCCAGGCTCAGGGAGCCAGTCTGATCATGGTTTAGTGGAGGTTTGGTTTATGAATCTTGGGAATATGTTGAAGTGATGGGCTAAGAACTGTGTGAAGAACTTCAGTGAGACAAATTAATACTGTGCATTTTTCCCCCAACATTGAAGATTATAGTGGGACCATGGATCTGTTTGGAGACATAGATGACATTTCTTCAGAGAGTGACAGGGACAATCAACCACCCATTTCAGGACAGCCTGTTACTGTAAGTACAATAACAAATCTCAACTGGGCCCATTGTTCAAAGTTAAGAAAAAAGTTTCAGAGGCTGATGGGTCATGTAGGGAGGGGACATGGATAATGAATAGCAGTCTGAAACATCTGACGAATGGGTGACTTTCTTAGCTATGTTGGGAATTTCTGGATATTAAAGGGAATAGAAGGAATTGCTCAGAATGAATTCGATGCCAAACTTTAGGGGCTAGACTGTGAGGATGCATAATTTGAAAACCTTTGATTTAAAAGTTTTTCTTATTTACACATGTGCCAAGAAGTGTGTACTATTTGACATTCTTCTCTGATTTTAATACTTAGCATTGAGGGGTTGCATAATTTCACACATCTGTTGCTAAATATCTTATGCAAGCTAGATATGTCAACATTTTTTCTGGTAATGCAGGCTAACAGGTCTTGTTTTGCATGGTGGTTTTTTTTGGGGGGTGGGGAGAGGATGAAATTTTAAGGAGAGGCCTGGAGGGGTTGCCAACTGCTTTATCTCTGAAGGGGTGTCCAAGTTTACTTCTGGTCACACCTGCATCTGCCTAGTGCAGAAGGAGAGCTAGAGCATTTCCAATGTCAACTCAGGCTCTCACGTTCTGATTCTCTCTTAGGATGGACGTGGAGTGCCTCAGGACCAGCAGGAGGAAGAGCCAATTTCTGAAACCAAAATAGAAGTAGAAATTCCCAGCATCAACTGTGATTTAGGAAATGAATTGTACTTTGTTAAACTACCCAAATTTCTCAGCATAGAACCCAAGTAAGAGGACTGATTAAAGGTTTTTTTTTTTTTTCCCCAAGATATTGAGTAAAAACATGTGGAATGTAAATGTTTTTCTTATTTATAATGAGTTGGCTAATCACAGAGTTGGGAGATTTCTCATGTAACTCTGAAAAAATAAATTTAGAATGTGCTGTGGTAGAAAATGATGAATTACTGGTGTGAGAAAGTTTTAATGCTAATAATTCTTCTAGCACTTTGGCACTTTCTTATAAATGAGCAGACATAGCTGATGAAGGTATTTTTCACTATCATAAAGCTGAAAAATTGGAAAATGAGAGTGAGAAAGTTTTCTAGAGAAATCACAAATGTTCAATGCAAAAGCCTTTGTGAATCTAGAAACGACCACAATTTTAGACAACAAAATAGTGTTGATGGGTATTATTCACGATGGTGCACTATTGCAAGCTCTTATGCAATTAAACATGACACTTTTCTTAAAAAATATGAAGAGATAGATCATGTGTCACCTATACTTTAGAGGACATACATCACCGAACAAAAATATAATTTAAAAACTTTGAACTATTAGTCACATTTGGATTTTATTTCAGGTAATATGTTTTAAAATCAAATTTCAAGGAAGTATAGTAATTTGCATACTTTTTGAAGTTTTACATGAAGTTATTTGTCTACTGTGATTTTTTTAACATATTAGTGCATGTTGTAAAGATTATTTTATACATTAATTATATTCAATACTAAAGATGGCTAATACTACATTAAAAAACAACTTTTAGGCCTTTTGATCCTGAGTATTATGAAGATGAATTTGAAGATGAGGAAGTGCTTGATGAAGAAGATAGAACCAGGTTAAAATTAAAGGTACCATTTCACACTTTATTCCTGTGTTTTGTTTTTTGTGTTTTTTTTTTGAGTTTTTCCTTTTATAAAGTAAAACACAGGGGTAACAATTTGAGACCAGCTTATAAAATGATCTTTATGTTTATTGTCATAAACAATCAACAAATAACTGCTTAGAACAAGGAATTAAATATCTTTTCAGAGTATTTTTAGAGGAGAAGGTATATATCCTTTTTAAAAAATCCTTGTAGAATTGTCACTTTTTTAACCTTTCTTTTGCGGTTGTAATTTTTCGACAGAAGTAAAGATAAAAATTCTTGAAAATTGTTAGCTATTTCCTTCAGGATAAATAATAATGTAGCTAGGTACACCGAACTGCCTCCACATTTTATTGTGGATAGATCCAAGCAGCTTCCCACAATAAGAGTATCTCAGACTCTTTATGGAAATTCAGGTTATGCACAGAAAATAGGCCTTGTCATTAGGTGGTCCCCCTCAAGAAGGCCTGGATGGCAAAACCCTACCATTGCTCTCACAGGGATGGCATTGCCTTTAACCGGGTTTTGAATAAGCTTCTGCCAGAGGCCGCAGTGGTAGCCGTGGCAGGATCCATTTTTATGCTACTTTTGTAATTTGGAGTTCCCCACCATAAGGGTAGGGTAAAGCAAAAGTCTCAGGTTTTAATCTGTTGTTTATTACTTAATTGTATATTCTTTTTAAAATTAATACTCAGAGCTTCTCTATCTTACTAGGCGAATGGGTCCTTTTTTAGTCCTTCTTTCTCTGGGTTCATAGCCTTCAAGTTGGGCTGCAATAGACAGAGATCTCAGTTGTAACCGCCTATCTCATATGGCCCCGAAGTTTTTGCTTCCACTGCCATGAACTGGAGCTCAGAGATGATTAAAACAAAATGTCTGTTGAGTTCAACCAATATCTCTAGGTATCTGTAGCAGGAAGGTTTCCATGTTGCCTAATCAGCTATTTTGTGGTGAGCTTATTCTCTTACCATCTATGAACTCTTGGCACATGATTATAGGTCACTTGAGGAAAAAAGAGCACGCAGTTAGTAACACTGGTTTTCTAATGCCTTTGTGTTTTGAAACAGATAGAAAATACTATACGATGGAGGATACGCCGGGACAAAGAAGGAAATGAAATTAAAGAAAGCAATGCTCGGATAGTCAAGTGGTCCGATGGAAGGTGAGCATAAATGCCTGAAGAGTACGGAAATGCCCAGAGGGAGGCCTGGGATGAATGAAGTTTTCTGCGTAGGACCGTATTTTAGGATCATCTTTCATTAAAGAATCAACAAGATCTAGGCCTCTGGCATTACCTGGGAAACCTGGGAGAAATAAATAAGGTTAAGATCACAGTGCAGCACTTGGATACTCTAGTCATAGACCCAAGATGTGATCAAATTCACAGTATCTACCTTATTGAGATGAAAGCCTAATCTTAGTGCCCATTTGTGATAATTGGACATTATAAATTGGTATGTTTGAAAAAATGGTTTCTATTTTACTAATGAAATGGTAGAGAGTGGGAAAATGATAAAAACAATTATATTTGAAGTTGAAAGGAAGATGGATTTTACCACCTTTTACTTTGAAAGGTTAGGTTAGTTGTTTCCAGTATCTTTTCTTTGTTTTTCTTATGAATTCATTATGGGGACAGGATGCTGCAGTTCCACAGCATTTTAAGAACAGCTAACAGGGTAGAATGGAAGCTGTAGGATTTGTTAAATATCCACGCTAATAACTGAACTATTTATTATTTCCAGCCTGTCCCTGCATTTAGGCAATGAGGTGTTTGATGTTGACAAGGCCCCGATGCAGGGCAATCACAACCAGCTGTTCATTAGGGAAGACACTGGTCTGCAGGGACAAGCCATCTTTAAGTCCAAACTCACCTTCAGGTAACTATTCATAGTGACCCACAGCTACTTGGCAGTTAAAGAGCAACAGGGCAGAGAGGTTGGCTGTGCACAAAGCCTGCCTCAGTTCTGATTGACCTGATTTTGAGGTGCAGCTCACCAAGGCCCATGGTTTGGTTCCCATGCTATTTTTCACCTTTGCAACAAGTTGCTGTCCCTCAGGGAGCCAGTTCACGCTATGGAAACCAACATGAGCCCGCCATACAAACCAGAAGACCGGTTATTAACTCACATTGATTGACGCACCTGGTAAGAGCCTGGACTGTCTGTGCTGCTCTGCTGGCCAGCGTGTCCCTTCCCTTCAGGGACATTTACCTGGGAAGCCTGCCGATCGCGAGCATGCTCTTGGTGTGCGCATGCGCCAGAGGAAAGGGCTGCCGCAGGGGCTGCTGTGTCATTGTCCGCAACTGTGTTTGCTGTTGGTATGATTGCCTCCAAATATTCTTTGTAAACGGTGAGACGTTTTCTTCTGTTTCCTGCAGACCTCATGCTACAGACTGTGCCACACTTAGAAAGATGACACTGCTACTTGCTAACAGATGCTCGAGGACACAGAAGATTAGAATCTTACCGATGGCTGGTCGTGACCCTGAATGCCAGCGCACAGAGATGGTTCAGGTATGTTGGCTGAGGTTTATCCTGGGATTGTTTGGGGTATTAAGAACTGTGCTTTCCAGAATGTTAATTCATCATTTCTTATTGTCACAGCTGTTTTATTTCTTGTGGTTGTCAGGGAGCCTGCTTAACCTTCTAAGCATGTGGTTAACCACAGTAATTGTCATAGTCAATGGCTGATGGTGAGATACAGCAATCGGACCCTCGGGTGTTCTCTCTCCAATCTATGAGATTTCAGAGGGAAACTAGTAATTTAAAAATATAACCCGGGCTTCCCTGGTGGCACAGTGGTTAAGAATCCGCCTGCCAGTGCAGCGGACACGGGTTCGACCCCTGGTCCGGGGAGATCCCACATACCGCGGAGCAACTAAGCCCGTGGGCCACAACTACTGAGCCTGCGCTCTAGAGCCCACGAGCCACAACTACTGAAGCCCACGCACCTAGAGCCCATGCTGTGCAAGAAGAGAAGCCACCGCAATGAGAAGCCTGTACACCGCAACGAGGAGCAGCCCCTGCTCGCTGCAACTAGAGAAAGCCCACGTGCAGCAACAAGGACCCAATGTAGTCAAAAATAAATAAATTAATTTAAAAAAATCTTTATATAAAAATATAACCCTTGATGTACATCATTAAACTGTGTTAACCAGATAGGAGGTGATGTGGGAAGGTCATGAGGACATTCTGACTCAGTTGACACTGGCTCTGCCTAGTGAACCCCAGTGTGTAGAAACCAGGCAGATGGAAGGGAATGAAGGCTCTGCTTTGGGGCTCAGGGACCCTCCCCACCAGAACCTCCCCATCCTGCCATCAGGAGCTGTGGGGAGCTCTCTGGGTTGAGGGCCCCAGACTGGAATATGTGGGCACCATGGTAGTTCGGTGGAGCCTGGGCAAGTCAGGTGTCTGTCTCAGGGTGAAGAGAACCCGCCTCCCTCAGGCGTCCACTGGACATGAACGAGGTTCCTCAGGCTGGTCGCCACACTCTGGGCTCTGCCTGGCAGCACAGGGGACGCTGCATCTCCCAAGGCTGTGCCGGTGCCAGTTCTGATGGGGCGGTTGGTGTGAGGGAGGGAGCCTTTGCCTCTTCACCCTGTGTTTTCTTCACGCCTTCGAACGAACAAGATGATGACCATGTGTGGTAACAGAGGTGTAAAGTGGAGAGAACTGTACCCTGAGGACATAGGAACTGGTGTTATCCTGGGCGAGGCATTTACGTGTTCTTTACAGTAAAGTAGTTTCAAGGGGGCACTAAGTGAGTTCATTTTTTGTTTTAAAGTTCAGTAATTTATTTGCTTCTTTACAGAAAGAAGAAGAACGTTTGAGGGCGTCTACTCACCAGGAGACCATCCATCTGTGGGAAAAGCAGAACCAGCGGGGGCCGAGTGCCCCCTACCAGGGCCCCAGCAGTGGTGAGGAGGGAGAAGCCAGCAAGAACCATGGCCGAGGTGAGTAGGGAGAGGAGGTCACGCTTCACCATCTCAGGGCCGTGGGAGCGATTGTGCTCTCGTGGGCTCTTACTGTCTTGCTGTTATTCACTTAGGACAACAGTACCAAGGCCTTTTATTTTGTTTTCCCTGGGACCACTTTGCCACACAAAAGCTTAGCTGGGAAAATAAGGCACCCCCATAATAAGAAAATCAATTAAATAATTTTGTCCTTATGGAGGAAAATGTGTAACAGGCAGTTCTCCTGCTTGTATAGGGACCCAGTGTTTAAACTTTGTAGTTTTAAAATATGTGGGGCTTCCCTGGTGGCGCAGTGGTTAAGAATCTGCCTGCCAATGCAGGGGACACAGGTTTGAGCCCTGGTCTGGGAAGATCCCACACGCTGCGGAGCAACTAAGCTCGTGTGCCACAACTACTGAGCCTGCGCTTTAGAGCTTGGGAACCACAACTACTGAGCCCGCGTGCCACAACTACTGAGCCCGCATGTCACAACTAGTGAAGCCCGTGTGCCTAGAGCCCATGCTCCACAACAAGAGAAGCCACCGCAATGAGAAGCCTGTGCACCACACCGAAGAGTAGTCCTTGCTCACCACAACTAGAGAAAGCCTGTGTGCAGCTACGAAGACCCAATGCAGCCAAAAATAAGAAATAAATAAAATAAATTTTTTAAAAAATGTGTGCACGAAGCCCCTCGGGTATTTAAAAATGATCAGACAATCTCTCCGAAGGAGAAACGTCTCCAATCTAAGTCATTTAAGCATGTTTGAAAGCTGTACATACTTCTTTATGAAAACTTTAAAAAATTGTTGGCTCCTCAAGGGAAATATATGGTGGGAAGTAGCAATATTCAAGAGTAGAAAAATTCAGGAATAAATGGGTCTTCATCTTTGAAGGTCAATCCCGTATCTAAAGTCCCTTTGCTTTCAGAGGAGAGGGCCAGAATCTATTCTTCAGAGAGTGATGAGGGACCAGATGAAGATAAGGCTCAAAGGTCGCTGAGAGCAAAGAAGCTCACCAGTGATGGGGTAAAACCAAATTTATTCAGTCTGAAGGGGTTTGCCCTGTAGCCACAAGTCAACTCCTGGAATGAAGAGGAGCTCACAGCCCTAGAGCACAGACAGATGTCTACACACCTCCCTGTAACTCAGTGAGATGAATGCAGTAATAAGCCTAGACGTGGCCCAGAGGAGGGCCTGACACCTGTGCCGTCTTGCTGGTTGCAGAAGGAAGAGCATTAGGGTGGACATGCCAGAGGATGGAGAGACCTGTGAGAAAAGACACATGGCTGAGACACCAGGGCTCGACCAGAGAATTAGAAGTAGCTGGGTACAGTAGAGCAAGGGCCCTCTCGCCTTCATCATGGGTATGATAATAGTGGAGGGTTAGATCGTTTCCATGTTGTTAAAATTATTTTCCTTTAATTATTTCCTTTTCCACCTATAAGAGCACAAGTGCAAAGAAAATGTAAGTCTTAATTACACAAGCAAATCACTATGTTGTTGCCATTGTGCCATATTCATTCATCCAGTGTTTTCTGAACACTTAACATGCATTGCTATGGGTTTGGAGTTACAGATCAGAGGAAACATCTCAGTAATAGAAATCGGCCTTACTAAAAAAAAAAAAAAAAAAAAAAGAAATCGGCCTTACTGTGTAATGGAAGCACTAATTTTTCATGTGAAAAAAATATATTTAAAACTTGGAAAGCATACTGAAAAAGCACATAAAACACAAGCAGTCCTTTTAAAAAAATTGACAGGCTTTAAAATACTGAATTTTAGATAGAGAAAGTGAAGTACTGAGGAAGCAGAGGTATGTATTTCAAGTAATAATGAGCAGAATCCCCGTCAGGATAGAGTGAGGTGTCCCTGAGCCCTGACTGCTGCCCAGGGAAGCCCGGGCTCCCCTTGTCTGACCTGTAGAGACAGTGTTTGTGGACAAGGTCGCCGCTGGTGGGTAGGGTTCTAACATGAAGGGCTAGCTCCCCCATCAGCTCAGAACTACTTAAGACAAAATTTCCAGAAACGTTCAGTATTAAATTTTACACCTTCTCTCTCATATCTGTTCAGGAGGTGAACCCTCCAGAAAGAGGAAAGCAGGCAGCGAAGAAGAAGAGGATGACTGAAGTATGAAACGCGTGCTTGCTGTAAGTATGGTTTTCAACTGTTTGTTTTAAAACAATGATGAAATGACTTGTTTTGATTGAAGGGGGGAATTGAGTTGCTTTTGCATAATCCTAGTTGTGGTTAAAAAATGTTCAGAAGCAAGTCTGTGACTTTAGAAAATACATTCTTCCCAAATGAGAAGTTTATTTTGGTAACTGTTTGCTCTGGGTCTTGGGTTTCCTTGTCCGAGCAGGTACAGCACGGGAGGGCTCGCTGGAGACTCGGTGCTTTGCCAAGTGCTGCATGGGCCTTACCATTTCTAATCCTCAGAACAACTCAAAGGGCAGCTGCTGTTATTCTCATTTTACAGACATGGAAGCTGAGTTAGAACTTAAGACCTCTGTCCAAAGCTTTTTCTTAAGTTAAAAACAAAAACAAAAACATTTTTGAGACAAGAGTCGGGAACTTATTTGCACAGCAGTCACACTGCTGAACAGATACATTAGTGACCTTATGGAGAAAGACACCCAAAATATCTGAGAGAAATGGTCACCAAAAGGTTTAGAGAAAAAAGAGCAGTGGGAAACAAAACACTAGATTTGACTTCTAGCTTTGTGACTGGTGCAGTAGCTGGAACATAATAGGTGCATAAAAAGTATTTATTGAATGAACAAGCCAATGATATTATCTTGGGGAAGTTATTCAACTTCTCTGAAGTCAGTTTGCTCAACTTGATGGGATTTGGACTTGACCATGTAAATTCTTCATGATTTAATGTTTATATTCCTCTACCTCTGAGAGTTGATTAGATACGTTTTTTTAGAAGTCTTTTGTTAAATAGAAATGGTCAAAGGAAAGGAAATGGCCCATCATCTTACCACGCAGAAAACCTGGATATATATTATATTTCCCTCCCTTTTATATTTTTAAAGTATAATTTCATAGTTGTGCAGTAAACACAGACATAATTAGCACCCGCTCCAGAAAGGCCATTTAGAGACTCATCCAGAATGCTGAGAAGTACTAGCACAGTTCAATCATAAAGTCGGCTATTCTTCTTTTTTTTTAATTTTATTGAAGTAAAGTTGATATACAATGTTGTGTTAATTTCTTCTGTACAGCAAAGTGACTCACTTATACATATGTGTATATATACTTTTTCACATTTTTTTCCGTTATGGTTTGTCACAGGATATTGAATATAATTCCCTGTGCTATACAGTAGGATCTTGTTTTTTATCCATCCTATATATAATAGTTTGCCTCTGCTAATCCCAAACTCCCATTCCTTCCCTTTCCTATCCCTCCAAACCCCTTGGCAACCTCAAGTCTGTTGAGCTGCAAATGGCATTATTTCATTCTTCCTGATGGCTAATATTCCATTGTATATCTTCTTTATCCATTCATTCATTTAGGTTTTTCCATGTCTTGGCTATTGTGAATAGTGCTGCTATGAACATAGGGGTGCATGTATCTTTTCGAATTAGTTTCATCTGGGTATATGCCCAGGAGTGAGATGGCTGGATCATACATCAACTCTATTTTTAGTTTTTTGAGGAAACTCCATACTGTTTTCCATAGTGGCTGCACCAGTTTACATTCCCACCAACAGTGTAGGAGGGTTCCCTTTTCTCCACACCCTTTCCAGCCTTTGCTCTTTGTTGACTTTTTAATGATGGCCATTCTGACTGGTGTGATGTGGTACCTTACTGTAGTTTTGACTTGCATTTCTCTAATAATTAGTGATCTTGAGCATCTTTTCATGTGCCTATTGGCCATCTGTATGTCTTCTTTGGAGAAATGTCTATTTAGGTCTTCTGCCCACTTTTCGGCTGGGTTGTGTTTTTTTGTTGTTGTTGTTGTTGAGTTGTAATGAGCTGTTTGTATATTTTGGAAATTAAGCCCTTGTTGGTCACATCATTTGCAAACATTTTCTCCCAGCCCGTAGGCTTTTTTGTTTTGTTTATGGTTTCCTTTTCTGTGCAAAAGCTTTAAGTTTGACTAGGTCCCATTTGTCTATTTTTGTTTTTAATTTCTGTTGCCCTGGGAGACTGATCTAAGAAAACATTGGTATGATTTTTGTCAGAGAATGTTTTGCCTGTGTTCTCTTCTAGGAGTTTTATGGTGTCATATCTTATGTTTAAGTCTTTAAGCCATTTTGAGTTTATTTTTGTGCATGGTGTGAGGGTGTGTTTTAACTTCATTGATTTACATGCAGCTGTCCAACTTTCCCAGAACCAGTTGTTGAAGAGACCATCTTTTTCCCATTTTATATTCTTGCCTATTTTGTCAAAGACTAATTGACCATAGGTGTGTAGGTTTTTTCCTGGGCTCTCTGTTCTGTTCCACTGATATGTATGTCTGTTTTTGTGCCAGTACCACACTGTTTTGATTACTGTAGCTTTGTAGTATTGTCTGAAGCCTGGGAGGGTTATGCCTTCTGCTTTGTTCTTTTCCCTCAGGACTGCTTTGGCAATTATGGGTCTTTTATGGTTTCATATAAATTTCAGGATTATTCTAGTTCTGTGAAAAATGTCATGGGTAATTTGATAGGGATCACATTAAATCTGTAGATTAGGTCAGCTGTTCTTTATAAGGGCTGGCCTTGAGGCTCTGCTACTTCAGCAACAGGGCAGTTGGGCCGAGCCTAGAGGCCCTCAACCCTTGTAGACATGGTGGAAAGCTTAATATTTGAAGGCCAAAAGATGTTTGGGGATTTTGGATCCTCCCATTGTTTGGTGCTTGGAGCAGGGTGCCACTGGGCTGAGCATGAGGGCATTATCTCCCACAGCCACAGCTCCTGGCACCACGTCCACTCAGACTCACAGGAGCTAGACTTACCTGACAACCCAAGCACCCGAGCCTCCAACAGGCATCAAGACTTCCCATATGTGAACATAAGCCTGACAGCCATCCTTGCTTGGAAGGCCAGCCAACACTAAAGATTCAAGGGGAATTTCATTATTCCTTAAGTTTCAAAATTCAATTATTTGATGTTTATCCCTAAAAGTTTCCTCAAACCCATTACACGTTGTGCTGATTTTCTTTTGGTTGGTGGATATAGGTGACTGATGAGAGATGTCTTTGTTTTACTGCAAAACTAATCTCTAGTTTAATAGCTGGATTGGCTCCCATCAGGCCCAGAACGCACTGTATCATAGGTCCCTGTTTCTTCATATTTGTCGATTTAAAAAAAAAAACTCAATTTTTTTTTTTTTTTTGCCGTACACGGGCCTCTCACTGTTGTGGCCTCTCCTGTTGCAGACGCACAGGCTTAGCGGCCATGGCTCATGGGCCTAGCCGCTCTGCGGCATGTGGGATCTTCCCAGACTGGAACACGAACCCGTGTCCCCTGCATCGGCAGGCGGACTCTCATCCACTGCGCCACCAGGGAAGCCCCTTTTTTTTTTTTAATTTGATTTTATGGACAGACCAGACGGAGTACTGATGGTATGAGATTGAACCGTATGAACTTACTATTTTTATGGGTATAAATGGTCACATATTGACAGTTTTATATGGTTTAACTTAATAGGGTAGGAAAGAATAACTCAGGGAAATTAATAAACTTGTTCTTAAGAGGTGTGTAAGGAATGATTTAGAACATAGGCACTAAATGGATTTTCCAAAAAGTCCAAGTCTACAGTATATTTGATAAACTTTAGTGAAATTATTTATTCCAATATGAAGTGGTAAATTCTAAATGCCTATAGTCCATATTTTTCAAAAGAACTTTCACTGTGCTAATAAGAGCCAATAATATTAATATTTTGTAATATTTAAGTATCAGTATTATAAAATTCAGTTTTTATATTTATAAAAATTGAAAAAGTAAAGCATTTATAGCATTTTGGTATTTTAGAGTTAAAAAATGTATTTAAATGCCCAATTTCATGTGACAAAGAATGATGCACTGTTATAAAGGTAATTTTCAAGCTTTTAAACATAACTAAAACCAAATATAATTCATCCAAAAGACTGAAAAAAATGTGGGCATTTATTCAAAATTACAAAGGTTTTTATGCTATGTGTGTGTGTAAATGCACATGTATGCATGCAATTTTTTTTTCACGATTTTTGTTTTATAATTCTTAAGCAGACAGATCTAAAAAGTTTAAACTGAATCAAAGACTTTTTTTCTTTTGCGAGTTAAGGTGAAATTTAAACTCCTAAAAATTGCTATACACAGCTACCAAGAAGCACCCAGAATCTGTTCTTAAACCTTACTCTCTGAGTGGACTACAATATCTGACAGAAAAATTTTAGGCCTATTAATCGCTTTGCAGCACTTAAAACATATTGATAGTCTGTAGAAAAGGGAGTTAAGCCTCACATATGTAGACTCCATGGGAGTTTATCTTAAAAGTGTACAAACTTGAACAATGCTAACAAGACATGGCTGGTGGTGTTTCACAGTGTTACAATCTATTCTTATCTAGCCACTAGAGCAGATGTCCTAAGTAAAAGTCTTTATATGTCAATGAAGGCTGTCTAAAATACTTGGTTGACAAGATTGGCTCCTCTGAATGATCAGACTGCAGGTTAGAGTTCAGCATTAACAAACTGTTATAAATGTTTTATTATAAAAAAACTTCCAATTTTTTCAGTTTTTATAGGGACTTACGGAACTAAATTATAATGCAGAAAAATCAATATGACATAAGAAAGAATGACATTAAAATGACATAAGGGGCTTCCCTGGTGGCGCAGTGGTTGGGAGTCCGCCTGCCAATGCAGGGAACACGGGTTCGTGCCCCGGTCTGGGAAGATCCCACGTGCCGCAGAGCGGCTAGGCCCGTGAGCCGTGGCCGCTGAGCCTGTGCGTCCGGAGCCTGTGCTCCGCAACAGGAGAGGCCACAACAGTGAGGGGCCCGCGTACCGCAAAAAAAAAAAAAAAAAATGACATAAAAATATAAAAATCTTTGCTTATTGTAAATATAATTTTCTCAATTTAAAAATTTGTGAAGAGTTCCTTTGAGAAGTAGCTAGAAACATTAACTGTCGTATGGTGAGAAACAGCCAGAAACATTAACGTTCAGTGGGAGCTGATGGAAAAGATGGTTCTATAGATGTTTAGACTGAAGAACTCACGCCCCTTGATAGGAGGTGCTCTGACACATCCAATTTGCTTGCTTCTTGTGGGTGCCATGTCTTTAGTTAATACTGTTCGAAAATGGAGTGGTCTTGAGGGCATTATGCTAAATAAGTCAGAGAGAAAGACAAATATTGTATCATCTCACATATCAGAATCTAAAAAAACTAAATTCATAGATACAGCAAGCAGAGTGTGGTTGCCAGAGGTGGGGCATGGGGAGTGCGTGAAATGTGTGAAGGTGGTCAAGTGGTACAAACTTCCAGTTACAAGAGAATGTCCTACGACTAATGTACAGCATAGTTATGACAGTTAATAATACTGTATTACATATTTGAAAGTTGCTAAGAGAATAGATCTTAAAAGTTCTCATCACAAGGAAAAACATTTTTTAAAACTACGTGAGGTGATGTTTAACTAAACTTATCGTGGTAATCATTTTGCAGTATGTGCATATATCAAATCATTATGTCGTACACCTTAAACTAATACAATGTTATATGTCAATTATCTCAATAAAAATAGAAAAAAAATTTTTTAAGTGAAGTGGCATTTGAAATGAAGGAGCAAAACTGGACAGTACTGAACTTACAGAGAACGGAAATTGCTATGGATTCTAGAAAAACAGTGATCCTTGTATCTGCTGGGAGGTAACAGTGATTCCTGATTTTATAAGGAAAAAGTGAGGCAGTCCTGGGACCACAGAGCGAAAATTTAAAGATTTTATGAAACCTCATGAATTATTTAATCTTATTTTAATGGTAGCAAGGGTTAAATATAATGTACAATAGAACATGACTAACATTTTATCAAAACATTTTTTCTTTTATAATTTTCAGTATACCATGGACTCCCCTTTTTAAATGAAAAAATATCAGATGCTGTCAATGGAAAAACAATATACAAAGCTCTATACATGTAACTTTTCCAGAGGACACCTACTGTACAAAGCAAGTATATGGATTATTTCATTCAAATACGAGAATCTGCAATTTAACTATCAAGATGTAATTCTCCTTAAGATCTCTAACAATCTGCTAATTTCTTAAACACAAAATGTTTATTTGGTCTTTTAAACGACAGGCACCGCACTGTTAGAAAATGTATTTCACCTATGAATTAGACTTCTACTAGGCTTTAGCTCCAAGTGTACAGCACCAAAATCCATTTTAATAATATCAATATTATTAATACTGATTTTTTAATACATACAATTTCATGCAAACTGGAAAAATTAGAACTTCCAATATGAATATAAAATTTTATAAAATGGGAAATTAAAAGCTTTTTAAAAAACAGCAATTTAAAAATGCAAAGAATAGTCTTTGCTTAGGTAACCAGATAAGTTTACATTGGTTACACTATAAAAACTTAAAGTCTTAGAAAATCTTTGGTTTAAAAATCAAGAGTATTTCACAACTCCAATCTGTTATAAAAAATTTTAGATAAATATAGAAGTACTGAAAGTTACTAAAAGGGTAAGAGGTGCCAGATTTTTAAAGATCAAAGTAAACATCAGTTTTCTCCCTTGTCATTACAATTCTTGAAAGATTTTCTGCATTTAATCAGATCAATGTTCACCCTTATTTATTAAGAAATCTTTTCTTCAATTATATAATGAACTATTGTAGCTCAGAACTGGAATGGTACAAGGAAATCACTCAACTTCTTCATACTTTGATAAATAATAAGTGGAAAAGATATTACCCCAAGTATAACACACAATTTTAGGTGGGGCCCACCTACCTATATTTAAAAAAAAGCTTTGGAGAGGAAAGGGTAACATACTTAGCAATTTACTGACTGACTTACAGGGCAGGGCAAGCAAGGAAGCCTTGCTAAAAGTGTACTGGTAGCTCTGCACAGCTGCTCCATGCTGACTCCCCACCCTGCTGGAACTGTGCAGTCTCTAAAACCAAGTGCATTTCCAAAGTCATTTATGAAAGGAGAGAGGGAGAGAGCGAGCGAGAGTGAGCTTGACTTGCTAACTTGGAAAAACCTCCAGCACCCTATAACTGAAAGGGAATAGCAGTACAGTGCAAAGCCAGTCTTTGGCCCCTTTCAAACAATGGATACTGATTCCAAAAAAACACACACTCAGTCCTCATGAGGAAAGCTTTTGCCTGTTAAGAAGGCTTATTACTGTAGCATGCAAGGAGTTGCCTAGCTCATTAGATAAACTGTCCAACCCAAGACAAAGGAGCAGACATTTTATAATTCAATTTCAAGAAGTTTAAAAAAATTAACAATAGACCTCTCCCCTATTCTGGAAGGAGATTCCTCCTTTAGAAAAATCTCCCTGTAAGGGATACACCCAGGCCTGAATTGTCAAGGCCAGGACTGCTCAGACTCCTTTGCCCCTGTCGTCTGCAGCTGTAACCCCTCTGCCATCTCCTGCTCTGGGGCTGCCCTGAAATAGGACATGAATGCAGGCCCAAATTATCGATCATACTATTGGATCTGGAGTAGTCTTCCCACCACAGGACTACCGTCTAACTGTTCACCTTAATACTCTGAAGGATAGGAAGACAGCTTGTGTTATGAGAAATTGCTTTTATACAATGTAGACCAAAAAGTACAAGATGAAAGGAAACAGATTTATCTAACAGCCATTTTCCTTATTGGTTGGGAAAATCTGTAGTGAGTGGTGATTATATACCATTCAGACAATTCTGTGTTGCATGTAGGAACGTCTCACTATCCTGTGCAGCTCTTAATTTATACCCAGGCCAGTTTCTAATTTACCATCAGTAACCATCAATTTAAAGGACCGTTTTGCATGCTCCTCAGACTTAATCTCCACCATTTATTAACTTTGGTTTCATGTGTTTAAAAACAGCTTTCTTTTTGCTTTTACCCTAAATAACTGAGAGCTGGCTATATGCCTTTTACAGGGAAGAAAAAAATAGCTTTCCTACTCAGATGCTTTTTTTTTACTATGAGCTTTCACAAAAATTTAATAATGCCCACGTTATTGCAATGAAAAACGGTAACGAACTTAGACCTAACTACTTTTAAACAAAGTGTGTAACCTGGCTAAGCTGATGACTTTGTTGAAAAAAACTGTAGGTGTTGCTGAGACACCTTGGACAGGTGCAGTGCCATGGAATGCACAGGAGACTGCTTCCTCTCTCCTAGAGATCTGCTTTGACTCCAAAACAGATGACCAGGTTTTGAGTCATCTGTTTTAAAATGCTGGCATTTTGCTTTCTTGATAGAAGCAGAAACCATACTCTTGCCAAGTTCATGTGTTCTGAAACTTGGAAAAGTCTCCTTGCCGTGGAATAAGGAAAGCTTTGAAGTTCCTTGTACCTAAGAGGTGCAACAACAATTCTGACATCAGCAATGTCCCTTTCTGACTTAAAAAAAGATTGGTCCTTAGAATGTTCATATTACTCTACATAAATGACTTCCTAAACTTTTTTATAATTGTATTTTTTTTAACCCAAGACTCATCATAAACCATTTAATTAAGCTAAATTAAAACTGATTTTAGCAGAAAGTAGAAATAATGCTTTAGAATACAAAATATCACCTACTAGTGATTTACAATCTGAAACTGGTAACAACTTAAACTAGATAAAAGATACATGTAGTTAAAAAAAAAAAAGAATTTCCAGTCTTTTCCCTTCTCCCGAGGAAAATTTTACATCTGATATCACAACACGGGCCCTTGGCAAACTTTCAAAGTCTTCCAAAGATTACATGTTGGCAGACTTACTGGTGGTCTCCTTCAACTCGTCTCTTGCGAACTATGAGAAAAAGAATGTTAGAAATCCCTGTTAGTTTGTACAATGTTAATTTGCTTGTGACAAGTTTCTGTGTGATCCAGTTAGAGTTGTACAAAAATGGATTGTCCATTTGCAGTTCAGACGGCCATTAAAATAAAAAACTCACATCCTTCACCATGGTTACTTACCTGTTAAGAACTGAGGGGCTAAGCTCAGCTGTGCTTACACTGCAGTAACATTAGAAATCTACAACAGAATGGTCAGCAGTCACCTTCAAGCCACTGTGCCTGTCTCATTTGTGTATTAAAATTTATACCTCCATTAAAAAATGACTAGTAACTTACTGTATTAAATTTTGAAATGACATTCAGGCAGCTGGGATTAGAAAGTATTAAACGTAACTATTTGCATGCTCTTCTGATGAATTCCTCAGTTTGTGCAAGAACATACCAGAAATAGTATTATCAGTTTCAAAGGTAAGTGACTTGCTGCTACTGCTCCCCAAATTTTCCTTCTCTTATCTCCTACAAAATGAGCCACTTCAGGGCTCTGAGAAAACAACAAATGCAAAGTAATGAAGATCTTAGACCCTGGTAATGTGGTGATGTCACATCTCGCTACCAAAAACTTGGGAAGCCACAGTGGTTGGGTGCACATCTGAGGACCCCCAGCTTCTTCCCGGGCTGGTGACCCTGAGCCGCTTGGCTGTGCTCACTAGCAGCAGGGCAAAGTCTTCAGTGTCAGGGTCTTGCTACCTTCACTCTCACCTGTCAGCTACCAGAGAATATTTGCTGAGAGCCACCAGGTCAGGGCTCCTCAGCATTGTGGCAACTCCTATTTAGAGAAGAAAACGAACACAGGTTCTGGAGTCAGCAAGAGTGGGAATCTGTTGCTTTTTGTGGTTTGCTCTTTGGCAAGTAAGGTAACCTCTCTGAGCCCCAACTCATCCTCTGTAACGGGATAATGATACCTGTACCTCACGGCTGTGCGAGTAAAGTCTGCTTAGTGTAGTGTTAATATAGAAAACATTCAGTGAGGGGTACTCAGCCTCATGACCCACCACAGTGGGGTCACGGGATGGTCCTGAGGTCAGCCATCTTTTCGGGATGAGGAAAGTCAATTTAGCTTTTATAAAGCTAGAGGATTTGCATGTATACATAATTGGTTTTGATACTCTAACCAGTAAGTTCCTCTGTTTAAGTTACATTGTTGGTCTATTAATTTCTGTACTCTCTTCTGTGGAAGCAAGTAGGAAGACACCTGCCTTTGTTCAGCCTGAATTGGCCGTTTTAACAGAGGAATGAAAAGCTAACAGGTGCACTGGCCTCCTGGCCAGGCTACGAATTCTGCTCTCATGCTGTTCTGACTGCTGGCTTCTGTTCACTGGCCTTCAAGAGATGAGACTGGACAGTCAAGTGATGCACATAAAAGCTTGTCCAGAAAATAAAAACCAGGAGGACTGAAGTATCAGTTCCCCATGAACATTTTTATACTTATTTAACTAGGCGCACCCCAACTCTAATTTCAGTCCATGTTAATGAACAAGTTTCATGTATTTACTGAAATATTAGGGGAAGAAATCAAATGGAGAACTGAGTCCTCAAATACAAACTTAATTCATGTATATGGATCTCTGAAGAACATGGATATATCTGAAAGGCAAAGCACATAGTTCTTTAGGGTAGAACATTTCCAAGAAAATTTTGAATTGCAGTAGTGTTTGGATGTTATTGGCAGACCATTTCAGATGTTAAAAAGCATGTTATTAAAAAAATGCACATTATAAACAAGATCAATAGGACAGATGGAACAAACAAAACAAGTATAGAAAATTAATCATGTAGTTAGCTAGTGTAAAGGTAGTAACGTGAGACAAAGTTCAATCGAATACTGCACGTACACCATATAACCTCTTTGCTGTTATAGCCGTGATACTCCTTAGCTGAAGAGATGGCGAGTAGGTAGGATTATTTCAATGAAAAGTTGAGACTAAGAAAACAATGAGAGAGGGAAAGACAGTATCAAAATCAGAACACTAAAGCTCTGATGTAGCCCCATTTGCAAGGTGAAGAAAAACTATATGCCCCAGAGATGCTGTACAAGTTTCAAGTCTTGTGCTCCAATATCTCTGTCCAGTTACTGCATACTAGAATGCAAGTAAGAAGACGGTTTTTAGGCTTGCCACCTTGATCCACAGGCAGAGATCAAAGTGCAGGGCTAAGAAACAAATCCAGCTGAGGGTGGATGGAGGCCCGGCTGCTGTTGCTGTGACACAGCACAGCAGAGGGAGGCGGCCAAAGAGCACTTCTGACCCCTCTTCCTCACTTTGTGCCCACTTGTTACCTCAGCAGTTCTTCAGTTCATCCTGTGGATGAAAGACTAATAAATTCGGCCCTATTAACAATTCTTTGGCAATTTCTTTCCAAAATCCACTCCACTAATATAAGTTCTCGATACTTCATGATTAGTCCATTGCCAATAAATCCTAACTAATCTCATTTCTTCTCTATCTCCAGAAGAGTAATTAGAATAGTGTTTTTGAAGTATCATTTTAATCATGCACTCAGTGGCTTACAATGGCTCTCAAATGCCTCCACATAAAGTCCAAAGGAAGCTAAGTTCCTTACCACGTAATTTTAGTGCCTCCTATCAGCATTCCCTCTTAATCCGCTGAAATAATTTTTTTTATTCTGTTAGCTTCAAATAGCAAGTGCTTGTTGAAAGTTTATTCTGGATCCTGCATCCTGTTATGAGAGTCACTTCTCAAAATCTGCAGGCTGTCTTCAGCATATAAATAACTTGCTTACTCCCAAATCTGAGCTTTTATTCATGCAATTCCTCACTCCAGGAATGTCCTTATTCTCATTTCATGCCTAAGACCCATGTCTGAAGATCTGGTTTGGATCAGAGTGAACAGCATGGGGAGGGCGGGCAGCTTGTCTAGAGAGCTGCCAGCACACAGCTGTGTGCCGTTTCTCACCTCTGCTTCGTGTCAGACTGCACCTTCTTCTGCACGGCCTCCTCATCCTCTATTACACACGCCTATGCACAGCAGCTCCTCGACTGCTCAGTGTTGACATAAAGCAGCCGAGGGAACTGTTTTCATCTGCTCCCCTCACCTTCCATCTGCCAAAATCTTCCTTGCTCTAACATTAGGCCCTCTTTTCTTAGAAAGATCTGGGCAAAGCACCTGCCATAACAGGCTCACAGAAGAGCACAACTGCTGAGGCCCTGAAAGGCTGGCGTCCCTTTCACATGCAGGGATGTGCACGTGCAGACTCTCACTCTGCTGCTTGCCGGCACCGCCTCCTCGGGGAGGGGCACAGCTGACAGACATGGCTAGGGCTACAAATCCGTCGGTGGGATCCTGGGACAGCTAAGGTGGGTTCTGAGGAAAGGAAGAATGGAGACACTTCTGGCTTAAGTTTATAGCTGCTTAGTTACCAGAAATCTCAACTTTAACCAGGATTCAAATTCTACTACTTTTTTTTACTTAATAAATATTAAGTACCTACTATTGTCACACGTGGTTTTAAAGAAAGCTGTGAATTCACCAGATACACATGGCCCCTAACCTCCAAAAGCTTAAAGTCTTTGAAAATAGGCTATTACAAGGAAGTATAACCTAGTAAGTAAAAAACTAACTTTTTAGAGCCAACAACGTATACGTTCTTAAGGTTCTCTATTTATGAAGTTCAGTTAGACTTGAGAAACACTGCTCTAAAACGCAAAATTAAATTCCTGAAGGAAAAAAAATAGAAGCCAACAAATGAAGCAACACTAAAATATTAGCATGACCTTGCAAACTACATCTAAAATCAACAATACACCAAAACACACCAAATTTCTCTTTTAAAAAGCAAGACGCTAAAATCTTCCATGGGAAACTACAGTCATCAAAGGACAGAAAGGGTTTGAACTAATACTTTTCACAGTGATCTGGATTAAAGGAATGAGGCTGTAGTTCTGCTCCAGAAATCTTTAAAACACTGCAAACTCAAATATGGCCAAAGCCTAAAAGAACTGCATAACGGTGAAGTGTGACTCGGTTTAAGAAGTATTATTTTAATTCTTGTCTAAATGCATTTTTTAAAGTATTTCAATGACAAACACCAAACTTAAAACTCAGGTTAAAACTATTTTAGGGACTTCCCTGGTGGCGCAGTGCTTGGGACTCCACGCTCCCAATGCAGGGGGCCCGGGTTCAATCACTGGTCTGGGAAGTGGATCCCACATGCATGCTGCAGCTAGGAGTTCGCATGCCACAACCAAGGAACCAGCGAGCTGCAGCTGGGGAGCCCACAAGCCGCAACTGGGGAGCCCGCTTGCCTCAACCAAGGAGCCCTCGTGCTGCAACTGGGAGCTGGGAGGCCAGCAAGCCGCAGCTAAGGAGCCCTCCTGCTGCAACTGAGACCCGAAGCAACCAAATGGATAATAAATAATTTTTTTTAAAAAACTATAATTATTTTATATTTTACCATATAAAACTGAATTTCTATCTAGGCCTTTGATCAAAAGGGCAAAACTTTCCTATAACATTGAAATCTTTGTTTTACTAACTCCAAGAGGTGACTTGTAATTGAGAACAAAATATTTTTTAGGGAAGCATTTTTTATAATGTTTGTTGTAGAAAACTATTTCACTAAAAGCTGTGAAATAGGTTGTCACCCACTAACCTATAATCACTACAACCTCATTTAAACTGAACTATAATTCAGTGAGTATTATAAAGGACTGTGTGGATTTTAGAAACAAAAGCCAAATAATCTTCCTGTGTAAAAATGTATTTTAAAAAAAGTCCCTCCAATACATTAGCTTAATGATACAATTCAGAAATTCAGTTTCACACCGAATATGTCTTACCTAAGTCATTATTTTTTGTTATAGCATTAGCTGCCCTGGTTCGGGGTCCCTGCTGCGTAAACTGATACCCAAATTTAAGGATATTGGTATTTTCCTCAAGCATCTTGGCCATTTCCAATTCTACAGCCGTCCCCAACTGCTGCCTCTGGAATAATTGAAAATAAAGAATAGTATTAATGAGCTAGATCAAAATACTTTTTCAGGTACATGCTGATTCCTTAAAAATTTTCCCAAGTCTTACACCATACATAAGAGAAACAAAAATGTAAGTTTAGTGTATGATCATACAGACATCAAAAAAATGTGGATTATTACAGTGAGAAACCACTTCATACCCACTAGGATGACTATAATCAAAAAGACAGACAATAGGGGCTTCCCTGGTGGTGCAGTGGTTGAGAGTCCGCCTGCCGATGCAGGGGACACGGGTTCGTGCCCCGGTCCGGGAGGATCCCACATGCCACGAAGCGGCTGGGCCCGTGAGCCATGGCTGCTGAGCCTGCGCGTCCGGAGCCTGTGCTCCGCAACGGGAGAGGCCACAACAGTGAGAGGCCGCGTACCGCAAAAAAAAAAAAGACAGACAATAGTGTTAGCAAAGATATGGAAAAATTGGGAGCTTTAGGCATGCTGGCAGGAATGTAAAATGGTACAACTGTTATGGAAAACAATTCGGCTATTTCTCAAAAGGTTAAACACAGAGTTACCATATGACTCAGCATTTCCACTCCTAGGTATATACCCATGAGAAGTGAAAACATATATTCATATAAGAATCTGTACATGAATGTTCACAGCAGCATATCTGTACAATTCGAAAAGTGGAAACAACCCAAGTATAATAGATTATTCAGCCATAAAAACGAACAGGTACTGATATATGCTACAACATGAATAAACCTCCTTAACATTTTGCTAAGTGAAAGAAGGAAGACACAAAAGGTCACGTATTACATAACTCCACTGATATGAACTGTCCAAAATAGGCAAATGCACAGAGACAGAAAGTAGATTCGTGGTTGCCAGGGGTTGGTGGGAAGGGTGACTAGGAAGTGACTGCTGATGGGTGTGGAGTTTCTTTTTGGGGCGATGAAGATGTTCTGGAGTTAGACAGTGGTGATGGTTGCACAACTCTATGAATATACTAAAAAGCATTTAATTGTATACTTTAAAAGAGTAAATTTTATGGTAAGTGAATTATATCTCAATAAAAAAACTGGAAACATTGATTAAATAGCATTCTGGTTAAATTTTAAGATATAACTCTTCTTTCTACCTTCATAATCTACAAAATGTACTTACTTTGAAGGATTAAGGGAGTCATTTACCACATATTTTTTTAAAATAACTGAAGTTATTTTTCAAATAAAATAGACTGAAGTGTTTTAGTCAAATGTGTAATGTTGTTTTATTTTTAGTTCATTACCACTCTGTATGGAAACACCTCTAACATGTATATTTCTCTGCTTCTTTAAAGAAAAGTGCATCTGGCATGGGTGACCCAGCATTATCTTACAGTGTCAGCACTGAATGTGGCTGCATAGGAGTATGTGTCTCTGGGTAACCTGGGTACTGGAGTTTTCTGTTTTTCACCGAGCCTGTTCTGTTCACCTACTGTGTCTGGGACTGACATGCTACAGATGCAAAAATTCTATTATGTGGATCTTGCCACTGAAGAGCTGAAAAATTTGAGGATGGACTGTCACCTGTAAGAATTATTCCAGTTCAAAACAGCCAGCCATCTAAATTCTCTTAAGACCAACCAGGGAGAGTTGCTTGTATACCTTTCTATACATTAAGTTAATATTCTGGATGCCCCAAATGTTCTCTCATCCCTTTTCAGGACCACCTTCCGAAGGGTTCCCTGAAAGCCCTCCTCCCACCCACCTCCTGAGTCCCCAAGCCCTGCAAAGAGTGTGGGCTGTAGTTTCCTCAAAGCTGCTGCTGTACATCACCGACCTGATTGTCGATTTTCAGCTCAGCCAGGGTTTCATTATCTCTCAAAGCATCAATCAGTGCTAGAATCCCAGCTCCTGTAATAAAGTTGGACTCCATATTTAAGCTCTTCAAATTTTTGTTCACTCTTAGCATCTCTGCAAAAGCCTGGAAATTAAAGAAAATATTTGGAGATTACAGTTTGACAGCACATAGTAAATAAACACTGAACAAGCCTGAAAGAAATATGCAAATCAATACAACTGCTTTAATGTTTCTTATTAGATTGTTTTAGCTTGACACACTACACCTCACAGGTCTCACATGTATCTGTTTTCACATGCACTTGGTCACAGACTTTAGATTTTTTTTTTTGTCATGTGTAATTCCCCATCGGTAACATTCTCTACCGCTATTCATTCCTACTTCCACTTCATGCTTCTTTCTCCTGCGTCTCTCATACTTTCTCTGAGTCTCTGTGTAGGAGTAACTTCATCAATGTCTCTTTGCTTTTTTACTTCCCTTTGCCGGCACTGTACAGCATTCAGGATCGTAGTTCCCTGACCAGGGATCAAACCCACACCCCTCTGCAGTGGGAGCGCAGAGTCTTAACCGCTGGACTGCCAGGGAAGTCCCGTCAATTTCTCTTTGGAACATCTTTTCTTACTTGCGTCCTGCTGCAGCTGGGTTACTGTGAAGCCCAAATGAGGGTAAATTATGGACTAATTTCCAAGGCAGGGACCAAAAGGACTGCCTAAGGCAGAAGGCCAGAAAAGATCACAGATGACTGGAACTGAGAGAGCACAAAAACTATGGAGAAGGGGCTAACTAAATATTCAAAGAACGGTATGTTTTCCATCTGCTTCCATTACATTTCTCACAGGATATGGCAGTGCTAGGCATGTGACCCAGTGCTTAATAAGTGCTATACTGATTAATTAACAAAGCCTGTAAGTGAGCAGAGGTGAAAGAGAAGGGAGGGGGGAGGAGGAAGAAGAGGAGTGTGAGTTTATTTACAAAGTCCTGCAGAGGCGTCAAAAGAAAGGCCAAACTCCAGAGAATATGGGTAAGATCAAGCTTAAAATTAAAGTCAAGTTAAAGAAAAGGCAATACTGCGCAGTGATACTAGAAAGAACTGGGGACAGATATCTACACACTTGAACATTCTAATAGCAACAACTGGCTGTGTGACTTGGAGCAAATCCCTTATCCATCCATCTGTACACACATTTATTAAAATATTACAATGGCCTATTTTTGATAAGTACTGTTCTATAAATTCAGAAATAAAACATACAAGTCTCTACCTAATGGAACTTACATTTTAGTGGGGGGCCCACATAGTAAGTAAGCAAAATGTAATGTCAGATGGTAAAAAGGGCTATAGAGGAGGAAAAAAAGGCATAGCAGGGTGGATGGGGAGTGCTGGGGATAGGAGTGGGGTTGCTGTTTTATATATGGGGGTCAGGAAAGGCCTCACCTGGAAGGTGACATCTGAGCAAGGACTGAAATAATTTAAGTGATGAAGTAAAATTATGTGGAATATCTTCAGGGAGAAAGTTCTAGGCAGGAGGAACAAGTGTAAAGGCTCTCAGTTGGGAGCATGCACGGCATGTTTGAGGGAGAGCAAGGAGGATGTGTGGCTGGAGCAGAATGAAAGAAACAGCAAGAGGGGAGATGAGGTCTGCTCATGTAAGGCCTCATTAGGCCACTGAAAGATTCTGATTTTTACTTAGTGAGACAGAGAACTGCTGGAGGGTTCTGAGTACAGGAATGAGAACATTTAAGTTTTAAGAGTCACTTCTGATGCTGTGTATAGAGATGAAGCAGGCAGCTCAATTAGGATAATCCAGGTGAGAGAAGTCAGTGGCTTGGACCAGGGTGGTAGCTGTGAAAATGGTGAGACGTGGTTGGATATACAGGAAATATTTGAAGACACAGCTGGATATACATTTAAAGTTGTGAGAAAGGGAAGTCAAGGATCACTCCATTATTATTATTTTATTTTTTTGACTTGAGCAAATGAAAGAATGAAGTTGCCATTTAGTGAGATAGGAAAGTGTGTGAGAGAGGCAGGTATGGGACGGAAGTCAGGAGTTTGGTTTGGGACTTGGGTTTGAGACATCTGTTAGATATACAAGTAAAGTTGTTAAGCAGTAGCTGGACATGGGTTTGGAGTTGAGGAGAGAGGTGTGAACTGGAGATAATAATATTGGGAGTCATCAGCATGCATAGATAATATATAGCAATGAAACAGAATGAGATCATCCAGAAAGTGAGTGCAGATAGAGAAAAGAAGAAGGACTAGAACTGAGCTCTGAGCCATTTAGATGTTTAGATGTTGGGGAGATGAGGAGGAACCAGTGTAGGGACCAGAGAGGTAGGAGGAGAATCAAAGGAAGTGCTATCCTCAAAGCCAAGAAGAAAAGGGTTTATACCCTGATCAAGTGGGATTTACCCCAGAAATGCAACGTTGATTTAACATATAAAAATTAATCAGGGGCTTCCCTGGCGGTGCAGCGGTTGAGAGTCCGCCTGCCGATGCAGGGGACACGGGTTCGTGCCCCGGTCTGGGAAGATCCCACATGCCGCGGAGCGGCTGGGCCCGTGAGCCATGGCCGCTGAGCCTGCGCGTCCGGAGCCTGTGCTCCACAGCGGGAGAGACCACAACAGTGAGAGGCCCGTGTACCGCAAAAACAAAACAAACAAACAAAGTTAATCAATGTGGGACTTCCCTGGTGGTGCAGTGGTTAAGCCTCCGCCTGCCAATGCAGGGGACACAGGTTCGATCCCTGGTCCAGGAAGATTCCACATGCTGCAGAGCAACTAAGCCTGTGCGCCACAACTACTGAGCCTGCGTTCTAGAGCCCGCGAGCCGCAACTACTGAGCCCACGTGCCTAAAGCCCGTGCTCCACAACAAGAGAAGCCACTGCAATAGAAGCCTGCGCACCGCACTGAAGAGTAGCCCCCGCTCGCCACAACTAGAGAAAGCCCATGCACAGCAACGAAGACCCAATGCAGCCAAAAATAAAAAATGAAATAAATAATAATTATTAAAACAATTAATCAATGTAATATACCATATTAACTGAATAAAGGACCACATGAATAAAACCACATGATCACCTTAACAGACACAGAAAAAGCATTTGATAAAAATTCAACACTATACATCCATAAATGGAACCCTCTGCAGGTGTTAAAAGAATGATGTATAACTTTATATGTTGATATGAAAAGATCTCTGAGATACACGGTTAAGTGAAAAATTAAGTTGCAGAACAACTTACACTGCATGACTCCATTTATGTTTAAAAAATTTCATAGAAAGGAAATACCGAAAAAAGTAAACATAAAATGGTAGTAAATAATGTATTGCCTAATAGTAAACATCAATTGAAAAAGAGTAAATTTTTTTTTTTTACTGATATTTGCTTTTATTGATTGTTGCACATCATGGTTACTAACAGTTGATCTTAAAACACAGTTTTGAAACTACATTAAAAATTATTTTAGTTTTTAAATTTATTTTTTATTGAAGTATAGTTGAATTAAAAGAGAGTAAATCTTGTTCATAAAGTCAGTTTAAGCACCTTTGTAACATGCCCTGGTATTACACAGCCATGATTTCGATAGTATTAGTAGTTAGCTTACTTACAACAGCAACGGGGTCATTGCTTCGGGTGGCTGCAAGACTGAAATATTTCACATGTGTGTTGGTTTCCAAAGCCTTTGCAAAATCTTTTAGGGTTGGAATTGGGATATTCTTGAAAGACAAAGAAAAATGTGAAACATTATTACATTTTAGGTTTCAGGAAATTCAGTCCATTAATCAAATACATCTGTACTTCCTTTTTTGCATTAAAATGTATTCAGAAATTATGTAACATACAACCGCTGGTCTACAACTGAAAACAAACAACTCAGCCTCCTTCTTACTTCTTTGATTTCTCTATTATGGTACAAACTGTTGGCATAGAGCAGAGCATACATCACTGTTTCTCTAGCTTTGAGGTTAAAGAAATTCTTTTTAATTATTTGTATTATGAGAAGTCAGCCCTTGAGTACTCAAAGTGGATCCACTTTTCTACAAAGAGAAAGATGTGGGAATCTACTTATGATGATTCCTGAGGCAGATGACATACTGTTTTCAGTCACTCAAGCTGCAAGGTATTAAGAGAGATTAACTCTACATTTCTTGAAATGAGGAAAGAGATAGTTTTAGGAGACACTGATCTTTCCCCTTGCTACCAAGACTTCAATTTCCTGTAGCCTGCCTATTTTCAGATTGTTACTATTGATTTAGAGACAGACATACACTGAATTGAACTGAATTTTTTTTAAAAATAAGACTAGTGATCAACTAGGGATATTAGCTTTCCCCAAGGCTTTTCCCCCTCCACTCACAGGAAGGAACACCCACAAAAAGAGCACAGAGGTCTTATTCCCTAGGTTCTTGTAATTTCCACATGTTCTCCCTTCCTCCAATTCAGATATATTAAGATTTAAAAGGAGGAATCTGTAATGAAGCTATTATACAATGGCTAATACGTTGAGATCATCTGAGTTTACTCTTTGGTAATTAATTATCCCTGTGCCCTCCTAACTCATTTCTTCTTTCTTTACTCCAAGGAAGAGTTGCATTTTAAAAATCCCAGTGAGATCCCACAAAGCCCAATTCTAGGTGTTTACTCAAGAGAAATGAAAACATACATTCACACAAAAACCTGTATGTGAATGTGTATAGTGGCTTTATTTATAATCATCCCAAACTGGAAGCAACTCATATGTCTATCAACTGGTGAACGGACACACAAACTGCAGCACATCCAGACAAAGGAATGCTGCTCTACAACACGAAGGAGCAAACCACTGAGACACACAACAGCATGGACGAGTCTCAAATGTACTGTGCGAAGTGAAAGAAACCAGACTCAACGGCTACACACTATATAGTTCCATTTATATGAAATTCTGGAGAAGGCAGAACGATAGGGAAAGGAAACAGATCCCTGGTTGTCAGGTGCTAGAGCTGGTGGCAGGGAATGATGACACAGGATTGTGACATGTTGTTCTACATCTGACTGTGGTGGTAGTTGTACAACTGTATCCATTTGCTTTAACTCATAGAACTGCACACTAGAAAGGGAGAATTTCACTATATATACCTTATAGCTCAAGAGAGCTGATTAAAAAAGCAAAACCTGAAAGGCTAAAATGCTCCTAGAAGTGGGCAGTACTTTGGAAGCCCGAGAGGTATACTCTGACAGTCTGTAGAGTTTATATTTCTATGTGATAGCCTTTAAAAAGTAAATCAGAAAAATACTATAATACTTTAACTTCTAAAATCGAAGGAATCTGTGTTAGTATACTACTAGAAGTAAAAACTTTACTATTAAGTAGAAAGGATTAGACTGTATCAAAACTGCCCAGCTCTCATCCTAGATCCAACTGACTCAAAGCAATTCAAAACAACTTTTTGTTTGCTTATCACACCTACCTTTATGTTATTCAAATTAACTTCAACAAGACGAACATCATTTTCTTTAATTCTCTGTAAACTCTCTTCAACATTGGTTGGATTTGGGGGCTCATCAAATACTGGAAGAATCTTTTCACCTTTTACAACATCTGTAGCAACAAATGAAAAGAGCAAGAGTGTAACTGGTTGATACTATTACAGTGAATGCATATATTAACTTGGAAACACACAGCACACATACACAAACATGTTCAGTAGAACAAATTTATAAGTTTCTTTCCCCAAATTTCTTTTTTTTTTTTTTGCGGTACGCGGGCCTCTCACTCTTGTGGCCTCTCCCGTTGCGGAGCACAGGCTCCGGACGCACAGGCTCAGCGGCCATGGCTCACGGGCCCAGCCGCTCCGCGGCATGTGGGATCTTCCCAGACCAGGGCACGAACCCGTGTCCCCTGCATCGGCAGGTGGACTCTCAACAACTGCGCCACCAGGGAAGCCCTCCCCAAATTTCTAAAAGATCCTTTATGTGCTCCCACATAAAGCACTGAAATAAAATTTTACCGAATATAAATACCAAACATAATTCATTTAATTTGTTTGCAGTGTATCAGCCTTCAAAAATGAGTATTTTCACTGCCTCTTGCCTCGGTGTATTACAAGATATCTTTACCATGAAAATATAGTTGATGACACAAGCTGGTGATCCCATTTATTTTTAGCAATGTTCAAGATAAAGTTCTCATATGACAAAATCTAACAACTCATCAGTTTCTCTGAGGTTTGACTAGTAATTAATTCAAAGGCAGTAAGAATCAGAGACATGAACAAACAGCCTCCACAAAGAGTGAGTTGACAGAAGGACACCCTGCCTGTTCCTCCTGTGGGGAGGACTATGCAATGGGAAAGGGCAGAGGACTCTTATCAGGAAGAAGAGTAGAAACAGGGAATGGGGATACAGAGAAAGGTAATGGTGCATAGAAGAACTACTGAGACAGGAATTCCCTGCCCTCCTTCATCCTACAGCCCAATCCTTCACCATTTATACCCACACACATGGCCAGAATACAGCTATTCAAAACTGAAAGAGGACCCAGAAGCCTTGAACCCTCTAGTGAGATGTAAATGCGCTCTGAGGTATGTGTGGAGGTCCATGAACACCTATAACAGATAAACTTTTATGGATATATTTTCTGGGGAGAACACCTAGAGCATCAGATTCTTAAAGACGAGAATGACCACAACATTAAGAGCAAGTGACATAGAAAGACTGACAGGGTCACAGTGAGTCTGGCTTAGTTATTCCCTGCTGCCCTCCTCTAGCTTTTAGGAGCAAAACTCACCTTAAGACAAAGTATATTGCTTACTCATCCAATAAATTCCCTCTAAGAGTACCTTGTTCTTTTCAAATATCACACACACACACACACAGACACCCTCCTACACACAGCATCCTGAAGAGATCAGTTCAGACAAAAGTCTGAAAATTAATTTCCTGAGGACAGTTGAAAGATCAGCAAGGCAGTCTTCTTCAACATGGTAGATCAAGGGGACTGGAGAAAATCTTCCTCACTGAATGGAAAATTCAATGAGCTCTTCCTCAATTCTAAATTTTCTACAACCAAAAAATTCCTTTTGTTCTCTGCAGAATGCGTATAAAGAGCCTTGCTCTATAATGAAATAATGGATCCAGTCAACAGGATGTGGAAACCATTAAGAAAGGTTCATGGGGAACTTTAATTGGATGGATCAGGTTGCCAAAATTTGAGTCCACTGATCAATCTTAACACATTCCCCAAAGAGGAAGGACCAGACTTGATATACTTCCTAATGTGATTCAATCATTACCCAGGAAGCATTCTTGCCAAAAAAAATTAAAAACTGCACCTGAATTTGATCAAGCTTCTAGAAAACAACAGTTTACAGAAACACAGGAGGTAGAGAGAAACAAGTAAAATGATACCACAAGGTTGCAATCAGCCAAATCCAGAATGTGGAAGATTCTACATGACAACACAGTTTCTTCAAGGGCTAAATGCCATGAAGAAAGTGGGAAAGAAGCTGAGGAGGAGAACTGTTAAGAAATTAAGAGGAACTTAAACCAAACGACAACCAAATGCAAAATGTGACCCTTATCTTGATCCTGATTTGAACAAACCAGCTGTGAAATGACGTTTTTGAGAGAAAATGGGAAATCTGAACATGGACTGGGTATTAGATGATATGAAGGAATTGATGGTAATCTTTAAGTTTGATAATGGCATTGTGGTTATGTTACAAGAAAAGCCTTTGTGAGAGACACATATGGAAATATTTATGGGTGAAGTAATACAAACAAACAGGATTTGCTTTAAAATATTCCAGGGAAAAGAGCAGAAGGGGTGGGAGGGAGGCAGACGGTGGATGAAACCCAGCTGGCATAATGTGAAAAACAGCTGAAGCTGGACGATGGATATATTATTCACTCTTCTATAATGTATGCTTGAACATTTCTACAATAGAAAGTAAAAAAATAGGGGAATGGCCAATTATAGAACATTCATAAAATGGAATGTTATACAGATGTTTGAATGAGGTAAGTCTGTATGTACTAACTAGGAAATGTGATATATTGCTAAGTGATATCCTATATAGCATGGATTAAAATCCTCAACACCGATTTCGTGGGATATTGAAGCTAGTTACTTAATCATTTTAAAACCTCAGCTCCTTCAAAGGCATATATTAAAGATAATAATAATACTTGTTTCGTAGAACTGTTGTGAGGATTGAGAACAATTTACATTCAAGAGCTGTGCACAGAAGAACATGGCCCATGGTAAGCATTCAAAAAAATCAGCCAACAGTATTATTATTGAAAAATTCAGGGACAAGAAATATTTCTAGTATGATCCCAATTTTGTAAGAAAAGAAAAGACAATTCGTGTATAGTACGTATACATATGTAAGTTTATATAAGCATAATACAAAGTCTGGAAGGATATATTCCCAATTGTTAACAGTTAGGGAGGGGGTGGAGGTAGGGTACGGGGAGTAGGAGGCATGACGGCTGTGAATAGAGACACTTCAACTGCTTACCTTGTGTCCTCAGGTCTCGTTTAAATTTATTACAAAATAGGCATGACTTTGGTGATTTTTTTTTTTGCGGTTCATGGGCCTCTCACTGTTGCGGCTTCTCCCGTTGCGGAGAAACAGGCTCCGGATGCGCAGGCTCAGCGGCCATGGCTCACGGGCCCAGCCGCTCCACGGCACATGGGATCTTCCCGGACCGGGGCACGAACCCGTGTCCCCTGCATCGGCAGGCGGACTCTCAACCACTGCGCCACCAGGGAAGCCCAACTTTGGTGATTTTAAGATGTCTTATAAATAAATTTTTTTAAAAGCTTTGCTTTATGTTATTTAATACTTTGCATCAGACTAAAAGGTTTAGGGGCTGAATAGTTCTTTGCTTTCCCCTGAATCTGATTTTATAATATACTTTCTTTGCCAGCACTGTTGGGGGTTTCTTGAAAATCAGGAACACTGAAAACAAAATATCAGTAAAAGCCAAGTTTGACTAGTTTTTATAGCGTTTACCATTAGTATTATTTAGTGAGGTGAGAGTAGTTCCTATTACATTTGCTGACACATTAAGCATAAAATATTTAATATTCTATTCTCAATGGTTTTCTAGGTCAATACCATCTAACTGGAATCTTAGGTTTCAAGTACATATGCATAACATTTCGTATGCAAATACTGAAGCTATTACATGGAGAAAACAAAACATAATTAACAAAGGATTGGAATTCACAAAGCATTATAATTACTCACTTGAAAAATGTTCTTGGTCGACACCATTACTACTTCCCACTATATTGCAGAACTGTGTATTCGTTATCAAATTGTGCATCCCAAGAATAGCTATAAATATAGAAAAAGAAAATTATTTTTTTATGTCCATCAATTTTAAACATAAAGAATTAATTTTATGCCCCCAAATTTCTATCAACGATTTTAACACTCGCTGGGCTTTTTCCTACTCAATTAAATACACATTTCATAGCTTAAAAAAAAAGAGAGAAAACATGATTAAAAACCACCTACAATCTCTTTCTTATCAATACCCTTGTAATTTCTCCCCACATTTCTGAATTTAGACACGGCTGGAGCCAGCTTAACCCTAAACCTAAGTCTATGCTTAGCTCCATCTGGTGGCCAAGAGAGAAAATGGAAATGATCTATTGTTGCTGTTCATCCTCAGAGGGTTTCTCCAAACATAATGCGATAAAAGGCAGATTTTTCAACTTAACCTTAACTCTCATATTAATTTACATTTGTATTTTAGCTAAGAGTAGAATACTAAAAGTATTGTTGAATTCTCATATTTAAGATTAAAGTAGCATCCCTCAAAAATGACACGTAGGAGGAGAAATAGATTTGGTTTTTGATGGCCTTTTGCACAAATAAGGCAGAAGCTACAGTATGCCTCTGGCCCATTCCACTCTGATAAATGTACCATTTATAAATCCATTAGCCCTCAGCCTGCCCCAAGGAATAAGATACCTGCTCTAGCTATGGTACCACACCTTGACTGTCCCTTCCCTGGGTCCTTCCCAAAGAACCATCATTGCTCCTTTCAAACATGTTAGTTCTTAAAGTTATTTGGTACTAACCTCTCCCCATGTGTCATATTTTTCTATCTAGAAAAATGGGTGTGGGTGGAGGCAGCTGGGGGCAGATACTGGTCTAGATAAGAAACTGGTAATGATGAAAAGCACAGGGAGGTTTGGAATGTTCCATATATCTTCAGAAAAGTTGGGAAAGTGGTGAGTATAGCTCAGGACTATTTTATCTATGACTATGACTATTTTATCTAATTTCCAGTTACCCGTTTCTGGGTCTTCTAATAAAATGGGATAGCAGTAGACCCTGGAGACAGCTTCTAGCTGGGCACCAGCTGATGAAAGATTTTTATAAAGACTTTCAAAGATGGCAACATGGGAAAAGACATCCAATAATCAATAAATTCCATTAATATAAAAATTTCACCATGAAGAGAATTTAAAGAAACTAAATCCTTTATGTCAGATTTATAGTGTAAAAAACAAAGCCAAATGTACAGTTACTTATTCAACAGCGCTCTGCTGGGCAAAGCAAGCATTTGTATAGTGTGTATAAGGCGTGTGCTGGTATTTTCCTCCCCTCTACACCATTCACAAATTAATTTTTTAGCAGATACCTGCGAGATCACACAATTCTGTATCAGAAGCACTTGTCAAAGCTTCTTCTAGTTCTGGATCAAGAGATACTTTTTCTTCTGTAAAAGTCTGTACAGGTTTCTGCTTAGGGATAAATATTTTCCCTGTAAAATAAAGCAGTTTGTTAGTTTCATTACTACTGCTAGTAACTCACCATTTTATTCTTACAAAAATTATTAGAAGTATGTGCAGCTGAAGCTGAAGTAAAAGGTCAAGATTAACATCTACAATAATTTTGTTTCATCTTCGGTATGTATTTATAAGTTTCTAAGACAACACTTCGGCCATATAAGTTGGAACAAGAGAAAGAAATGAACCGAGAAATTTTCCCATTTGTGAAAGTAAAAATAGGCTCTTTTTGGAGTAATTATGAGTTATTCTACAAATACTAAATCAAAAAATAAATGAACAAAAAAATCTATAAATTAAGGAAAAAACAGAATTCATTTTCTTATTCTTAAGCAAGGAACTGCTACAGTCCCTTGGGGGATGGCAGAGGCAATTCTAATTCCAGAAATTCAAGTTCTAATTGCAAAGAAATTCCTGTATGTCCTGAGTGGTAGTCTGAACCTTTCTGTCACTGTTCTTCTAAGCCTCTATGACACTAACAAGGTTACCTGTTAAGGAACTAGTTATTCTAGAAACCTACAGTATTTATTATGTGAAAATCATATTTTATTACCATATGTTCAATGCAAAACTGAAAACATGAAGGGAATGGAAAATGATGATATAGCTGCAGCACAAGCCAACCAAACAAGAGGTACTTACACGTGGTGGGACTGTTACCAAGATTGAATCTGGTTTCCCCCCTGAGACAGGTGAAAATCCTAACTAAGTGATCTAGGAAGGCCTATGTGTGGATTCACACAACCTCCAATTATTTTCTTTTCTATCAGAAAATTACCAGGAAAATGTGTGAGAATATGTGACCTGATGAATCTATGTAGTGTTCTAATAAAAGAAATATTTGTGGGCTTAATAATCAGTGTAGTGAATGTTGTACAATTCTTGTTCAAGGTAAATATCAATCAGTGTAACTCATAAGAAATCCTTCCACAATACAGATTGCTCCCAGGAATCTGACCAAAGCTGGTCCGGTATTTTCAGCTAAGCCCATCTAAAAGATTTAATTTCTGATATTATATTTTTTTTTTATTATTTCCACTTGGTTCTTGTTAAAAAAAATTAGCTTCCATCTCTCTGCCAAAATTCTTCATCTCTTCACACATGCCTTGTCCACCAGATTTTCTGAGATTTTTATTATAAAGTTCCTGACTGATAACACCAATACTTGGGTCATTTCTGGTCTTCTATTGACTGTTTACTTTTCTTGACTATAGGCAACATTTGTTTTAAGATCTCTGACTTCGTATTGGGCATTTTTGTATAAAAGTATAGCAGAGACTAAAGCAAACGACATTTATTCCTAGAAAGGAATGTGCCACTCAGGTCAGTGCTGAAGTAACATGCTCTACAGTTGAGCTGAATCTGGGCTTTTTGTTGCAATGTTAGTTTGATTCATTTCCTCACTGGCTTCAAACATTTTTTTTTTTTTTTTGGCTTCAAACATTTTGAGGACAGGATCAGGACTTAATCTTCAGCAAGGCCTAGGATTAGAACTCTGGTGAGGTTCTGGAGGTCTGAGCAGCCACTGCCTACTGTTTTGAACTGTAAAGTAGCCACATTGCTCCTGATGTGTAGTCCTGGCTGCCAGATTTCTAGGAGCTCTGTTTTCCAGTTCCACCCCCCACTTTCCCACTTTTGGGGCCTTGGCAGATCTTTCAGCCCGATGCTTATGTTGTCTGCTCTACACTTTGTGAAGTGGGAGATGGCCTGAAAGGGATTTCTCGCAGCTCTCCTGTCTCTCTCTCAATCTTCCGAGCTAAAAACCTATGCCTCAGGAGTTTCCTCTCAGCTCTGCTTCACTGCCTCAGTTCTTGGAGTAGTATCCCTCGCACTAAATGAAGGCCTGAAGCAAAGAACTGGAGGGTAGTGCAGTCTCACCCTATCTCTAGAGCTGCACTGTTCAATATGATATGTTCAATACGGTATGTGACTATTTAAGTTTAAATTAGTTAAAATTTAAAATTCAGTTTCTCAGTCACACTAGCCGCATTTGGCTAGTAGCTACGATACTGGTTAGCGCAGATACTGAATATTCCCATCATGGCATAAAGTTCCAGTGGACGGTGCTGCTCTAGGGATTCTCTAATTTCTAATCTACCATGCCGACCCATACACAGCCATTAAAAGTTTAAAAGTTAGGCTGACTTCTCCTTACTCCTCTCTATGGTAGTTTCCTCCTTTTCCCTATATTTCAGTCAGGAAAGAACGCAGAATGGATCACCTTTTTCTTTTTTGGATCACCTCTCTTATGGAGGGCTTGCCACTTTCTGGAGCCACTAAGATTTGTGTCTTCAAGCTTTCTGATTTTTTTTTTAACTATGATTAATGTAGCTTATATTGCTTGTTTTGGTGAGAATAAGAGGTCTCTTGCAACTTCCTACATCTGAATCAGAAGTCTTTCTAGGCAAGTATTTTCTTATTTAAAAAATGGCACTTGGCCAGTCTACAATGTATTTATATTAGTAAGGATGCTTTTAACTGCATATAACAAAACACCCAATTTAAAGTGGTTTAAACTGGTGCTTCTCAAGCTTTAATGTGCATGTCATCTACCTAGTGATCTTATTAAAGTGCAGATTCTGATGTAGCAGGTCTAACATGAGCTCTAAGAATCTGTATTTCTAACCAGCCTCCCAGGTGATGCTGATACTGCTGATTCACAGATCACTGTCAAAGCGGCATGGGTTTAAACAATAAGTTTTTTTGTTTTGGGGTTTTTTTTTTTTGCGGTACGCAGGCCTCTCACTGCTGTGGCCTCTCCCGTTGCGGAGCACAGGCTCCGGACGCGCAGGCTCAGCGGCCATGGCTCATGGGCCCAGCCGCTCCGCGGCATGTGGGATCTTCCCGGACCGGGGCACGAACCCATATCCCCTGCATCGGCAGGCGGACTCTCAACCACTGCGCCACCAGGGAAGCCCAACAATAAGTATTTTTTATCTCACTTAATAACTCCACAGGTAGGTGGCTGAAGGGTTGGTTCAGCAGCTCAATGTTGACGTCAAAGATCCAGGGTCTGTTTTTCTCTTTGTCTATAACTAGCATGGAAGCCTCTGTTCTCAGGCCATTAGTCTCAAGATGACCATTGTAATACTACGTATCACATCCTCATGCGGCAAGGTCAGGGCAGGAAGGAAGGGCACTTTCTCAACTGCTGACTTTTATAAGGAAAACTGTCCGATAGATTTCTTCTCTGGTCTCGCTGACCAGCACCAGGTCACATGTCCATGCCCCACCTGCAAGGGTAGCTTGAAAAGCAAGCATCTGGCCTTTTCAGTCTATTTCAGAGATGGATTCTGCCAGTAAGGAAGAAGGAATTTTGTGAATGGTTGTTAAATAGAAAACTACCACATTTGTCCCAATGCTGAACCAGATGAAGTACACTTCTGTGCTCCCTTAATTCCCTGAACATTTCACTGTGGCTACACTTACTCATTTTGCATGTTTGTCTGTCCTCTGTGAGCTTTTCAATGTTCTGTTCCATCCTTACATTTCCTAGCTCACAGCAGGCAATCCAATTAGTTGAATAAATAATCTGGTGATCACCTCTAGCTCAACTACTTCATTGTATAAAGTATAATATAAATACCCTGGTTCAAAGTTACACAGCAGAGTTAGCACTAGAACACAAGTTCCAAACTCTCAACCCAGTAATTTTTCCAATAAACTGGTGGCTTTCAAACTTAACTCTTTAGCAGTGGACTTTTCAACTCAAACAAATGCTTATCTATATGGTGGAACGTAACTGACCTTCTTAGTACCAAACTTTGGAGTTCTGGTGATTATTAGATAACCTTTTATCATTAGTTCACAGATGAAGGCAAATCCAAATCATTACATTCTGATAATTCCTTAATACTTTTCACAGTGGCTGATATAACAAAGCGGCATACAATTCAGATGGCATGCCTTTAATTGCCATTTCAGGATAATTACGTTTTCCTGAGCAAAATCTTACCAGCACTTTCAGGTGTCTATCTCCGTGGCTAATGTTGGCTGCACAATGGATTCACCTGGAAAATTTTAATAAATTCTGATGTCCAAGTCCCACCCCCAGAGATTCTGATTTAACTGGTCTGATGTGCTGTATGGGACATCTGGATTTTCAAAAGCTCTCTAGGAATTCTAATGCATAGCAGCCAAGGTCAAGAAACATTGGATTATGGTATTCACTTAGTAAACAAAACTGTATAAACTATCAAAAAGCTGCCTATGTCTTATTCTAGGGACCAATGGAATCTAAAGTGCTATAAAAATCTAAAATGTTTATTTTTGTAATCCTCATCCACAGTCCATAGAGACATTATTCTTTTTCTTTTTTTTTTTTGCAGAAGGGAGTTCCAATCCCCCATCAGCATGTTCTTTCTTTCTTTTTTTTTTTTTAATGTTTATTTGTTTGGTTGCACTAGGTCTTAGTTGCGGCAGGCAGGCTCCTTAGTTGCAGCTCACCAGCTCCTTAGTTGTGGCATGCAAACTCTTAGTTGCAGCATGCATGTGGGATCTAGTTCCCTGGCCAGAGATCGAACCCAGGGTCCCTGCACTAGGGGTGTGGAGTCTTAACCACTGCGCCACCGGGGAAGTCCCGAGGCATTATTCTTATCTAATTTTTCCCCATACATAAACTTTTGCTAATACTTACAAATACAAAATGGATCTCATCAGAAAAAACAACAAAGCAAAATAAAATTTCCAAGGGCTTATGGAAATGCTGTGACACAGAAGTTTGCTCTATTTATACAGCTGTGAAATAATTCGGTACCTCTTCTGATACTCTTTATAATTTCTCTGTATGTAGAGATTTTTGTTGCAGAGGTATTTAGCTTATACAGTATTATGTTTTTAACACTACAAAAAGTAATCACTTCATATTTCTTCATGATTAAACATGAATACACTGTAAGAATTATACTTCAATGCGTATATATAAAATCTTGTTATAGAAAATTAAAAGTAAAGAAGATTACTTTTGTAAGAAAGGATAAAATAGGCAGAACTTAAGTTTAGTATTATGAATACAGTACTGTTCTATTATGAATACAGTACGGTTCTCCTCAAACTCTTTATAGACTTAACCCCTTAAACAAATCTCAGCTATTTGCAGAAAGTGACAAGGTGATTCTAAAATTCATGCGGAAATCCAAGAGACCCAGTATAGCCAAACAATCTTGAAAAAGAACAGCTGAACGACTCACACTTCCCAATTTCAAAACTTAATACAAGACTTCACTGGTGACCCAGTGTCCACCTGCCAGTGCAGGGGACACGGGTTCAATCTCTGGTCCAGGAAGATCCCACGTGCCGTGGAGCAACTAAGCCCATGTGCCACAACTACTGAGCCTGCGCTCTAGAGCCCGCAAGCCACAACTGCTGAAGCTTGCGCGCCTACAGCCCATGCTCGGCAACAAAAGAAGCCACCACGATGAGAAGCCCACGCACCGCAACCAAGAGTAGGCCCCGCTCACCACAACTAGACAAAGCCTGCACGCAGCAACGAAGACCCAACGCAGCCAAAAATAAATAAATAATTTTTTAAAAAACCTAAATACAAAGTTACTGTAATCAAGATAGTGTTATGGTGTACACGGAATGACATTTACATCAATGAAATAGAATTGAGAACCCAGAAATAAACTCATATTTATGGTCAATTGAATTTCTACAAAGATACCAAGACAATTCGATTGAGCAAGAGTTGTCTTTTCAACAAATAGTGCTTGGACAGTTGGATAGCTATATGCAAAAGAAGTTGAAGTTGGACCCCTATATTTCATACCATACACAAATATTAATTCAAAATGAATTACAGACCTAAATGTAAGAGCTAAAACTATAACTGAGAAAAAAAAAACCCTAAGAGTAAATATCCATGGCCTTGAGTTAGGGAATGATTTCTTAGATATAACAACAAAATTACAAACAACAGGACTTCCCTGGTGGCAGAGTGGTTAAGAATCCACCTGCCAGCTCTATTTACAATAGCCAGGACATGGAAGCAACCTAAGTGTCCATCAACAGACGAATAGATAAAGAATATGTGGCACATATATACAATGAAATATTACTCAGCCACAAAAAGAAACAAAATTGAGTTACTTGTAGTGAGGTGGATGGACCTAGAGTCTGTCATACACACTGAAGTAAGTCAGAAAGATAAAAACAAATACTGTATGCTAACACATATATATGGAATCTAAGAAAAAAAAAAAGGTCATGAAGAACCTAGGAGCAAGATGGGAATAAAGACACAGACCTACTGGAGAATGGACTTGAGGATATTGGGAGGGGGAAGGGTAAGCTGGGACAAAGTGAGAGAGTGGCACAGACATATATACACTACCAAACGTAAAATAGATAGCTAGTGGGAAGCAGCTGCATAGCATAGGGAGATCAGCTCGGTGCTTTGTGACCACCTAAGGGGTGGGATAGGAAGGGTGGGAGGGAGGGAGACGCAAGAGGGAAGAGAGATGGGAATATATGTATATGTATAACTGATTCACTTTGTTATAAAGCAGAAACTAACATACCATTGTAAAGCAACTATACTCCAATAAAGATGTTTAAAAAACCCAAAACAACAACAACAAAAAAAACCAAAAAACTAAATAAAAAATAAAAAGAATCCGCCTGCCAGTGCAGGGGACACAGGTTCGATCTCTGCTCCAGGAAGATCCCACATGCTATGGAGCAACTAAGCCCGTGTGCCACAACTACTGAAGCCTGTGCACCTAGAGCCCACGCTCCACAACAAGAGAAGCCACTGCAATGAGAAGCCCACACACCGCAATGAAAAGAGTAGACCCTGCTCCCCGCAACTAAAGAAAAAGCCTGTGTGCAGGAATAAAGACCCAATGCATCCAAAATAAATAAATAAATAAAATTTAAAAGGTTATTGTAAAACAAAAAAAATTACAAACGACAAAAGAGAAAAATACATAAATTGAACTACATCAAAATCTATAATTTTGTGGGACAATGATACCACCAAGAAAATGAAAAGACAAGCTACAGAATGAGAGAAGAAAAATTTCAAATCATATATTTGATAAGAAACACATCTAGACTATATAAAAAGTGTTTATCAATAATAAATCAAATATTTTGATTAACTGACAAAAATCAGTAATAAAAAGACATCCCAATTTAAAAATAGGCAAAGGATTTGAAGAGACATTTATCCAAAGAAGATATAAGATGTCTAAGAGCACATGAAAAAATGCTCAATACCATTAGTCATTAGGGAAATGCAAATCAAAACCACAAAGTATGTTATCACTTCACACCTACTAAGATGGCTATAATCAAAACGACAGACAAGAGTAGGCCAGGATGTGGAGAAATCGGAACCCTAATACATTGCTGGTGGGAATGTAAAATCGTGCAGCCACTTTGGAAAACAATTTGGCAGTTCTTCAAATTGTTAAAAAATAGTTACTAAATGACCCAGCAATTCCACTAGTAGGTATACATAGCAAACTGTACACAAGTGTTCACAGCAGCATTATTCATAATAGCTAAAAAGTGGAAACAATCCAAATGTCCATCAACTGATAAATGGAGAAACAAAGTGTGTGTTTCCATACAATGAAATATTATTCATCCATAAAAAGGAATGAAACACTGAAACAGGCTAAAACACAGATGAAACTCCCAAATGCTAGGCTAAGTGAAGGAAGTCAGTCATAAATACATACTGTATGATTCCATTTATTTGAAATGTCCAGAATAGGCAAATTTAGAGACAGAAAGTTGATTAGCGGTTTTCTGGGGCTGGAGAATAGAGTGAGGAATGGAGACTATTCATAGGTACAGCGTTTCCTTTCGGGATGATAAAAATGTTCTAAACTTAAGATTATGGTGATAGTTATACAACTCTGTGAATGTACTAAAAACCATTGAACTGTACACTTTAAATGGGTAAATTTTATGATGTGGGTTGCACCTTAAACGCATTCAGCCAGACAATGCTTGTGCTTCTTAGTTAAAATCAGCTGTTCTCTGGGAAATACATAATTAGCAAACTGCTTGACTGATTCCATATTAACAGAAAATGCATTTCTAAACATGTGTGTTAATTTAAATTAGCCTCATATAAATTAGATTTAAGTTACAAATCTTAATTACTAAGAGATGCTGATAAATAGATCTCCATTATAATGGTTAATGTGATTTGTGCCCTCAATGTCTTGCAGGATGAGTGAAATGTTCAGCTTTTACTCGACGTATAGGTATTGTGTGTGTGTGTGTGTGTGTGTGTGTGTGTGTGTGTGTGTGTGTGTGTGTGTGTGCGCGCGCGCGCGCGTTTGCAGAGGGTAGAGAAATGTGTAAATTTGATACTGCTTTTATCCAAAACCATCTGTTAACAAAATCAGTACACCATTTTATTATGATCATCTTTCTTCTGATATGTTTTTTTAAAAATCATGGATTATTCTTTATAGAAATTTCAGTCTCATTCTGATAAAATGATTTAACATATATAAAGCAACTGGTATACAGTAAACGCAATAGACACATGTTAATTAGTTATTCTTATTTTCTCTGGAATTTCTTGCATGTGTACGTGAGAGAGACACAGAGTTTTCCAAAACAAACAACCCAGGAGGACTGGAAAACCATAAAGTTCCAAGTATCCATATCAGTGATTCTTTTTTTAAAATTCATTCATTCATTCATTCATTTATGGCTGAGTTGGGTCTTTGTTGCTGCGCACGGGCTTTCTCTAGTTGTGGCGAGCGGGGGCTACTCCTCGTTGCGGTGTGCGGGCTTCTCATTGTGGTGACTTCTCTTGTTGAGGAGCACAGGCTCTAGGCGTGCGGGTTTCAGTAGCTGTGGCTCACGGGCTCTAGAGCGCAGGCTCGGTAGTTGTGGCACATGGGCTTAGTTGCTCCGCAGTGTGTGGGATCTTCCTGGACCAGGGCTTGAACCCATGTCCCATGCATTGGCAGGTAGATTCTTAAGCATTGCCCCACCAGGGAAGCCCTATATCAGTGATTCCTAAACTCAGAAAATGAACACTGACTAGGCATGGATATTTTTGAAAAAGCTCCCTACATGATTCTGATTTTTACCTACCCATGTTGATAAAGTGCTAATCTGTATAATTACAGCTCTGAAAAGATTAGGATGAGTACTCCTGTACTGATCTAATTTTACTTTTCCTCTCCTTGAAATATGTTCTAAAAGCTCTGACTTATAACTTTTAATATTTGTATTTATTTGAAATAACATAATGTCTTAAAAAATGGTTATTCACTTCTATTCTTCAGTACACAGCATTCTATCTAAATACCTTATTTAACAAAGCAACATCTAAAACTGGATTTTTTAAAAACTGAAATTACAGTTCTTTACAGTGTAGCAAAATATGAAAATAAGCAATGATAAGATCAGAAAAAAATCTCTCAGACAAGTATGAAAAGATATGCTTGCCACCCCCAAATGAAACAAAACAAAAACAGGGCTATGACTCTTGGTTGCTAAGAATGTTGAAAGAGTTCAGTAATGTTTCTGTAACTACAAAATGGCAGCTAAGGAAATAGAATAAACCAAGATAAGAATTCATATAATGGTAGCTTAAATGCATGGCATTTATCCAAACCTGTGTTTGTGCCAAGAGGAGAAAAAAAAAAGGAATATCTTGCCAAGATCCTTGTTATTGTTCTAAAATAAGTAAGATAGTATGAACCATGTTAACAATTTTATTGCCAGGACCTTTCTTCACAAGTCTTCATCTCTTTTGCTCTGATATCAAGTTACAGCTACCACAAGGTTAAGAATCATCTTAGTCATGGTCCCATCCTTGCTAAGTATATAAAATGTACAATAACTAGGGGCTTCCCTGGTGACGCAGTGGTTGAGAGTCCACCTGCCGATGCAGGGGACACGGGTTTGTGCCCTGGTCCGGGAAGATCCCACATGCCGTGGAGCGGCTAGGCCCGTGAGCCATGGCCACCGAGCCTGCGTGTCCAGAGCCTGTGCTCCACAACGGGAGAGGCCACAACAGTGAGAGGCCTGCGTACCACAAAAAAAAAAAAAAAAAAGTACAATAACTAGAAACAGAGCAGTCTCTTAGTTATTTCATTTCTACAGAGGTGAAAGGCGCTAGCTAATTTTACTATGTGTATGTTTATAAGCTACCTTGTTCCAGAAAAGATTTAAGGGAACTAGGCCACTATAATCTCCACAGGGGGCTTTGGGATATCCTTTTGACAGGAAGAGCACAAACCTCAAATCAACCCACCCAAAGGATGAGGGGGCAGATACTGGAAAGGCATTTTTGGTTTGACCCAACAGCACACATGACACCTGCTCAATACTACAATATGATCACCAAAAAATGCTTCTTTATTCAACAAATGTTTAGTGAGCCTGTATATACTAGATAATGAGCTAGAAAGATAACATAAGGAAAATGAAATATGAGATTCTTTACTTTGAGGAGCTTATACTCTAGTTGGGGAAACAGGATATCTATTGTATATGATTCTGGAGACTTCCACTTCTGGCCAAGATGGAGTAATAGGGTCAGGATTTACCCATGACTGAAACAACCCCAAAATGGACAAAATATAAGAAAGTTTACAAGACACTGATCATCAGGCAAAAAAGAACAGTGATTCCTGAGAGATGAGAAACAAGGTGAGCTCCATGACTGCCCAGGTTACTGCCTGGAGAAAACTGCCCAGGCTGCAGCACAGAGAACAGAACCCAGGCAGAGCCTGGGGAACTACCTGAACCAAAGAGACACAGCTGAGGTCCAGAAAGACAAGGGCAGCCAGCGTTTATAGAACAGAGTGCCAGAGAGGACAGAGTTAAACAGTGCACTCTGGAGACCTGCAGAGGGCTGCCTTTTAGCGTTCAGCAGAGCAGCACATGTGTATGATGAAACTACCTTGGGCGAAGGAAAAAAACCATCTGAAAAAATCAGAAATAACAGTGCACAGGCTCGTGCAGGCCTGGGAATAGAACGTGCTCCCACCAGCCAGACTGGAAAACCTCATAATTCACAGGGCACTGGGTAGAGAACTCAGGAGAGTCTTGCCTCAGTAGTGGAGAAATAATGAGCCCTAGACCGAACTGCTGCAGTCCCACCTAACAAATCTGAAAAGCAAGACCCTAAAGGATCAAATGACCAAATTGTTTCCATATAACTTAATCTTGTCTCAGAATGAAACTCAAGACTATTTATAGGGGTATCAAAATATCCAGCATCCAAAAAGTTAAAATTCATAATGTCTGGTATCCAATAAAAAAATTACCAGCACGCAAAGAAGCAGGGAAATTCGACCCATAAGGAAGAGAAAAAAAAAAAATCAATATATCAAAACTGACTTAGCAATGACAGATGATAAAATCAGCAGGTAAGGATATTAAAACAGTTATTATAATTATATTCCGTATGTTCAAAATGTTATATAGAGACATGGAAGATATGAAACAAACAAACAAAAAGTTGGAAAGAGAACAAAGAACTGACGGGACAAATAGAAAAGATATACTATGTTAACACTAATCTGAAGAAAGCAAGATCGGTTATATTAATATCAGACAAAGTAGATTTCAGAGCAAAGAATATTACCAGGGATAAAGAAGGTCATTCCATAATGATAAAATAGGCAATGCATCAAGAGGATATACAAGCTTAAATCAACTAAAAAGAAAAAACATGGGGGGAGGAGTCAAGATGGTGGTGTGGGAGGACAAGGAGTTAGCGTCTCCCCACAACTAGGGCATGTGCCGGCCGCTGATGGAGGACTCTAACCCCCAAGGAGATGGGAGGAACCCCAGAGTGAACCAGTAGGATGTAGTGGGACTTAGGGGGGAGGAGAAGTAGAGGCCAGACAAGATCGGCAACCCTGAAGCTGGAGAGATCAGGAGAGGCAGGTGGGAGGGACTCTCTGGGAAGAGCGGGAGAGGAGTGGAGGGTGATCGCCTGCACCACTGGAGCCAGGGAGCCTGCTGAGCTCCCAAGCCGGTTCCCCACCTTTTCAAAGCCCCCTCCAGGCCACATGGGTCCTGGGGGCATAGGAGGGAGGCCAGGGAGATCAGGAGACGCAGGTGGGAGGGGCCCTCCCACACCCCAGACCGGAGGAGCAGGAGAGGAGAGGAGGGCATTTGCCCCACCCACTCGAGCCCAGGAAGCCTGCTGCACTCCCAGGTGAGGTCCCCTGCCCTCTGAGACTGGGACCCTTCAGTTCCTTGAGCCTAAGCCCCACCCCACACAGCCCCCAGGGCCTTTTCCAGTGCTGTGGGTCCTGAGCATTGGCCCTGCCCACCACCCAAACCTCGCCCTTGCTTAGGCCCTGCTCTCCACAGCCAAGGCCTTCCCCCGCTCCTCTTATTATTATTTTTCTTTTCCGTCCTCCTCTTTTTTTACTATTGTGGTACTGATGTACCTTCCACTTGTTGATTCATCTATATTTTTATTTTTACATCCTTTCTAACATATCTGTTAGTTTCCTAGTCTAATTTTTTTTTGTTGTTATTGTTCTTTTTTTTTTCGGCACCCCATGCGGCTTGCAGGATCTTGATTTGCTAGCACGGGGTCGGGTGGAAGCTCCTGCGGTGGGAGCTCTGAGTCTGAACCACTGGACTAACAGACACCTTCAGACTCCAGGGAATATTCATCGGAGTGAGATCTCACAGACTTCCTCTCTCAGCACCAAGACCCAGCTCTACCCAATAGCCTACAAACTCCAGTGTTGGAAGCCTCAGGCCAAACAACCAGTAAAACAGGAACATAATCCCATTCATTAAAAAAAAAAAAAAAAAAAAAGATGGCAAGAAAATATGTCACGGATGAAGGAGCAAGGTAAAAACCTACAATACCAAACAAATGAAGAGGAACTAGGCAATCTACCTGAAAAAGAATTCAGAGTAATGATAGTAAAGATGATCCAGAATCTCGGAAATAGAATGGAAGCATGGATTGAGAAAATACAAGAAATGTTTAACAAAGATCCAGAAGAACTAAAGAACAAACAAACAGATGGACAACACCATAACTGAAATGAAAAATACACTAGAAGGAATCAATAACCGAATAACGGAGGCAGAAGAACAAATAAGTGAGCTGGAAGACAAAATGGTGGAAATAACTGCCTAGGAGCAGAATAAAGAAAAAAGAATGAGAAGAATTGAAGACAATCTCAGAGACCTCTGGGACAACACTAAATGCACCAACATTCGAATTATAGGGGTCCCAGAAGAAGAAGAGAAAAAGAAAGGGTCTGAGAAAATATTTGAAGAGATTATAGTTGAAAACTTCCCTAACATGGGAATGGAAATAGTCACCCAAGTCCAGGAAGCACACATGGGGACATGTGTATGCATATGGCTTATTCGCTTTGTTGTGCAACAGAAACTATCACGGTATTGTGAGGCAATTATACTCCAATAAAGATCTATTAAAAAATAAAAACCCTAATAACAGAGCCTCACAGTGTATGATTGTCGAACAATTAAAATCAAACTTCTGTGGTATGCAAATTATATACAGACATGTTGGAGGGACAGGAATATCCAGAGTGGGTATGTTTATGCAGGGAAAGTTTCCCATAAAACATGAACAATCCATCAGGCTAACTCCCCACCCCAAAGGAGTAGTGAGTGAATCATTCAAAAGATACAGTGACTAGTCTCCAAAGGAGATGCCTGCATCTGCATGACTAATTTAAATAGCCCAGTCTGCGTATCAGTGCCTGATAAGACCACTTTTTAGAGGTATATAAAGGACATTTAGAATTTATGAAATTTGAGTACAAAAATAGATCCAGTCTTTATCTTGAATGTAGTGGAAACCAACTGCACACTCGCAGTTACATAATCCTGCTGATTTAGGCAGTTTATAACTATGATCCTTCTGGTTTAAGGAATCAAGTCTGCCTTTCCTCCAAAAAGAAATCATGTACTCAGAAAGATGAGGGAAGCATCTTTCAGAAGAGTGACTATAGTAAGTTTTCTGGAAGGCTAAGGGAACTGTGAATAAATAATCTAGAAAGTATATGAGAACCCTTACTTTAAGGCAATCTGGTTAAATTCACCTTTAGTTAAGCAGAGCAGGGCATAGGAGATTCTTGGGAAGAAAACCCAAGGGCATTCCTTTATCCAGGAGGGGAAAGGAAACCACCAGAAAGAATAGGTGGCTCTACCCCAAGGGCCAACTGGGAGCACAGGCATGCTCTTCAAGGAGGGGAGGAGCCCAACCTAGGAGTGTCAGTGGCTCGAAGGGAGGGGTTCTTTGGTGGTGCATAGGAGAGAGTGTACAAGGTACAGCAGGCTCTAGTCTATGAAATAAGGGACAATGAGGGGAAAAAAAGTCTTAGGCTAGGTAAGGGTAAAGTGTGATGTTAGACGTGGGGAGGAAGACTCCTGGCAAAGCAAAGCAAAATGAGAGTCAGTAAGAAGTATTAAAAACTGGGCCCAATTATTTCTCTAAGTGTCAAATCCATGGCAAGGCTCTGAGCCTTATCTATCCTGGAGACAGAATATTCAAGATATGTAAAAATATGATGAGAAATAATAACCAGTCAGAACTCTGCATTTTCACCATTCTCAGGAATGAGAAAGAGCTGGATAAATACTCTCCTTCACCCTTGGTCTATGCCTCAGTTACATCTTCTGCAACATTTCAAGGAGAAAAGGGTAAAAAGCTTCCCAACATTTTAATATTATATCTTCAAGCAAAAGGAACATTATATTGCAATTATCTTATTGTTTTAATTTTCTTAAACACTTAGTTTCTCAACATTTTGAACACAGTAGGCTCATAGCAAAGACATTTCCATTAATCTCTACCAAGATTACTTGATACCATGATACCATTCCTACCATGAGCTTGTTAGATTTAGATGAACTTAACAGATGTATATTGTGGATTCTACTGTAAACAATGCACTTAAAAACAATCCTTAATATATCTTTTCTCAGCTGTGCCTTATTAGCTGCCTAATACCTTCTTTTTTGCTGTCAACAAAATTACAGTTATTAAAAGGAGAACATTTATTACTGTAGGACAAAATGTTCCCAAAATGCATCGAAGACATAATGCCTTGAATTTCACCTAATTAGGATGAATTCCTCCTTCTCAGATGTTGACATATGCTTTTAATTCTGTAAAATGTACAATTATAAACAACCATTTCACAAATCACAAAATGAAATTACTAATATATCTCTATAATAACAACCCTCAAGTGCCTTTTCGAGGCAGTCAGAGATGATCTAGAAAGATGAAATTTGGCATGAGTGTGTAGTTTTTGTTCATGGTCAAAAAGAAAAATCATGAAATGTCCAATTTTCAGTTTTATGGGTATTCCCTTTTGTCATACCAGTTCTGTATAATTTTAGCTCCGGAAGGAGTGTGTCTTTAAGTTAAAAAATAACAAGTATAATTAATCATCATTCAGTCTCAGAATATAAGAAAGTAGTTGGATAACTATTCCTTTTAGTGGTTCCCAATTTTTCTTTTAAAAGAGAATTGAGTAGTCATCTTTAAAAATAATTTACAATGAGAGATCCCTATGAGATTCTGGCATATAACTTGGAAGGAGTTCAAGGAACTGAGTGAATCGCTATAACATTCCCTGGTACAGAAAACTAATACTGCCATTGGGGACTGAACTCTGAAACCAGTCATCTTAGTATGAAAAATGATTTAGTTTAGAGAACAATGGCACATTTTACAGATTCTAACTAGTCTGAGCACACCAAAAAAGGAAAATGCTTTTATTTCTTAACAGGTTTGCAAACTGTTTTAAGAAGAACCAGGAGAAACTCTTCTGTCTGGGAAGGCATCCTCCATCTGAAAGTCTATCTCCTGTGAAATAAGCCATTAAGTGAGAAACCTGGTACTCAACCCAGGTGTTCAGGTAAAGGGTCATTGGAGCAGCAGCTTAAAAAAACAAGCTTCTGAATTCTCAGAGCTAAGGAGGGGATTCACATTTAGCTTGATTGGAAGGTATGTTAATACGATGTACATGAATTATTCTGAGGGTCTTCTGGAATGTGATCAAAATCTTGGGGATGAGACCCAAAGAAAGGAAGGCATATTAGTGACTACGAATAACCAAGGCCAACCAATTTAAGACTGAGCTCCAGGGTGGCTTTAAGAAGTCAAGAGCCGTCTTTTAGCTGTATTTCAAAACAGAGCTCTGCAACCAAAGTTCTCCAGTTGTTGAAGGTAAACTTGCCCTTCTTCATGTCTACAATACTGTAACATGGCTTTTAAGGCTTGGCCTGAGGAACATGACACATAGAGGGCCCATAAATAAACCCATGCACCTATGGTCAACTCATCTATGACAAAGGGGGCAAGAATATACAATAGAGAAAAGACAGTCTCTTCAATAAGTGGTGCTGAGAAAACTGGACAGCTACATGTAAAAGAATGAAATTAGAACATTCTCTAACACCATATACAAAAATAAACTCAAAATGGATTAAAGACCTAAATGTAAGACCTGAAACCATAAAACTCCTAGAAGAAAACATAGGCAGAACACTCTTTGACATAAATCTTAGTATTTTTTTGGATCTGTCACCTAAGGCAAAAGAAAAGCAAAAATAAACAAACGGGATGTAATTAAATTTAAAAGCTTTTTGCACAGCAAAGGAAACCAAGACAACCTACTGAATGGGAAAAAATACTTGCAAATGATATGATTGATAAGTGGTTAATACCCAAAATATATAAACAGCTCATAAAACACAACATCAAAAAAACTAACAACCTGATTAAAAAATGGGCAGAAGACCTAAAGAGATATTTTTCCAAAGAGACGGCCAAGAGGCACACAAAAAGGTGCTCAACGTCATAATCACCAGAGAAACGCAAATTAAAACCACAATGAGATATCACCTCACACCTGTCAGAACGGCTATCATCAAAAAACCCCACAAATAACAAAAGTTGGTGAGGACGTGGAGAAAACGAACCCTTGGTGGGAATGTAAATTGGTGCAGCCACTGTGGAGAACAGTATGGAGGTTCCTCAAAAAACTAAAAATAGAACTACCATATGATCCAGCAATTCCAGTCTTGTGTATACATCTGAAGAAAACAAAAACGCTAATTCAAAAAGGTACATGAACCCAATGTTCATGGCAGCATTATTTACAATAGCCAAGATATGGAAGCAACCTAAGTGTCCAACAACGGATGAACGGATAAAGAAGATGTGGTATGTATGTACAATGGAATAGTACTCAGCCATTAAAAAGAATGAAATTTTGCCATTTGCAACAACATGGATGGACTTGGATGGTATTATGCTTAGTGAAATAAGTCAGACAGAGAAAGACAAATACTGCATGTTATCACTTATATGTGGAATCTAAAAAATAAAACAAACTGGTGAATACAACAAAAAAGAAATAGACTCACAGATATAGAAAACAAACTAGTGGTTACCAGGGGGAGAGGAAAGGGGGCGGGGGCAAAATAGGGATAGGGTATTAAGAGGTACAAACCACTATGTATAAAATAAATAGGATAGGGACTTCCCTGGTGGTCCAGTGGGTAAGACCCCGAGCTCCCAATGCAAGGGGCCTGGGTTTGATCCCTGGTCGGGGAACTAGATCCCACATGCATGCCGGAACTAAGAGTCCACATGCTGTAACTAAAGATCCTGTGTGCCGCAACTAAGACCTGGCGCAGCCTAAATAAATACATATTTAAAAATAAATAGGGTACAAGGATATACTGTACAGCACAGGGAATATAGCTAATATTTTATAATAACTAAATGAAGTATAACCTTTAAAAATGTGAATCACTGTGTTGTATACCTGAAACTCATAAACTGTACATCAACTATACCTCAATTATTACAAAAAGGAATGAACAAATGAATGAATAAATAAATCTGTCTCTCTCTACACACACACACACACACACACACACACACACACACACACACACACACACACCCTTTGGGTTCTATTTCTCTGGAGAACCCTGACTAATACAAGTATCTAAGGTAGTGATTCTCAACAAGAGATAAGGGGAAGTGGGGTCGATAAAAAGAGCAGAGGGGTTAGGGATGATAATTTTGAAAAGGCATGGACAGACCTTGTGGAATACCTACTCAAAAGCCATTCACAACCGTCGTCTATTACAGAGGTGGGAATACTAAAATGAATTTCCACCTTCCCCTGCAACTAAGGGATAGCCATGTAACAGAGTTGTGGCCAGAAGGGCTTCCTTCCCAAATAAAAAGCTAAAGCCTTACTAGGAAAAAGCACTATGCTCTAACCATTCTCTCCGCCTGGCCTACTAAGGATTCAGATGTAAAACCAGTGCCTGGAAGAGCTGAAGATCAACTCTACTGCTGCCACCATTCCCCAGTGTTCCATGCACAGCATTTTAAATAGGAGTGCAAGCAGAATCTGGCTTCTTAGGCCAACCTGTATTGAAAGCTGAGAAATTTAACCTACTTCATGTTAAATGTTATTATATAGACAGCTTTTAAAATTATAGCTGTACTCCTTCTCCACTGAGGCTAGCTAAGGTCAAAATCTGCAATGGGGGGCTTCCCTGGTGGCACAGTGGTTAATAATCCGCCTGCCAAATCAGGGGACACAGGTTCGATCCCTGGTCCGGGAAGATCCCACATGCTGCGGAGCAACTAAGCCCGTCTGCCACAACTACTGAGCCTGAGCTCTAGAGCCTGCAAGCCACAACTACTGAGCCCACACACCTAGAGCCCGTGCTCTGCAACAAGAGAAGCCACCACAATGAGAAGCCCACACACTGCAACGAAGGGTAGCCCCCTGTTCACCACAACTAGAGAAAGCCTGAGTACAGCAATGAAGACACAACACAGCCAAAATAAATAAATAAAATAAATTTAAAAAAAAATCTGCAATGGGAAGGACTTGGACTAGAAGAATTTCCTGAAAGTAATGATTATGAAGCACTGACAATTATAATTATAATGGTTATGAATCACAATTAATAAGGAAGGCTGTAGGGTAAGAGTCTTTGAAAATATGTCCTGAATTCTTTTATGGCATTCCACTTTAAAGACAGGAGTTAGAATTGAGTGGCACTTTGACATCACTGCATTTTGTAATACAGTAGTACATTTAAAATTTTACCTCAGTACACTTTTAATATTTGTTACAGTTGAGAACTAAAGAATTCTAAAGAGAACTAAAAATCACTGTGTAATAAAACCCCACTAACAGATCATTAACAAGGAACTTATTGGCCAAGTACGTGAATGTAAAGGAAGTGCCCAAATTACCTAATAATTATTTTATTTATTTATTTTTGGCTGTGTTGGGCCTCCGTTGCTGTGCACTTGCTTTCTCTAGTTGTGGCGAGCGGGAGCTACTCTTCGCTGCAGTACATGGGCTTCTCATTGCAGTGGCTTCTCTTGTTTTGGAGCACGGGCTCTAGGCATGCGGGCTTCAGTAGCTGTGGTTCGTGGGTTCTAAAGTGCAGGCTCAGTAGTAGTGGCACACAGGCTTAGTTGCTCCGCAGCATGTGGGATCTTCCCAGACCAGGGCTCGAACCCATGTCCCCTGCATTGGCAGGAGGATTCTTAACCACTGCGCCACCAGGAAAGTCCCCTAATAATTTTTAAAGTCAACAGTATCATATCTTTGAGGCTATCAACGATGCACCTTTAAAAATATTTTCTCCAGTCCTACCTGTAAGAAGAAAAATCAAGTGCTGTCAAATAATGACTTCAAAATTCGTGCTTACCTTTTTTTTCTCCAGTGTAAGGCACATAGTCTTCCCTGTCCTTATGCTCCAAAGCTTCCTTCTCCAGATATGAAAGGAGGTGTTCTCTATCAAATGGCCCTGTGGCAGACTTTGATGTCTGGTTCTTCTGCCGGAACCCTGCAGGCAGAAGGGCATTCTGCCAAAGAGAATGAATCGGCCATTATGACCAGCAAGAATCATAATGCTATATACGTCCAGATGTTACCATCTAAGAAAGATTTATAGACTAGAATGGGATGTAGGCATTAAAGACTTCATTACAGGGTTTTAGGGCAGCAACATAAAAGTGTTCCAAACAAAGTTTTTTAAAATTAGGTAGAATTCACTTACATTATTATTAAAATAGGCACATTCACCTTTTCTTCAGAAAGTATTCTACTAGCAGGAAACACCCTTTACTTTTTAAGTATCCTGGGACAGTAATGAAAAATAGTTTGTAATGCTTAATAACAGCTCAGCATATATGTATACATAGAAAATAATTCCACTGCAAAAGAATGTTAAATGACTATATACATCATAGTCCTTCATAATGTCTGCTATTTCATCATAAAGACTTTCTCAGAAGAAAAACATGTACATCATACAGTAGGCTATCAGGATACTAATGTTTACTTGTTTGTGTTTAAATGCAAAGGTTCAATTTCTGTGTGTATGTATGTGTGTATATATCAGCACTAGGACGTATCTGCAGCAACCACCGTCATTGCTACTCAAGACACTCAGAGACTCTCACGGCAAGAGTTATATCCCTAGGTTTCCACCTAGGTACAGCCTTTTTGAGTGCATGGAGTAACTGAGAGTGGGGGAGGGGTGAGAGGCAATGGACTAAAGTTGTCTCTTTTAGTCCCTACTCTGTATTTTCACTAAGCCCAGGAATAACAAGCGGTGACTAAACAATGTGAGCTGCATCTTTTTGCTTGTCAAAAACCGAAGAGTATCGTGATACTACCTTGTCTCACAATTCCCAAGTATTCTTTGCTTTGAAAATGGGAGGCGGCCAGAAAAGTTACACAAAAGGGCCAACTCTGTTCTACAACACCTCACAATATTGGCAAGGATGCTGAATCTCCTAGGTGTTATAAGATCATTTTTCATTACAAAGAGGGATCTTGTATGGATAATGATAATGAGAAATACACATTTTATAACTAGAAAATATGGCACTTCAACTTTGGCCATTTGCTGAAATCCACAATAATTTTCATAAAATTCGCCTTTGTGTTTTCCTCATGTAATGCTGTATGCATAACACAGAAAGCTCACCTATCAAGATGAAATACAAAAGAGGTTTTTCCTAACCATTCACCAAAAATGCTTCTACAACACAAAATTGTCTATAGGAATATAAAAAAGAAACACAAGATTTCTACCCTCAGACTTTGAAATCAAGACAAGACTTGTACATGAAGAATCCATTCTCAACAAACCATCAAGTCCTATCCATTTTTACTTCCTAAAAACTGTCTAACTTTTCTCCATCTCCAATACCATTACTTTGGTCTACACTATGATCCAAGCTGGGATGGACTATTACATTAGCCTCCCAACTGGTCTCCTTGGATCAGTTGCTGATACTCTTCAACCTTCACTCCCACCCCCTAAGGTTATCCTAGCCTCATCTCACACACCCTCCCATTCTAACCACATCAGCCCTTGTTCCTCCCTTGTACTTGCCATATACTTCTTTCCCTGGAATGCTCTGTCCATCCTTTTTTGCAACTCATTTTTCAGACTGCAGCTCCATTCCCCCAGGGAAAGCTTTTCCTGACCTCCCATTATATGCTCTTATATATGGCACGATTATTTGATTAATGTCTAATTCCTCACACTCCTACCAGACTATACATCAGGAGGGCAAAGACCACATTTGTTTTGATCACTCACATATCCCTAAGCCTAGCATAGTACCTGAGATCTATAGGTTGCCCCCCACCCCAATACTTATTGAATAAAGATTTGAGAATACTTTTAAAGAAAAATGCTCGTTAAGGCAAATTAATATAAGTTACTTTCCTTCACCATCAATAAGGCACATGTATACATACTGCTACTTCATGGTGGAAGCAATGGAGTTGCATTATACCACCTGCCTGTTCAAGCCCATGTCAAACATACAGGTTTTAAATGATATGTTAGCTGGAATCCTGGCCCTTAAAAACAGTCTTTGACCACAAAATAAATGAGAGCTAACTGGCTTTGGAGGCTATGAGCTAAGCTTTATTAGAAGCACACTTTAATCAAGAAAGTTAATGGATCATAATTACTTAACAAATAGATAAAAAATCTCATTAAAATGACTGCCACTGAAAATTACATGCTTCTCCCTTGCAGTGGAATTTTGTTGTAATAATTTATTCCCAGTCTTAGAAATGAAAAAATACCTTTTGCCTAAGCTGGCTGGCTGTCTTTTTGAGACAGAAGTTTTGAGAAAACACAGTTAAGTTAACAAATAAATATATTGAATGCAGAGTAAGGAAAGTAAAATAGCCCTCCAAAATACAACAAAATAGCACCATATACAAACTTCATCTGCTCTTCTCTTATCTACCTTCTGAGACTTTGGAAGGTACAGTGTGTTCCTCTGGTTGAAGTAGCTGCTGCTACCCTGGCCCTCTTGTCTCCCCTGGTCCTTTACTGAAACACTTTCCAAAAACTTCACCCAACGAGTGGCAAGCTGTCAGTAAACATCACTGTTCTTCTAGTCTCAACTAACAGTATCTGAGGTTAGGGACGTTACAACTAGGGTTGGGGAGTCTGCAAAATACATCCAGAAGTTAGAACCCAAGCCTCCCCATACAAGAAGCAGGCCATGGATTTCCAAATAAGAAAATATAAGCCATCAGCTTTTAGACCTATAGAATAAAGCACGAGTTAAAGGGGATTCACTGTAGTTTAACAGAAAGACCACTAGACTCGGCCAGGGATCAATCAGGTAGTAAAGGATCTAGTCTCAGTTCTTTCCCTAATTGTAATAACTGAGGCAAGTCACCTAACTTTTGTTTTCCATCTGTGAAACAGAGGGCAAGCGCTATATCAATGTTTCTCAACAGGGGGTGTTTTCATCCCCCAGGGGACAATTGGCAACACCCCGAAACATTTTTGATTGTCACAGTTGGGGGGAGGGCATATTAATCACTTTTTAAATTTTCTGTATTTTATGATGCTTTGACATCTTGGGGGCCTTGCTAATTCTGGAAAGACTGCCCCTCCCAGGGCTAACTAATTCCTAGGGATAGCAAACAACTCCCCCCCAGCCCCTGCCATGTGCCTCTCATATGAAAACCAGCCAATCCAGAGCCCACACCCCTGACCACCTCTTTCATCTTTCACACACCAAGCCAATACTTCCCCTGCCCTAAACTGCCCAGGGCCAGGAACTGGACAACTAGAGACCACTCCTGTAGCCCAGAGCCACTGAAATTATTCAAACTATCCAATTCTAAACTTGCTCAAATCTGCCCACCCTGCCTCACCTATTCCTTCCCTTGGAAACCACAAGAAAAGTTCTGGGCCACACTTGCACCTCACTCCTACCTCCTGACCAAGCCAGCTGCTCCCCCATGTGGCCCTGCGTGGCTTGGTGCGCCTCCTGCTGTTGGGAACTGAAAGTAATAAACTCTTCTTTCAAGGAACTTTCCATGTATGGTACCTCACCAGACCAGGTACATTTTAAATCAGGAGGGTATTCTATTAGTATGTTGTGAGTAGAGGCCAGGGATGCTGCAAAACACCCTACAATGTACAGGGCAGCCCCACAGCAAAGAATTATCCAGCCCCAAATGTCAACAGCGCCAGGGCTGAGAAACCCTGGACCAGATGAACTCTTATGCTCCTACCATTTGATTCAAATAGGTCTGATAGGCTGAATTGCCTGGAGCAGATACCACTGTGACATGCAAAACAGCACTGTTATTCTGAGTTACCCCACAGACTCAGGTGCACTGAAAAATCTTCCTTATAGTAACCATTATGGTTAAGGGATTTGATCAGTGGTACTGACACATTACCCAAGTGCTAAAGTAATGCTGAGAAAAGGAGTATAATTCTCAATATAAATTAGAAAACCTTCTAGCAGGAAATAAATGTGTGGTAGTGACAAGAACACTTTCATAAAACAAACTCTTACCACAGTCCTTAAAAGGCACTAAAAGTCAATGTCTTTTTTTTTTTTTAAAGTCAATGTCTTGTCATAATAAAATGTGGTAAAGAAAAGCAGCCTAGCAAATAGCCATTACCTTCAGATCAAGCAGCCACAACCTTAGTGTTCTCCCCTGACTGCCTCCCAGCCGCACACGCCCTGCCACAACAACCGCTCCAAACATACCAGGGGTTAACAATTCCAGGGTCAAGGGTCTCCACCTTAGCCTTATGTAATGCATAAGGTCAGCAACAGCCATATTGCAAAATAAAACATATATACATATATTCAGGTCTGCTCTACATGGATTGCAGTATTGCCCAGAGTCTGCTTAGATCTATTCTACCAATAACTAGACACTTTGATCCAATTTGGTCAGCATCTTTCAGAAAGGTAATAATTAGATTTAAGGTCATGAAGGACCCTCTAGAGACACTCTCTACACTGCAGCCATCCTGGTACAGAAGCCCTGAAGAGGCATATAGGCTGGCGTATGTCAAAGAGCTAATCATCTGCTGCATTTTACCAAAAACATTCTTCCCAGCCCAGAGAGAAAAGATTTCTTAAAGGGAAGAAAATTTCAGGAGATGTTTGAAAATAAAAATGTTGGAGAAAACAGTTTAGAACAGTCATGTCATTAGAGATACCAGGCAGAAGTGGGGGTACTGGAAAGGAGGCCAGAAGTTCATTTGGATAAAGAGGAGGAGGGGGACAGCAGTGTCAGGGAAAAGTCATGGAAAAGCTAACTGTTCAAAGGCAGCTACTTAGTATCAAAGGGTTTGAAAAATTATTTCATTTCTCTTTATTGCCTAGCACCTACCTCAGGGTCAAGATCATCCAGCACAGTTTCCAGTTGTTTCAGTTCTATTTCTGATAGATTCCCAAGGAGTTCATCTTCATCAACATCCTTGTACTTTTCTAAGTCCTTCCGGAACGATAGTGCCATGGTTTGCAGTCACTTAATTTTTGCTATTCAGTACAGTCGGAAGTGACTTCTTATTTTTTTTCTTAAAGCTATGGAGAGAAGAAACAAAAACATTTAAAATATTAAGTCATCCCCACCTAGTTAGATCTATTTTAGGTTAAATGAAATGTAATTTCCATGTGTCATATATTCTTTGACTACGTATCACACACTACCCTTGCCTATGAATCATTCAATGTCTTTACCTTTTGTCTTTTGTTGACAAAAAGCAACCAAACAAAAACAAAAAGCCACACTGGGAAAAAAGAGGGGGAGGAGAGAAGAAAATTGAAATCCATTAAAACAGCTATTTGACAGAATTTAGATTCCTGATAACTGAGTTTTAGGGGGGAAGAACTATGTACCAAAATATAATTTTTTCCATCAATTGCTTTCAAATGATTGCTACCAGTACCAGAATACTTTGTTTAAGCACAGTATGTTTGAGGCATGCTTGTTTTCCTATAAATTGCTTAGAACATTATTTTCTGACTCAATATTAATATAGGGGAGATATTAATATACTCTCCATGGGAGGAATGGCCATTGGAAAAAACATTTTTTGAAAAGGTTCATTTAAAAAAAATTTTGCATTTTTTCTTCTAATTTATATTTTGTTGCATTATGAAAACAATACATTTATTTGGCAAAGTAATCTAGGTTACAAGTTGAAATAAAAGAAAATTCTGAAGAAAGTGCACTGATTTTTTAAATATGAAATATTCGATGTATTCTAACGAACACATACTAGCATTCTTATTAGGAAAAGGCATTTTTAAAGGAAAAAAACATAGCATTCTGAAAAGGTTTCAGCAAAATACTCAAAACCATGCTGGGATATGTCAATCCACTGACTGGCAAGATTGGTCAGGAGGGTCTGGTGGTAGGAAAGGATCTTCACCATTTCCTCACCATGTTCATCCCTCCCAAACAGCTATGAAGCGACTCAAAAAGCAGTATCTTTCCAGATATAGCAGGACTATTCTATAGGAAAAAAAAAATACTTAAAATAAGTACTGCAAAAAGCATGAAGTAAAAATGAAGTATTTCTATAAATGCTAGCCATATATGTAGATCATTTGCCTCATAAAATGTTCCTATGTGAATAAGAAATAATCCTTAGACTTCCTGATTTGGCTAAATTTTTCTTGGCTGTAAAACGCCCAGCACTTCAAAGTTTGGATATACTTTCTACTCCCTTCTCCCAAGTTTTCCCAACTTAATATTTTAACTAATACATTTTCCTCCTCAAACTAGTAACATTTTATGGACCCTTTTATGTGTTTTCATCTCCTATGAAGACAGGAAGGTTCACCACAGGGGTCTGTCAGCTAGCAAGCATCTGGGACCAATAACAAGCAAATTATCAGACCTGTGCTTATGCAGATGTTAAATTGCAGGCATTTTGTGTAATTGCCCAAGACAGGTCTGGCTTACACCTGTTCTACTGGCACTTCATTGGTTGAGCAGTTACCCTGGTTTTTTTCGCTTTTTTGAACACATAATTATCATTGTTGTCATTACTAAGTTTGGTAAACATCCTTTGTATTTCCAACTTTAAGACAAGAAGCTTACCAAGTATCCTGAGAGTGAATTTTCTCAATTAAAAATAATACAGTCTGAGGAGAAGATTCAATAGAAGGTACCAGCACTTTCAAATATATTAACCGTAAAATGCAATTTTAAAGAAGGTGGCACAGGACTTCCCTGGTGGTGCAGTGGTTTAAGAATATGCCTTCCAATCCAGGGAACACAGGTTCGAGCCCTGGTCCAGGAAGATCCCACATGCCACTGAGCAACTAAGCCCATGAGCCACAACTACTGAGCCCATGCGCCACAACTACTGAGGCCCACGCACCTAGAGCCCATGCTCCACAACAAGAGAAGCCACCGCAATGAGAAGCCCGCGCACTGCGATGAAGAGTAGCCCCCACTTGCCACAACTAGAGAAAGTCCGTGCACAAAAATGAGGACCCCATGCAAACATACATACATACATACATAAATAATTCACTTAAAAAAAATAAAATAAAGAAGGTGGCAGGCAATTTTAGGAGAAAAAATAAATAGAACATTTTGAAAAAATACTCCCTTTATTAAAATACCAATGATATGGTATTTGAGACAGATAAGGGTAAGAAATTGATAAAAGTACATGAATAGGTACCATGAGTAATTATTTAGTTTTCACTATTTTTTAATGTTTGGACAATCAATCCAAAAAGTTTTTAATGTAGTTTAATATAATTTATTTTTGAGGTTTGTAACACAGAATAAAACCAACTTCTTGTTCAATAAACATTTCAAAGAAATACATATTATTTTGAGCATCCCCTCACTTTACTCTCAAGTGTTCCAGTTTGGGCCATAAATTCAACAGTCATCCTATTAATAAGGTATTATAATGGGCAATATGATAGGAATGAGGTGTTAGGGGCAAAGGCAATGTTATATGCCACCCAGGGTCTATAGGTTTGGAACATGATAGTCCTTAGAGTGACTAAACAGGTTACTCCAAGAGATGGCTCCTTATTCCAAAGTAAAATCTGTCACACAAAGCATGTTTACAGTATTGCTTAAAGATCAATAAAATGAACACCATGAACACACCACCCAGCCTCAGAAAGAAAACATTACTTTGTACTCTCACGTTCCCCTTTCCAGTTGCATCTCTTCCCTCCAAAGAAGTAGCCATTGTACTGAATTCTGAATTAATCATTCCCTTACTTTCTTTACAGTTTTACCTTAAATGTACATATCTTTAAACAGTTTTAGTTTTGCTATTTTTGCACATATATATATATATATATATATGGACTCACACAGTATGTATCCTGTGACTTGGTTTTTACACTCAGCATTGCTTTGAGTTCATGCTTAGAGCTGAACTTCTTTCATTTTCATTTCTATATCATATACTGTTATATAAATGAACATCTGAATTACTTGTAGTCTTTCCTTCTCTACTTTTCTGCTGTTACCTATTTCCTGGTATACATGTGCAAGAGTTTCTCCAAGTTGTCCAAACCTAGGAATGGAATTGCTGGGAAAAGGGTATGGTATTACTCAAGTTTACTAGGTAACGTCAAACGATTTTCAAAGTGGTTGTACCAATTCACATTCCTAGAAGATTCAATGCATGACAATTTCATGTTGTTCATCCTTGCTGATTGTTGATATTATCAGTTGTTGTGGGGTTTTTTTGCCCATTCTGGTGGATGTGAAATGATATTTCATTGTGGTTTTAATTTGCATTTTGCTGAGTTATGATGAGGTTGAGTATCTTTTCATACGTTCTTGGCCTTAGTCACTTAGACATAGTGGTATTCCTTAGTCTGTGAAGAATCTTTGTCCGTTTTTTTTTTAATAAATTTATTTAGTTTATTTATTTTTGGCTGCGTCGGGTCTTCATTGCAGCGAGTGGGGGGCTATTCTTTGTTGAGGTGCGCGGTCTTCTCATTGCAGTGGCTTCTCTTGTTGCAGAGCACAGGCTCCAGGCACATGAGCTTCGGTAGTTGTGGCAGGAGGGCTCAGTAGCTGTGGCTCCCAGGCTCTAGAGCGCAGGCTCAGTAGTTGTGGCGCATGGGCTCGTTGCTCTGCGGCATGTGGGATATTCCCGGTCCAGGGGTCGATCCTGTGTCCCCTGCACTGGCAGGCGGATTCTTAACCACTGCACCACCAGGGAAGCCCTCTTTGCCCATTTTTATATTATCTTTAAAAAAAAATAGATGCTCTTTACTATATTCTGGATACTAATCTTGTCAGTTATATGTTAAAAATCTCTTCCATTTTCTTTTAACTCATTAGTTTATTAAGGTATTTCCAGGGAGAAACATATCATTTAATTATTTTCATTTAATTATTTAAGGAATTTACTTCTTTGGCTTGTTTTTTTTCCTTTTCAAAGCAATGGAAAGGCATTTCCTTCAAGTTCGGATTATGAGATCTTGCCAAGAACTTCCAGGTACTATACCAGAGTTTCCCAGAAGCTTCAATACTGCTTCAGTAAAAAGCAAACAACTGCTGCTCATCCTATTTAATGCTGCTCAAAACTCACCACAAGTGTTCACATGCTCAGAGTCTCTAACTTGATTGTACCTTCTCTCTCAACTCTCATCCTTTACTGAGGATTATCTGTGTGCTGACACTGTGCCAAGTATTAGCAAGAGAAGCTCAGAACTCCTTAAGAAGGGAAGCTCTGGAAGCCGTGCTTTGCTCTGCTTTCTGTCCCATGGATAACATGTCCTCTCTTGCTTGTCCTCTGCCATCTGTATCTTGGAAGGGGAACAAATTCTGAATGGTTTCAACCAGTGTGCTACAAAAGTTATCTTAAATCTACACTGGGTCTACAAGAACTTTTTTTCATCTCCAAGCTAATGTAAAATACATTTCATAAAAATACACTTCATAATCTACACAGCACAGGAATAGATTTTTTTAAGCATAATATTCTCAGTCTTTTTTTTTTTCTAAAGGTTGTATATAAGCAAAAGTTAGTTTTGCCAGATAAGTTAGGTAAACTTTCAGGCAGATGTAGAAAATCTTCTAACTTGAAATTCTGGTATGATCAGACTGTTTAATTCTCCATCCTTAACTCACTTTTTAGAGCAGTGGTTTTCATGTTTTAGACTGAATCAGAACCCCCTGGAGGGCTTGTTAGGACACCACCCGTGAGCCCCACCCCGTTTCCTGATTGAATAGGTGTATAGGGTAGGGCTGAAAATCTGCATTTTTAACCAGCTGCCAGGTGGTGCTGATACAGCCGGTCAGGAACTAGGCTTTGAGAGGCACTGCTCTAGAGGAACTGACTTCATAAATTTGTAAATTCTGACAACTAGGCCTCACATTCTTGCGGCAGTCTATCCTGTCCTACCCACTGGCTGAAGAACTTTGTTAAAATAGTCCCCAGAGTCTATGGGAACTGTTGCCGTGGTATGCTTTCCTTTTCACTCTGTCACTGCTTCACGGGATTTCAGTTAGCGGAGGCAATACCGAGGAACATAAGGAAACTCCTGGAGTATTCTGGGCCAAAAGCTTTCATTCCATTAACCAACTTCCTTTTCATGTATTACTAGTCTCTAGAATCCTCCTTATTTTTCACACAAGACTTTCAGGACCCTGTTAATTTCCAGGTGGATTCTCAGCCATCTCATTTCACAGATGTTTTAAATTTTAGCTTTCTATTTAGATACTTTTTAAATAGCTGTATTCTAGATCTTTGGGATCACTTTAAATGAAGCACTGTTGTGAGATTTCAGATGCCATATTTACATTTATATTTATCATTGCATCAGCACCAGGTAGAACTGCCTTAATTGTTCTAAACTAATACAGAGGCAGTCTTAATACCTAAATGATGCACTTGCACAAAATGGAGACACAGCACTACGTAACCAAAGGTTTCTCTGAGATTCAAACATAGAAAAATAGTAGAAGGGGACTTCCCCGCTGGTCAAGAATCCGTCTTCCAATGCAGGGGACACAGGTTCAATCCCTGGTCAGGGAACTAAGATCCCACATGCTGCCGAGCAACTAAGCCCATGCGCTGCAACTACTGAGCCCATGCGCCTTAACTACAGAGCCCACATGCCTCAACTACAGAGCCCACGCACTCTGGAGCCCACGCGCCACAACTAGAGAGAGAAAAACCAGCATGCCACTAGAGAGAAGCCCGCACGCTGCAACGAAAGATACAGCATACTGCAACGAGGATCCCGTGTGCTGTAACTAAGACCCGATGCGGCCAAAAATAAATAAATAAAATGTTTAAAAATCTGTACAAAAAAGAAAAACAGTAGAAGAGCTTTACCTGCACATGGTAGATGGTCAGAGAGGCACAGTGAACTCAGAGAGAACTTGTACTGAAGCAGTCAGTACCATATTCCCATCGATGCCAATTTAGTTTTCATGAAAATCAATTAACACTAGGATCCACAACAATTTTTTAAGAGAAGTACTTCTCTATTTAACCAATCTCCACTTATTTGCCTTCAGTTTCACATTTTTTTATAGAGTAAGGTCTTGACACTGACTATTAAGAAAAAAACTGGAATTACGTGATTCAAAGTTACATTCTCTCAAAATATGAGGTGTTAACCCCCATTTCATCACTATTTCAACAGGGCAGGCTCAGAGTTCAGACTCTTATCTGTTCTCTCTTAAATGCACACATGTGATCATGTTGTCCTCTAGTTCAAAAATCTAAAATAGACTCATAGTACCTTCAGTGGGGTTAGGCAAAGTACAGTGTCAGTGGGCCAAACTCGGCCTGCTGCCTATGGCTGTAAATGACGTTTTAACGGAACATAGTGCCATTCACTCACTTACGTATTGTCCATGGCTGCTCTTGTGCTACAATGGCAAAGTTGAATAAATGCAACACAGACCCATATGGTCTGTAAAGCCTAAAGTATTTACTATCTGGCCCTTCAAAGAAAAAGTTTGCCAAGCCCTGACCTACAAGATAAAGTCCAAATTCCTCAGCATGATATATGTAGTTCACAACCAGGTCCCAGCTAGCTTTCTATTATAATATTATCTCAGGCTGCTCACCATCATATAGTCTATAGGCCAAATAGGCCCCAAAGTTTTAGGTCTCTAGGCCATTTGCTTATTTCATTCCCTCTCTCCACAATGCATGCACTCTTTCTCATTTACCTCTGTCCTCAAACCCCTACATATTCTTCAAGGCCTAGCTAAAATGTCATACATATCTTCCCTGAAATTTTCCCTGCTCTCCTGTTTGATCGGACCCCCAGGAAAGATTAGTATCTTCAACTGATAAGATCAACATACAACAAGAGAATGTTTCCCAAAAAAGTAGATAGAACAAATGACTATAGAATGATGGTAACATAACCATGGAAAGAAGGCAGTAAGCAGGCAGATATAAGAAGATGGGATTCATTAAGCAAGATTTGGCCATGTTCATGAAGCACAAAGGAGGCATGATATCCTGACCAGCAGATGTGATTGGCTGGTTCCCACTGCAGTTATATGTCCCATCTGAAGAAGCATCAGATGGCCAATGCCTGATGTCATTCGACATTTACATCACTCAATTCCCCTTGTTCCTCTCCATGCTCACACCAAGTAATCTTCTAATTAAAACTTGGCTATTCATGTAGTCTTCCTCACTGTAGATTAATAAACTGATGTTTTGACTTATGCACCAGTCTTTTATGAGTGTGGTTAGTACGGGTCACTTTTTAAGAAATTAGGCACCTATTGGTGGATTGAAATCAGGTCTCTGCAAAAGCAAAGCTGAGGACCATCACATGAAATCCTATCCCAAGGATGGCTGGCCAGCTACTCCTAAAGACAACCTCTATCTCATGTCAAACCAACAATGACAGTGAATTAGGTCATCTTCTGTCTCTCTTGCTGGACACTGTAAGCCCCCTGAGGAAGAGAGATTCTCTCCTAGATCTCATTTCTTACTGGGTTGCCATCAACAGGTGCAGTACATGGTTATACATAGTTAAGCCAAACTTGATTTAATTGGATCATATATCAGTCTCTCCTTTCCCTTTTTTGGTAGTTCCCTCTACCTGCCCCAGGTATCTAGTATCTCTCTTGCTCCCTCACTCTATTTCCCTTATCACAACTAAAAAGGCACTGATAATCAGTCCTTGATACTTCTGCTAATCCTTTACAGCCTCTGCATTGTTCATCTTTTCTTCACTCAGTGTCAAACCATTTTGGCTAAGAGTTCTCTGCTGTCTAATCTTCCCTAGTTAAAACTAAAGAAAAATATCTGATTATCAGTCACCAGACCTCTGAAATTAAATACATGCCCCTGATGATGATTTGACTTTCTTTTGAGTAGAAATGAATTTCCTCCTTGGGAGATACCAAGCCTTACTCTTCAGATGTGCTGGGCTTAAGACTGCGTGTCTTTTCCTCACTGGCTTCTCCTAGGACCCCTGGGTACTGAACCAACCTGACCCGCCAGATCAGAAACTTCTTTCTGTCACAAGATTCCCAGGTGATTATTTGTTTTCCAATATATTTACTGGCCATTCAACAAATATTTTTGAACATCTTCTGTACCAGGAATTGACTTGTTCCAGACAATAGGCATAAGAAGTATACAAGACAGACAAGTTCCTTGCTCCAGTTTAAAGGTGGTGGAAAGACAAAAAACAATGAACAAAAAACCAAGGTAATAACAGATAGCAATAAATATGATAAGGAAAAACCCAGGACAATACTATAGGAGAAGTGAGGGTTGGGAAAGTTACTTTAAGTGGTTCAGATACTGTTCTGAAAGGTGACTTTTAAGCCAAGATCTAAAGGTCTCTCGCAACTCTCTCAGCCTAGGACTCTGCTAACAGCAGCAATCTAGGTGAAAAACAATGGTGGCTTTGCTTGAAGTTGTAGCTGTGAAGACAGAAGTGGGAAAAAACATGTGACATATTTCAGAAGCAAAGCCAAAAGGACTTGTTCACAGATTGGCTGTAAGCAGATAAGGACAAAAGATGCCCTAAGGGATGACCTCTGTGTTAATTTCAGTTAGTATTTAATAATTTTTGTTGTTGTTGTTCCATACCTATTTTTTCTGAAGAGCTGAACATGGCCCTATGCCACCTCTATTTCTAGGTCTGAAAAAAAAATGGTTCTTGGTTAATATTTTCATAATCGTTTGTTTTGAGATCCACATTGTAAACTGTTCTCATATGACAAATCTTGAACACCCATAATAATAATAACCAATTAATGAAACAAAATAAACCAATTAAAAATTACTAAATAAAACAGTTGCTGGCTATGGCCTTTAAATATATTTGTAGGCTAAACAAAAGTGCCTGCCTATGTTAATACTATTTCTGGCATCATCTTTTGCAAAGAGCTGAGACTAAAAAGTGAAACAAGCAAATGTTCTGTCATGATTTTTTTAAAAATATTATACAATTACTGTTCCAAACTTATTTTTCTCTCCAATATTTTTAATACTTATAGTCAAACTGCTGAAGAAGAGATGATCATGAATTTGGCACCCAGCAATCACTGATTTCAAGATCCACACTGCTGACCCTCAACACCTAGTCTCTGAGTTCCTTGACCTTCTCTCTTCTGATGGTCCCGTCCTCTGCCCTACCTCAGCTCTACATCCCTATGGTTGTAACCTAGCTCTAATCATTACCAATAATTGTACCCCTCCATAACTCTCAATTTCTTTGGAAATTCTCTGGAACTCCTCTAGCAAAACCCCAATCCTGCTTAAAACGCTCTTCCTACTTCTCACCTGTACCAGGGTGACAGTTTAAAGCAGGAGAAAAACACACCAACTGACCAGCCATATTTAATATTTATCACCACTAACATCAAAGAGTGCTGCCTACTAATCTCACTGCATTTCCCTAGTCCAGTCACTCTCCCACAATCTGACTATTTTACTTCTTCTTTTCCCTCAGACCTTTAATATTTCTTATCTATCACTCTCAGATGAAGAGCCTACCTTAATATTTCACTGACGATATAGAAGCAATCATAAAAGGATAGATAACTAAGCTCCCACTGCTACATCTACCAACCGACCTAAATTTGTACCCATATACTCTATCTTCTCTCTTGTTTTTATAGATAAACTGTCCAGACTCTCATCTAAGGCCAATCCCACTGCCTGTGACCAAATCCCATCCATGCTCATTTATACAAGATCACTTCAATAATTGGGCCCTTTTTCTACAGGATCATGCCCATCAGCATACAGACTGTAACACACCTCCCAAATTAAAAACAAGCATTCCTTTGACTTCATATCCCCCTCCAGACACTTTGCATCCCCCTCCCGACAATTTCTTGGCTCCTCTTTATAGCAGAATTCCTTGAAAGAACTGTTTTTGGTACCCCAAGTTCCCTCCCTCTTATTCTCTTATACCTTCTCCAATTTGGCTTTTGTTCCCAGCATTTACTCCACCCAAACTGACCCTGTCAGCAATGACCTGCATGGTGCCAAATCCAGCTGTCAATGCTTCTTTTTTAAATTTTAAAATATTTTATTAATTATCTATAGTATATTATTACGTTTTATAAATTACATATAGAACTGTACATCATTCTGATGTACAGTTCTGTGAGCTTTGATAAATGCATAGAGTTGTACAACCACCACCACAATCAAGATACAGAGGCAGCTGTCAATTCTTAGTCCTCACCTTACGAGGCCTATGAGAAGCAGCATCTGACAACAGATCCCTCCTTTATCCTAAAACACTTTTCTCACTTGGCCATGGGGACATTATTTCCTCTTGGTCTCCCTTTATCTCTCTGACTCTCCCACCTCATTCTCCTTTGCTAGTTCCTCCTCATCTTTCCTACCTTTAAATGTGGGAGTGCCCCCAGGAGTTAATTTCTTTGGACAGCTTCTCTTTCTATATTCACTCCCTAGGTGATTTCATACATTGACAACTCTTGGATTTGTATCTCCAATTTGGACCTCTCTCCCCAACTCCAGACTTAAAAATAACTACCTATGTAACACCTCTACTTGGACGGCTAACAGGTATCTCAAATGTGAATGAACAAAACAGACTCTTAATTTTCTCCCCCAGACCTGCTCTTGCCATGTTTTTATCATTTAATAAACAGCAACTCCATTCTTTTCGTTGCTCAGTCCACAAATTTTGGGGTTAACTTTGACTTCTCTCACACTCCGCATCTGATCCATCAAACATTTGGCTCTATCTTTAAAACATCATGGACTTACCATCTCCACTGCTTCCACTCTGGTGCAAGTCATCAACATATCATTCCTGGACCACTGCAATCTCCTCCTAACCGGGGCTCCTCCTCCCACTCTAATGCCCATATAGTCTATAGTCTATTTTCTGCAAAGGTACCAGAGCTATCTTATTCTTTTTAACTTAAGTTTTTATTGAGATAGTTATAGATTCATATGCAGCTGTAAGAAACCACACAGAGGGGTCCCCTGAACACGTTGTCCAGCTCCCCCTGATGGCAACATTTTCCAAAATTATAGCACATCACAATGAGCATACTGACATTGATATAGTCCACTGATCTTATTCTGATTTCTCCAGTTTTACTTGTACTCATATTTGTGTATATGTGTGTATAGTATGTTCCATACAATTTTATCACCTTTTAGGTTTGTGTATCCACCACTACAGTCGAGATACTGAACAGTTTCAACATCACAAAGATTCCCCATGTTGTCCTTTTATAACCACACCCATCTCCTTCTCTAACCCCTGGCAAACAACTTATCTGCCCTCCATTTCTAAAATTAAGTCATTAAAAAAATGCTATATACATAGGATCATACAATATGTAACCTTAGGGATCATTAAGCATAAATTCCTAAAGATTCGTCCAAGTTGCTGTGTATCGATAGTTCACTTTTAAAATTGTATTCCATGGTATGTATTTTCTGCAGTTTAACCATTCAGATGTTGAAAGACAGTTCCTGACTACTACAAATAAAATGTCTATTTGTGTACAGGTTCTTGTGTGAACTGACCAGATTCCATTACTTCTGCTACTCACAATCTTCTAACGGCATCTCATCTCAATCAGAATAAAAGCCAAATGGCTTTACAATGGTCCACAAGGCCGTATACAATGCCCACCACCCCACTAAGCCTCAAATCATCTCCAACCATTCTCCACTTTGCTCACAGCACTTCAGCAACACTGATCTTCTTGCTCTTCCTCCAACAAACCAGGCATACTCCTGCCTGAGGGCTTTTGCACTTGATGTTCCTTCTACCTGGACAACTCTTCCCTGAAACAGCTAAATGACCTGTTCCCTCACTTCTTTAAGATCTCTGCTTAAATATCAATTGCTTAGAGAGGACTTCCCTGTTCATTATATACAAAATATCAACTCCCACAGGCCCCTCCACTACTGCACTAGGCAATCTCTATTTTCTTACCCTGTGTTTCCCTCTATATTATTATCTGACATGCTATATATTTATTGATTCATCATCTATATCTTGTCACTAAAATCTAAACTATATTCAGTCAGAGACTCTCTTTTGTTCACTACTACATCCTCAATAGAGAATAGATCATGCCAAGTACTAAAAAACAGCAGATATATCTAATTTCAAGGCTAAGTGTAAACTTATTAAAGTCACTTAAGTTAACCTGTAGTCATTCAAGATTATTGAAACACTAACCTCTTACCTTTATATGACAGTAGCTTTGTTTATGATGTTTCTTCCTAGATCAGATCTAAGTTAAGAAGTTGTTTAAGAACTAAATCGAGGCTTATCTATTAAGAAGTAAATAAATTAAGCTAAGAATAGGAAAGTTAACACTCGACTGAGCTGCCTAACTCTGTATTTTTAAGTTTCTCATATTAAATTGCTGAGATGGCCTGGCTTTTTTTTTCTTCATAACTTGTCTTTTTAAAAATAAAAATACATATACCTACCAGCATGGCTAAAATGAAAAAGAATGACAATACCAAGTGTAGACAAGGATGTGGAGCAACTGATACTCATAATTTGCTAATGGAGTGCAAACTGATTCAACCACTTGGGAAAAGTATTTGGTAGTATCTACTAAAACTAAACATACTCATACCACAATGGTGTAGCAATTTCACTCCTAGCTATCTACCCAAGAGAAATAGTGTTTGTGTTAATAAAATAAGATGTACAAAAATGCTCACTGCAGCTTTACTCATAATATCTTCAAACTAATAGAAAATGAGCCAAATGTCCACTATGAGGAGAATACACAAATGAACTGTGGTACAGTTATAAAAGACAATTCTACATTAAAGAGCAACTATGATTATGTGCAAAAACATGAATGAATCTCACATGTATTATGTTGCAGCCAAAAAAAATAAAATAAAATAATAAAATAAACACGCAAAAAATACTTATAAAATAAGTTATCTCTACCTGGAGATTTTAACATTTAAAGCATCTAAATGTTGTCCCATTTAATGTCGGCCTTTAGTTTCATCTCTGCTGGTCTGAGGAACATTCTCTTTGATGGAGAAGGCTGAAGTAAAGAAAGTAATCTATTTCTTCCTGGCATTGCTAAAGCACAGGCTGAGTATGAATATCTGTCTGGGATATTGTGCAGCAGATTCCTCAACTGCAAGGGAGTTTAAGAGTCTCATAAGGTCATTTCCTTCTTATGAGCTTATGATTCTAATTAGTGATAACACTAATTATAACCAAAAAATGTACTTAGTGCTCACTGTGTCCAAAGCACTATGCACACAGTATTTACCTTCTAAAAACTAAAAACCATTTTATTTTAGTTGTATATTATGTATATTACTTTTGTAGTAAATAAGACATTTTTAAAGGAAATAAGTTGGATGCTAAATCTATCCTTCTGTTCACTGCCTCTTCTATACAATGAAGTGTAAAAGGCAGTGCATTAAGTAATGATTTTTGCGGAGTTCTTAGGACGCTATGGTTGACCCAGATGTGGGCACATCTGAGTGAGGTAGGTGCTCAGCACACAGAAGTTTGAGAAACTGGTGGTTGATTATTCTGTGTAAAAGTTCCATGGAAACTTACCAACCTTCACTAAGTATGAGATTAGCTAAGCAGCCCCGTCTTTCCTGTCACTGCAACTGATGCCGTCTCGATTTTTTAAAAATGAGATCTGTAGATCCCAAAAGCACAAGGAAAGAAAATAAAGTCTGAAGTCTGAGGGCAGTCTGGAAAAACTTGTTAGGGCCAGAACAGAGAAGAGATTTAACTGGAAGCAGGTTACTGAGGGCAACCTTAAAGTAGAAAGCAGCAAGGTCATTTCTGTGACTATTAAGAGAAATACTTCATAGGTTACTCATAGCACTTCAAAAACAATCTTTCAACAAGACTCTACCGAGAGACTTTGTGGCTCCCATGTGAGTACCCCCATTTCCTTTTCTGGCTCAAAGCAGCCAAACCAGCTCCCAGTCGTAGCCCACCTCCTCTCTATTTATTCTTTGTGGAGTCGCAGCAACAGAGGTACAAGGCAAGGTCAGAGAGGAACCCACTCTGTGCTGGGATGAATGCCACACCAGCCACACCCTTAACACACCCGTTTCTCAGTACCAAATGTTTTCCAGCCTTCTTTTTGGTTTGTTTGTTTAATAGATTGCGCAGAGGAGGAAATACTCAAGCTTTTTTAAAAGTTATTGCAAACTCAAAAAAATCTTAAAATAGGAATGACATCATAAACAAGTCTCTCACGATAATCAGGTTACAGAGCTCTTTATCTCTGATGGTTAACCTAAAAGATTCTTCTACCAGTTATACTGTGGACAAAATCAAATATGACATGAGGTGGCTTGCAGGAAAAACTTATCAGTGCTCAGCCATCAATCAAAATGCTGAATCCATTCCAAGTATATAATGGAGAGATTGAGGGTTTTCTTTCTCCTTCTCTACCAAGGGAAGTATCGCTATGACTCATTCTTCCTCTTGCAAGAATTTTCTTAATATACTGAGTTAGTAAAACTACATACAAAATCCTAAAATAAACTAGGCTAGATCTTAAAGAAATCATACTGAGATCAAGTTGAGTTTTATGCAGTGAACAAACGGTGAACGGCAACATCTTGCTGCAGTTTCACCCTTATGAATTTCCTGGGCTTCAGACCAGAATTCTTCCTTCATTCTGAAAAATTCTTTTCAACCTTACCAATTTCCCCATCTTCAGATCAATATGTATTTGTATATATTTATTAAGTGCCTATTACATTTAACGTGCTGTCCTGGGGAAAGGAGACATTGGACTGGAGCGGGGTAGGGCATAGGGAGAGGAAAGGGACCACGGGAAGGAGAGGAAAAGAATTTGAGAAAATTGTACAAACAGATTGTTGTTCTCTCTCCCAACTTTATAAGTGTTTCTCAAACTGGAATTTAAACGATTATAAGAATCAAAGACATGGCAAAAATAGGGCAGAGAGATTGTAATATTCAACTGTAGATGTAATGTTAAATGCAGATTCAATCTCAACACTTTAAAGTTTTCTTTGGATACACTGTTGTGCTGTCTCAATATGCAACACTGGTGATCAGCAAAGCTGGGCATATAGTGAAAGCAAATCTGATTCTCCCTCACACCTTCTCTTGCCACCTTCCATCATAGACTACAGCCCAGGTGGCACACTGAAAAGAACCCTTCACTGGCATGTCTCTTCTCTTCTCCACTTCCTTTTTACATCCATGGGTATGCAGAACCCTATCCTCGAGCAATGCTGTGTATCAATAATTGTGCCACAAAAAAAGGATTAAGAAGTACATCACTGTTCAACTGAAAATGTGTTTATATAGAAAAATATACCTCCAAATGAGGAAACGATCCCGGGCGAAATCAACTATTCTCAACAAAATGTGACTTGATGAAGATGTACATAACTGTCGTTGGCAATACTTGCAGACCTGCTGGTTAACAGTTAATAAGGCATCAAAATATTTTGTGTGGGGCTTCCCTGGTGGCGCAGTGGTTGGGAGTCCGCCTGCCGATGCAGGGGACATGGGTTCATGCCCCGGTCTGGGAGGGTCCCACGTGCCGCGGAGCGGCTGGGCCCGTGAGCCATGGCCGCTGACCCTGCGCGTCCGGAGCCTGTGCTCTGCAACAGGAGAGGCCACAGCAGTGAGAGGCCTGCGTACCACAAAAAAAAAAAAAAAAAAATTTCGTATGAAAGCTGTCCCAGCATTCTAGAGTCTTAAAAAAAGTTAAGGTTTTGGTAATACATGGGACAAAGTGCTCTAAGGAATTACCAGAACTATTCTAAACCACCAAAATAAGCCCATAAGATGTAGAAGATGTCAGAGAACATATATATTTTTTAATATGAAGTTTTCCCAAATCAATGATCATAAAATAAATACTAACATACATACAGAATATAGCTACTATTGTTATTTGTCTTGTGTATTGTGTTACCTGTATTCGTAATTGCAAAATAATGCATGATCTTGGCCAAAATGTCAAATAGTACCGTTGATAAATGTTGAAAGTAAAATGTTATTAAAGGACCTCCCTACCCTGTCTCACTCTGCTAGTGTTTTAATCCTTCTACACCAGATTTTGGTTTGAACCAACAATCTCACTCTAATAAAATTCACTCTTTCTCATAAAATTCTACTTTTCCTCCCTTTTTGGGTGGGTGGGTCTGGTTGGAGAGTAATGAGGATAAGTTTTAAAAGTTTAATGGGAAAACTTTCAGTCTTAAAAATAAGTGAGGACTTCCCTTGGTGGCACACTGGTTAAGAATCTGCCTGCTGGGGCTTCCCCGAAGGCGCAGTGATTGGGAGTCTGCCTGCCAATGCAGGGGACGCGGGTTCGAGCCCTGGTCTGGGAGGATCCCACATGCCGTGGAGCAGCTGGGCCCGTGTGCCACAACTGCTAAGCCTGCGCTCTAGAACCCATGAGCCACAACTACTGAGCCCGTGTGCCACAACTACTGAAGCCTGTGTGCCTAGAGCCCGTGCTCTGCAACAAGGAAGGCCACCCACAATGAGAAGCCCACCCACCGCAGCAAAGATTAGCCCCCGCTTGCCGCAACTGGAGAGGGCCCGTGCGCAGCAATGAGGACCCAACGCAGCCAAAAACAAATAAATAAATAAATTTATATTTAAAAAAAAATAAGTGAAAAGAAAGTTCTCGGTTTTAGCTAGACTATGTAACTCAAGGCCCTTTCTTTCCTAGAATAAGGAAAAGCCTATTTTTAAACTGCCAGATGAATACTTCTGAGTCTTTCCTGAAGATACAACAAACTGTGACAAGTTGATATACTTAATATAATTCAATTATGACTCGCAGAGGAAAAACAAACCAAAAAATCCAGAAAGAAATCCATAATTCTTAGGGAGAAAAAAGGCCTAGCACTTAGCTCCTAGCATTGGGGGTCAGTAGATCCATGGACTCAAGGGCTCTGTGACTTTGAGCAAGTTACTTCACTCCTCAGTTTTCTGGGCTAGATGAGGAATAACCAAGATATGTCCTAGTTCTGACAGTAGACTTCTCCAGGTCCAGACACGGGAAATAAAACAGCCTTTTCCCCAGTCAGGGTAAATTCTGCCTCAGTCTTTAGGCAGCCACTATCAACAGATGAGAAGTGGCAAAGGGATGAAGCCTATTCACTTCATTCCCAGGCTCAATGTCCTCAGGTCTCTTGTAGCTCTAATGTCTATGATCTTAAGGAAACACTAACTCAAACTTGCCAACATGAACAATGTATAAGTAGAAAGAAAAATATGAGAGCTGAATCATGCTAGGTAAGCACAAAAACAATAACGTGAAATACTTTAGGAAAGTGACTTGAAAAACCAGAACAGATTAAAGAATGAAAAAAAGTAAATAATGGGCTTCCCTGGTGGCGCAGTGGTTGAGAGTCTGCCTGCCGATGCAGAGGACGCGGGTTCGTGCCCCGGTCCGGGAAGATCCCACATGCCGCGGAGCGGCTGGGCCCGTGAGCCATGGCCGCTGAGCCTGCGCCTCCGCAACGGGAGAGGCCACAACAGTGAGAGGCCCGCGTAACGCAAAAAAAAAAAAAAAAAGAAAGTAAATAATGAAGTCAAACATGGGCCTATGTTGTTATGTACTAGAGAAAAAGAAGTTAAAGTGGAATGACCATATTAATAAATGCTTTCTTGAAAGTTGCCAAATAAAGCAAATTTCTACAGATCATTTCCTATTTTCCCATAATAAAATTAGAACTGTTTCTATGAAAACATGAATTCCCAATACATCATAAATCATAAGAACGAATGCAAAAGAATTTTAATCACAAAATTAAATATAAATTTTACTAATACAGTAAAACTACTGAAGTATAAAGCAGCTCATGCACTTCTGTCTTGTTCTTTATTTCATTTTCTTTTTTAAAAATAAATTTAAAAGTATCTAATTACTGTCTCTATTTTAATTAAATATTAAATCCAAGACAATCAAGAGTAGGACAGTACTGGAAGATATTAGGAAAAAGACTTTAGAACAAGGAAAATAGATTGGAAAAATAGATTTGGAATTTAGGAAAGAGACCTTTGGGAAACAGGCTTCATAAAGGCTTTAGTTTCAGATGGTGATATTCTAAGAAATTTTAGAGGAGTCACTCAACCCCATTAATTCACCCATGTCCATTCCTCAAATCTGGCTCACTTTTCTCTATACCACAAGAAACACTAACGGTTGACAAATGACCCCTATGGTCCTTCCAAATCTAAAAGTCTAAGATCACTCAACTTTTAAAAATAAGTGCCTTGGGAATAACTCTGGAAAGATCCACAAGAACCAGAGACAAACTAGAGAGCTAAAGATACAGGGAGAGTGTTCACCAGATATCCAGTAGTCACTTTTGAGCTTTGTATCATGTGCATTTATTTTATTTTTAATTTAAATAGTAACTCAATCATTTGTTGCACTTGGTTGCTGTGTATGAAAAAACAGTAACAAGTATTTTCTCTGACTTTATGCATGCCACCCCCAGATAATAGCAAAAAGTGCTTTGGTGGAAAAGCAAAACAACGAAAAGCATCAGCCATTAGAGAGTCCTATTAAAAGAATTTCAGAACATTAATTAAGGGGAAAAAAGACTAACAATCTATGAGAGCAATAGTAAGAATCATTTAAAGAGATACATAATTATATATTCTCCAAAGCTCCACAGCTTGGGCCCAAAGGCCCTATATAACTGAGACTCTGAAACTGGGATGGGGCCAGTTTTGGGGTGTTTTATTCCTTTTCCCTAAGGAAACATAAAGAGAAATAACTTTTCTGAAGTTCTGTGCAGGCCTTCAAAGCCTTGAGTTTTTGGACCCTGCCCCTTCCCAGGAACAGTTCCAGTACCTAGGGAAATTTCTGGAGTCGCATAAAGAAAGGAAGTAAAAAACAATGCTTTACCAAGCCCTTCCTCCTAGGGGCAAGCAAACTCCTTGCCTGACTGAGCTCTTGCCTTCCTGCTCTAACGATCTTGATCACAGTCACCTGACTATGCTTCCTGAAACACTGCTTTTACATTTCATTCCTTTGCTAAGAATTTTTTTCTTATTTGTTAGGTGCTTGTATTTTGACAGTTTCTCCTGTGATTTTGATAAAACTCTTTTCTACTTTCACTACGAAGTACTAGGAATTCTCAGCTCTAATCAGCCTGGTTTCCTCAGGGTCTCACAAATATCCTAAGTTCACTTTTACCTTTTTGCCTCATTTGTTTCCCAAAATGGTCTGCACTTCTCTTCAACAATCCTCCCTACCCCAACCCCATATTTCACTTCTCCATCCTATCCAAACTTGCATACCCTTCAAAGACTAGCTCAAGTCCTCTTCTCCAAAGCCTTTCTTAGCTCCTCCAACCCTACTTGGCCTCTTTTCCACTCTGCAGGTCAACAACACTCAGGATGCACCACACCATTTAGCCCCAATACTTGCCATTGATTCAGGTGTTTGATGCCCCGCCTGCTATGAATGCATGCGCCCCAGTGGACCATGCCCCACTCCTACACGGTGAAGTATTTCATATACACCTTTGGAGAAAAAGCACACTTGTGACTTTTAGGGATACCATTCGTTCTACCCTAATCAATTTCAGGGGACTAGGGGCATACCAAGTTTGCTATAGCAATTATTGAATTAATTTTCAGAGTAACATGGAGAAGCAGTTATGTTTGGAGAGGCACATGCCTAAATTTACATAATGTCTTTATGTCTCAAGGGGGAAGTGGGGACTACAGAACCAATCAGAGAGATTTGGAAGGCCCTGGAGTATAATTCTCATCAGGTGGAGAATACCTAAGATGAGAGAATGAGTTCCCTCAGTTAATGCCCAAAAGGAGCCATTCTTCAACAAAATGGTAGTGTCCCACCACTCTGACTCAGTGTCCCAACTATAGAGAACCTCACTGTTAATGAAGTACTATGATATCCAGAGTGAATAACAGAAGCAATAACCAACAGATGGGGTACGTGTATGTAACCACATGGCAGCCAGGAGCAAGACCACACAACCCACCATAAATGACCTTGGGAACAAAAAGATGACTATCCTCTTATAGACTAAAGACAGCACTGAAGATTTTTTTTTTTTTTTTTTTTTTTGCGATACGCGGGCCTCTCACCGTCGCGGCCTCTCCCGTTGCGGAGCACAGGCTCCGGACGCGCAGGCTCAGTGGCCATGGCTCACGGGCCCAGCCGCTCCGTGGCATGTGGGATCTTCCCGGACCGGGGCACGAACCCGTGTCCCCTATATCGGCAGGCGGACTCTCAACCACTGCACCACCAGGGAAGCCCGCTGAAGAGTTTTTGATAGGAAAATGTTATTTGCTATTACTGAATTGTACACTTAAAAAGGATGACTTTTATGATATGTAAATTATGCCTCGGTAAAATTGTTCAAAAACTTTTTTTGGTGACTTGAGCTGGAGTACTTGCATGTGGTGAAGCATCTGACAGTCCAGTAAGGAGCGGATATCACGGTTTTTACTGGAATTTCAAGACAGAAGGCAAAACCTCTGGTGCCAAATTTTTTATCATATTAAGATAGGAGAGTTCCCTATAAATAATAAAAATTACCAAAATATAGCCTTTGAGAAATACATATACACACACAATAAAAACCAAACCATATAAAACTAGTGAAATAATAACCATACAGCTAATGTGGATAGTTTCTGAGAAGGGAGAAATGGAAGGGGGTGGGGCTAGAAAGAAAAACAAATTCATATTTAAGATGGAGATAGCTGAAAAAAGCAGAACTGATGAAAGAAAGGAAGTCTCAGAAGTCACTGTTATTGGCCAAGAAGCTTGGTTTATTGCCCCCAGTGTCATAAGGTCTGCCTTGGCATAGCTTCTTTTGAAAAGGGCTAAGGGACATTTTTCCTTTAATAGCAAACAAGGAAAATCAAGAAAGCCACCTAAAAAGAAGTAAAGGCAACTTAATTTAAAGCAGAGAAGGAGAGGAGGTTACTGAGAGCTTAGTACAAGGACCCAAAACAGAAGTTTAGGGTAATACTCAAATTAACACTTATGACACCAACTGTAAACTAATATTTTTAAGTGATAGAATAAAAGTGTCTACATCTTTCTTACATCTTAGAAACAAGTTTCTTTCATTTACCTGAGTTTCTCGGATTAACAAAGAGGCCATATGCCATATTCCAACATAATGAAGAGAAAAATAAAGGTATCAATTTTTATTTGCATACCTATTATTTGCCAGGTATTTACTTTACCAAATACATCTCCTCATAATAACTCTGCAAAATATTGCTATCCCCATTTCATAAATGATGAAACTAAGGCTCAAAATAAAGAGACTGCTCAAGGATATATAACTTCTTTCTCAACAGTAGATGTGAGATTTGAACCTGACCCTAAAATCCATGCTTTTTATACTATATCATACTGCCTCTATAAAATACTTAGTTTCTACCATGCTTTTACTTTTGTTACTACACACCACACATTAACAGAAACAAGTTACTGATATGACAGTAATTGGTAATTAAGAAGCCGCAGCTGGAGGCAAAAGCAAAGGAAAAACTATAAAGTAACTAAAGCCCTAAGGTGTGGGACAATTTAATGTAATTACCAATAGTCCATGAACGGCAACAACCTCCGAAGGCAATTCAGTAGCACAGAATAATACACCTGATGCATGCAATGAATTCAAAATTCTATATCCTCCAAATCATCTTGGTTAAATTAAGTTTGAAGAACTTCATTTAAGAAGACCAGGAAAAGTTTTATAATGCATTTTACCAAAAATGACATTCAAAATAGATTTTTTAAAAGGATCTCAATCTTCTTACAGATATTTCACTTTGTAATCTTAGGCAAGACAGTAAACTACATTTTGTCTCTCTGTTTTTAAAATGATAATAATAATAGTACCTATCTCATGGGGCTGATACATTAATTCATTAAATGAATACACATAAATCAATTAGAACAGTTTTGACACAGAGCAAGGGTTCAATAAATTTTAGCCAATAAAGTCATTATCTTCAAAATTCATTTTTAAGGAATACTTCATTATTTCATACTAGGTAAATGAGATATTACCATACTGAGATGCATATAATCCGGACAATTAATTGCAAAGACTGGGTGAGAGCAATGAAGACTAAAAAAGGGAATATAAAAAAATGAGAGACAATGAATGTACAAAGAAAGCAACAGAAGAAGAGAGGTGTTAAGTCACCACTTTGCCTACACTTCTATCAACATTTATCTCATCATAATCAGTTGCTTAATACATATCTTCTTCATAGACTGTGAGTCCTTTAAGGACAGGAACTTATTTTTTTTATTTTATTTTTTTTAGTATTTATTTATTTATTTATTTGGTTGCACCAGGTCTTAGTTGAGGCAGGCGGGCTCCTTAGTTGCAGCTCATGGGCTCCTTAGTTGTGGCATGCGAACTCTTCGTTGTGGCATGCATGTGGGATCTAGCTCCCTGACCAGGGATCAAACCCAGGGACCCTGCATTGGGAGCATGGAGTCTTATCCACTGTGCCACCGGGGAAGTCCCCAGGCACTTATTTTTATATTATCAGCCCAACATAGTACCTGCAACATAGCAGATACTAAGTATATAACAAAATAATAAGGGGGTGGGACTCAATAAGATTTGAGATCAATGATGGGAGTACCTGATTTTACCATATCCTAATAGGACTGGGGGGCAGAGTCCGTAAAGACTTATCACTTTTTATTTAGTTGATTATCAATATTTTTTTTTTTTTTTTTGCAGTACGCGGTTCTCTCACTGTTGTGGCCTCTCCCGTTGCAGAGCACAGGCTCTGGACGCGAAGGCCCAGCGGCCATGGCTCACGGGCCCAGCCGCTCCGCGGCATGTGGCATCTTCCCAGACCGGGGCACAAACCCATGTCCCCTGCATCTGCAGGCGGACTCTCAACCACCGCGCCACCAGGGAAGCCCTGATTATCAATATTCTACTCCTCTATTCTTTCTGAACTAGAAAATAAATTTCAAAAATGTTTAAAAAAAATAGTTAATTTGCTCTAAAATTAGAAATCTTTCAAATGATGATAAAACAAATTTTGGTAATATTTTTAATATTAAAAATATCTCTGGGGGCTTCCCTGGTGGTGCAGTGGTTGAGAGTCCGCCTGCCGATGCAGGGGACACGGGTTCGTGCCCCGGTCTGGGAAGATCCCACATGCCACGGAGCGGCTGGGCACGTGAGCCATGGCCGCTGGGCCTGCACGTCTGGAGCCTGTTGCTCCGCAACGGGAGAGGCCACAACAGTGAGAGGCCCGCGTACCGAAAAAAAAAAAAAATCTCTGGGACTTCCCTGGTTGCCCAGTGGTTAAGAATCTGCCTGCCAATGCAGGGGACAAGGGTTCAATCCCTGGTCCGGGAAGATCCCACTTGCCGCAGAACTAAGCCTGTGCGCCACAACTACTGAGCCCGCGCACCACAGGTACTGAAGCCTGCATGCCTAAAGCCCAGGTTCCGCAACAAGAGAAGCCACCGCAATGAGAAGCCCATGCACCACAACGAAGAGTAGCCCCCGCTCGCCGCAACTAGAGAAAGCCCACATGCAGCAACAAAGACCCAATGCAGCCTAAATAAATAAATAAATTTATTTAAAAAATATTTATCTGATTAGCCTGTTATGCCCAAAAGGTAATCCAAATGGTCAGGGAGTCATAGCAATAAACAAGTACTAAAGAAGCACACCCACGTTTCAGCTGTTAATCTGCCAGATGCAGTGCAGATACAAAAACAATGACATGGTCACTTCCCTCTCACCTCTGGTACTAAAGTAAGCATGTTTGGGGATGACCAACCCTAAACCGCCTTCTCTGGGACCCTTACCCCAGGCCCTGTGAAGTACACAACCATAACAATGCCCCTCCCTCACAGATATTCAGTACAGGCAGTACCCCCAGCCCAAGCAAGATACATCAAATCCAGTTCTTCCCCAGGAATTTGGAAAGCTGAGAAACAAAACCTAAGCCGAGAGATCATATATCATCCAGTCTGGAGGCAGCATCACAGCAAGATAAAGTCACATTTAAGCTGAACCTAAGGTGAAAGCAGAAGAGAGAAAGAAAGCAAGAGAGAGTAGAGAAAGCCAGTCTATAAAGGAGAGAATGGAGCAGCGCTGGGGCATTTGCCTCAGGTGCAAGATTTAACAGGATGCCAAGAAACTCAGTAATCAAGATAGATAATAGTGTTATGCACAGTATTTAAAAAAATCCAAATTACTGTTCTGGAATGAAGCAGAGGCACAGAAAGAAGCCAAAGACAGTCCATGCAAAACTGCAGGCAGAGGGAGAAAGGACAGGGACTTTCCAAGTGCCTGCTCTGGGTTCCAGCTGTAGTTCATTTTAAGGAGCACAGCTGCCTTAACAGGGTAAAAACCCACTACAACTCCCAGCCCTGCTGCCATATCTTCTAGTAGCCTAGCTTAAATGCGTGGTGTTCCCTGAGATCTAAGAACCTTGATTAATAAACTCTATTTGGGAAAATGAGACATGCACATAAAGCTTTTTTTTTTCCTTTTTAAATCAAGGCAATACATATTTAACTGACAAAAGAATGGGACTGGCAACTAGTGATACAGAAGTTCAGAGATCACTATGGGTGGTCAGGGAAGGATAGATTTAGCCAGAGAGAAGTGGGGAGGAGCAATATCTAAGCAAAGACATCAAAGGACATGCTAAAAAGGGGTGGAAGGAGAATGGGAAGGGAGCCAGGGAAAAGAGGAAGAAAAGTCAAGTAAAGGGGAAGGCATGACCTTCACACACCCTGGATCATAGCCAAAGAAGTAAATACAGTTCCCTGCTCTTCTGCCTCCAGCCCTCAGACTACACTGTTCGTTACACGTGAAATATCCTTTTCTACCTTTTCTCATGTTCAAATCCTTTCACATCTTTCAGGGACCAGATAGAACATTTCTTTGCAGAGGCTCCCCTGGTATCCCATTCAAAAGCAGTTATAAGCCAGAATTCCTATCTGGCAGTGGGAAAAGATAGAAAAGAGAATATGTCAGATGGGAAGGCTAAGAAGCTGAATGCAGTGACACGGGCTGTCCTGTGGTGGGGAGCAAACTATATCCAGCAGTTCACTTGCGATGTCGTCTGATATCTTAGGAGAGTACGAAGTGAGATCATTTGACGAGGAGTAATGGGGGCTCCAGAAAAGTGGCAAAGAAAAAGCAGCTGTAGAGGGTGTGCTGATAGCTGACAGAAGGGCCGAGCTGCACAGAAGGCTTTGCAGAGATAAAAATGTGCAAATCTGTCGAGGTCCATTTCTGTGTATGGTTCTGTGATTTTCTCTAAGAAACTGTAGATCTTTGGGACAAAGGATTGGAAAAAAAGTGGGGGGGCTGACTTTTAAATAATCATTTATTGATATTTCCCAATCAAATTAAACTTTCTTCCCCATCTCCCCACCCCTCTAATCCCACCCTCAAGCCAAGCAAGCATCCCAGTGGCCATTAAAGACAAAAGAAAGAAAAAAAAGGAACAATTCTTTAAGAATACTAACTTGGGTTAATAATCGCCCACCACAAACAAAAATAAATCCTGGGGTTATATCAAATCTTGCCACGCTTGCTCCAGGGTACGGGTTGCCTGAAGATGTTAGACTTATAATGTATACGTTTGTATACATTACAGTGTATCCTCTTTTCACTGGTATGCATATCAAGGAAATATTCCTTAACAACTCCTCATTAAAATGATAACACCACACCCAGGGAACTAAAATATTTTGTTGGTTATACTTTTCCATGTGCAAATCCCCTACTTTACAGTTAATAACATCCTGCTCAAAAGGACTGCTATATAATAAGCTAATTACAACAATCTTTCCTACAAGTCTATATACGTATTAAATAATACAAACATATCAGACAATTGGTACTGGTTTAAAATATGAAGAGCTCTAGAAAGTGTTTTAAACACCAGGAGAATACACTTTGAAATAAACACAACTTGCCATCACACTCTCATTCACTCTTGTCCACTCAGGCCTCTTTTCCTCCCAGTTTATCATATTCTCACCCATTTTCTCACATATGCTTCAGGAGTTGTGTTCACATGTGCGTACGTGTAGTGATATTAGTGCTTAGATATGCCCAGATATGAAACTGTTTATTTGTAAAGGGTTATCTCCATGTATGAATTACCTTAGTTTGTAAGTTCGTCTTGGTGTGTTTGTGTTCCTCCCTTAGTGAGTAGGTGTAAGTGTTTGAGCATATGTACCAAAGGGAGTGTATCTCTCTACAGGTCAAAAAGTGTGCACATCTGTGGAGGAACCTACCTTGTAATATGATTCTCAGAGCAAACTATAAGAGTATAATGGTGAAAGAGGCCCGTCACAAAAGACTATATATTGTATGATTCCATTTATATGAAATGTCCAGAAGAGGCTAATTCATAGAGACAAAAAGCAGAATGGTTGCCTATGGCTAGGGGTGTTGGGAGGAAGTAGGTAGTGACTGTTAATGGTCAAGGGGGTTCTTTTCTTTTCTTTTAATTTATTGATATTTATTTATTTGGCCATGGCACGTGGCATGTAGGATCTTAGTTCCCCGACCAGGGATCAAACCCACTCCCCCTACATTGGGAGCTTGGAGTCTTAACCACTGGACTGTGAGGGAAGTCCCAGGGGTTTCTTTTTGGTGTGATGAAAATGTTCCAAAATGAACTGTGGTGATGGTTGCACAACTCTGTGAATATACTGAAATCCATTTTCTTGTACGCTGTAAATGGGTGAATTGTATATGTGAATTATATTTCAATAAAGCTGTTATACATTAAAAAAAGAGAGAGAGAGAGAATAAGGAAACCAAAGTTGTCCCGCATTTGCATGGAAGGGTAACCCCGTCTTTGAAAATCTTAACTTTGTTCGACTTCAATTTTAATTAAGCTTTGGATTCAAGATTTCCCACTGCTAAGTCCCCTAGTGGTCTCATCTCCATCTCCAGCTTTATTTATCTTTACTAACAAGGGTGACCCACATACAGAACACGATGTCCACTGGTTATCACAGAAAAGCACATGTACACTATGATTTCAACCATACAGAAATAGGTATGTGGATGAACAAAGCCTGGAAGGAAATGAGGAAAAATGAAACAGTTACATTAGAGTAACATGGTTAAGCTGACGTTCTTTTAAAAATGTTATCATTGTATTGTGTTATCAGTCAATAAAATCTGGAAGAAAAAAGAACCAACCTGTCTCCTTAGAAACTGTTCCAAGACAAATTCAGGAACTGTGTCAAAAAGGATTGGACTGGGGCTTCCCTGGTGGCGCAGTGGTTGAGAGTCCGCCTGCCAATGCAGGGGACACGGGTTCGTGCCCCGGTCCGGGAAGATCCCACATGCCGTGGAGCGGCTGGGCCCGTGAGCCATGGCCACTGAGCCTGCACGTCCAGAGCTTGTGCTCCGCAACGGGAGAGGCCACAACAGTGAGAGGCCCGCGTACCGCAAAAAAAAAAAAAAGATTGGACTGGAGTAGTGCAGTAGAAAGATGAAAACTAAAATGCATGGATTTTATATGTATATATATGTTTACATCTATTTTGACCAAGTCAATAAACAGGAAAATATTAAGCTCTCTGTAGCTTGCTCAGGGTGCAACTTCTACTGAAATGAGATCGGCTCCATTAACTCAACCAACAGAAAAGCCATTTAAAATTAAAACTTAGAGACTTCCCTGGAGGTCCAGTGGTTAAGACTCTGTGCTTCCACTGCAGGGGGCGCAGGGATCGGGAATTAACATCCCACATGCCCCGTGGGGTGGCCAAAAAATAAATAAAATAAAATTCAAATTCATTATTAGCACCTCCATCAGGAAATACATGGTAACTAGCCCTAGATCAATCTCAGTCTAGCTGCAGTATGGAAGAGGTGCATAAAAGTTGTTGCTTTGTTTGTTTTAAAGATACAGGACCCTTCTTAAGAAATTGACAATATAAGCAAAACTAAATTACACAGTAGCTCATCTTATTTTCAATTAAGTTGCCAAGTCAATCTAATGGCAAAGATTTTTTAACCTATGTTGCTGCAACGACTGGATATCTGTATGAAAGGAAAATAAACCTAAACCCCTACCTCCCATCATAACACAAAAATTAATCTGAGATGGAACAAAGATCTAAAACCTAGAAAAAGAAAGCTTTAAAGAAGAAAAGCTTTTTTTTTTTTTGCGGTATGCGGGCCTCTCACTATTGTGGCCTCTCCCGTTGAGGAGCACAGGCTCCGGACGCGCAGGCTCAGTGGCCATGGCTCACGGCCCAGCCGCTCCACGGCATGTGGGACCTTCCCAGACCAGGGCACGAACCCATGTCCACTGCATCGGCAGGTGGACTCTCAACCACTGTGCCACCAGGGAAGCCCAAGAAAAGCTTTTTTTAAAGAAAGCTTTGCAACCCTGGGGATTGGCATAAAAAAACACTAACCATAAAATTAAAAGTTAATAAAATGACTCCATAAAAAATTTCTGCTCATCATATCATTAAGAAAACAAATAGAAAAGCCAAAGCCTAGGTTAAAAAAAATCTCCAACACACGTACCAGACAAAAGACCTGTACTCAGAATATATAAAGAACTCCTGCAAACAACAATAAAAAGATGAACCACCCAATGAAAAAACAGGCAAAAGACTTGAACAGATGCTTCACAAAAGAAAATAAAGTATAGCTAATTAGCACATGATAAAGCATTCAACGTCCTTAATCGTCAGGAAAATGCAACTTAAAACCAGAATGAGGTACCATTTTACATCCTCTAGTATGGCTAAAATAAAAAAGGCTGACAGCACTAAAAGTTGGCAACATTAAAAATTAAAATTTGGGGACTTCCCTAGTGGCCCAGGGGCTAAGACTCTGTGCTCCCAATGCAGGGGGCCTGGTACAATCCCTGGTCAGGGAACTAGATTCCACTTGCAGCAACTAACAGTTCACGTGCAGCAACTAAAGATCCTGCATGCCACAACCAAAAGATCCTGCACGTGGCAACGAAGATCCCGTGTGCCGCAACTAACACCTGGTGCGGCCAAATAAACAATTTTTTTTAAAAATTGTGTAGGGTTTCCCTAAGAGTGGAGTGGTTAAGAATCCGCCTGCCAATGTGGGGGACACAGGTTTGAGCCCTGGTCCGGGAAGATCCCACATGCTGCGGAGCAACTAAACCCATGCGCCACGGCTGCTGAGCCTGCACTATAGAGCCAGGAGGCACAACTACTGAAGCCCGCGTGCCTAAAGCCCATGCTCTGCAATAAGAGAAGCCACCGCAACGAGAAGGCTGCGCACCACAACGAAGAGAATCCGCCGCTCACCACAACTAGAGAAAGCCTGCACACAGCAACAAACACCTAACGCAGCCAAAAACAAATAATAAATAAATAATTTTTTTTAAAAAATAAGATAAACAAATTGTGGTATATTCATACAATGGAATACTATTCATCAATAAAAGAGAACAAACCACTGATACACACAACACAGATAAATCTCAGAAACATCATGTTACAGGAAAGAGTCAGACACAAAAAAGCACATACTACTGTATGACTCTATGTCAAGTCCAAGACTAAGCAAAACAAACCTATGGTGTCAGAAATACAGAGTAAGAAAGTGGTAACCTTTCGGAGGGTGGGTGAGGAAAATGGCTGGAAAGAGGCATGAGGGTAGTTTCTATGGTGATAAAAATATTTTCTATCTCTTTTGGTAGAAGTTACAGTGTATAAAATTGGCAGAACTCCTTGAACTGGACACATGATATGTGCATTTTACTGAACGTTAATTACACCTCAGTAAAACAATACAAAGTAGCACCCTGCTTCAAGATATAATGATTTTGTTTCAAATGAAATTCTAGAATACCACCCTCCACATGTTCAATTACTTTCCACTTTGGATTACTGACATCTCTATTCCTTCATTATTGCAAATCACCTAATGGATTACAGATGTACATAGGTACATAGATATAATTGTATCTGTTCATGTTTAATTTTTCATAAATGGCAAATCAAGTTTGATTCTTCACAATTTCAATACATACCTAATGGACTATGAGAAGTTCAGTAGAATTTTCTGTTTTCTTTACCATTTTCCTCCCAATGATTTTATAGTTGTCATTTTAGAGGGTCAGATATAAAAATGACTGAGAAAGAGTAAGGCATGTAAATCGAATGTCAGCAAGGAAGGACAACAGTGCTTTGACCACTATCACAGCCTAAAGAAAAAGGCTCTCAACTATTTTTATCAAGACAGAGTCATATATATTTAAATTTAAGAACAACTGAAGGGGAGACCTTCAAGATGGCGGAGGAGTAAGACATGGAGATCATCTTCCTCCCCACAAATACATCAGAAATACATCTATATGTGGAACAACTCCTACAGAAAACCTACTGAATGCTGGCAGAAGACCTCAGACTTCCCAAAAGGCAAGAAACTCCCCACATATCTGTCCATGTGGCTGATAGGGTCTTGGTGCTCCAGCTGGCTGTCAGGCCTGTGCCTCTGAGGTGGGAGAGGCGAGTTCAAGACAAGAATTCAGAGTAACGATAGTAAAGATGATCCAAAATCTTGGAAATAGAATGGAGAAGATACAAGAAACATTTAACAAGGACCTAGAAGAAATAAAGAGCAAACAAACAATGATGAACACCACAATAAATGAAATTTTAAAATTCTCTAGAAGGAATCAATAGCAGAATAACTGAGGCAGAAGAACGGAGAAGTGACCTGGAAGATAAAATAGTGGAAATAACTACTGCAGAGCAGAATACAGAAAAAAGAATGAAGAGAATTCAGGACAGTCTCAGAGACCTCTGGGACAACGTTAAACACACCAACATTCCAATTATAGGGGTCGAATTCGAATTATAGAAGAAGAAGAGAAAAAGAAAGGGACTGAGAAAATATTTGAAAAGATTATAGTTGAAAACTTCCCTAATAAGGGAAAGGAAATAGTCAGTCAAGTCCAGGAAGCACAGACAGTCCCATATGGGATAAATCCAAGGAGAAACACACCAAGACACATATTAATCAAACTATCAAAAATTAAAAACAAAGAAAAAATATTAAAAGCAGCAATGGAAAAACAACAAATAACATACAAGGGAATCCCCATAAGGTTAACAGCTGATCGTTCAGCAGAAACTCTGCAAGCCAAAAGGGACTGGTAGAACATATTTAAAGTGATGAAAGGGAAAAAGCTACAACCAAGATTACTCTACCCAGCAAGGATCTCATTCAGATTCAACAGAGAAATTAAAACCTTTACAGACAAGCAAAAGCTAAGAGAATTCAGCACCACCAAACCAGCTTTAAAACAGATGCTAAAGGAACTTCTCTAGGCAAGAAACACAAGGGAAGGAAAAGACCTACAACAACAAAACCAAAACAATTAAGAAAATGGGAATAGAAACATACATATCAATAATTACCTTAAATGTGAATGGATTAAATGCTCCAACCAAAAGACACAGGCTCACTGAATGGATAAAAAAACAAGACCCATATATATGCTGTCTACCAGAGACCCACTTCAGACCTAGGGACACATACAGACTGAAACTGAGGGGATGGAAAAAGATATTCCATGCAAATGGAAATCAAAAGAAAGCTGCAGTAGCAATACTCATATTAGATAAAGTAGACTTTAAAATAAAGACTGTTACGAGAAACAAGGAAGGACACTACATAATGATCAAGAGATCAATCCAAGAAGAAGACATAACAATTATAAATATATATGCACCCAACATAGGAGCACCCCAATACATAAGGCAACTGCTAACAGATATAGAAGAGGAAATCAACAGTAATGCAATAATAGTGGGGGACTTTAACAACTCATTTACACCAACAGACAGATCATCCAAACAGAAAATTAATAAGGAAACAGAAGCTTTAAATGACACAACAGACCAGATAGATTTAATTGATATTTATAGGACATTCCATCCAAAAAGAGTAGATTACACTTTCTTCTCAAGTGCACACAGAACATTCTCCAGGATAGATCACATCTTGGGTCACAAATCAAGCCTCAGTAAATTTAAGAAAATTGAAATCGTATCAAGCATCTTTTCTGACCACAACACTATGAGATTAGAAATCAGTTACAGGGAGAAAAACGTAAAAAACACAAACACATGGAAGCTAAACAATATGTTACTTAATAACCAAGAGATTGCTGAAGAAATCAAAGAGGAAATCATAAAATACCTAGAATCAAATTACAACAAAAACACAACGATCCAAAACCTATGGGATGCAACAAAAGCAGTTCTAACAGGGAAATTCAGAGCAATAAAATCCTATCTCAAGAAACAAGAAAAATCTCAAATAAACAATCTAACCTTACAACTAAAGGAACTAGAGAAAGAAGAACAAATAAAATCCAAACTTAGTAGAAAGAAAGAAATCATAAAAATCAAAGCAGAAATAAATGAAATAGAAACAAAGAAAACAATGGCACAGATCAATAAAACTAAAAGCTGGTTCTTTGAGAAGATAAAATTAATAAACCATTAGCCAGACTCATCAAGAAAAAGAGGGAGAGGACTGAAATCAATAAAATTAGAAATGAAAAAGGAGAAGTTACAACAGACACTACAGAAATACAAAGCATCATAAGAGACTACTACAAGCAACTCTATGCCAATAAAATGGACAACCTGGAAGAAACGTACAAATACTTAGAAAGGTATAACCTTCCAAGACTGAACCAGGAAGAAATAGAAAATATCAACAGACCAATCACAAGTAATGAAATTGAAACTGTGATTAAAAACCTTCCAACAAACGAAAGTCCAGGACCAGATGGCTTCACAGATGAATTCCATCAAACATTTAGAGAAGAGCCAAAACCCATCCTTCTCAAACTCTTCCAAAAAACTGCAGAGGAACACTCCCAAACTCATTCTATGAGACCACCATCATCCTGATACCAAAAGCAGACAAAGATATTACAAAAAAAGAAAATTACAGACCAATATCACTGATGAATATAGATGCAAAAATCCTCAACAAAATACTAGCAAACAGAATCCAACAACACATTAAAAGGATCATACACCATGATCAGGTGGGATTTATCCCAGGGATGCAAGTATTCTTCAATATATGCAAATCAACCAATGTGATAAACCATATTAACAAACTGAAGAATAAAAACCATATGATCATCTCAATAGATGCAGAAAAAGCTTTTGACAAAATTCAACACCCATTTATGATAAAAACTCTCTAGAAAGTGGGCATAGAGGGAACCTACCTCAACATAATAAAGGCCATATACGACAAACCCAGAGCAAACATCAGTTCTCAATGGTGAAAAACTGAAAGCATTTCCTCTAAGATCAGGAACGAGACAAGGATGTCCACTCTCACCACTATTATTCAACATAGTTTTGGAAGTCCTAGCCACGGCAATCAGAGAAAAAAAGAAATTAAAGGAATAGAAATTGGAAAAGAAGCAGTAAAACTGTCACTGTTTGCAGATGACATGATACTATACACAGAGAATCCTAAAGATGCCACCAGAAAACTACTAGAGCTAATCAATGAATTTGGTAAAGTTGCAGAATACAAAATTAATGCACAGAAATCTCTTGCATTCCTATACACTAACAATGAAAGAGCTGAAAGAGAAATTAAGGAAACAATTCCATTCACCACTGCAACAAAAAGAATAAAATACCTAGGAATGAACCTATCTAAGGAGGTAAAAGACCTGTACTCAGAAAACTATAAGACACTGATGAAAGAAATCAAAGATGACACAAACAGATGAAGAAGATATACCATGTTCTTGGACTGGAATAATCAATACTGTGAAAATGACTATACTACCCAAAGCTATCTACAGATTCAATGCAATCCCTATCAAATTACCAATGGCATTTTTTACAGAACTAGAACAAAAAAATCTTAAAATTTGTATGGAGACACAAAAGACCCCGAATAGCCAAAGCAGTCTTGAGGGAAAAAAACGGAGCTGGAGGAATCAGACTCCCTGGCTTCAGACTATACTACAAAGCTACAGTAATCAAGACAGTAGGGTACTGCACAAAAACAGAAATATAGATCAATGGAACAGGACAGAAAGCCCAGAGATAAACCCATGAACCTATGGTCAACTAATCTATGACAAAGGAGGCAAGGATGTACAATGGAGAAAAGACAGCCTCTTTAATAAGTGGTGCTGTGAAAACTGGACAGCTCCATGTAAAAGAATGAAATTAGAACACTCCCTAACACCATAAACAAAAATAAACTCAAAATGGATTAAAGACCTAAATGTAAGGCCAGACACTATCAAACTCTTAGAGGAACACATAGGCAGAATACTCTATGACATAAATCACAGCAAGATGCTTTTTGACCCACCTCCTAGAGAAATAGCAATAAAAACAAAAATAAACAAATGGGACCTAATGAAACTTCAAAGCTTTCGTTAGCAAAGGAAACCACAAACGAGACCAAAAGACAACCCTCAGAGTGGGAGAAAATATTTGCAAATGAAGCAACTGACAAAGGATTAATCTCCAAAATTTACAAGCAGCTCATGCAGCTCAATATCAAAAAAACTAACAACCCAATCCAAAAATAGGCAGAAGACCTAAATAGACATTTCTCCAAAGAAGATATACAGATTGCCAACAAACACGTGAAAGGATGCTCAACATCACTAATCATTAGAGAAATGCAAATCAAAACCACAATGAGGTATCACCTCACACCAGTCAGAATGGCCATCATCAAAAAATCTACAAACTATAAATGCTGGAGGGGGTGTAGAGAAAAGGGAATCCTCTTGCACTGTCGGTGGGAATGTAAATTGATACAGCCACTATGGAGAACAGTATGGAGGATCCTTAAAAAACTAAAAATAGAACTATCATATGACGCAGCAATCCCACTACTGGGCATATACCCTGAGAAAACCATAATTCAAAAAGAAGCATGTACCACAATGTTCACTGCAGCTCTATTTACAATAGCCAGGACATGGAAGCAACCCAGGTGTCCATCGACAGATGAATGGATAAAGAAGATGTGGCACATATATACAATGGAATATTACTCAGCCATAAAAAGAAACAAAACTGAGTTATTTGTAGTGAGGTGGATGGACCTACAGGCTGTCATACAGAGTGAAGTAAGTCAGAAAGAGAAAAACAAATACCATATGGCAACACATATATATGGAATCTAAAAAAAAAAAGAATGATTCTGAAGAACCTAAGGGCAGGACCAGAATAAAGACGCAGATGTAGAGAATGGACCTGAGGACATGGGGAGGGGGAAGGGTAAGCTAGGACGAAGTGAGAGAGTGGCATGGACATATATACACTACCAAATGTAAAACAGGTAGCTAGTGGGAAGCAGCTGCATAGCACAGGGAGATCAGCTTGGTGCTTTGTGACCACCTAGAGGGGTGGGATAGGGAGGGTGGGAGGGAGACGCAAGAGGGAGGAGATATGGGGATATATGTATATGTATAGCTGATTCACTTTGTTATACAGCAGAAACTAACACACCATTGTAAAGCAATTATACTCCAATGAAGATGTTAAAAAAAATAAATAAAGACCTCTGGATGGAAAAAGAACAATTGAAAAGCTGGCATAATTTTCTAGCTAATTTGAACTTTAAAAGATAATGCATCCTAAATAACAAGAGCACTGTACGTCAGACAGACACCTGAAAACCACCGAGATCCTTTCTATTGTTTTACTGAGTCCTCCTCTGTGCCTCTATCCAGGTTTATTTTCATCTTCACCACCTCTCATCCTCCCTAGAATACTGCTCAGACCTAACTGATTTTCATATAGCCAGCTCACTCAAAGTTCCAAATAAATTAATTTATGAAATTGTACTATATTCTATGTAGATATGTCATAAACACACTCAAACAGTACAGAGAGTACAGCCTGGGGGAAAACAGATGACCAATGAGTGGGAAAAAGATGACTTCACTTGTTTCCTACCCCGAAAACTGCAGAAGATCTCTCCGTTTGAACTCCTACCGCAAGACTTTATTCCCTACAGACAACTCTTACAGTGCTCTGAACTATAAACAAGTACACATGCCTAATCTCAGAGGGAGTAGGCTCCCAGACAAAAAACATGTCTTCTATGTCTGTATTCACCATGAGCCTAAGACAATACCTTGAACAGGATGGGGCAAAACACAAGTTGAATTACTGAATTAACGTAAATGAAAACAGTTGAGGGTGGAAGAGGAGGAGAGGGAAAAAAAAAGCTGAGAGGATACATCAAAGAGAAAGGAGAAGGGAAGGAGCAAAAGAAGAGAAAAAAGAAAACTTGTGAAGGAAATTCTTTTTGTTAGACTAGGATTACTTTTTTTAAATTGAGAGTTGGAAAAAGCCATTGCTATGCACCTCATATCACAGCTATCAACACTAGTCTTTTTTGTGTGTGTTTTAACATCTTTATTGGGGTATAACTGCTTTACAATGGTGTGTTAGTTTCTGCTGTATAACAAAGTGAATCAGCTATACATATACATACATCCCCATATCTCCTGCCTCTTGCGTCTCCCTCCCACCCTCCCTATCCCACCCCTCTAGGTGGTCACAAAGCACCTAGCTGATCTCCCTGTGCTATGCGGCTTCTTCCCACTTGCTATCTATTTTACGTTTGGTAGTGTATATATGTCCATGTCACTCTCTCACTTCGTCCCACCTTACCCTTCTCCCTCTCCATGTCCTCAAGTCCATTCTCTATGTCTGCATCTTTATTCCTGTCCTGCCTGTAGGTTTTTCAGAACCTTTTTTTTTTTTTAGATTCCATATATATGTGTTGCCATATGGTATTTGTTTTTCTCTTTCTGACTTACTTCACTCTGTATGACAGCCTGTAGGTCCATCCACCTCACTACAAATAACTCAGTTTTGTTTCTTTTTATGGCTGAGTAATATTCCATTGTATATATGTGCCACATCTTCTTTATCCATTCATCTGTCGATGGACACTTAGGTTGCTTCCATGTCCTGGCTATTGTAAATAGAGCTGCAGTGAACACTGTGGTACATGCTTTTTGAATTATGGTTTTCTCAGGGTATATGCCCAGTAGTGGGATTGCTGGGCCATATGGTAGTTCTATTTTTAGTTTTTTAAGGAACCTCCCTACTGCTCTCCATAGTGGCTGTATCAGTTTACATTGCCACCAACAGTGCAAGAGTGTTCCCTTTTCTCCACACCCTCTCCAGCATTTATCAACACTGGTCTTTAAACTGTCATTATAAACACCTTAAAATATCTCCCAACCCTTGATATTCAAAGTGTGGCCTCGCACTGCAACTACAGTATTCCCTTTCTGACCAGCAGATTCCAAGCCCCCACTTCAAACCTACAAGTTTCTGGGTGATTTATGGCTGTTAAAGTTTGAGAAGCACCACCTACACCTTTCAAGTCCTTTCTGTTGTACTGAACGTGTGTTTTATTTAAATGGATCAGTAGCTAACAATTGAAAAATCTCTGATTAGAGGAAACTGATCATTGTAATTGGATTTGATCTGTATGTATTTAACTTTAGGTTAAGTTATTAATTAGAGAGTAATCTGGCCTGGAAGGTATGCCACAAAACTTTGTAACTAGTCATAACAACATGATTAAAAGAAATTGAGCATTAGGTCAGCGACATCCTCAAGAACTCAGTTTTGTTCCTTCATGCCTAGCACTGGGCTTGGAATGACAGGTGTGGCCAGTGTTTCCTGACTGAATAAAATAAATGAATTTTTACAATCAGATACCTAGGGCTGACAATCTTGGGGTCATCTGGCCAAACAACCTCATTTTAAAGATGAGCAAACTAGAAATCCTGAGGGATTCAAAAGCAAGCAAGCTAAACGAGCCAAAATATGCTGCATCTCACTGTTTCCCTTTTTGTTCCTTTCCTAGGAATGTGTTAGAAAAGTGATTCTAAGTATTCTAATAAAATGACTGTGGGCTCCTAAAGAAGTGATAGGGTAAAAAGGTGCCTAGGACTAGGAAGAAGAGACTGGCAAAGGTAAATGAGGTTGGACACAACTATTTTTCTAAGCCTAATATACTTTTGGTCAGGCCAATTAATTAATCAATTTAATCTGCTGAAAAATAAATCTGAAGGAATTCTCAGAAAAAGAAACATGAGCTGCATGAAAATGTTACAAACCAAGGGAGACCGCACCTAACTAACTTAAATCTCCACAGGCTTATTTCCTGTTCAAGTATGACCTCCTGGGATAAGTTTTACTGCAGTGTTCATTACCAGATGACTTTTGGTTTTAAGAGAAGCCAAGGGCAAGTTGGAAATATGATTCTTAACTAAACATAAAAAAAACCAAAAACCAGAACAAAAATCCCCCTGCGGCTGTTTCTCATTTGTTTGTAATCAGAATGCGGGCTTGCAGAGGAAACACACCAATTTCTGTAAGCAAAAATGTAACGACCCAGTCACGTCCTCAAAACAAACCAACATACAAACTTCACAGCCGGATCCAGCTGTGCTGCGCAGGAGCCAGGAATTTATTCTAAGAGCAGATAGATCAAAACGGCGAACGCAAGACAAGCCAGATTTCAATCAAAAAGAAAAGGGTGTGCCCCACTTTTTTTTTTCTCTTTTTCTTCTTTGCAACTTTCACCCAGCAGAAACCTTTGAAGGAGTCTTGGTGAAAAAAACCTTTTCAGACGCTAGTCCCCAGAGCTACACCTTGGTGGGGTGGAAAGGGTAGGCACCGCGAGCTCGCACGGTCGCGGCCCGCGCAGACTCCAGCCGGGAGGGGAAGGGTCCGGTCCCGAACCCGGCAAGGCCGGGCCCCCGAGTGATTCATCAGCAACTCGGGATTCGCGCGCCTCCACCGCGGGCAACGCCCAGCGCGTCCCACGGCTCCTACCCCGGCCCGTTAGCCCCGAAGCAGACCCCAGCGTCCCCTCGCTCCCCGAGAGGGACTGGTAGGGAAGGCGCTCACAGCCTGGCAGTTGGAAGGCAACCTCTCCCGCCTCAGCCACCATGGCCGGTGCGACTCCCTGCCCGCGCCCGCAGACGTACTTCCTGGAAAGCACGGGCTTGGCTTACCTGACTGGAGCCCACTAGGGCCACCGACCTCCTTCACAGACCCACAGGGACGGCCTGCCGCTCAGTTCCCAGTACCCGCCCGTCTGCCTGCTGCCGCCTCCCAAGGAGTTGTCTGAAACACCGCCGACAGCTCCCCCAACTCGACGGCCCTGGTTCCACTCCGCCGCCTATGCGCGTGCGCACTCCCTGGTCGCGGGGCATCCTGGGAGTTGTAGTTCGAGCGAGGAGGGCGCGTCTCAGCGCAGACCCTGGTCTTTTCTACGTGCAGGACTTTGGAAGTGGCTGCGGATACCAGCCTGAGAAAACGTAATTTACTAGTGGAAATATCTACCTTGCACCCTTTGGGAGCTATAAACAGCAGCTAGAGGCTCCTTAGTATAGATTTCCTCTTTACTTTGACTTTTAGTCCAGAGGGACGCAAGGCAGGACTTGTGTTGTACCCTTCGTTGCTAATGTGAGGACATAACATCGAGACCTTTAAACTTGTCGTGAAAAAATGATAGAAAAGGAAACAGGCCAACCACGAGAGTGACGTAAATCAGGCGGATGTCACCTCAAGCGCATAGTGGCCCTAGTGATTTCCTTAGGTTTGCAACCAGGGGTGATGTCGCCGCGATCAGTTTCCACCCCATCCCATCTTTGCATTCCAGCTTCAAGCTGCACAACAGGCAGTGGAACTGGGCTGATGTAAGTGGGAGAAAAAAGTAGAAGCGCTGCTTAAAGGGGGGAACTGGGGCAGGTGGGCACTCTGAAGGCGAAGAGGAAGACAGCGGGAATACTTCAGATGGCAGCTCTAGGGTGGCCTATGAAATGGATGCCTTTTGTCCAGGGCTCTGAGGATAGGGGACAGTCACGGCCTTGCATTCATTCCTTTAATCACTCACTGGTAATTTTCCTGGCCTGCTCTTCAGGAATAAACCATTCCCCGGGGTAATGCTCAGCTTTGATACGCCTTCTCAAAGAATACAGCCAGATAGAGGATTGAAGTGCCTGCTTGAGACACATTCCAGCTACACCCAGTGTGGGAGCTGACTAATTGTTAAGCCTCCCCTGGCATTTACTTCTTCCCCTCAGAGCAGGGAGCACCCCAGGTAAACACCCTGGAATTTCATGCAATTAACATCCACTAATTCTAGCAATGAAGATCACTGATGATTTGGAGTTCTTCAGGAAAAAGAAAGAAAGAAAGAGGAAAAAAAGGAAAAAAAAACCCTCCAAAATGCAAATACACTTAGAAGGCAATTAACATTAAATTTTGTGCCATTGCATCTTATTTTCTATAGCATCTTCGTGGGAATCAATTTCTCAAATATTCTTGGAGATAATAGCTGAGAGCAATTTCCTACAGAATTCAGAATTCAGGTTCAACTAATATTTATTGAATATTTAACCCACGCCAAGAACTGTGCCAGCACTCCCTTTATAATATCTCATCCAATCCTCTAAATAACCCTGCAAAGAATATATTAGTATCCTCCATTTCTACAGATGAGAAAACTAAGACCCAGAAAAGTTAAGTAATCTGTGCAAGGTCACACAGCCAGTAACTGGAGATCTAGAAATGAAGTACAAGTAGCCTGACTTAAATTCTAGCATGCTTTCCACTGTTGATCAGACTGTCTCCTAAATTTCATCAAATTCTTTAAAGTAAGATCATCTGTGACCATGTCCAAGGTACATAAAAAAAAAATTCTCTAACACAGTCCAGGGAGATGGTGTTCTGACTGGATGAGCTGAATATCTGGATTCATTTGGTAGTTCTGTATTTCATTATAAGTTAATATATAGGTGTTATGCTAACTGGCAAGTCTCTTGTGAGTTCCTACACCTCTGGGGAAACTGACAAAATAGAGTTCCTGAAAAAGCAAAGCAGAGAACCGTGGTTATCCAGATATGGTTTATTTTAAGAAGGACTTTCCTTTACAGCAATATGGCTTCTTCTGCTTTGCTCTTTAAGAAGCAGAGAGGGCTTTTAATTCAATGTCTGACTGATTTAAACTATGACACATTTCCTCCCTGACCTTCCAATATGGGGTATTAGGCATACATTAAATTTTTCTTTTTTAGCTCTTTAAGTTTTTCCTAACAAATGTCTTCATCTTATTCTAATTCTTTTTTCTAAAATAAAGTGATGTGATGATGGATTCTTTCCTTTTCTTCAGACAAGTGTTATCATATTGTAATCACAAGACTCACAAATATGAATCGCCTAAACCCATATACATTAAATACCACATATGGTAGCAGACGTATTAAGAATAACATCCTAGTATTGGATAAAACTGTAAAAAAATAGAACCTTCCTCACTGCTTTCTCTCTCTAACTACAATCTATTCTGTGTACCAGTGCCAGAATGACCTTTTTAAAATAAATCAGATCATGTCACCCTCCTGCTCCAGACCACTTAGGGCTTCCCAACACATTTCCTTTGGAAAGGAAAGGAAATTCCTTTACAATTAAATCCACCCCCATCAGTCCTTACATGAAAATTTTTATTTCCCACCACACATACACTCTTTTGCTCTACTCCAGTCACAGGGGCCTCCCTGAGGTTTCTCAATCCTGCCAAATATTTTCTCACCTCAAGTTCTTTCTACTACATAGGAGAATGCTTTCCTCCCAAATACTCGTAGCTCACACCCTCATTTTCATGAAGGTTCTGTTGAAATGTCACCTCTGAAAGGTCTTCTCTGATCCTCTTACCCTTTCTCTTTACTTGCTTTGTCTTCTTAGCACCTGTCACTCCCTAACATCTTGCTTTATTTACTCATGTAAGCTTAAGGAGTTTGCATCATTTACCCCTCTCTCCCTAGCATCTGCAGCAATGCTTGACATACAATAGGTATTCAATAAATATTTGTAAATAAATGAATAATATATTTGTAGTATATCTTTATACTACTACTATATTACTATACTGTAATATATCTTTATATTTGTAGTAACTGTCAACCTATTTCCCTACTTATCTACTTGAAAGTCCTTAATACTTTTTAATAATTTTTGAATTAATTTATTTTTAATCAATGTTGAAGACAAAAGAAACCTTTCACAGTCAGCAATTATTACAGCATTTTACTTATCCAATTAGCAATATACATTTATATTTGATAGAATTTCAAGAAATAAATAACAGATTTTTCACTCAATCTAGAATACCTGCCTATATCTGAAAATCAATGTTCATAAAATAATAGCAAATTTAAATGACATACTTTGTTCTTATCAGTGACACTGTTGACTGATTATATATAAGAATTACCTTTAAAAATACCTACCACCAACCATGCCAAAGTTTAAGGATGATGGGAATAATATTGAAGTAGGCATTCCAAAAGCTGAGGCCCAAAGCCCAGGACAAATAACAGATTTTTGGACAAATATCAAGACTCTTTGTCTACTGTCACGGAAGCTAGAGTTGGCTTTTAGGCAGACACATTCTACTTCTTACAGTTAAGCTTTTCGTCAACACCAAAGTCTTTATCCACACAGATGGCAATTAACTCACATTTTTCCCATTCTATCTTTTGTAGTTGACTTTTTGGATTAAAAGTAGAAAACTAGAGACTTCCCTGGTGGCATTGTGAATAAGAATCCGCCTGCCAATGCAGGGGACATGGGTTCGATCCCTGGTTCAGGAAGATCCCACATGCCACGGAGCAACTAAGCCCACACACCACAACTACTGAGCCTGTGCTCTAGAGCCAGCGAGCCACAACTACTGAGCCCGTGTGCCACAACTACTGAAGCCCGCGCGCCTAGAGCCCGAGCTCCGCAACAAGAGAAGCCGCCGCAATGAGAAGCCCGTGCACGGCAACGAAGAGTAGCCCCCGCTTGCCATGTGCAGCAGCCAAGACCCAACGCAGCCAAAAATAAATACATAAATTTATGTATATATATATATATATATAAAAGTAGAAAACTACTATTGTTTCTATTCAATTTCATCTGATTAGATACAGGCTTGGATTTTGGCCTGTCCAGATAGTTTTGAACCTCTCGAAGTATTCCTTATCTCTCCCAGTGCCCATTAGTTAAAGACTCAGTCTGTATTCTATGGGTATCACATCCAAATTACTGATGAACTGCTAACCAAAACTCATCAAGGAAAGACCAGTGTAGTGGCTAAGCCCTCCTGGTTGAAATTCTTCCATTCATCAGCCTTTACTTATGATCATGAGTCAAAAAAAAAAAAAAAAAAAACTGTTTAAACCAGTCATTTAACTATTTAGTTAAACTGTTATACAGCCCACATTTCTCAAGGGTGTTGAGATTTTCTCAAATGTCTTGATGAAATCCAAACACAGTACGTTCTTTTGACTGTACTCTCATGATTTCCTATCATTTAATATAAGTGAATCTGTGCTACCTGTTAGAGATCACTGCTTCACTTCTAAGGGCTTACAAACCACTAAAGTGGAAATACTTTTCTAAAATTTTGCTCAGGATTGATAAGTTCAGTGGTCTACAATTTGGAGACCTCCCCCACCTCCACCTGGCCTCCACCACCACGCCTTTTGAGTCATGCATTGATTTTCCTACATCATCTCCCTTCTTAGGTTGGTTGGGCCAAAGCACAGCCCCGCCTCATTCAAGCTCATGTACATCTAGTTCCTACAGAGGCCCTGTGATATGTGGGATACTTGCAGGAAGCTGTGGGCATCTGATTGTGTTCCCTGACTGGTGGGCTGGGAAGTGAGCTGTTAGCTGAGGCAGGGAGGGTGTGGGGCACCACTTCTTACAGCCCCAGAGAAAGGCTGAATGATCAAACTGAGAGAGGGTGGTCCATAACAGAGTCAAGTCTAATAGACAACAGACCCAAAGTCAAGGAGTCACTGCTCAAAGCCAGATTGCCAAATCCGAAGGAGGGCACCCAGAAAGCAGGGCAAGTACAAGCAAGTTGAAACATCAGGGAATTCATGAGGAGCTAAATGAGAGGGTGGGTCAGGAGTAACTTCTGAGTCAGCTGTATCTAATTTATATTTGATTCTTGGAGTGATGGGGGAGGGCCTGTCTGCCAGAAGGGAATGGACAGTGGAAACACAAAAATGAGTAAGATTCAGTCCTCCTTAAATTCCTGACATTGTCAGCATTAAACGGAGAACTTTGTTGCTGTTAATATCCATGGATATTAATTTAGGTTAGAATTTAGGATACTAATACCTAAGTGCCTTCTGTATGCCAGGCACTGCTCTAAGTATTTTTACACATGAATCCTCATAATAGTCCTACTGTGAAGTACGACTGTGATTCCTATTTCAGAGGTGAAGAGACTGAAGCTAGGTAATTTGCAGAATTTCACACAACTAACAGAAGTGAGATCTGAACTGGGCAAGTCTGACCCCAAAGTGCACACCTGTAACTCCCATTCATTACAGCCTCATAGACTGAGAGTCTGACCCCAAAGTGCACACCTGTAACTCCCATTCATTACAGCCTCATAGACTGAGAGAATTCTTCAAAGAAAATAATTACTTTACCTCCTTGACCATGAAAAGGTGTGAGACAGCAAATATAGAAATTAGATACAGGCCTTCTATGCTTCTTCTTGGACCTCATCATCAGTCTAAATGACAGAGTTCGGGCAGAGTTCAGCAGGGTGGCAGAAAGAGTAGGTTTTCTTGTTTTTCCAGGACAAGCCTTTACAATGTAACTTTATTTTTAGTGTTCCCTGTTTTGAATCCCAGCATAGCTTACAAAAAATTTAATTCCAAAGTTAATATAAAAAATTCAAGGTAAAACACTTAACCCATTTGGGGTTAAGTATATCTGTATTCTTGCTCTCATTTATTCTAACAAATGTTAACTGTTTAGCTGAATGTGTGTGTGTGTGTGTGTGTGTGTGTGTGTGTGTGTGTCTGTGTGTGTATTTTCGTTTTAATAAGGAGGTCTTGTTTCTCCTCTGGCTACTTCTGGCTGTCTGTCTACTTCTTATCTTCCTCATAATAAGGGCACTCTATGGTCCTTTCTAGCAAATGTACTTTTCTAATATGAGAACATGGTGCCAATCATTTATTTTAAAGAGACAATGTGTCTTAAAATTATCTAGATTAAATCAGTCTTTACTTTCATTTTAAAAGAAAAGTTTATTATTCCTAATGTTCTGTACACTTTCACTTGGAAACTTCATTCCAGACACAAATGAATACATTACATCTTTGAAAGCAGAAAGATCTTGATTAATTAAAACAGTATACCTTTACCTTAGCATTAGGTCAGGCTGGCAAATTCCAAAAGGTCAAACACTGCACCTATCTGTGCCGACTGGGATCCTTATTAATTATCATGGTAAAAGTATTTCACGTTTCATACATTTTGCTTTTTTACACATTTATTTCCCACATAATGTTCAATTTCACATTTAAAAGGCAAATTAATCTTTAATTTCCTAATGAATATAATCAATGTCTACCTGTGAAAAGTTTCAAAATGAAAAATGAAACTATGTGGATTTATCAATAACTGCTTAGCCAGATAAATGTTGCCAATATAAGTTTAAATAGCTTACAAAGTATTATTTCCTTTGTTCTCTTCAAAACAATACAGGTACACATAAGGTCACACATTACAGGCATCTGAACTGGTAAGATATTACACATTGGTGGCATGCAAGTATTTTACATTTTTAAATGCAGTGAAAAATGCTGCTTACTTGTTTTCTTTAAATAGATGAAACAGAATTAAGATAAAATTTTAATTAAAATATAAATATTATTCCATGAATATAGTGGGGTTTTTTTAAAACCAAAGTGGCAGAGATGAGAATTTTAGTTCTGAATAATTTCTTTCTTAACTAAAGATTGTCACTGGCAAAATTTGGTACTAAAATAAAATTTCCTTAAAAAGTACATTTTCTACCCATCTCATTTCACCATATGGCCAATTCTTATCTATCCACATTTAGATTATCCATGGGAAAGTTTTAATCCTGGACCAGCTTCTCCCAATCACACAGTGTACTTCTGATTCTGATTGGCTTCTCTCTGTTATCCAGACAATATGTGCTCAGTCACACACACACACACACACACACACACACACACACTCTCTCTCTCTCTCTCTCTCACTCTCTCTCTCTCTCTCTCTCTCTCCCCCTGAATAAAAACCTATGAAAAACATGCCATGTTTACTGTGTTCAGTTTCTTTCTTTGCATTTCCTCCTCTCTTTCTCCACCATGAGAAATAAAATATGAGGAGAAAATATCATACATTTTAAAATGTCAAAAAGGCTGCTCCTCAAGAACTATTCTGAAAACAGTAAAAACCGCTGCAGAGGAACAAATAACTCTGTGGATTGTTCAGACCTCTTCCTCTGAACAAAGCCTATGGAGGAGAGATGGAGCCACAAGGGAGGCATTGCGCACCCGCACCCACGTTCAGAGGCAATGGAAACATTTAGAATCACAGGATTGTAACATCTGGGGGCTGGAAGGGACCTTAGAGAGCATCTAACTCACTTCATTTTACAAATGAAATGAAGACAAGATAGATGGAAAGACCTGCCCAAAGAAACACATAGCTGACATACAAATCAGTACTATTTTCCAAAAATATCACTTGGTGGAAAATTGAGCATAATTCTTGAGGGGTTGGAGGATAATTCAATTCAAGCAACATTTATTAAGCACCTATTATACACAAGGCACCTTACTAGATGTTACTGAAGATGCAAAGATTGATGAGACAGTCCCTGCTTCCCAGTGCTTATGAAAGTTCCTTGAGGCTATGTTTCAATATCTTTCTTAGCAGAAAATAATACTGACCAGGACTAAGGTTGCTGGTGATAACAAAGCAGCTGATGCCCAGGAGAGCTGATCTCACAAGTAACACTTCCCTTCACCATCAGGGCTCGAGCCTCTTACACAGCTGTTGGGGCCCTAAGGACAGTCTTCTTTCCTAGGCCTCCAATCACACCTCAAATCTTAGCCTACCCCACCCCCTGAGTAGTGACAAAGCTGACAGGAGGGCAGCAGTGCGCCAGACCCTCCTCTCAACTCCTAATCACTGTTTGCTTTCCCCTTAGTGTCTCTGCAAGGGTCCTGATCACATCCCAGGGTACTGTCAAAGTGGCCCAGGAAAATGCCCACCCACATACTTCACTGGTATATCTAACACCCACTGCGCCCATCAACCACTTCTCCCACCTCTATGTGGAAAGTAAGATAATTCCAGTCCCCTACATCATACCCATGTTTTAATTCCTCATATTCAAAAAGGTGTGAGAGATGTAATTGTTGGTTAGAATAAAATGGATTCAAGAGGCAGTGGAAAACATTAGTGAATAGATAATAAAAATGATCTCCCACTTTTGTATAGCCCTTTCCAGTATAGTGTTTTCACCCCATTATCTAATTATATTCTCACCACAAGTCTGTGAGGTAGTTAGTGAAGTTTATTCCCATTATAGTATAGCTGAAGAACCTAAGGCTTGAGAGACTAAGCGGCTTGCCCCAAAGTCTCCCAGCTAAGAAAGTATGGAGCCAAGTGTCCAAGTTTCTTGACTCCAAATCCAGTGCTCTTCCCCCTATATAGTCTATAATTGTCAGGCAATTGAATGAATTGCCCATGATCATATACCTGCTAAGTGTTGGTGATGGGATTAAGAGTCAGCCTCCAAACCTGTTAGTATGGTGCCCTTCCACCATACCAACTAGCAGAGCCAATGTGCTCAGAATGACTACCATGGAAGATGTCAGAGAAAAGTCTAGTCTCCTTCACCCTCTCCCAAGTCAATGATGCATCACAAAACTGGGATAACCTCTGGTACGTGTACAACCTTCCTAGCATAGTGCCCAGAGGCAGGTTATAAATTCGAACCTTGCAACTCCTCCATCCATCTAATGAATGTTTAATTATAGCTGTTAGGGGAAGATGGGAAAGAGGTAAGCTGAGCAGAGCTTACTCCTACCCTTAAGCAAATCAAAACCTTTAATTTCCATCTTCCTTCCCCACAGCACTTAGCCCCTCCACTCTACTAAACTCCTGAACCACAAAACAAAATTCCATCTGACCTAGAGTTGGGAGCAAGGAAAATGAATACGTCCTTAAGGTTCTGGGTACTTTTCTCTCTCCAGCTTGTTACCAGGGGGCCTGATCATGTGATTTTCATCCAGAGGGCTCACCTGAGGCTCCCAAGCATTCTCACACTTTTCCTTTGCGTGTGTCTCAATCCTTGAGCATTGACGATGGCATGGTGAGTGGTGGGGATATTTTACATGAGGAGTAATAAGGGGAAACTGCTACTGGAAGGCAGAGCTAAAATATTTCTTCTTAGTTCTCTATTCATTAAAATGAAAATAGCCGTCATTGCTTCATTAGTGGAACAGAGGAAGGAAGCTTCAGAATCATGACTTAAAACCCAACTCCAGAAACAGTTCCACCGAGTACAGGTAACATAGCACAGAACAAAGTATTCACAGCTTACTGCCCCCTGCCCATTTTTGCTTATGCAATCAATACTTGAGCTAACGATGGTATCGGCTTTTCAATAAGGCACTCTACCCCAAAACCCAGAAACACTGATCAAATTATATGAATCCAGAGTTCTTTCACTTCCTGTCTCCTTCACAGGGCCTAGAAGAGGGCTAAGTACATCATGCCCACAAAAAAAGGAAAATATCCCCAAACTCTTTTGTAAATTTTAAAGGGCTATCTTACATTTAAAACATGTTGATGCTTAAACTGGTTTCACGTTTGACTGTCTGAAATATTCTCACGGTAGTTATTCAGAACACACTGGTTTCCCTAATGCTGGTGACCTGCCAGGGGCCACCTTTCTGTCTGGAAGAGAAGCAGCTGTTCTTTTGGTATGATGTGCCAGGCTTCCCTTAGGGAAATTGTTTTGAGGAGTATAGGCATTGGGATGCTTTCTCAGTTTTTAAATGGAGATGGGCTTTTACTGTAAGATGAACTGCATGCTCTAAGATGGGTGAGTTGCATGAGCCCCTCCAGGTTGGTGATTCTCTACCTAACCTAGGCCCGCAGCAACTCTGAGAAGGAAAGGGGAGAGGGACTGGGAGACAGCATCTCCCTTCAATCAGGAGTCCAGCTTTGGCCAAACACCTCCTTACAGTATTTGGCGATATTTATGTACAAAATATTTATATACAATATATCCTACAAAGATGGAAGGAAGGGGCTTAATCATGTGGATGAAGATGAAAGTGCTTTCACCCATACACTTCAGGCATATGGAGAGATTTGGTGCTGGAACAATGAAATGATTTCCAGGCTTCTGATATTCATTCCCTAAGCGTTATCTTCCATACATGCTGGGAAATTTAGTGGTTGGTGACATAAGCCACAAACTCTAGGGAGTGATTTCACATTTCACCTGGGCCTGAAGCAACTCTAAAAAGGACAAGGGAAGTGGGTCTGGGGAGAGAGTATCTCCCTTCAATCAGTGGTCCAGATGCAGTCAAATACCCAGTTAGATATCTGGATATTTGGCAACATGCACACACACACACATACGCGCGCGCGCACGTACTTACATTATGCCCTACCGAGATGAAAGGAAGGGATTTAATCATGCTGATGAGGATAAAAGTTTCCCTTATACACTTCTGGCAGATGGGGAGATGTAGTGCTGAACTAATTATATGATCTCTCTAGACTTCCAAAATGTATCTCCTAAAAGTCATCTTCCACATATGCTGTGATGGGTGTTGGTGATAGGAGCCTGCGAGTCCAGGTGAGTGATTTTAGACTTAGGGTGGGCCTGTACAAGTCTAAAAGGGGAAAGAAGGTAGTCTGGGGAGAGATGATCTCCTTTCAATCAACTGTCCAGATGTTGCCAAATATCTTGATATAATATTTGGCAAAATGCATACATATAAAAATATTTTATATACATTATGCCCCACCATGATGGATGGTAAGGGATTAATCATGCTCAGGATCACGAAAGAGCTTCTACTTACACACACTTGGCAGACAGGGAAATGAAGTCCTAGGCTAATTAAATGATTTATAAGCTCCCCGAAATATAAGTTTATCTTCTAATAGTTATATGAATACTCATGGAAATGTCACCTTTCGACCTACTACAAAAACACAGGTAATGATAAGATAAACCGATTAATAATAAATATTTGATTTAACACTCTATATACATGTGACCCAACTATTTTATAAGCTAAAAACAGTGCTAAATTTTGACAATATCCCATTATCTTGCTTTAATACTATCGATAACTGCAGCACAGTCACTATCAAGTCCTGATTTTTTTTTCTTGCTTTCTGACACGGTTTGCCAAGAATTGCTTTAGCCCCCGGTCCACAGCACCTTGGGGCTGCAGGGAACACTCCGTAGGATCCAAGATTTCTTAGGGGTGAAGGCAAGAAAGAGAGTAAATGAGAAAAAAAAGGAAAAAGCCTTACTTAGAGGGCATGTCAGCGACTCTGCACTTAAACATATTTGCAACAAATCTAAAGGGATAGGAGAAAGACAACTAAGAGATGTGTCTTCCCTGGCAACATGGTAACCAAAACGTGTATACAAAAAGAAGAAGAAGAAGAGGGAGAGGGAGGGGGAGAGAGAAAGGGAGAGGAAGAAGAGGAAGAAGAAGGAGGAGAAGAACTGTATACATTTTACCCAGTGGTGCGCTGCTGAATGTTTATTAACCAGCAAACTGGGGGTAGGGGAGATGGGGTGAAAGCCCTGATTTGTAATCTTTGCTAATTTCCATGGTATAAATACTCCCACCAACAAGAAGTACTGAACTTCTGAGTTGGGAAGAACTACTGAGTTGGGCAGAGATGTTTAAGACCACATCATGATACAGTATTTCTGCCATACAGACACAGTAAGTGCAAATACTCTCAGGAGTATGAAAAATAGTAAAGTGTATTTTTGAGTATTACTTTTGTTTTTTAACATAATTTATTTAATTGTAAGTGCATGTCATTTACTTTTTAATAATGGTTGTGTTTCACAACCAGTTTACAAAATTCTTGATAATTTAATAATGAGTAAGCCTGTGAGCTGACTCTAACATACCACACCTAAATGAGTAAGAGGGAAAGAAAAAATCAGACTGAAAACTGTCCAGTAGTAGTTGCTACATAGATAGATAGATGATAGATAGATAGGGAGATGCAGTAGAAAGCTAGTTAAAGGATTTTTAGGGTTTCCAAAATTCAACATGCTCTGCTCATTATTCCCTCAAAAAGTATAAAATATTCTTATGTCTCAAAGGATTTTATTTTGTTTTCTTCTATTTTCTTTTCCAAAGGATTTTAGAGATAGAGATGTGGGCACTTATAATACAGGTAAATGTTCAATTTTATAAGGGCTTTCCATCCTAAACAGTTTCCACGTGCTTTATAAACTAACTAGAATAATATATGAATTGTTTTTTCATTTATTTGTTTTACTGCTATAAGCAACTCAGGAACACTCAATTACTTAGTAAATTCTGGATTGGGCCCACCTTCTGCCTGAGTCAGCAACTTCTTTAGATCCAGTTGTCACCAGGACAAAGGATGTCACCTTTACAAGGCTCAGAATTATAAGGAAAAGAAGAAGAAAAGAGAAAGAGTTGGAAGGAAAGGAGGTGGGGAAGGGAGGCAGAGGTGCCTAAGGCAATGTCAGAGGGTCACCAAGTCCAGCCTCAGGCACTGACAGTTGTGAACTGGTGTCAAAGGCTGCAGTCATATGTTTCCTTAGCTTAATATCGCACTGGTGCACTGCTAGACGAAAAGATTCATGCATCTACCATGCAATCATCTCAATTGTACTTTCATAGGCTTTGTCCTTGGGATGACAAACATCTGGATAAACGATAATTCACATTTTTTCTTGATGTTTGAAAATGTCTGGATGGATCATGCCATGTGGACAAAATCTGTATAATTAACTTGAATGTTCACATTTCATCCTGTGATCTTGTTGCCCTAAAGACAAAGCAATAAATGCTTCTAAAATTTGCCAAAATAATGCAATCATGTGTAACAGACAACCTTAAGGTGTGATTATTATCGTTTTATTTAGGAATGTACTATTTTAAAAGCTTCCCTCTTGCTAAAATTTAAAAATTTGCCATCATGGCTGGAAAACTTTAAAACATCTTTGTAAAAAGTTATCCACAGAGTGATGTTAAAGATCAAATTACGTGGAATAATCAGTAAAAGTAGGCATGCTAATTCATTTTGCTACTTGTGAGTCTGGTTTGAAGCTATTTTTGTGGGTAAAAGAATATTTCATACCTATTTGCTAAAGCTATGCTTACGTATCTTAATGCTGTCTTCTTTTTATGAAGATGACACCACTGATCTTCAACCAGTAGGGCATGTGCATTTAGTGATTTTTCTGGAACTAAGGGAGAATTTGTGTTAAGTTGGTCACATTTTTTCACCCAGTGAAAGATTGGCAATACTAACTTCGTATGTGGTCAGCAGAACACTTCTGATGTATTTAGCCTAACTCAAAGCTATGCATGTAAACAGAGATAGGCCTCTATCTTAATCACAGTTACAAACACATTTATATACTAAGTTCCTTTCCTTTAAAAAAAAAAGTTCATGTAAGAAAGCAAGACCACCCAATATGAAAGTCACTAAACCATTTTCAATTGTCACCCACTAAGATCTGCATAAGTCCATTGGTGCAAGTTGCCAGAGGTGCCCATGAGCAAATAAAACAATCGTATATGTTTAAAAATCCAAGACAAATACGTAGTGCTAAAAAAGAATAACAATTAAATTATTAGTTGTGTGGTTAACGGAAATGAACAACCTTTGATAAAATGGTCCCAATGGAGAAGGAGAAGAGCTTTTGTTTTGAAATTGCCACCATGGTGAAATTGCCACTTCCTCTTCTTGTGGAAGTTTATCTTCGGTCTCCTTCAACTCGCTTTTTACGAACTAGGTGAGAAAGAAAGGTTTAAAAAGACAAAATGAAGGCATATTCCTTAAACTTCAGACAAACAACAATAATCACACAGAATAGCAATCTCACACATTTGAGAACACAGTTATCAAAAATTTCAACATTTAATTACCCGTGGCAATAAATGGAAATGACAGACTAGTCCAGGGCCTTTTGTAATTTACTTTCAAATAAAGCTAAGTCTGATAGTTGGGGACTTGAATGTTAGAGCTCTCCCATTTCTATGGAGTAGAAGGTCCAGAACAAACCCACGAAACAGTGAACTTCTAAATATTTTCATGTTTACTTATCCACAACACATCTTCTCAGCTTCTGTGTAACTCAGTCACCAACTGGCTATAACTAACTCCCCAGGATGACACATTCACAATTCTGATTTTGGATTGAAAACCAAGAGGAGCTGCAAACAGAAATTTAAAGTTTCTAAATCTGTTTTAAATGGAAACTTCGAAGTGTCAACCTCCAAGGAAGGTAGGATTCAGATGGCTAGCAAACTCAAGAGATTAAGCGTCCTTTAATCTGGTACTTAGTATCAAAGAAGCTGCCCTGACTGCCTTCCCAGTTTCTGTAACCCTCTTCTTCCCCCTTTCACCTCCCCACCTGCAGGCTCTTCTGGTGGATAGGAAGAGGGCTGCTCCAATCTTCCTGGATTTGGCAAAAAAAAAAAAAGGTGCCCTGGCTATGGCCGTGCCTCAACTTCCCACCTTAAATAGCCCAGCCTGCTCCTGCTCGGCTGCAGAAAATTCAACAAAAGCTGTTGTCCACAGCTGCCGCTCCTGGCCTCAGGACTGCCTCTCCATTTTCTTCAGACCTCTTGTTTTGCCTTTTTTCTTTGCTCTCCGTGTTGTTCAGATGAGGACCCATGTGTTTTCCCAGGAATCTTCCAACTGCTGCTCTAATCATTCCCCAAAGCCCTGTTTGCTGGGCTGCCCCCTGAGCCTCACTCTTTGCACCTTGGAGGCAAGCATTGTCATATGCCTGGCCAGCCTCTGGGTGCCATACACTGCACCTTTGCTGGGCCTCAGGGTCTTGGGCAGCAAACTGGACACTAACATGTACCTGCCCCCTTCCGGTTCTAACCCTTAACTTCCATCTTGTCCACCATCTGAACCCTCTCCATGGCCAGCACTATACTTGGTGGGACACCTTGTCCAGTTTCCCTGTCCAAGGTCTGGCATTCTGTCCCTGAACCTCAAACTGGGGACTGAGCTCTGTTATTGGTAGACTGCTTGCCAACTGGACTATCTGCACCTGGATGGTCTTGCTCCACACTGCTTCAGGTGGCTGGGACGTCCCCAGAACAAGCCTTCCCAATCAGTCCCATTCTTCTTTGCTGTGGTCGACCAGGACATGCCCCATCTCATTCTAACAGAAGTCCTCAGCAAAGAGTGGGTAGCAGGAAAGATTCAACAGAGGCTAACTGAAAAAGCTACTTCTGAGCTTAACCTTTAAAAAACATAGCTCTGTTAGGTCATTTCACATGTAAATCACCAATAACCATATTTAAACCCAAGTACAAAAGCACAGTCAGGAGTCAAACATAAGTGAATTAGGAATTTCCATGTCACTGTGTCCATCTTGTGGTGTAGATAACAGAGGGTGATTACATGTAAGAAGTAAGTAAAGGAGAAGTAAATGCACAAAGGAAATCAAGCAAAAATCAAAGCCTGTCTGGAAAAAAAAAGAACAAACAGTTCCTCTTGAAAGAATGCTACAATAAAACTTAAACACTGTGAAGATGATGAGAATTCCTATGACCATGTAATAATGTGCTTCTGATGAAGGGCTGACACCAAAGGCCAGTGGAAAGGTATCTGTGAGATGTTATATCTGAAGTGGAGAAATGAATGGTCATCCTGCTCTTCTAATTGCTAACAGCACATATTGTGGCTGCATTACCCAGGTCATTATTCTTTGTGATGGCAGCTGCCACTCTTGTTCGTGGTCCTTGCTTGGTAAACTGATATCCAAACTTGAGGATCCTTGAATTCTCCTCGAGCATCTGGGCAATTTCCATCTCTACGGCTGTTCCCAACTGCTGTCTCTGATTGCACGTGTGGACACATACAGAGAATGGCCAAGAAGGAAGAGGAAATAGTTACTCGCATGGGAAAGATGCATGGCTATTTGTTGGACAAAAAGGCAAAAGTCTCAAATTGAAAGGGACAAAATCACTTGATTTTCTCTCATACAGTTATTTGAGACCTGTTCCTTGTGGAGAAGCAAAATCTAACAGACAGCTGAATCTGCTGGCATGTTAAACTGAAAAGACTAAGCAAATTATTTATGAAGGAAAAGGCAATTCCAGATGTAAAATTAAAGCAAAACTAATACTTGGTGTTTCCAATTACCCCAGTATCTGCTGTTTGAACAAAGGGTATTATTTTTTAATAGTGACACTGTCTTATAGCAATCAATTCAATTACAGAATTTTCTACTCTGGGGTCCATATCCAAAAATAACTGAAGATGGGCCATTCTCTCCCAACAGTCTCACTAGGAGATCCTCAAGAGGCTTTATTAAAGTGGTTTGAACTGTAGCTAGTTGAATTATCGAACACTGAAGGGGTTATTGGACTACAGGAAAATCCCCTAAGTTTTTTGAGTTGGTGGAAAGAGGTTTTTGTCTGTTTGCTTTTTAAGTTGAGACATAGAATAATAATTTAAAAAGTAGAGTTAAAAAATGGGGCATGTACATTTAGGATTTTACAGTTAAATTTAAGGAACATAGTATATTGTTTCATACTATATTCATTAATTTTTTTAGAAAGTATAAAGAAAAGACAAACAGAAAAAGTATATAAAATATAAAAGCTCCCTTTCCCCAGTATTCCCACTCCCCATACAGAAAGCCAGTTCGGCATGTAGTCTTTGAAACATTTTCTGTGCATTCATACGTCTACATGATCACATGTACATCTACGCTTTTTTTCACATAAATGGGTCACACTAGCATATTGTTCTGAAACATGTTTTTATTCTTCATTTAACATTAAGAACATCTTTTCATGTAGGTAAGTATGTTTCCCTCATCCTTGTAAACAATTGTGCAGCACTGTATTGTAGTAAGTGATCATAATTTATTTAGCTTTGCTCTACTGACTGCTACATTCCTTTCCATTCTTATTCCAAACTATGCTATGGTGAACTTCCCTTGCACACAAAGTATGTCCTGGGGCATTTCTGCCAGTGTGCCTGTAGGGCAAATTATAGCTGGGCCCAAGAGGAAGCATGTTTCAAATTTTGATAAATTACTGACTTACCCTCAAAGGTTGTGACAATTTTTACTCCTGCTGATAGTGTTGGAGAGCTAGTGTTCCCTACTTTAGCCAACATGGGATATTATGAATCTTTTTCACCTTTTTCAATCTACGGGGTAAAAATTTATTTCACTTGTATTTATTTAATTAATTTGCATTTCTCAAATTATGACTAAGAACAATTAATTTTCTTTTGCATTTGTATTTCTTTGTTTGGAAACTACCAACCTCTATCATTTGTATATTTTTCTACCAGCTTGTGGTCCCTGTTTTTAAAATTTATATATTAGGAAATTAGCCCTTTGTCAAACATGCTAAAAAGACTTTGCTCAGTTTGTCTTTTGACTTTCTGATTAAGACCTTTTTTCATTTTCATACAGTCAAATTTATTAGTCTCTTAGATTTTATGTCCTGTTGAGGAAGCCTCTCTACTTCTCATTTCTTCCATTTGTTTTATGATTTCTTTTATTTTAGTATTTAAATCTTCATTTTACCTGGAATGAATTCTAGTAGAAGAATTAAGATACAGCCCCAACCTAATTTTGTCCAAAATGCTAGTGAGTCACAACATTGTAAATCAACTATTCGCCAATAGAAATTTTAAAAAAAATGCTAGTGAGTAGACCCACCATCTTTTACTTCATTCTTTCCCCGCTGAGTTGAAATACTACCTTGCTGCAAAATTCTCAGGTGTACCTGGGTGTGTTTCTGGACCCTATAGCTTTGCCAAGTCTATGTCTGTGCCTGAATCATGCAATTTTGATTAAATATATTAAATATATATATACACACACCTTTTAAATATATTAAAATGTGTAATACATTAAAAGATATATTTAAATACATATATTTTAAATTTGGGAAAGTTAAGTATTGGGCAGATGAAGAAGAAAAGTTAATGGAGGCATTTTTGTGTTCTAGGCAAGTTCTAAGGTTTAACTCTGTTCCTCTTCTTTCTTTTCATCCAGCAACCTGTCAAACGAGTCTCTCCCCAAGAAATGAACAAAATGTGACATTTCAAGTCAGAAAATAACAATTCTGGGTATCCAAAGTATAGAGGTTACTGTTCTCAGCAGTGTAGGGCCATGGGAGCGAGAGGCAGCAAAAAGGTAAGTGATACTGACCTCAAAGTTTCATGAGCAACTTTAGTTCATGACACACTTTCAAACAACAGGGCTCTATTAGAGATTGAGACTTGAGCTAAGGTCGGGGCTGCCATAGTTATGGCTTACGCCCCCGGGGTGGGCCAAAGGTGCTATCCAAGGGCAGAAGGAGCTCAAGACGGATGTAGCTGACTGAAGGGGATGACATAACACCCCTCTATTTCCCCTCACAAATCTTAGGCATTTGGAGTCTTAGATTTGGGTAATATACAGCTTGAGCATGCTGTGGTGATAAAAGGATATAAGAGCCAAAGAAAATTATATTGGGAGGAGGGCATATAAAAGAAGGGGAGAAAGTAATATAGCATGGAGCATCTTTCTTTCTTAGCCTGAGTCTTTTTTTTTTTTTTGATTTGAGATCTTTTGTGTTGTATAAACCCAGGGCAACAAATGGGCACCAAAATTTCTTATAATTTGGATGTTTCTCTTTTTAATTTTAGGTCACTAAATACAAAGAAAAAGAAACAAAAGTTAAGCACATAGTCCTTCAGATCACCTTTTTTGTGACCTTTTTTCTCTACTCAAATTTATTTAGCAGTTACCCATTTCATTAATATGCATCACTGATTGCTCTTCTCACAGGGGCACCTGATTAAATCATCACTGGTTTACCTGGAGCTTAGTTATGGCAGCTCACGCCAGTGCTGGATTCTCAGCAGGCCTTCATTTTGGTGCAGCTGCCTGCTGCAATGATGCTAAATTGGTCTCAGCTGCTGGCCCTTCCTGAGGAAACTGTCTTAGAGATTATTTTATTTCAAACCCTTCACTGTACAGATAAGGAAACTGAGGTCTACTTCTAACAGTCTATGAGTCAATGAAGAAAATATGGATGGAAGAGAAGTTTTGAGTCTGAATTTCCTTTATTGGAATAAAGCAAATAATTTTTCCAGTTGCTTTAGAACTTAACACTCTTTCTTATCATAAGTAAAGAGAAGCCATTTCAGAGGCATATTGCGAGTTGAAAAATTACACAAATCCACCCCTAGATGACTGAGGACGGGAGATGAGGTTTGATCCTTCAGAGGGATTCAAGAGGGCAGATTTTATATTTCAGGGTCTTCTTCACATGCATTCTAAAAAGCTACTCTATTCTAAATTTTCAGGATTTCAGCTCATTTAATAGGTATAAGGTTGCTAGATTTAGTAAATAAAAATACAGGACACACAACTAAATTTGAATTTCAATAAATAACAAATAATTTTTTAGTATAAGTATGTCACAAATGTTTCATGGGACATACTTGTACTAAAAATAATTCACTGTTTATCTGAAATTCAAATTTAACTGTATTTTATCTGGCAACCCTAACTAGGTAGTATCTTACAAGGAACTGGTAACAAATTACCTGGAACATTATTTCAGATATGGGGTTTCACAATGGCCTGAACCAACACAGAAAGTTAAACGTACTTTGGAATGAGGTATCCAATTCTGTCTTAGCACTCCCGGAAATATTTACGAAGAGTCCTCATAACTTCCTCCTGACACTAGCCTATTTGATATATATCCCTGAGCTATCACTTCTTTTCACTCACTTAATATTTCTCTCTCTTGTTTTCCTACTCTCCCACTCCCTAATTTACTAGCAGCTGGACACATTAGGATACACAGGAGCAAGCTTCCTAAGTGTGTACAGCCACGTGTGCACATTCCCAGGGATTCACTCCACATCTCTGCAAGGGAAAGCTGTTTTGATAATGCATCCCTTCTAGGGAGGGTGAGAGTGAGGGAGTACCTGTCTCCTGGTGGGATTCCCCTGCTCCCCCGGCAACAAGGCTCAGGAGGAGTCTAGGGACAGAGGACCTGCACTGAAACAGCCCACTTGTTCTGGTTAGAAAAAAAAAAGGAGAGTAGAGGGCTTCCCTGGTGGCGCAATGGTTGAGAGTCCGCCTGCCGATGCAGGGGACACGGGTTCGTGCCCCGGTCCGGGAAGATCCCACATGCCGCAGAGCGGCTGGGCTCGTGAGCCATGGCTGCTGAGCCTGCGCGTCCGGAGCCTGTGCTCCGCAACGGGAGAGGCCACAACAGTGAGAGGCCCGCGTACTGCAGGAAAAAAAAAAAAAAAAAAAAGGAGAGTAGAACTATTCATGTGATCTTCTGGGGGTCTCCAGGCTTAGGCAATAGTCTTGGGTGGGACCCTGGGGTTTCATTACATCTTGGAGGGTCTAGACCAGGGATTTTCCTAGACATGCAGGGGTCACTCACTTCCCCTACTGCCCGTCCCGTCACCCCACAGGGGAATGCTCACAGCACAAGTCTCCTTGCTTTCTCCTCTTTCTGGTCCATTCCAAGGCCCTTTATTCCAACTATACAGTGTCTAGACCTCGCAGATTCACTGAATCCCACTGCAGACACGTCCCTGTAGCCAAAGGGGAAGGGCACAGCATCATGCTGAGAACTGAGAGTTGCTGTCTGAGAGCAGCAACCAGCTGAAACCAGTAGAGCGACTACAGCAACACTGTAGGCTGATGCTGGGAAAAAGAGGTCTTCGGGGTTACAGGAGGGGGTGGCTCCAGGGAAAAGCGGCTTGCTTTGGTTGTTGGTGGGACCTGGAGCAATGCTGCAGCAGAGCCGGGATTGTGATCACACTGTGCATGTGTCCTACTACTCTAAGCCAGGCCATCTACTAGAACCCCGAGTCCCTGAAACAAGGCTCTGTGTCCAGCACCAGACAGCAGGAGCTTGGCTCTGGCAGCCTCCAACCAAGGACAAGGAGTCTGTTTCTGGGTGTGGCCGTTCTGCTTTTCTCATAGTCCCAGTGAGAGGCAAGAGCAAGGCTGGGGCAGGACTGCGCTGAAGTTCCTGCTAAGAGGCAAGGATGATGAAGGCTGAACAAAGCAGCTGTCAACACCTCTGCCCCCATCTCCTCTTTTTCCTCCTCTGGTTCCTGACTAGCGCAGGGCTGGGGAGAGCTTTCTGTCTCAGGCTTCCCCACTGTGCACCGTTTAATTATTAACATGCTCTCCCACACACCCTCCACACGCCGGAAGCTGTCAAAATTTACCAGAAAGCCAGAACATCAAGTTAAGTCACAGAACTTTGTCTTTTAACTCCCTCCATTGTGGTATTCCTCCCTTTCACATGTACCCTGTGCATTAACTCACCTGGTTGTCGATCTTGATCTCTGTCAAGGTGTCATTTTCTTTGAGTGCCTCTACAAGGGCCAGGATCCCAGTACCAGTGATAAAATTGGATTCTATGTTTAGACTTTTCAAGGTCTTATTTACTTTTAGCATATCTGCAAAAGCCTTATTATGTGAAAAAGAAAATAACCATTAGGGTTTCTGAAGATTTATTTACTAAGCTTCCCACTCCCACATTAAATACATATTTTTTTACAGTACTTAAAGAAAACCTTAGTTAAATCATACTTTCACCTCCAAGTAACAAAGATAATAATTAAAAAATGCAATAAAGATAGTTCAGTTCAGCAGTCCAGGCTTATGAATTTCACATACATGCAATACTAAAAAAAAAAAGGATACTGACATAGAATTAACAACTTTGTTTTATTAAGTAAGGACATTAAAAAAAAACTCACTACCATCTGTTATCACTGTCAATTTTTTTTTTGAGAAAAGGCATTTTAACATTAGGAAAAGTGTAGAAAGGACATCATCTCAGAATTATTTCATTTTTTCCCTTTTACTATGAATGGATAAAAAATTTTTATCATTGACTAGCATTTGGGCACTACTTCAGGTGGTCACAAATCAGGATTTTTCAAAGATAACTTTTGGAACAAAATCAACACTCAGAGTGGTAGAACCGCTGAAGACTCGTCCCAGTTCAAGACAGCAGACTGCACACATGAACCTGTCTGCTCCCTTTATTCCCAAAGTTTCCCACTGTCATGAAGAAAAGATATAATTTTTAAGTGGCTGGAACTCTCACAGTGCAAGAAAACAAAAAAAGAGGGCCATTATCTTGAAGAATTGCTAAAACACAGAAAACAGATTGGTGGAGAAATTAGCATAAAATTGCCTGAGATGCCAGAGGTAAGAGCTGATTAGGGCGCCTCATTAAAGAGCTGCCTTAGGAACAGGTGGATCAGCTAGAGCAGGTGGCGAGCACATCATCCCTCCCTGTCGCTTCCCTGAAAAAGAGCAACTGCCTGCATAACCATCAGTGAGATATCTCCCAGGAAGAGGTTCTAGTGAAGGTGCTACGTCCCAAGAGAGATGCAGTGCAGAAACCGAGGCACCTCCAGATCTTCCACCAGATACTGTGTCGGAGAAGGGAGAGGAGAGGCGGCCATTGCCCAGGAAGGAAATATACTGAAATGTATCCCTTGCACAGTGAAGCCCTACAACCTGGAGCACTTGCAGAGTACTACCTGGTTGCCTGCCAGCTTCTCATGCACACACTGCAGAGAAGTCCACCTATCGATTCACCTGCCTGCTTATAAAAGCACTCACTCATTCATTCATTCATTCAACCAGAAAAGACTATTTATCAGGCTTCTACTGTGTGCAAGCAGTAGAGAAAACAAAAATCCCTGTTCTAGGGAGCTTATAGCTGAGTAGGAGGGGCAGAGTCAGTAATTAATAAATAAAATATATGGCCTGTCAGTTGGTAACAAATAGAGAAACATAAAGGGGCTTCCCTTATAAAGGAGAGAGCTGTTGGTGAACCAGATTGACATAACAGGAGAGGAAATAGTCCTAGTTTACACAAATCCGTTTTGTTCTCTAACTGAAAATATGACCAGGCAACCAATGATTACTAGACATATTAGGAAAACCAACACCATGAAAGAGAAAAGCCAAGTTGACCAAAAAGGAGAACATGCCATACAGGGAACAGAGATTATTCAGAAAACATAAATATGTAAAACTTCTAATTGCTATAGTCTCTCTCCACCCTGCCCTACTTCAAAAAAAAAAAAGAAAAGAAAAAGGAGAAAGAAAAAACATTGTAGCCATAAAATAAATAAATGGGGCTTCCCTGGTAGCGCAGTGGTTGAGAGTCCGTCTGCCGATGCAGGGGACACGGGTTCGTGCCCCGGTCCGGGAAGATCCCACATGCCGCGGAGCGGCTAGGCCCGTGAGCCATGGCCGCTGAGCCTGCGCGTCCGGAGCCTGTGCTCCGCAACAGGAGAGGCCAAAACAGTGAGAGGCCCGCATACCGCAAAATAAGTAAATAAAAATAAATAAATAAATACTGGCTATTACATATATTTTAAAAAAGAGGACAACAAATAAGAAAAAGTTTTGAAAATCTGTACTACATTGAAATGTTAAAAAGCAATGGTCATTTAGAATTATAAAATGATCATGGCTGAAGAGCAAGTTGGTGATCTAGAATACGGAACTGAGGATGTTTTAAAAAATGTAGAGTAAAAGACAAAGAGAAAATACAAGAGAAATGTTAGGAGGTGCGGAGGGAAAGATCCAGAAGCTCAACATTCATCTTATTGGAGTTTCAGAAGGACCATTAAAAAAAAAAGACAACAGAAAGGAAGAAACTATAAAATAATAGGGAAAAATTTCCCAGAGTTGAAGAAAGCTTCAAGTTTTTATCTGAAAGAACCTGCTGGATGCTCAGCAGACTAAATAAAAGACTATGTGGGCACATACAGATGAAATTTCAGAACTCCAGGAGAAAAGAGAGTCCTAAAAGTTTTTCGCAAGAAGAATTTACTCACAAAGGAACAAGAATCAGGCTGCCATTAGTCACCAGATTTTAAGGCCCATGAGAACAGAGATTCATATATTTATACAGCCAGATAATTGTAAATGCTGGTGATGTTTTAATGTTTTTGGAGTCAATCTATATACATAACAGAATATAATGACATAAAATGTATAAAGCTCAAATGCGTGAAATGATAGAATAACTACAATTCAGAGGTAGAAAGGAAGGAGGAATAGAAGGTAGAGTGGGTACAGAACTGCCCTCATCTTTTCTAATGGAGAATCAAAAATTGTCTAAGATAATTGATCAAAAATATAAGTGCAGGGCTTCCCTGGTGGCACAGTGGTTGAGAGTCCGCCAGCCGATGCAGGGGACACCGGTTCGTGCCCCGGTCCGGGAAGATCCCACATGCCGCAGAGCGGCTGGGCCCGTGAGCCATGGCCGCTGGGCCTGCGCGTCCGGAGCCTGTGCTCCGCAATGGGAGAGGCCACAACAGTGAGAGGCCAACATACCAAAAAATAAAAAATAAATAAGTGCATGTATATTAGTGCTTTTCTACCCTGGTTGCATATTAGAATGACCTGGAAGCTTTAAAAAATATAGCAGTGCTTGGGCCCCACCCCAGAAGAATTAAATCAGAATCTCAGGCTGTGGCCTGGACAGTTGCTTTTTTTGTTTGCTTTGTTTTTTGTTATGGAAGTGTAGTTGATTTATAACTGCATTTTTGAAAAGCTCTCCAGGTAACTAATGTTCAGCAAGGATTGAAAACCACTTTAATTAAAGTCATACAATGAGAAGAATGAAAAATAAACTGCTAACAGTGATTGCTCTGGGGAGTAGAACGAGGAACTTCTGAACTATTTTAACTGCTTTTATGGCAGAAAAGACAAGAAGAAGGAATCCAACTTGGGACAAGAACAGGGTTTCCAACCTCGGGTCTACTGACATGAAGCTGGATAATCCTTTGTTGTGGGAGGTTGTCCCGTGTATCGTAGGAGGTTTAGCAGTCTCTGAGACCCACGAAATGCCAACAGTACCCCTCCCAGTCATGACAACCCAAAATATCTCCAGACACTGCCAAATGTTCCTAGAGGGCACAATCACCCTGAGTTGACAATCACTGGACTAGAAGAACAATCCTGTGTATTAGTCAAGCAGCTGCTTGAACTACCAGGAAGCTCAAGGATTTGGACTGATGCTATTGTACACCGTGTAAATTAAAGTGCATTTATTCAGTGCTAGGTCTTTAGTTAGAATTAAGTGTATGCATTTTAATTAGAGCCCCAGAAGGGAATGCATCAAGCCTTTCCTTATGGACGCTGCAAGCTTTGGGATTTACTTCTATTACTAGAATAACAAAATGTCAGAGCAATTAGGCCTTTGTAAAAAAGTTGCAGGACCTCCTGGCAAGTAGCCACGATCCTGCCAATTTCTTTTAAACTTGAGAAAACACTTTTCACATACTGAACAAAACAGGGAAGAGAGATCCAGCCAAACATAACCCTGGGCTGTACGCCCAGGTTCACTACAGTTCAGCAAATATTTGAGCATCTACTACATGTGCTGGGGATAATAACATTAGTAAAACGAAGACTAGATTTCTTAAAGGTTACATAAATAATTAGAGTAGAAATACATTTTTAAAGAGAAGGTTTTGCTTTCAGTACTTTATAGAATTGCCCGGAAAAGCAGTTTCATGCACTGTCCAAACCTGTACTATTCCAGTGGTAGCCACAGGACACAGGTGGCTATGAAGCCCTTAAATAGCACCTGTTCTGAATCAAGATGTGCTTGAATTTTAAATGTTTTTAAACGTAAAACATGCATTGGATTTCAAAGATGTAGTATGGAAAAAATACTGTAAAAGACCTCATTACATCTTCACATTTTGAAATGATGATATTTTGGATATGGTGGTTTGAATAAAATACATTATTAAGTTTAATTTCACCATTTTTTTTTAATGTGGTTACTGGAAAATTTAGTTACACATGTGGCTTACATTTGTGGTTCTCATTTTATTCCTATTGGACAGTGCTGTCCGAAACTTCTGATTTTTATGTGGCATACCTGTTAATAATATGTAATAGCATTTTTTTTACATATTTGGGCCTTTTCTCTACATCAGCATTCATTACTATGGCAAGTTTCATTAATACTCCCTGCTATAGGTGTGGTTATATGGAAGTGCTTGGAGCATGGCAAACTGAATTTGATTACAGGTCACTTAAGTTTGCTTCCTGGCTTGGCCACATGCTGTGTAATCTTAAATTACTCAAACTCTGAGCCTTAGTTGCCACATCTGTAAAATGGGGATAATGTCATCTCACATACACATAGCTGGCCTACATTCACAATAATCCCACAAGTACTTTGTTGAATCTGTTTCTGAACCTTACATAGAAAAGTCTTGAAGTTCTTGCTTTAATGCTGATTTGTAATTCTCAACAGCAAGTTGTTCAGCCATAATAACAGTCTGAATATCTCTGTTGCCTGTGGGGTAATCAACCAAATTACAACCTATAGAAAAGTTCTTTCCTGACTATAGCATAGCTGAAAGGGGAACCACCTGAGGTCAGCCAGGTGAGGGCTGGACCATGTGAAGCCATCCAGGCATAAGGCTGAAGGAGGCTTTTCTTTTCACACCCTCAAGGATAACAGTTTTTCCTTGAAGTTGTATGGTTTGCTTGTCACATGACATACATACAATACATAGTTGTTGGATTAAAAACAGTAACAAAGAGATTATTATATTTGAAATTTATTTAGTCCATTTAGCAAGTTATCTATTTGACTTAGAGTAGAAGTTAGACTGCTTACTAGTAGTGCTGACAATGAACTATACACTATTTGCATCCCTGCCATTTTACTGTAAATAATATATTAAACAGAAATGACAAATCATTTCTTTATTTATCCCTTTAGTTACTTACTTACAAAATGTATTGTGAATATTTTTGCTTTATTGAAAACAAACCTACTAAAGGGCAGAGATTATACACAAAATCATACACAGATAAGAACCCTTAAATTGCTAACTTCACCTTACCAATAATCTAGCTCTGCTTTTTCTATTTTAATGATAGGTTTCAAATTCAAAACTGCTTTCAACCTACAAATTTAGATATGTAAGAATTACTGGTGAAAACATCAGTTCTGTAGCTTAGCCCCTCTTTTACATGAGTGCTTAATTCAAATTTGCTGTAGTCATCATGGAAATATTGTCTAATGCTGAGAGGTTGGAGGGCAGGTTCATTCATTCATTTAACAAGTATTTTTCAAATATCTACTCTGTGCCAACACTGTGATGAGTAGTCATTACTTTCATGTTGTCCGTTTTTAATGCTATTTTTTTTTTAACTTATTTTTGGCTGTGTTGGGTCTTCATTGCAGCACACGGGCTTTTCTCTAGTTGCGGCGAGCAGGGTCTACTCTTTGTTGCGGTGCGCAGGCTTCTCATTGCGGTGGCTTCTCCTGCTGCGAAGCATCGGCTCTAGGCGCGCAGCCTTCAGTAGATGTGGCACGCGGGCTCAGTAGTTGTGGCTCGCGGGCTCTAGAGCACAGGCTCAGTAGTTGTTGCACACAGGGTTAGTTGCTCCACAGCATATGGGATCTTCCCGGACCAGGGATCGAACCTGTGTCCCCTGCGTTGGCAGGCGGATTCTTAACCACTGCGCCACCAGGGAAGTCCCTAATGCTCTTTTAGATCTTCCAAAAGACATGTTACTTTAAATCGCATCATCAAGTCAAGAAAACTTTCTTTTTTCTGGCTTAATTCAAGTGCTGAGAATCAGATGCTGTAGAACCACTGATGTAGCCTGATGCTCAGGCTTCTGACAACTGCCATAGTTTAGCAAATGTACGACAGTGAGGCACAGTATGTAAATATAGCATAGCTTGGTGGTTAGGCATCCTGGTTGTGGAACAAGAAAGACCTGGTGGTGAATCCTGGCTCTGCCACTTGCTGGTTGTGTTACTTTGGAAAAGTTACTTAACCTTTCTGAGCCTCAAATTGCTCATCTGTTAGAGTGGGAACTAATAATAGTACACATCTCACTGTATTATAGTGAGGATTAGGTGAGATGACGTGAGTAAAGCACAGAGATCAGCAGTGGCATTTACTAATTGTTCAAGAAATGTGAGCTATTAATAGGAGGGTTAACGCTGATAATGGTAATGGCAGTAGTATTTCCTTGGGTTCAGGGGCTTCCTTATTTACCTGAATTAACTGAAGTGCATAGAAGGAATAGGGCTTTTGGTTGTTTTTTATTTTTTTCATATTCTGGTTAACAGTATCAAACAAAAATTGTTTCAAGATTCGGTTGTTTAAAATATTTTTGAGACACATTAATCCATTTCATTTTTTTAACATCTTATTGGAGTATAATTGCTTTACAATGGTGTGTTAGTTTCTGCTTTACAACAAAATGAATCAGTTATATATATATACATATGTTCCCATATCTCTTCCCTCTTGCATCTCCCTCCCTCCCACCCTCCCTATCCCACCCCTCCAGGCAGTCACAAAGCACCGAGCTGATCTCCCTGTGCTATGTGGCTGCTTCCCACTAGCTATCTATCTTACGTTTGGTAGTGTATATATGTCCATGCCTCTCTCTCGCTTTGTCACAGCTTACCCTTCCCCCTCCCCATATCCTCAAGTCCATTCTCTAGTAGGTCTGTGTCTTTATTCCCGTCTTACCCCTAGGTTCTTCATGACATTTTTTTCTTAAATTCCATATATATGTGTTAGCATATGGTATTTGTCTTTCTCTTTCTGAGTTACTTCACTCTGTATGACAGACTCTAGGTCTATCCACCTCATTACAAATAGCTCAATTTCGTTTCTTTTTATGGCTGAGTAATATTCCATTGTATGTATGTGGCACATCTTCTTTATCCATTCATCCGATGGTGGACACTTAGGTTGTTTCCATCTCCGGGCTATTGTAAATAGAGCTGCAATGAACATTTTGGTACATGACTCTTTTTGAATTTTGGTTCTCTCAGGGTATATGCCCAGTAGTGCGATTGCTGGGTCATATGGTAGTTCTATTTGTAGTTTTTTAAGGAACCTCCATACTGTTCTCCATAGTGGCTGAACCAATTCACATTCCCACCAACAGTGCAAGAGTGTTCTCTTTTCTCCACACCCTCTCCAGCATTTATTGTTTCTAGATTTTTTGATGATGGCCATTCTGACTGGTGTGAGATGATATCTCATTGTAGTTTTGATTTGCATTTCTCTAATGATTAATGATGTTGAGCATTCTTTCATGTGTTTGTTGGCAATCTGTATATCTTCTTTGGAGAAATGTCTATTTAGGTCTTTGCCCATTTTTGGATTGGGTTGTTTTTTTGTTATTGAGCTGCATGAGCTGCTTGTAAATTTTGGAAATTAATCCTTTGTCAGTTGCTTCATTTGCAAATATTTTCTCCCATTCTGAGGGTTGTCTTTTAGTCTGGTTTATGGTTTCCTTTGCTGTGCAAAAGCTTTTAAGTTTCATTAGGTCCCATTTGTTTATTTTTGTTTTTATTTCCATTTCTCTAGGAGGTGGGTCAAAAAGGATCTTGCTGTGATTTATGATAAATAGAGTATTCTGCTTATGTTTTCCTCTAAGAGTTTGATAGTTTCTGGCCTTACATTTAGGTCTTTAATCCATTTTGAGTGTATTTTTGTGTATGGTGTTAGGGAGTGTTCTAATCTCATACTTTTACATGTACCTGTCCAGTTTTCCCAGCACCACTTATTGAAGAGGCTGTCCTTTCTCCACTGTACATTCCTGCCTCCTTTATCATAGATAAGGTGACCACATGTGCGTGGGTTTATCTCTGGGCTTTCTATCCTGTTCCATTGATCTATCTTTCTGTTTTTGTGTAATCCATTTCAAAGATTAAAATGAAATATATGTTAACATTTTTTATATGGGCCGAGTTCCTGTAGGCTTTGGCCGGGGGGGGTCTCATAATATCCATTTACTGGGACAGAATGTTACTGTAGATACAAACATTTCAGAAAATTTGTACTAAGCACAGAACAAAATCTAAATATTTACTTAGCTAAATACCAAATCTAATCTTGTCTCTTTCTCCAAAAAGTGTAGTGCTAACAAAATTCTAGTGAATTCAAAGTGCCTGACAGTTGGGTTCTTGTTTTACTGTCTCATTATAACTAATTTTGTTTATTAACTATACAGAAAATAAATTTACCTGATCTGAACATTGTTAATTGATAAAACAAATTTAAAATAGCTTCTAATGAATTAAATATTTTCACATTATAGTTGTAAGAATTTTACTCACAATCGCCACAGGGTCATTGCTGCGGGTTGCGGCCAGGCTGAACTTTTTCACGTGAGTATTGGTCTCCAGAGCCTTTGCAAATTCCTTCAGGGTTGGAATTGGAATGTTCTAAGATGAGGAAGACACAGATCCTTGATGAATCATTCTGCAGCACCTTCACCCCAAGCTAACGACCAACAGCTTTTAAATACCTTGTATGTTTAGATGTTACCCTTTCTAAAAGACTTTCATCACCCATTCTCTAGCAACCAACCTATCCTAAGCCAAATAGCACCACTTAGTGTCCAATAAGGGAATCTAACACAATGTGACATTCTGGTATCACTTCTGTTTACCCTACTGTCCAAATTATGCATAGAGCATACTTTCCTCTTTCTTTCTTTCATTGTCTATATTTTAGCCAGACTGACCTGCTTGCCATTCTTTTACTATCCCATGGTCTTTCTTTCGTCCATACCTTTAGATATGCTTTTCCTTTTGCCTAGAAATTCCTTTATCCTTTGCTCTAATTCCTACTCAGCCTTCAAGACCCAGCAGAAATATCACCTCCTTGGTTTATTGGCTCTCCTAGGCAGGATCAAAATTTTCCTTACCCACAATTCCACATGTGGGGGCTGACCACATCATGTAATTATTCGCTTAGTGTTTTTCTCGTAATTTAAGTTCTTCAGAATGAATACCGCGTGACTCTTACTTCCTCTTCCACGGCACTTAGCCTAGTACTGGGCACTGGGGAGGCAGACAATATAGGGCACAGCTAGAGACTAATGTGAGTTTACAGAGTACCACAGGCCAGCTCTGTGACTGTGGGCAACTGAACCTCTTTAAGTCCCACTAAGGATTCAGTGAGATAATGAATTTCAAGTATTTAGCAAAGGATATGGCACATAGCGAGTACTTAATAAAAATTAGTTAATATTATTAAATGCTAGAAACTGGCCCAAAAAGAATGAACAAAAAAGATGTCAGGCAGTGCTCTCTCTCTCTCTCTCTCTCTCTCTCTGTCTCTCTCTCTCTCTCACACACACACACACACACACACACACACACATCTTACCCTCCCTTTGAGAGTGACATGACTTATGGTCAAAGCAGAAGTGACAATGTGTGACTTCAGAGAATAGGTCATAAAAGGCACTGTGGCTTCCAGCTTAGTCTCTCTTTTTTTCTCTTGGATCACTTGCTCTGAGGGAAGCCAGTTGTCATGATGTGAGGACACTCAGGCATTCCTACTGAGAGATCCACGTTCTGAGAAACTGAGGCCTCCTGCCAACAGACACATGACTGCGCCATCTTGGAAATGGATTTCTGACAGCCTCGTCAAGCCTGCACACAAGTGCAGCTCTGGCTGACAGCTTTACTATAGCCTCATTTGAGACCCTGAGCCACAGCAACCCCGCCCAGTCACTCCCATATTCCTGACACTCAGAAATTATGTGAAATAATAACTGTTTGTTGTTTTGCAGTAATTTGTTACTCAGCAATAGCTAGCTAATACACTGTGTATAACACAAGTACTGTGATTCTTTTCAAAGAATTCTAGGAATCACTTTTTTTTAAAAACCCACTTCTTTCAAATAGGATATTGTGCCTCAAAATCCAGTGAGTACAAAGGATTTTAAACAGGTGTAAAACAGGCAATCAGTCATCTCCAGTAAGTTTTCTGACCTCAACGGATAACAATTGTAATGAAATACCTTAATGTTGTTGAGGTTGACCTCTTGCAGGCTAGGGTCATTGGCTTTCATCTGCTGCAGACTTACTTCCACATTTGTGGGATTGGGTGGTTCCTCAAATACTGGCTTGACCTTTTCACCTTTGACCACATCTAAGACACAAGTTTCAATTTTAAAAATAAAACGTAAGGGCTCTCCCATAAAAATCAGAGATGACGTCCCCCAAAATGACCTTCCTTTCATATGCTCTGATTCCAATAATACTCCGATATCAATGACAGTAAGCTTACTCTCAACTAAGCAAGCACAAGAATGGTATGATTCTGAGTTACAGCCTCAAAGGTGGGTGTTTTTCACCTGCAATGAGAAGTCTCAGCGGCTGATGCTCCATGGGGCCAAAAGTGCAGGAGGCCCTACAGCAAACTCCAACACCCAAAAGAATATCCGTGGGTAGTTACTGCTGCTCCACATGGACCTCTTTCAGACTATAATAACCAAACCAAAGAATCTAAGATGCAAAAATATGAGTCTCTTTTTTTTTTTTTTGCGGTACGCGGGCCTCTCACTGCTGTGGCCTCTCCCATTGCCGAGCACAGGCTCCGGACACGCAGGCTCAGCGGCCATGGCTCACGGGCCCAGCCGCTCCGTGGCATGTGGGATCTTCCCGGACTGGGGCACCATCCCGTGTCCCCTGCATCGGCAGGCACACTCTCAACCACTGCGCCACCAGGGAAGCCCAAAAATGAGTCTCTTTATTTCCCAAACCTTAATCCTCCCCTGGCCCACCGTCCTCTGAGTTCCACTTTGGAGCTTTAATTTTGAGGATGGTATGGGAAGAGAAAGGAATAAAAAAGAAGAATGGAAGAATTCTCAAAAGCAGTTAACAGAAAATGTTTGCAATATGTGTAACATACAAAGGGTTCATATCCCAAGATACATAGAGCTCCTTCAAGTCAATAATACAACCCAATCGAAAATGAACAACTAATGATCAGAGGAATCTCTATCAGTCAACCAAAAAAGATAATAAGTAATTAAACTCCGAAATTTAAAAATGAGATACCATTTGATTAGCCAAGAAATGTAAAAAGGGAATATTCAGAGTTGGCAACAATGTGGAGGAAAAAGCATCCTCATACATTGTTGGTGGGAATGTAAACTGGTACAAATTTTCTGGAAAAATAATTTGGCATTATCTATTTTTTTTTAATTTATTTAATTTATTTTTATTTTTGGTTGCGTTGGGTCTTCGTTGCGGTGCGCGGGCTTCTCATTGCAGTGGCTTCTCTTATTGAGAAGCACGGCGCGCGGGCTTCAGTAGTTGTGGCGCACAGGCTTAGCTGCTCCGTGGCATGTGGGATCTGCCTGGGCCAGGGCTCAAACCTGTGTCCCCTGCATAGGCAGGAGGATTCTTAACCACTGCACCACCAGGGAAGCCCGGCATTATCTATTAAAATATAAAATGTGGATACTTTACGACCCAGCAATTCTATATCTAAAAGTCTAATCTACAGAAAAAGTAGCATGAATATATGAAGATGTATATTTATGGATGTTCACTGATACGTTACTCATGACAGCAAAACATGATAAACAAAATGTCCATCAAGGGCTTCCCTGGTGGCACAGTGGTTGAGAATCTGCCTGCCAATGCAGGGGACACGGGTTCGAGCCCTGGTCTGGGAAGATCCCACATGCCGCGGAGCAACTAGGCCCGTGAGCCACAACCACTGAGCCTGCACGTCTGGAGCCTGTGCTCCACAACAAGAGAGGCCGCGATAGTGAGAGGTCCGCGCACCGCGATGAAGAGTGGCCCCCGCTCGCAGCAAGTGGAGAAAGCCCTCACACAGAAACGAAGACCCAACACAGCCAAAAATACATAAAAAAATAAAATAAATTTTTTAAAAAGTCCATCAATGCAAAAATGGTAAACAAGTTATAGCATAATCACATAATACAAGGCTATCTATTCATTAGAAGAATGAGGTAAACCTACAGGTATTTATAAGAGAAGAGAATCACAACTTGAAAAAATGTTAATGAAAAATGAAATACTTAGGTATAAATCTAACTACATATATGTATATATATACATATATATGTGTGTGTATGTATGTATATATATATATATAAAATCTGCATGAAGAAAACTACAAACCTGTACTGAAAGAAATAAAAGAAGAACTAAATGGAGAGATAGTCCATGGACAGATTCAATATTGTCAAGATGTCAGTTCTTCCCAAATTGACCTATAGATTCAATGGAATCCCAATCAAAATTCCAGAATTTTGTAGATATCAAAAAACTGATTCTAAAGTTTATATAGAGACGCAAAATACTCAGAATAGCCAACACAATACTGAAAGAGAAGAACAAAATTAGAGAACTGACACTATCCAAATTCAAGACTTAAAGCTACAGAAAGCAAGACAGTGTGATATTGGTGAAAGTATACAAATAGATCAATGGAACAGAATAGAGAATCCATAAAGAGACCCACATAAATATAGTCAACTGATCTTTGACAAATGAGCAAAGGTAATACAGTGGAGAAAAGAATAGTCTTTCAACAAATGGTGCTGGAACAACTGGACATCCACATGAAAAAAAAAAGTGAATCTAGGCACAGACCTTACACCCTTCACAAAAATTAACTCAAAATGGATCACAGACCTAAATATAAAATGCAAAACTATGAGATAGATAACATAGGATAAAATCTAGATGACTTTGGGTTTGGAGATGAATTTTTAGACACAGCCCCAAAGGCATAATCCATGAAAGGAAGAACTGATAACCTGGATTGCATTAAAATAAAAAATTTCCGCCCTGCGAAAAATACTCTCAAGAGAATGAGGAGATGAACCACAGACTGGGAGAAAATGTTTGCAAAAGACATATCTGATAGGGCTTCCCTTGTGGCGCAGTGGTTGAGAGTCCACCTGCCGATGCAGGGGACACGGGTTCGTGCCCCGGTCTGGGAAGATCCCACATGCCGCGGAGCGGATGGGCCCGTGAGCCACGGCCGCTGAGCGTGCGCGTCCAGAGCCTGTGCTCCGCAACGGGAGAGGCCACAACAGTGAGAGGCCCGCGTACCGCAAAGAAAAAAAAAAAAAGACATATCTGATAGACTCACAAAACGACTAGCGAACAGACTAGTGGTTACAAGTAGGGAGAGGGAAGAGGGGAGGGGCAATATAGGGGTAGAGGGAAAAAAAGGGTTATTATGGGATTATTTGAAATCGTGTGTACGAAACTTCTGAAATTTGTAAAGCACTATAGAATTTTTAAAAATCTTTCATTCATTAAAAAAAATCAGAAAAAAAGACACATCTGATAAAGGACTTATCCAATATATACAAAGAACTCTTGAAACTCAACAATAAGAAAACAACCTGATTTTTAAAATGGGCCAAAGAACTTAACAGATATCTTACCAAAGAAGATATACAAATGACAAATATGCATATGAAAAGATGTTCCACATCATATTTGTCAGGGAAATGCAAATTAAAGTAATGAGATACCACTACACATCTATTAGAATGCCTAAAGTCTGGAACCCTGGCAAAACCAAATGCTGGTGAGGGTGTGGAGCAACAGGAACTCTCATTCTTTGCTAGTGGGAATCCAAAATGGTACAGCCATTTTGGAAGACAGTTTTGTGGTTTCTCACAAAACCAAACGCCTTGCCGTAAGATCCAGCAATCAGGGTCCTTGATATTTACCCAAAGGAGCTGAAAATTTATGTCTAAAACCTGAACACAGATATTTATAGCAGCTTTATTCATAATTTCCAAAATGTGGAAGCAACCAAGATGTCCTTCAGTAGGTGAACTGATAAATAAACTGTGGTATATCCAGATAACAGAATATTATTCAGCATTAAAAAGAAATGATCTATCTCTACCATATGACTCAGCAATTCCACTACTCGGTAAATGTCTGAAAAAAACAAAAACACTAACTTAAAAAGATACATGCACCCCAATGTTCATAGCAGCATTATTTACAATTGCCCAGATATGGAAGCAACCTAAGTGTACATCAACAGATGAATGGATAATATATATGCAATACTACTCAGTCATAATAAAGAATGAAATTTTACCATTTACAACAACATGGATGAACTTGGAGGGTATTATGTTAAGTGAAATAAGTCAGACAGAGAAAGACAAATCCTGTATGATGTCACTTATGTGTGGAATCTAAAAAATAAAACAAATTAGTGAGTATAACAAAAAGACAGACTCACAGATACATAGAACAAACTAGTGGTTACCAGTGGGGAGAGGGAAGAGGGGAGGGGCAAGATGGGGGAGGGGATTAAGAAGTACAAATAAATAAACTACAGGGATATATTATACAACACAGGGAATATAGCCAATATTTTATAATAACTATAAATGGAGTATAACCTTTAAAAATTGTGAATCACTAAGTTGTATACCTGTAACATGTAATATTGTACATCAACTATATCTCAATAAAAAAAATAAATGATCTATGAAGCCATGAAAAGACATAGAGCAACCTTAAATGCATATTACTAAGTAAAAGAAGCCAGTCTGAATAGGCTACATACTGTATGATTCCAACTATATGACATTCTGGAAAAGGCAAAATGATGGAGACAAAAGATCAGGGGTTGCCAGAGGTTAGCAGGGAAGGAGAAGTAAATAGGCAGAGCACAGAGGAATTTTAGGGCAGTGAAACTACTCTGCCTGATACTGTAATGGGAAACATGCCATTGTTAATTTGTCCAAACCCAGAGAATGTACAACTCCAAGAGTGAGCCCTAATGTAAACTATGGACTCGGTGATAACGATGTGTCAACGTAAGTTCATCAACTGTAAAAACCATACCACTCTGTGCAGCATGTTGATAATGGGGGAGGCTGTGCATGTGGAGGGTCGGGGGTATATGGGAAATCTCTGTGCCTTTCTCTCAATTTTGAACACAAAACTGCTCTAAAAAAATTAAGTCTTTTAAAAAGTTAATGATATGTGTGTGTATAAAAACCCAGAAGGTTATGCACCAGACTTTTAATAACAAACATGTTGTCAGAATGTTACCCTTTGATACTGAAATTAAAAGGATGAACACTTTGCATCTGTATGCATAAGAAAACAGAAGGTAAATAAAAGGAATATTGCTCATTGTCTGGGTAAATTACCCTGTATAAACAGCAACTGATAAATAGACTGCTGAGACTAGAAAGCATTGCCCAAATCACCGTCAAAGAGAATAAGATATAATTAATCTAAGAAAAGCTGTGATCTTCTGTGAGTTTTCATAGTACCTGGATCACACTGTACTGAAATTACCTCATTACTGATCCATCCCTCCCACGGATAGATAAGTTCCTTTGGGCAGGGACCACCTTTTTTACCTTTGTACCTAAGCCTAGAACATTCCTGCAACAGCAGGTATTTAGTAAATGACTGACGAATGAGTGAGAGTCTAATGAATTGTACGTTTCTCCAGAAAACGGTGACATAGAAGATAGCGGTCTGGTACATTCTGTGCCAGCAAGTCCATGCCAGTGTGTCTTTCATGCTCTCCGGGGGAAGCAGGTATTCAAATTCTAATGACAAACATCCGTTACTGAGACAAAAAGGCACTCGAATAGAGTAGGAAACTTATCTGATACCAGAGTTGATTAAAACATCGTTAAGAACATAAAACTCTGCATTCTGTGCTAAGCAACCTTTTTGTTTGTTTGTTTGTTTTTGTTTTTTTTGTGGTACGAGGGCCTCTCACTGCCGTGGCCTCTCCCGTTGCGGAGCACAGGCTCCGGACGCGCAGGCTCAGTGGCCATGGCTCACGGGCCCAGCCGCTCCGCGGCATGTGGGATCTTCCCGGACTGTGGCATGAACCCATGTCCCCTGCATCAGCAGGCGGACTCTCAACCACTGCGCCACCAGGGAAGCCCTAAGCAACCTTTTTTATCAGTAATTTTCTCTTTTGACTGAACAGACCTATCAAGACAGTGTGTTCTGGGCAAAACACTGATTGGTACTAGTTACGCTGCCAGACAGAGCTCCCAGTATTGGCTAGTCTATCCTGGTTTGACTGCTCAGAGCCTAGTGATCCTTGGTGAACTGGCAAAAACCACCTTCAAAGCCTAAAAGAATTCTGGACTCCCCAGGGGGCCCAGTCAACAGGCCTCTTTCCTACCAGCAACACCCGGAGGCTCCCAAGTTTCATAAAACCACAGATTTCACGTCAGCTTACTTCTCACATGCCCTTTGCCGCCTTTCGTGCTGGCCGTTTCTTCATCAAACTTGGGATTGTTGAGCAAATTGTGTACTCCAAGAACAGCTGAAAGCAAAGATAATCAGTGAATAAACCTTAAGTTTGAGAAAGCGTGTTAAGATGTCCACATTGTTAATTTGCCCCTCGAAGAACAATTCTTCATATCATAAAGATAAGTCTCCAGACCCTCTTGCCTTGCAAAGTGAATGACACGTGTATAGTATGAAATAAGCTTATTTAAAAAAAAAAAGAAACCCTCCTCCCAAGACCACTGGCAATCTTCACATGTCCTTCTACATCTATACGTGTAGAATCATGTAGGATCTGAGGGACAATGGTCTCGTCATAGCTCCACACTGAAAATCTGCATAGATGTCCTAGTTAAGTAGATTCATCCCTTATGTTTTCTCATCTGTAAAATGTGAACGCAGGACTGAGTCTAAGGATAGTTTAAGATCTAACATAATACATACTATGGCATGTAGTTTTTCCAGAGACAAAGAGCAGAAAGATCATGGGCCTTTTCCAATGTAGGCCTCCCCATCTCTCCCATCTGTCAGTACCAAAAAGAGTGGTTCTTTTCCCATCTAGAACATCCCAGGGTGGGAAATAAGAGATGTCAACAATAAAAAGTCAGATAAGCAGGCTGAGATTTTTGAGTCTCTTGTACTACATGGAACTTACACCAGGGGGCAGTACAGTATGCAGGGGACAGCACGGGGTGACAACACTGAGCATGCTCTAACTCCAACTGCCCAGCTTTCCCGTTGCTAAGGAAATTCCAGGTGAGAAATTACAGGTGGCCGCCTGGGGAAGGATCCCAGAAGAGTCTGCCAACAGGTGGCAGAGGCGCACCTGAGCTCCTCACGCACTGTAATCTATACCTTAGAAGGAGGGGGGCAGCCCGTACAGCTGAGAAAGGGCAAATGCTCAGAACCAGCGAGTCTAGGGGTTGAGAGTGACAGTCAGGAGCAGTCAGCCAGAGCTTAAATCCAAGCACTGTCACGTACTATCTGTATGACTTGAGAAGTTGTTAAATGCCTCTGAGCCTTAGTTTCCCCATCTGTAAAATAGGGATAATAATTACACTTTACCTACCACAAAGGTTAAATGACTTCCTGTGTGTTAGATGCAGGTGCCTCAACCCCTGCAGTGACTTCTGAGAGGGTTTCAAATATGTGAGCTTAATACTGACCACTGATATCATCACAGAAGGAATGAAAATGTAGCTGAGATGGTTGGCACGCTATTAGAATAAGGCATAACTGGTTCTCCTGGGAGGAAGGAGATTATGATTACTTATGTATTCCAATGGAATAACAATGTGAGAATTCTTGCCAAAGCTGTGGACTGTTTCTCAAAGCACCTCTATCCTGGGAGGACCTAATGACCCTAATAATACAAATTTCCACCCAATGAGTACACAACTATGCTGGTACATGCATGGAATCTTTTTCAAGGGAAATGTAAGAAACGGGAGGGGACTTAGGAACGAGGGTGAGAGACTTTTCATTACATATCCTTTTGTACTATTTGGGTTTTTTTTTCTATCTGTACGTATAACCAATTCACATAATTATTATAATTACTGTGTTGTTGCTATTGTTAAGAAAACTAGAAAAAATCAGCAGAGTGGGCTGAATATGGATTTACTTTACTGGGGAAATGTAACAATAAATTGGTCCTGTTCCATGGTTAGGCTAACAGAATCAAAATTGAACAGTGACTGTGGGGAAGAACAAGAAATTTTGTGATGGAAATGGAAATTCTGTGATGATAAAATGCCAAATGGGGAGCTTCCCTGGTGGCACGGTGGTTGAGAGTCCGCCTGCCGACGCAGGGGACACGGGTTCGTGCCCCGGTCCGGGAAGATCCCACATGCCGCGGAGCGGCTGGGCCCGTGAGCCATGGCCACTGAGCCTGCGCGTCCGGAGCCTGTGCTCCGCAGCGGAAGAGGCCACAACAGTGAGAGGCCCGCATACCGCAAAAAAAAAAAAAGCCTAATGTGAAGCTCTTTAGAAAGCATAAGCACTGTAATTTTATTCAGTTCTGAATACTCCTTCATATTTATTCTCTTTGATTTCTCACAGTAACTCTCGGATTTTGTACGACCGGTACTATTGGGAGTATTTTACAGCTGAAATATGATTTTACATTTTATAGCTGAGATACAACAAAATGTTTGCTCAGAGAGGTTTCAGTCACCTGCATCCAGCCTTATAGCTGTCTAATGGCTGAACTCAACCTGGTATCACAGTAACAATCAATAGTTACACAGGAGCTCAAAAGCTGCTGCCAGGCGGGTCAGTGCCCGTCTGGAGGTCACAGAGCCAGACAGGAAAGTTTCCCAGAGCTGAGGACTAACCTGCAAGATCGTAGAGTTCAGTGTCGGAGGCGCTGGCCAAAGCTTCTTCCAGTTCTGGGTCAAGGGTCACTTTTTCTTCTTTATGAGTTTCTATGGGCTTTTCTTTGGGGATAAAGACTCTCCCTTTAAATCAGAAGAAAAACAAAAACCATTGTGTGCTGCTGCCTTGTTGTAGGGTAAGTGAACTAACCAGAGAACGTGCAGCTCTGGCCATTAAGAGCTGAAGCATTAGACCATTGCACATCTAACTGGGACTCCTTAATTTCTGGGATGATGCCAATATCAATAATCCACTATTAGAGGAAGGAAGGTCAGAGGAGGAATCCTGCATTCCGCAACACAGAGATCTGAGGCGGCAGAGAGGGAAACAGGGGCTTCTACCTCCCTATCATGGGCAGCATTGCCCTTAGACCTGGGCAAGAGGGGCCCTGCCATGAGCCCTCTGCTCTAGAGGGGCCCAACTCTGGTCTCTTCTGGATGTACACCCGTCCTCACTGCCTGCATCCCACTGAGGGAGGAGTCACGGGGACAAAGGGACATTCCATCCAGAATACAGGCCACCTGCTAGACTATACCCCAGGCACCTGGGGCCCTGCAATTCCCTGCCAAAGAGCCCTGAACCTGCTTCCAGGGCCTGCATGAGTCCTTTCCCCATGTCCATCCTCCTGAAGGCAGGTCACACTGCGGGGGCATGTACCCACGGGCCAACAGGATGCCGTCTGTGAGTGAGTATGGATGAAGCTTGGATATGTAGGCTGGGGTGTCAGCCATGGTGCTTGAGGCCTTATCCCTATGTGGAACTCTTGGAAGTCCAAGAATATTGGCCTAGGTAGGAGGACAGCACATATTTTAACAGCTTATTAGCTTTTACATATTTATAAAAATGGCACATGGACTTCTATTTGTATTCTTGCCTTGGATCCTGCATATGGGGGGCAGATGCGTCCAAACAGCCCCAGGGGCTCCTGAGATTCCCCTCCTAGAGTTTTCCTCCTACCAACTGAGATTGTAGGCAACCAGCATGCTCTATCTAGGGTACCTGACTAGTGTTGTGACCTGGAGACACAGTCGCCTTTCTAGAGCACATCCAAGTCTGCCTGACTTAAAAGGAAAGATCAGGGTTGTCATATTTAGAGATGTGGAGTTCTGAGCAGCAACACACTGTGCTACCCAAATACGCATTCTCTGCCACCACCTCCCACTTCATCCTGTCAGTCTGATTCCATTTATTTTGCCCCCTACTCACTTCTGAATATGCTGAAATCTATAGCACCACCACCGCCCGCCCCCCGCCCCCCACCAGCCCAAACCTCTGGACTGATGATCGCAGTTCTGGGAGGATGGCACATGACCTTCTCCTAACTTCCAGCCAGGGCAACACAGCCACATCCGACGTGTGCAGTGGCTCCTCGAGGTAAACCCAGGCCACTACAGAGCCACCACAGGATACCCCAGACCTACTCACACTCTTTTCCAATTCCTCCCAGCTTTGACTCTTGGTTTCCCTCTTTGTTGGAGCGGCTCTTACCTCTTGGCATCATCTTTGAAATTGGCCTCTTCCATTTTGATTGCCGGAGGTCCCTGAAGACTCACCCCTCTATTGCTTTTCCTCTTTGTCACCTTAGAACAGACAGCTGGCTCCAGCTTCAGACAATCAGAACCCAAGCTCTTGCCAGGTCTCCTGGGCTAGCCTGGCCATCCCCACTCTCATGGGAAAGGAAAGGGTCATAACCCAAGCCAAGTACTCCCTCATGAAAACTCTCCAGGAGCGTCCCCTGGTTACAGGGCTACAGACTTCCTGCTGGTTTACCAGACCTTCAAATGGTTGGATACATCAACGGGGGCCAGGCAGAACTGGGCACCCCAAAGAGGCACCACGGCTGTGGTCAGTCTGGGGTATCCTGACCACAAGGTCTCTATCACTGACCATCACATAAGCTACCACATTTCCCAGAAAGAAGGGAAACAGACTGGGAAACAAAACAGGAAAACAGCCAGAGAACAGAAAAGGAAAAAAAATCAAATCAATCAATCAATAACATCTCAGACACCGAGCCTCCTCCCAGACTTTTGCATAGTGTCTGCAGCCCGAAGTATGTTCTTTCTGGTGCCAAGATCTTGGATCCAAAGTCGAAACAGGGTTTCTGAGTTCCTAACTCCTTGGTACCATTTAGGATTACTCTGAACGCTAGGTGCGCAGGTGGCCCAGCTACCAGTATTCAGGAGAACTGCTACTGCATATCCATTCCTGGGGTCTCACCGAAAGAGAAGCTCTAAATGAATAATGTAGCCTAGCAACCTGAAGGCCCAGGGCACCTGGCATTCAGAACTGAGGCTGGGCAGTCCCTCTCCCAAAGCCCTCACCACAGCTCCTGCATCACCGCTGTCCTTCCAGGGGCCCTGCACATGCCTCACTCTGATCGTTCTGCTCTTTCTGGAAAACCTGCTCTCTGCTCATTGAGCTCAATCATGCTGCTTCTCAGCCTTCTCCTAAGCTCCCTGGTGCAGCTGTGCACCCCTTCTGTACCCCCATTTATTACTCTGACTGCTCCTGTACTCCTAACCCCCTAAGAACCATCTGTAGATTAACCCGGATCAGGAGGTAATTTACCATAGCTGTTCCTCAGACCAATGCTCTGAGAACAGAAGACAGCAGCTTCCCTCTTATTATTCTTTCACTACCCTAACACTGGATGTTAACTGGGATTTTATGGAAGATTTGACATTATAATTTATTTTTTCCTTCACAATTAAATTAGTCTAACAACAACCGTGCTGCCACAGAAACAGCTCCGTATTTCTACAGCAATCCTCAGTTATTTGCCCAGTGTGTCAGTGCCCAACTTTACCTTCTTAATAAAATGACATTATGAGTGGTGCACAAGCCATTGGATGTGCATGATTCAGAGCGGCTGGGAGGCTGCATAGAGAAGGCAGCAGCCAAGCAGCCCGTGCTTCTGCTCCCCGTGGCCACGGCACAAAAGCTCAGAGATGGCATTTATTCCAATCCACGTTTATCTAGTGTCCCCTGTGTCAGTTTCTGTGCCGTGATGCAAGAGAGACACAGCCCCACTGCTAATCTCAATCTCCTATGGAAAACACACAAATCCTAAAGTAAGTAAACAAAAGGATGAACACTGTCACAGTGCTAAGAAAGCGATAAATGGGGTCTGTTTTAGACAGAGAGGTCAGGGTAAGCTAGAGGCCCTGACATTTAAGCCGGAGCTTTTAGGAGGTGAAAAACGGGGACGCAGGTCAGAGGGAAGAAGACCCTGAGATGGGAGAAGAACTTGACAATTTTGGGAAACGAAGTGAGGACAGTGGGGCCCAGGCTTAGTGAGGGCAGGAGAGATGCAGTCAGAGAGGTGGGCAAGGTGAGCTCTGCCAGGACTCTGAGGACCATGGCAATGATTTGGGACTTTAAGCAGGGAACTGACATGATCTGATTCGTGCTTTAAAAAGACCGTAGTTACTATGAAGTTATCAGTGATTCCAGTCATATCTTTGGGCCCAAGTCACTGCTTATAGCTGAGGAACCTGGACAGGTGACTGGTATTCACTTTTCCTCCAAAAAGGAGCTCAGGGTCAGGAGGTAGGGAGGAGGATTTTCCTTGTCTTAGTTCAGAGCTCACCCCCTGTGTGGAGAAACATCCCCTTACTCCTCAGGCCTTTCCAGATCTATCAGTGTTTCTTGCTGGACCACATGCTCCTTGAGGGCAGGGCAGGGTCTCATTCCCTGTGATCCCAGCACACGGCACAGGGCTCTGCACCCAGGAGGTGGTTGGTACATGCTGGATGAACAGATGATTGACTGCAATGGCCTCTAATGGTAGCAACTGGAATAGAGGCAGCGCCTCGACCTGGAGTAGACCCCTGAAGCTAGGAAAGCCCCGGGCTAAGAGGAACACGCCAATGCCGTGAGACCCTCTTTTAAGCCCGACGCTACTTTACACTTCCAAAACTGCTTCTTGGGGCTTAAGATTTTTTTACAAAACTAATGTGAGTACCATTACACTCTAAGTATTCAGTTAATTAGCCTACATATTCCTTTTTCTTTCCCCCTTACTCAAGCAGATTATTTTTATAAATTATGGTTACCTGCATGTGTTTCAGAAGCAAGATTCATACCTTTCTAAGGACAATTTTCTTCCTTTTGAACTGGTAGCTTTTTTATTGTTGTTGGCTATTCAGATCTTTAACTTCTCTGCACAACAGTCTGTGTTTTTTTTTAAATTTTATTGAAGTATAGTTGATTTTATTAGTTTCAGGTGTACAACATAGTGATTCAATATTTTTATAGATTAATTCCATTTAAAGTTATTAAAAAGAATGTTTATATTTCCCTGTGCTGTAAAATAGATCTTGTTGCTTACTTATTTTATACATAGTAGTTTGTGTTTCTTAATCTCGTACCTCTGTCTCACCCTTCCTCTCCTCCCTCTCCCCTCTGGTAACCACTAGTTTGTTCTCTATACCTGCAGCCTTCATATTCTGCCACAGTTCTTTTTTTTTTTTTTTTAATTAATAAACTTTATTTTTTGGAGCAGCTTTAGGTTAGCAGAGGAAAGTACAGAGAGTTCCTGTGTCCCCCCACCCTTCCCTACACTCACAGCCTCCTCTCTAATGACAGCCCGCAGCACAGTGTACATTTGTTACAACTGATAAACCCACACTGACATCATTATCACCCCAAATCTACAGTTTACATTAGGGCTCACTCTTGGTGGTATACAGTCTGTGGGTCTGGACAAGTGTACACAGACATGTATCCACCAGCCACGGTTCTTTTTCATACTGAATCCAATTCGTGGTCTTATTTCCCCCTTTCAGGCCAGTTCTGTTACTTGACCTTCCATGACAATACCTTAGGAGTACCTACATTCCCAGATGCTGCCTGTGGTCTTACCTTTCTTTTCTCCAGTGAAGGGCACAAAGTCTTCCCTGTCTTTCTGTTCTAAAGCCTCCTTCTCCAGGTACATGAGGAGGTGCTCACGGTCAAACGGGCCGGTGGCTGCTTTCTGTGTCTGGTCTTTCTGTCGAAATCCAGCTGGCAGCATTGCGCTCTGACAAGACAGAAGCGTGAGCAGGAAGCAGGGTGTATGCCTGACTGACACCTGTTACCTCCCCTACCCCTGCTGTGTATGGTGAGATGTGGGTGTGAGCTGAGGGCTAGGGCTCTGGCATATCTTTGAGGCCCCACCTGCTCTAACATTCTATGCTGAGACGGGGGCTCCTGGTGAGCTCAGGCAGAACACACATGGCTGGAGCGGCCTGTCTCCTGCAGCTGCCTTCTAGAATGTGGTAGCAAAGGCCAGCCACCCTTCACAACCTTTTTCTTCGTAGATCCCTCTTAGGTTTGGCCAGGTCTGCATCCAAAGTGCTCCCAGGCAGGCGTGTGGATGAGCCAATGAGACCACACTCTGTTATTTCTAACCTCTCCTGGGAAACATCCAAGCTGGTAAGTGAGTATTATGGTAGATGCTGATACCTCCTTGATTAAATATAGAGGTATCCTTCTCAAGTTTAAAAAAGTAAAAAAAGGATACTAGTATTTTTTAAAAGTAAAAACAATATCCAAATTATCTGGCATAATGGAATATCATATAAATATTTTAGTGACATTTTTATTTATAGTAAAATCACTATTTTAGATGCCTCCTATTCTATGTCTGAGATAATATTAGCAGGGCTGAAGAAACTGCTTGCTAAACAATCACTATAACAAGGTAATTACCTTTTCAAGAGTTCATAAAAATATGAGAAGCTCCATTTAAATTTACCTGATATTATGGTTACATTTATTTATTTATTTATTTATATTTTTTTAATACTTAAAAAAAATTTGGTTTTGGCCATACCATGTGGTATGTGGAATCTTAGTTCCCTGACCAGAGATCGAACCCGCACCCCCTGCACTGGGAGCGTGGCGTCTTAACCACTGGACCGTCAGGGAACTCTCTCATCACATTTACTCTAATCTATCCACTGTTGTGGGATCATCAAAGATTTCAAGTTGTTTATACATGTTAAAGAAACAAGATATAAAAAAGATCTGCTTTTGTGGTTAAAGATCTGGTTTAAATACCATCTCTGACATTTACCAGTGTAGGATCTTATGTAAATGACTTCTCCTGGTGTGTCTCCTCATTTATGAAATGGGGATAATACAATTTATCTTAAGCGCTTCTGGGCCCAGCAGAGTATATGAATCGTAGAGGAAACTCAGTCATATTTGTTTCCTCTCCCTCTTCCTTTCTTTTTCCGTAAGTCAGTCTAGTCCTTCTTCAGCCAATGGAAAATATTTTCCCCCATTTACATTAAACTGGTTTTTGAGAAATACAATTGCTGTATCATAGATGTGGCTACTGAGGTTCTCCATGGGTTTATAAAAGTAATGACCCACAGCCAATCAGGGAAGAACACATAATTTGCATTTAGAGATCAGGAATTTCTACACTATTGTTTAAGGACCACACCACACGGTTTATCCCATCCTATCACTAATCACCTGCTTCAGTTCCAGGTCACTAACCTCGGGATCTAGGTCATCAAGAACATTTTCCAACTGTTTCAGTTCGTCTTCTGAGAGTTTGCCAAGAAGCTCATCTTCATCAATGTTCTTGTATTTCTCCAGGTCTTTTTGAAAGGGGAGTGCCATGGTTTCCTATACGCCTTTCTCATGGGCCATGAACATTTAACCGCACCAGCTTCCTGAGACTTCAGAATACTGCTGAGAAGAAAGAAACACTGTTATCTCCTTTGGGTGAACAGGACTTATTAGCAGGAGACAGGGCTATGCTATGTGCCGATGGGGTCTCTCCCCTGACGAATAACTCAACAAAGTAAGTAATATCACCTTCATTCGCAGAGCAGCCCGACTGCTTATAAAGTATTTTCATATATGTTATCTCACTTATTTAGATCTTTACAATGACCTGGAAAGGAAGCCTGGACAGATATCGATATGAAGATTCTGAGGTCGAAGGGGCTGAGCGCCTTGCTGGAGGGGCTGGAGCTGGGATGTGCCAGGCCCTTGAGTCCCTGTGTAGTGAGTGCCTTCCCACCAGAGGACTCTGCCTCCTGCTTTCTACAGAGAACAATGAAGAACAATGCATTAATTGTCAGGCAGTGTAAGGAGCAGACTTGTGTCTTTTCAGAGGGAGAGTGATGTGAAGAATACAAAATGGGGTTCATTCAGGAAAGAGTTTGGACGTCCATGTGAGAAAGCATCGTCCAGAAACTCCCCGGCAATTAAGCTAAGTAAGAGTCTAAAATCCTGGTACTCTCTCCACTTTTCTCCCCTCTTTTCTTTTTTCTTCATCTCCCATTCTCTTTCTAGTCCCATTTCCTTTTTGTTTCTTGAGCCATCCTCCCTAATTCTTTATACCCCTAGTCCATTCTTTTTTTCAACCTCCTCTTTTTATATCATCTGCCTCCTAAACTTCCACTCAAAACAAAATTTTTCCTCAATCCCTTCTTTCTGGCAGAGGATTTTACAGATCTTCCCTCAAAAGATAATATTGCATTCAGGAAATAGCAATGTACTTAACTGATTGTGTTTCTCCTTTGGCCGTATTAATATCAAGCAGATCTTTCAAGGCAATGAATACTTGCTGTCAACCTACTATTTGCCAGGTATGGTTCTAAAAAACAGGAATACACAGATAAAACAAGATATGACCCTTTCCCCAAGGAGAACACAACTCAGTGAGATATACATACATAGGGATAATACCACTGGATAAGTGTGTGGACTAAGAATGCCGCCTGCCATATCAGCAAAGGATGCAACCCTCAAACACTACAGCCACCCCCAATGGTGCACCCTCAGGGGACTCAGGATGGGAAAGAACAGAATACTGGCCCTAGACAGTTAAGGTGTATATCACAGGAATTACTTCAGTGAGCCCAGACTTTTGCATCTTCCCCTTGTTGACTTAAAAAAAAAATACATGCACAACGTGAGAGTTGCGAGTTAAATTTTATTTGGGGCAAAATGAGGACTGCAGACCGGGAGAGAGCGTTTCAGATAACTCTGAGAAACTGCTCCAAGGAGGAGAGGGGAGGAGCTAGGATATGTAGGAGTTTTGCAACAAAGAGCAGGTAATTGGGAACGTCAAAAGATTATTGTTAAATAAAGAAAACCAAACATCTCAAGTTAAGGAATTTAGTGCTTTTCTATGTATGGGAAGATGCAAGAGTCTGGGCTCACTGAAATCATTCCCTTGATATGGACCTCAGCTATCTGGGGCCTGTATCCTGTGTTTTCGCATCCTGAGTTTCCTCAGGGCTCACCGCAGGGAGTGGCTGCAGTCTGCTGGCTGCTAGATGGCAGGTATTCTTTTCAGCCCTGAGTTTCCTCAGGGCTCACCAGCTCACGTTGGAGGGCTGCAACCATTGGTGACTGTGACATCCTCTGTTTATTGATATGGCAGGAAATATTCCGTTTATAAATATTCCATTTATCATCCTACACAGAAAAGTGCTGAATTCATTAACTTGAGATGTTTGGTTTTAACTAAAAGTAATCTTTTGATGTTCGGACTCCCTGGGTTTTCTAGCAAAAACCCCTATACATCCCGGCTCCTGTCATACACAGCTATCTGAGAAACTGCCTCCTGGGCTTGAGTCCTCAGAAAGTCCGCTGAAGAAAACATAATTCTCAACTTTTAGGTTGTGCGCTTTTTTTTTTTTCAGTTGACAAGTGTTATAACAGAAGTCATGTCCACAGTAGGTTTAAAACACATGAGGAAATAATCCTTGGATGGGGATGGGGGTTTTGAGTTGACACTGAAAGAAGTTGTGTTTGAGCCTTGAAGGAAGAGGTCCTAAGGTGGATGTGGGCAGGGAAGGCTCCTTCCAGGAAAATGGAACAGCATAAACAAAGGCACAAAGATAAGAAAGTACATGATGCTTGGTGAATGGCTGGTGTGGCTAGAGGGGAGCAGGGGGAAGAGGAGAGGAAACAACTAAAGATGAAGAAGGGACAACTGTGAAGGGCCTTTCCTATACGTCTTGCCAAAGAACCTGGGCTTTATTCTGTTGGAGATGGGGAGTCACCACAAATGCTTAAAGTAGAGGAATTGATCTGAGAAGACCTGTTTTCAATAAGGTAATTCAAATGGTAAGAATGAAAAACAGGTTGTCATGGAAAGAGAATGGTTGTGGGTGGGGCCACTTAAGAGCTATTGGAATGTTGTTCCTCCGTCCTTACTTCAACTGCTCACCATTTTCCAGTTTGTGATTTTTTATTTTGGTGTCTTTTCCATATACAATGTAACTCTCTTTCCCTTCCATCAACCCACCTTCTTTTAAGCTTTAATTGTAATATTCCAGTAAAAAAAAATAAAGCCAAACCAAAACAAACAAACAAAAATCCTCTCCCACTAAAGTCAAAGAAACCAGCTGGGTCATATACACTTTGTTCTGGTCCCAACTACCACTAATTTATTGTGTGAGTCTAAGAATGTCGCCTGCCATATCAGCAGAGGATGCCCTCAGCCACTTACAGCCATCCCCAGCAGTGCACCCTGAGGGGCCTCAGGATGAGAAAGAACAGGATACTGGCTCTAGATAGTTAAGGTGTATATCTGCCAGGCTCTTAGCCTGAACTGACTGAATTACCCTAACCAATAGATTCTAAGATGCACAGTTTCCCACACTTAACACTCAGAAATTGTGTGTCCTGCAACTGATGGTCCTACAATTATTGCCGACCCAGGAGCAGTCAAGATGTCATACTTGTCATTGCCTGTGTATGCATAAATAACAAAAGCACCGGCTTCAAAGCTAGCAAAAGGTGTGTCAGTAGTTTGGAAAATATCTCAGGGACTTTTTAAAATAGTGGAATACTCTTTTAAAACCTAACATAATTTACAGAGTAGATTTAAGAGCCAACATCAAAGGCTTTTAGTTCTTTTACAGATTTTTTTTTTTTAATTACCACTCTTGATGGCACAGAGGAGATACTGTGTGGAAAAGACCAGACACTGATGAATATGAGTGATTCCAAAAGCTGGAGTCTGAACATGAAGGAGCTTTAAGAATATTAACCAGGGGCTTCCATGGTGGTGCAGTGGTTAAGAATCCGCCTGCCAATGCAGGGAACACGGGTTCGAGCCCTGGTCCGGGAAGATCCCACATGCTGCAGAGCAACTAAACCTGTGCGCCACAACTACTGAAGCCCGCGCGCCTACAGCCCGTGCTCCGCAACAAGAGAAGCCACCGCAATGAGAAGCCCACACACCGCAACGAAGAGTAGCCCCTTCTGGCCACAAGTAGAGAAAGCCTATGCACAGCAACGAAGACCCAACGTAGCCAAAAATTAATTAATTAGTTTTTTTAAAAAAAGAATATTAACCCATTCATTTCCATTTCCCCTTTTTATGTATGCACAGAGGTGATATATTTTTTTTAAGGTATGTGTATTCATAGCAGCTTTATCTGTAATAGCCCAAACCGTAAATAACCTGAATGATCATTAGTAGGTGAGTGGATAAACAAATTGTGGTATATCCACATAATGGAATCTACTCAGAAATAAAAACTAATGAACTATTGATACACACAGTAACATGGATGAGCCTCAAAACAATTATACTGAACGAAAGAAGCCCGATCAAAAAGAATGTATACGGCATGATTCCATTTGTCTAAAATTCCAGAAAATGTAACCTGCTCTATATGACAGCAAGCAAATCAGCTGCTGCTTAGGGATGGGAGAGAGGTAGGGAGGGGAAGAGGCTCACGAAGGGGCCTGAGGAAATTTTGGGCGTTTGATTGTGATGGCTTCACAGGTGCATGCATATGTCAAAATTCATCAAATTGCATCGGTTTAAATATGTGCAATTTGTTGAATGGCAGTTCAAAAAATCTATGCGTAAGTCTAAAACAGCTCTTCAATAAAGTAAAAAAATTGTATTTTTAAGAAGGGTCACTTTTTTTTTTTTTTTTTTTTCTTTTTGGCCACATCGTGTGGCTTGCAGGATCTTAGTTCCCTGACCAGGGACTGAACCTGGGCCCTGGCAGTGAAAGTACCAAGTCCTAACCACTGGACCGACAGGGAATTCCCAAGAAGGGTCACATTTTAATTGGCAGCATTTTTCTTCTCGGTGGTATGTAAAATACTGGTGCATTTGACAACTGATGGTATCTTAGAGTTGATAAGATTCTATTTGCAGTTCTATTCCAGGATTCTACAACTATACCCCAACTTCTTATCTTCCCCTGAAACAGACTTGCTCTCCTGGTTTTCTGGATCATACTATTAATCTACCAGTCAGTCACTGCCAAAACTCAGACCACGTGAGTTTCTTTTCCTTCGTTCCCTGTGTCGTTGGTTAACACCTCCTGTGGATTCTTATTGCACAATACTTTTCACACCATCTCTTCCTGTCACTCTTGCTTTAGATCTTTGTTCTTTCAGACCTGGAGTACTCTCATTGCATCTTGAAAGGATTCTATTCTTCCCTCTAAGCCACCCAGAGCACCATGGTTAGATCATCTTTCTTCACACTGCTAACAAGCCACTTCCCTGATTAAGGACTTACAAAGGCTCCCTCTTGTCTACACAATGAAATTCAGACAGTCTAGCATCCCAAACTCCTACTATTTGGCTTTGATCTGCACTTTCTGTTTTCTGTCTTCATTACTTTCCTAGGGAGCCCTCCAACCCAGCCAAAATTGTTTATTCGCTCTCTGTGGTCGGCAGAATAATGGCCCCCTAAAGATGTCCATATGCTAATCCCCAGAACCCGGGAATACGTTACTTTACAAAAGGGACTGCGTGTGATTAAATCAAGGATCTTAAACTAGGAGACTATCCTGGATTATCTGGGTGGGTGCAATGTAATCACAGGGCTCTTAAAATATGGAAGAGGAAGGCAGAAGAGTCAGAGAATGAGATGTGATGACCAAAGCACAGGGACAGAGTGATGCAATTGCTGGCTTTGAAGATGAAGGAAGCGGCGGAGAGCCAAGAAATGTGTGCATCCTTTAGAAGCTGGAAAAGGCCTGGAAATGAATTCTCCCCAGAGCCTTCAGAAAAGAATGCAGCCCTGCTGACGCCCTCATTTTAGCCCAAAGAAACCTGCTTTGGACTTCCAACCTCCAAAATTGCGCGATAATAAATTTGTGTTGTTTTAGGCCCCTGCATTTGTGACAGCAGCAACAGGAAACTAATATACTCTCTTATTCATAGACTTCCATTTTCCGAGATAATTGTTCTGGATATCTCGTTTGCCCTCACAATTCACTTCCCACCCTGCTGTGTACCCTAGGAAGACGTTGTATTTACACGGCATCAAGGCTCCCTTGCTCTCTGGCTTCTGTTTGGCCAACAGGAGGCACTAGCAGGAAAATAGAGGGCAGGCAGAGAGGGAGGTTTGTCCAGAAGGGCCACATTGCCTACCAGGAAGCCCCCTCTACACAGCTGTCCCTACGCCCTTGCTGACTTCAGGCCTGGGGGTGGTGAAGGGTTCCTACGTGACTAGTGCCAGATTTCTGCCTTGTTGGATTCCTCAAACCCTCCCTACAACTTTGTAAATAGTCTCTTTATTAAAATTCCCTCAAATTATTCAGTTCGAGTGTGTCCTCTATTTCTTGTTGGGACCTTGGCTGATACGGTAATATTACTTGGAATGCCCTTCTCTATTCTCATGGTCAATCCATGTGCTCTGCTTTTGAGACCTGGCTCAGATCCCAGCTCTGCAGGACCACAGAACATCAGGCCTGAGTGAGGCCTTAACGATCATCCAGTCCAGCAACACAGATGGTTTTTCTGATGCCTCTCTGATCACTCCTTGGTCTCTTTTGGCAATTCTTCTTCCTCTACCTTAAATACTGGCATGTTACAAGATCCTGTCTTAGCATTTCTTTTCTTACACTGTAAACTTTCCCTGGGGAAACTCATCCCCTCCAAAGTTTTCATTATAATCCATAACCTGAAGACCCCCAAATCCATATCTTTGATCTAGACTTTGTTCCTTGAGGGTTACATCCATATATTTCCACTGCCGAACCAACATCTCTACTTCGCTGAATCAGCCATCTCAAATGTCAGAAGTATTCACATCATCTTTCCTTCCAAATAGCTTCTCCTCTGGAACTTCCAATTTTAGGAATTTGGCCAAGAAACCAGGGAGCCATCCTTGACATCTTCTCTTCCTTGTCTCCTCCCCGCCCACCAATAACCAAATCTGGTCCATACCTAAACATGTTGCGAATCCGCCTACGTCACTTGCCTGCACTGCCTCATCCAGCCTTAGTCCATCTGCATCCATTCTCCATACAAATGGCCAAAGTGATCTTTTTAACCAACTCTGCCCTAGTTACTTAAAATCCTCCAGTGGCTTCCCTTTGCTTGGAGGGTAAGGTTCAAATTCACAGTCTGACCTCTGTCATTCCCATCAGCCTCATCTTGCACTGCACTCCCCATCTCCTCCTGGCTTCAGCCCCCTGGACCACTTCCAACTCCTGGATCATGCCTTATGTTGTTTCCTCTGCTCAGAGCACTCTTACCCCCTCTTTCTCTGGCTGACTGGTAGCCAACTCATCTTCCAGTCTCAATGTAAGCTTCAGTTCCTCAGAGAGGCCTTGTTCAGACCCCCAGGCAGGTCTGAGTCACTCCCCACCCCATGGCACACCCCTTATTCAGAGCTCTCCTTGACTTTATTACAATTGCTTGTTTTATCTCTGTCGTCCTTGCTAAGCTCTGTGAGGGTAGAGACTGTATCAGTTTTAGTCATTGTTATAATCCTGGCTCCCAGCACAGGACTTGACCCAGAGAAGACATCCAACAAGTATTGTGCAACAAATGTCAAAAGAAGGAAATGAGCTCAGAGAGGTGAAGTGACCCGTTGGTCCAGAGATCATTCCACCATATCCACAGCCTGCACTCTCTGTCACGGAACATTCTGAGGCCACCTAAACGCACAGAAGTTGCTGTGTTTCCTACATCTCGTTGCCTATGTCACCAGTTGAGTGTTCTTCCCTCTCTCATTATTTTTTATGTATGCTACATAAATGGTTCTCTCTCCAACTACACCACCAACTCGTAGAGGACAGGGATGATGTCATAATTCTTTATATTCCTGGGCTTCTTGTATATACAGTCAACAAGTATCTACTAAAAGTCCACCTTTTCCAATGCTGGGACAAAAGCAGTGAACAGAACAGATGATATCTTGTGCCCTAACTGAGCTTACAGTTTGGCAGTGAGAGAGACTTTAAGTAGTTACAATAACATGTTAATACTATGTAACAGTACCTGTTAAAACAAATTGCATATGTTGTGCCAGTGCATGGCGGGGGGGTCTTAAAGCCAGAGGAGAAAAAAAGTGTATCCTCCGGGAGCACAACTCTGATTTAAAGATTTGGGGGAAAGCTGGTTTTATTTTTAATAACAAATATAGATATATGTGAAAACATTATTCACATAGCTTTTAAAGTCAAATCACAGATTTCTAGCTCATGGCTAGCCTGCTTTAGCCCCTACCCAGGCCTCCCAGAGTTCGTATTTGTCCTCTTCGGAAAGTTTCCAAAGAGTTGCCGCAGCCTCACCTCCGGCAGACTGTGTCCCATGGCAAGCTCTCAACATGCAACGAGAAACTAATATGCACACTGCAGTGAAGCAAGCGCCAAACAGAGCTTCCAGGAGTCCAGGTAGGCATGTACAGACACCAACCGGTTAGAAAATGGACAAGAGGAGCAAGGACTTGAGCTGAAGGGAGGATGATTTGGGCCCTCTGATAACTCTTCCTGTTACCAAAGATACAAGCCCGGAAAAGGAAAACAAGCAGTGTGGCTTCCTTCGCTTCTCTTTCCGCTACCTTATTTGTATAACTGTGGTATGAAAGAGGAAAATCAGATACAGCATGAAGTGCCCAGCCTTTGGCCCTCCCTCCCCACACGATTAGAACCAAAGCCAAAACAAGCAGCCTTATTTATTAAATCTGATCCAAACCAAAGACCAATTTTTACAAAAGAGTAAGAAAAAAATACTTGTAAAACCTAGTGAAAAGTTTTTTAAATGGGTAAAACAGTGCCATAAATTGTTCTGGAGTACATATATATCTGGGAAAGCTACAAAGGACTGCACATGGAAAAGACAGACACCACGTAGCAAGGGGAGGGGGAGTTAATTGGGGAAGGAGGACTTGGGCTTCCACCGCACTGATGATGATTTAGTCCCAAGAGGGGTAGTCAGTAAGTGAGAAGTTCTTATTCTGTATTATATATCTTCAATATTTTATAGTAATCTCTAAACAATCGGTGAACCAGTTTGCACAAGAGCCAAATCTACATTTTCTAAAACTAGTAAATTAGAAAAAAAATCAGCTTATCGATATATCCTCCAACAAAACAGGAATTGATCCTATATATTTAATTCCTTTCTAGCTGCAGGGAAATACAAAGATGTGTACAAAACACATAGCCTGTGTTTTGGAATCTAGCTATTTGAAGATGGCCCATTCAAGTCTGTTTGTTTTTTTTTTAAATAACCAAATGGCTCCTGCCATATCCTGGGAAATACCTGCAGGCGATGCAGGACAGAGACTGGGGTGTGATGAGGAGGAATTTCAGGCAAAAACTATGAGAAGGCAATTGGAAGGGGCAAGCTGAACGGGGAATGAGGAACACATCTTACCAGAATGAAGAGTTTGTCTCTGAGATCATTTGTTCTTAACTTCCCAATCTTACAACGCAAAAGTTGCCATAGCTCCAACTGTGCTTGAAAACTGTCTCCTTTTAAAACAATGTGCCCACCAGTAACCACCCCCTCCAGGTTCAGAGAGCACAGAAGACAAAAAGCATGGGCCTTGGAGTCAGCCAGCCCTTGAACTGATGGTTACAGATCCACGTGTGAGTGACAACCTCTCCAAGTCTCTGTCCCTTCCTCCGTAAAACAGGCAAAGAGCAGTACTTATTTCAGAGGGTGGTTCCCTCTGTTAACCTTGTCAGGATCTGTTGAACGTGGAGAGGCAGCACCCTATAGGAGCCCTGGGTCAGCACTGCCAGGTGTAGCAAGCCGCCATGGGTAGGCTGGCCAAAGTATGAGATAGGTTTCCACCTGGGCAGGAAGTTGCCAAGAAGCTTCCTGGCGGGGGCAGAAGGGCTCTAGCATGGAAGTCTCACTGTCTGCCCAGACTGCCACCTGGTTTCTAATTATCTTGGCAGGTCCTATTCCCTGCTGCTGCCCTACCCCTTTGTCAGGCCCTATTCTCTGTTTTCTGAGGAGTTCTTGTTTCTTGACTTCTAACTCCTTGCCTTCCACATGGGTGTCTGGGTCTTTTTGGTTTTCAACTGCATATTGGTTCTAGCCATGTCCCCTCATCTTGGCTTCAGGAAGTTATGGGCTTCTCACTTCCTGACTGGCATTATGGGTTCTCTACTTTTTGTCTTTTCTGCCTGCTTATGCATCTTTGACCCACCTACCTTCTCTCCTTCTCTGGCATCTGTATCCCAGCTAGGTTTTGATCAAAGCTTTGTTATGACTTACAGGTGCTATGTGCACCTTGACTCATGACTGCTCATCAAGATGATATGCAAAATATTTAACTGGTATGAAATGGGCACTGTCCTATCAGAATGGTTGTCAGCTATAAACGACAGGGATGGCTGACCCTGTATATACTGGCTGAACAGTAGCCCAGCTCCCTAGCCTCAAGACCCCTCCCACTGCTCTGACAAAGAGGCCTCCTGGTTCTTTCACTGGGCTGGTGCCTCAGATTGGCTCCTTACTCCTCATGTCCTGGCTCGGCATGGCTGGCCTTGCACCTTGTTTCATGAGCTCCTATTACCCACAGTCCTAGAGCTGACCTTCTCATTCCTACTCTACTCAGCCGTCACCAGGGAAACCCAGGAATACTGGCGACACACAGGAAAGAAATGGGGTAGCCTTGATGCCAAAACAGGGGAGCAAAACATAAAAGCATATATATATATATAAATCTCAGGTATAGGAAAAACATCCTTGCAGCAAAAGGTTCTGTATAAAATTAAGTGCTGTATCTTAAGAATTGGTTCTGTTTTCTTGGTCTGGTAATAGGTAACAATTCTCTTCTCCATCTGCCTTCTATGAGCCTCTTTGAGCCACATGGGTGCAGATCTTGAACGGAGAGAGGAAAGGGATAGCACTTTCAGAATGGTTCTTGGGTAAGGCTAGAATTTCTAAGGTTTGGGAATTATTAATACTTTAAGGTTGGAGTTAGGGGATGAGATGTCTTAAGAATAAATGATTCATAGTAGTCAAGACAAACCAAAAAACAGAACTTCCCCTGACCCAGCTCACACCTCCAAGAGGATTTAAATCTTGGGAACCTGAAGCCACAGACTCACTGTGAGTCCCCCGCGGATCCACTGCTTTTTTCTGTCACTAACCACGCTGTCCTCTACAATCCTTTCCTTTGTTTACTTATCTATTTTATTGATCACCTCAATCTTTATTTAAAAAGTTCAAATCTACAGAAAACGTAAAATAGTACAATAAACACCTGTACACCACGCTCTTTAATTCACCAGCTGTCACCACTTAGCTGCATTCTGGAGTGTCCTCCCCAACTCTTCAAATCCCCCTCCACCCTGAACCCACTGAAAGTTGCAGACGTCATGACACTGTGCCTCAAATACCCACATCTCAAAAGAGAAAGACAATGTCCTACATGATCACAGTACCATCACTGCACCTAAGAAAATGAAAAGTAATCCCATAATATTACCTAATATGCAGTCCGTATTCAAATCTCTCCAGTTGTCCCCAACTCATCGTTTATAGCTATTTTTTATTCATCTTTTCTGATCTAGGATCCAAAGTTCATACATCCTGATTGGTTATTACTTGAATATTTTAATCTACAGTATCCCATTCCCACCGTCTTTTTGGCAGGAACACCACACACGTCAAGTTATGACCTTCTTATTGCATCCCAACAAGAGATGCATGATAGGTGTTGGGAAGCTTGATCATTCAGCTAAGGTGATGACTTCCTCACCTCTCCATTGTAAGGACACATTTTCCCTAGGTAATCTGTGCTGAGATACTTTGAAAAAATGCCGAGATACTTTGAAAAAATGTGAAAATCCTATTCCCCAACAACCTTTTGCTCAAAGGTTTTGTACCCCTGGATGAATCCTTGCCTGAATCAGTTACATTAGGGTTGCATAGCACTGGTTTTCTGGTTCTCTCATTCCTTTTATTGTGTATTTATTATTCAAACAATCACCCATCAATACCCATCCTCTCTATCCTCAGTGTCTGTACTCTCTGCTTACTTTTTGCTGCGGTTTCCTCCCCTCCTCCTTGCTGACCACATCTGACCACTCTGCCCAGCACGGGGGAGCCATTTGCTTCTCCCTTTACCTGCTGATCCCATCACTTCACCTTCAGCAAATTAAAAACAAACACGGAACATCCACAGCCTGTTGCTGTCTACCAATTTATAGTAATTTACAAAAAATAAAAGTTGTAATGCATATTTATTGGGTTAGACTGCAGAGAGTAGATAGAGGAAATTGGTTTTATTTTTTTAAAAATCAGGTTGCCTAAACCCTGAAAAATCTTTCCTCCTCACTAGGTAAAGCCACTTGCTCTGTCACAATCAGGTTTTTGTAATGGTGTTGAACACCAGCACCCTCATCTCCTCAGTTCCCCGATAATGAGAGTCTTGGAAGAACAGACGTTTAGAAATCATGTGACCCGAATGCCCCGTTTTACCATGGAGAAAGAGGATAAGAGAGATGAAGGGACTTGTCCAGGGTCCCTCAGCTCCTTAATGGTAGAGCTGGAAATGGGTTTTATAAATACCTTCTCCGATGTTCTTTTCATTCCCTTCCCAAGGACCTGGTGATTCAGATGTTTAGTAGGCAAGAGGAAGCCCGTAGCATTCACAGCCTCCTTCATTGCTAATTTGCATTTTGCCCGCATCACCTTCCCACCTTTGAAAACGTTAAGTAAAAACTCCCTTTAGGAGCCATTATTATTATTATTATTATTAAAAAGCAATTTTCATTTCTGCAGGTCAACAGGGAAAATTTTGGAAGACTCAAGGGAGCACATGCTACCATTACTTTAACCAGAAAAAAAATGAGTCCTGAGAACCTGCATCAGGCCGCTCTCGGAACGCTGCTTTCTCGGAGGCTGAAACGCCCTGCGGGTGACAGCTCCAGCCGGAGTTTACCCTTCCCCGTCGCCTGCTCTAACGCTGCAGTGACAGGCATTAGGCTCCAGGACCTTGTCAAACGTTAACAAGAGAGGATAAAATGGGGAACAAAGCCCAGCGTAGAAAAACCCGGCCCCGCAGCTCAGGGAGGACAGAGACCGCGCCCTCACTGCGGCGGCCCGGGGGCTGCAGAGACTGCGGAGCCGCAGTGCGGGGCGTGGGACCCACACCCGCCGGGCGCCTCCGGCCCGCGCCGCCCTCTCCTCCGCGCCGCCCTGAGCCGCCCGTCGAGCCGAGGAGGCCAGAGGCGGCCCCGGCCTCGAGCGCCCGCCCGGCCGAGCGCCGACGCCGCGGAGCATCCTCCCGAGGGCAGGGAGGGCGCGGCCGCCCCACGCTGCGGGCCGGGGGCTGCGGACGGCGCCTCGCCCGGGCGGGCTCCCACCCACCCCTCGGCGCGCTCACCAGTCAGTGCGCTCATCCCGGAGCCGGCGGTGCTGGCAGTCAGTCCGTCTGCCCCGAGGTAGAGGGGCCGGCGAGCAGGGCGGCGCCGTGGCCCGGGCGAGCGAGGCAATCAACAGGCGGCTCCCGGCCGGGCGCGGCGCCGGGGCGCGCGGCTGCTGCGGAGCAGGCTGGGAAGCGTAGTTCGAGGCGGCGTGCGGCGGCCGCGCGGAGGCGGGACCCCGTGCCCACTGGCTGTCACCCCGGGCCTCCTCACCCCTCCCCTGAAGGTGTCCTCGCCCAGAATCTGCGTCCCGACCCCGTAACCGCTGTGCAGGCGAGGAGGACCTCAGCCTTGGGACCAAGCTGTGCGGGCTCTTTGGAGAAGCTCGGGGCTACGGATAGGGTGGGTGGCAAAGGCTCTCCAAGCTCGTGAGGAGCTGTTGGGTGAGTGAGCATCTTTAAGTGGAAGCCTTGTTAACACCGGCTCGGAGATAGAGCAGGCCTGCCCTAGGTTTTATTGGCTTTACGCCGGTCTAGGGCGGGGCGTGGGGAGGAGTACCTGGGGTACATGCCTGGGGGTAGGGAGGTGGGGTGTAGCGAGGCCGATCTAAGGGTTGTGGGTGAGAATGTTCGAGAGCCCACGCACACGCAGTGGCGTCACTAGAGGAGAGGCTGGCTAATTTAGCCTCTCTGTGCCTTAGCATCCTTATCTGTAAGGTAGGCTTAAAACTTGAAGACATGTTGTGAGGACTAAACGCATTTTAGTACAACAAACGCGCGGGTGCATATGTGAAAGCACCTGTGTCTGGCACTTAGCACATACTCAATAAATGTTCCTTCCTTGGGAGTTGCAGGGGAGACCCGGGCACACTCCCGGCCTCGAAAGCCCTACGTATAATGCTAAGCTAAAGATAGTCGGCCTCGTTGGTCTAGATAAATAAATGTTACAACCCGCCGGGTTTGCTATTGTCACACGTTTAGCAGGCTCACTTCATCCGGAATGTAAACTGTGATGTGTCCTCTATGCCAGGTTCTTGGGAACTACAAAGATAGAGAAAATACTGTCTGGTCTCTGAAGCATGAAGTGGGGTGGGGTAACATTGGACAAAGATTGAAATTATGAAAATATATGGCATAATAGGATTACCTTCCAGAAACGTTTTCTAATCAGATGTGATCTCTCTTTTTGAACCCTTGCTGCATATTTTCAGTGCAATATTTCACATTATGGTGGGATTTGCATCTTCCAGATGTGGTGGAAGGAAAATGAACCAAAGAGATGGATGCACCATTGCTGGCATAATCTCTGAAATAGGCAAAGGGTGAATGGAGGTGAAACAGTATCATAAACTGGCATGACCTGTGCAGTAATCATGTGACCAAAAAGAAAAAGTGCCGCAGAGAATTCCATGTTTGAAAATAGTAGCATCACTTTGCATTTGTGGAAGTACTTTCCTATCCATGTTCTAGCTTGATTTTTGCAACAACCCTGTAAGAGGCAGAGTGAGGATTTTTTTCTTCAGTTAAGAGTTCTAAGAGACACAGGTGATATGAGTTATTCGGACATCCAGCTGGTCATTAAGCCTATCTTCTCTCCTTCAGCCCTGACCTTCCCCAAAGAGGCACTCACAGCACTCGTTTTCCTTTGTACATTTCAAAATAGGGCCATACCTTCCCCAGCAAGAGGGCTGAATCAGAAAATAAAGTTAATTCTCAAAGGCTCTTGGAACTATAAAAATGAACAGTGGCATACAGTAGCTGCTGATTGAGATACCAGTGTTGTTTCCACTATCAACACTATAGTAATGAACTATAGTTTTGGCCTCCTCACCAGAATGACTAATCTGAGCGGGAAGGAGTGAACTTAAATGGAGGTGTGACCAAATCAATTTAAATCACATTCCCAAGTTTTCCTATATGTTTGTTATTCCAAATACCCTATGTAACAGACCAGATGTCTTTGACTTTTTTATGTTGTACATTTGTCACAAATTATAGCTTTCTGTTAAATAAGAATAGGACTGCTTACAGGTCAAGCTAGTAGCTTCCTCGGAGAAAGCTGATGGTAGGCATAAGCTGAAAATAATAAAGCAATTTTATTCAGATTTGAAGAAAGTGTAGCAAAGGTTTGATATAGCAAAGATACTTAGTGGTGTACTATCTTTCTCATTGGCTTCCTTGTGATTCCCTGAAAGGAAAAGTTCTGCATGTGATGAAATGAATGGAGCACTGCTTCAGATGAAGATTGTGAAATGAAGCAGGTGTAGAAATGGTTTCTTAGGTTAAAGTCATAGGTGGCAGCCAAAGCAGAGTTACAAGAACTATCCAACGGTCCCAGTCCCATTTATATGAAAATGTAAAATTGAAACACAACTCCTTAGAGCTGGAAGGGACCTTACAGATCATCTTGTCTTGCCTCTTCATGCAGTGAGGAGGCTGATACATCGACAGTAAATTCGCAATGGAATATGTAGCATACATCATTTGGAACACCTAGTAGATACTGTTGCTTGCCTACTCAACATCCATTCCCGCCTTTTCCTTCTTCTTTGCAGAAGCCTGTAAAGGTGTTCACTCATTAGGGAACCTGACCCTATTACCATCCCATACCAACCTGTCATGGGCAAGGGGAATACAATCCTCTTGACTGGCCACTGAGAGATTAGGGGTGGGCATGTGACCCAGTTCTGGCAAGTGAGGCCTGAGGAGGGGTCAGCTGAAGTCCTTCTAGGAAAGGTTTTCTTGCTCTTAAATAGAGGCATACAGGGAAACATGCCACCATCTCCATGGGATGTTGTTGCATCTGGCCGTGTTACCTCAAACTGGAATAGCCATCTTAGGGGATCCAGCCTTAAAACAAAGCCAACACACTGATGATGGCAGAGTAGAGAGATAGAATGAACTTGGGTCTGTGATGTTGTTTCTGAGACAGTAAACCAATCAGCCCTGGTGCTGCCCTACTTCTGGATTTATTATTATAGGAGATAATAAATATCCTTATTGTTGAGCCCATTTGAGATGGAGTTTTCTGTTACTTGAAAGTGAAAGAATCCTAAGTGTTGCAGATGAAATGTGAAAGTAAATTCTTTGGATGGACTGAAGGACTACTTCCCAGAGTTAATAAAAACAAACAACAACCACAACCCAGGCAAAGGGTAGGGATATTATCCATTATAAATGGATAGAAGTATGCGTTTAAACTATGGTTAAATTGTGGTTTCCAATCCAGACAGACCTGGGTCGAACCCATATATTTACTGCTTGCTTGACTGTGGCCAAGTTTCTTTAACCTTTCTAAGCCTCATTTTCTTCATCTCTAGGCTGGGGATAATAATACTTACCACATGGGGTTGTTATGAAGATGAAATGAGATAATTTGTGTCAAGTATGCTACAAAGGATATGGTGTCTGGTAAGCACTAAAGGAGTGGTGACTATCTTGATGAACTATGAATTATCTTATTTATAGTATAATAAATAACATTATAACAGCCCTGGTGCTGCATCTAAAAGTGAATCACTATATAATAGTGATCATATTAAATGACACCACAATGATGTAAGCAACAAAGTCCAGAATGTGGGAAACTCTACATGACAACCCAGTTCTTCAATAAATTGCAAGAAAAATAAGGGAAGGAGAGTTTATAGATACACAGAAATAGAAGAGGCAAATAACCATATGTAGTGTGTTATCTTGATTTGAACAAAGCAGCCGTTAAAAAAAATCACATCTATGAGACAACTGGCGGGAATGTGAACACAGAATATTTGATTATCTTAGGGTATTATTTTAAAATTGTTTGGATGTGATAATGGTATCGTGTTATTTTTTAAAAAAGAGTCATCTTTTGGAAAGATACTACTGAATATTACTGAAAAAATACTGAATATTTGCAGAAGAAATAATATCTGGGATTTGCTTTTCAAATAATCCAGCATGAGAGTAGTGGTAGGGTGGCAGGGTGGAGGTATCAATGAAACAAGATAGGCCATGAGTTGATAATGGTGGAAGCTGAGTAATGGAGCTTTATTAAACCATTCTCTCTGCATTTTTTTTTTTTTTTGGTAACTTTTGACCCCCTTCCATGTGAAGAGAACTTTTTAATATCTATTCTCTTAACAACTTTCAAATATGCAATACAGTATTATTAACTATAGTCACATGCTGTACATTACATCCCCATGACTGATTTATTTTATAACTGTAAGTTTGTATCTTTTGACCCTCTACACCCATTTCACCCACTCCCCGCTCCTTGCCTCTGGCAACCACTGGTCTGTTCTCTGTATCTACAAACTTGGTTTTTGTTTTTGTTTTCGATTCCACATGTAAGTGAGATCACACAGTATTTGTCTTTCTCATCTGACTTATTTCACTAAGGATAATGCTCTCAAGGTCCATCCATGTTGTCGCAAATGGCAAGATTTCATTCTTTTTGGCGGCTGAATAATCTCTATATTTTTATTTTTTAATTTATTATTATTTTTTTAATCTCTGTATTTTTAAAATACAGCTTCCCTGAGATATATTCCAAATACCATAAATTTACCCTCTTAAAGTGTACAATTTTGGGCTTCCCTGGAAGTGCAGTGGTTGAGAATCCGCCTGCCAAGGCAGGGGACACGGGTTCAAGCCCTGGTCCGGGAAGATCCCACATGCCGCAGAGCAACTAAGTCCGTGCGCCACAACTACTGAAGCCCGTTCACCTAGAGCCCATGCTCTGCAACAAGAGAAGCCACCGCAAAGAGAAGCCCGTGCACAGCAACAAAGATCCAATGCGGCCAAAAATAAATACATAAATAAATTAATTTTAAAAAATCTTTTGCCTGCTTTTTAAACTGGGCTATTTGCCTTTTTATTATTGATCTATAAATGTTTTTTATGTGTTATGATTATAAATTCCTTATCAGACATATTATTTGCACATATTTTCTCCCATTCTGTGGGTTGTTCTTTTTTCTAATTTCTTGATGGTATCCTTTGGTAAACACCCTTTATCAGTTTGAAGAGGTTCCTGTCTATTCCTACTTTGTTCAATGATTTTATCATGAAGGGGTGTTAGATTGCACCAAAGACTTTTTCTGTGTCTGTTAAGATGATCATGTGGGTTTTTTCATTTATTCTATTAATATGGTGTATTACATTTATTTTCAGATCTTAAATTAACTATTCATTCCTGAGATAAATCCTACTTGGTCATGGTGTATAATCCTCTTTATGTATTGTTGGAATTGGTTTGCTAGTATTTTGTTGAAAACCTTTTGTGTCCATATTCATAGGAATATTGGTCAGTAGTTTTCTTATCTTTTGATGCTTTGACTAGTTTTGGTATCAGAGTAATACTAGCCTTATAGAATGAGTTAGGAAGTGTTGCTTCCTCTTCTAATTTTGGGAAGCATTTATGAAGGACTGGTATTAATTTTTTTAATTCTTTAAATGTTTGGTAGAATTTACCAATGAAACCATCTTGGCCTTGGCTTTTTTTGTTGGAAATTTAAAAATTACTAATTCAGTCTTTGTGGTTGAATTCAGATTACGTATTTCTTCTTGAGTCAGTTTTGTTAGTTTGTGTCTTTCTAGGAATTTATCCATTTCATCTAAGTTACCTTGTTTGTTGGCAAACAGTTGTTCATAATATTTCTTTATTATCCTTTTTCTTTCTGTAATATCAGTAGTGATATGTAGATCTAGGAGATGTTCCCTCCTTCATTCCTAATTTTAGTATATGCATCTCTTTCTTTTTTTCTTGGTCAGTCTAGCTAAAGGTTTGTCAATTTTGTTGATCTTTTCGAAGCACCAACTTTTGGTTTCGTTGATTTTCTCTATTGTTTTTCTAGTCTCCATTTCATTTATTTTTGCTATAATCCATATTAACTTTACTATGGCTGAGATGGTTTCACTCGTGAATTCTACCAAGAATTTAAGGAAGAAATGATACCAATTCTCTATAATCTCTTTCAGAAAATAGAAGCAGAGGAACACTTCCTAACTCATTCTATGAGGCCAGTATTACCCTAATACCAATACCAGACAAAGATATTACAAGGAAGAAAAATTACAGGTCAGTATCGCTCATGAAAATAGATGCAAAAGTCTTCAACAAAATATTAATAAATTGAGTTCAGGAATGCATAAAAAGAATCTTACTAGCAAGTGGAGTTTATTCCAGGTATGCAAGGCTGGTTCACCATTTAAAGAATCAATTAATCCATCACATCAGCAGGCTAAAGAAGAAAAAACTTATATGATCATATCAATGGATATAGAAAAGGCATTTGACAAAATCCAACATTCATTCATGATAGAAAGCACGCAGAAAACTAGGAATAGAGGGGATCGTCCTCGATATGATAAAGAAGATATATAAAAACTACAGCTGACATACTTAATGGTGAGAAACTAGATGCTTTCCCCCTAAGATCAGAAACGAGGCAAGGATATCTCCTCTCATTATTCCTATTCAACATCATACTGAAAATCCTAGTTAGTGCAGGGTGACTAGAAGGGGAGGGAAGGTATATACAGATTAGGAAGGAAGAAATGAAAGTCTTTGTTCATAGATGACATGATTGTCTATGTAGAAAATCCCAAAGAATTATTTTAAAAACCTTTCGGAACTAATAAGTGATTATAGCAAGGTTGTTAAGTTACAAGGTCAATAGACAAAGGCAATTGCTTTCCTGTAATTGTAAATTAAAAACACAACATCATTTATTTTAGTACCAAAAAGAAAGAAAGAAAGAAAAAAATACTTAGGTATATGTATCTATATGAGGGAAACGACAAGCTCTGATGAAAGGAGTTAAAGAAAATTTAAATGGTGAGATATTTCATATTTATAGAGAGAAAAACTCAGTGTTGTTAGGATGCCATTTCTTCCCAACTTGACTTATAGATTCAGGGCAATCCCAATCAAAATCTGAACAAGTTATTTTGTAGGTTATCAACCAACTAATTCCAAAGTTTATATGGAAAGGTAAAAGACCCAGACTAGTCATACAATACTGAAGAGGAAGAACAAAGTCAAAGGACTTACGCTACCAAATTTCAAGACTTACTATAAAGCTACAGTAATCATAACAGTGTGGTATTAGTGAAAAAATAGACAAATAGATCAATGAAACAGAATAGAGAGCCCAGAAATAGACTCACACAAATACAGTTAACTTATCTTTGACAGAGAAGCAAAGACAATTTAATAGAGAAAGGATAGTCTTTTCAACCAGTGGTGCTTAGCAACTGGACATCCACATGCAAAAGAATAAATCTAAACACAGAATTCTCACCATTTATATTAACTGAAGATGGATCATAGACCTAAATTCAAATCACAAAACTATAAGACTTACAGGAAATAACATAGGACAAAATCCAGGTGACTTTGGATTTGATGATGACTTTTTAGATGCAACACCAGAAGCAGATTCGGGAAAGAAAAAATTGATAAGTTGGGCTTTATGAAAGTTGAAAACTTCGGCTCTGAGAAAGACACTGTTAAAAGAATGAAAAGGCAAGCCACAGACTGGGGAAAATATTTGTTGGCAAAGATATGGAGAAATTGGAACCTGCATACATTGCTGCAAGTGGGAATGTGAAACGGTGCAGCTGCTGTGGAAAACAGTTTGATGGTTCCTCAAAAAGATAAACATGAGGGCTTCCCTGGTGGCGCAGTGGTTGAGAGTCCGCCTGCCGATGCAGGGGACGCGGGTTCGTGCCCTGGTCCGGGAGGATCCCACATGCCGCGGAGAGGCTGGGCCCGTGGGCCATGGCCGCTGGGCCTGCACGTCCGGAGCCTGTGCTCCGCAGCGGGAGAGGCCACAGCAGTGAGAGGCCCGCGTACCGCAAAAAAAAAAAAAAAAAAAAAAGCTAAACATGTGTGACCCAGCAATTTCAGTCCTAGGTATCTTTCTAAAGAAATCTAAAGTAAGGACTTGAACAGATACTTATATGCCAGTGTTTACTGCAGTATTATTTACAATTGCCAAAATGTGGAAACAACCCAACAAGTATCCATCAGCCGATGAATGGACAAACAAAATGTGATATATCCACACAATGAAGTATTATTCAACCATAAAAAGGAATGAAGTTCTGACACGTGCTACAACATGGATGAACCTTGAGGACATTATGTTAAGTGAAACAAACCATACACAAAGGACAAATATTCTAAGTTTCTATTTGTAAGAAATGTCTATAATAGGCAAATTCATAGAGATAGAAAGTAGATTAGAGGTTACCAGGGGCTGTGGGAAGTAGAAATTGGAAGTCACTGCTTAGTGTTTATAGTTTCTGTTTGGAGTGATGAAAACGTTTTGGAGATAGTGTTGTGATGGTGGTACCACACTGTGAATTGTATTTTGTGCCACTAAGTTGTATACTTAAAAATGGTTCAAGTGGTTAATTTTATATTGTATTATACATATATATTTTACCACAAATTAAAAAACTAATAATGTAATGTGAAACTTTTTTTTTTTATGCGGTACGTGGGCCTCTTACTGCTGTGGCCTCTCCCGTTGCGGAGCACAGGCTCCGGACGCGCAGGCTCAGCAGCCGTGGCTCACGGGCCCAGCCGCTCCGCGGCATGTGGGATCTTCCCGGACCGGGGCACAAACCCGTGTCCCCTGCATTGGTAGGCGGACTCTCAACCACTGCGCCACGAGGGAAGCCGGAAACATTTTATATGGGTTAATTGTATGGTATGTGAACTATTTCTCAATAAGCCTGTTAAAATATGCAATTATATAATTATAGCACAATTTACTTCTCTGTTCTGCTGCTGAATAATTGATCATTTCCAGTTTTTGTTGTTCTGAATGATGCTGCTATGGACGTTTTCACAACATGTCTCCTGGTGTATAGGTACGAGATTTTCAACAGGGGATATACAGTGTCTAGTATTGGAATTTCTGGTTTGTAGGAAATGTGCATGTATAGTTTTGCAAGATAGTGGCAGAGTGTTTTTCAAAGTGGCTGTACCCAATTGTACTCCTCCCAGCATTGCATAGAATTCTTATCTTCAGTGGTAACTGGTCTTACCAAACTTAGATTTTGCCCATCTGGTGAGTGTAAAAGGGTTACTCTTTGTGGTCTTAATGTGAATTTTTCTGATTTTAATGAGATTGAGTATTTTTTCACATGTTTATTCACAGTTACGATATTTTCTTCTATAAAATTCTAGTTATCCCATTGGATTATGTCTTTTATTGTTATGTAGGAATTAGCTCTTTAAATATTCTAGATATTAATCTTTGGTTGATTGCATATGTTACAAATAGACATTCCTTGCTACCAGAATTTATGAAGTTTCTGAATTCAGATAACCAGAGTTCAAATAATGAAGAATACCTAGTTTTCAGAATCTATTTCATTCTTTATTTTCATATAAAAGTTAGCTAGAATTTGGATAATGAGATAATTCAACATTTTATTCAAATATTTTTGGTTCCTAGGACACCTGTTTCTTCTCTTAGTTTCTAATTTGTCTTTTTATTTTCTTTAAGATATCTTTTTTGTTAGAAGTTCTTAATTTTAACGTTGTCATGCTTATCAATCTTTTATGAATAGAGCTTTTTTTCATCCTACTAAAGAAATCTTTTCTTGTCCTGAGATCATAAAGATATTTTTCTCTATATTCTTCTAAAAGTTTTATCTTTCACATTTTTTTTTTTTTTTTTTTTTTTTTTTTGTGGTACGCGGGCCTCTCACTGTTGCGGCCTCTCCCGTTGCGGAGCACAGGCTCCGGACGCGCAGGCTCAGCGGCCATGGCTCACGGGCCTAGCCGCTCCGCGGCATGTGGGATCTTCCCAGACTGGGGCACGAACTCGTGTCCCCTGCATCGGCAGGCGGTCTCTCAACTACTGCGCCACCAGGGAAGCCCTTATCTTTCACATTTAAGTCTGTAATTCAACTGAACTTAAATTTTGTGTGTGGTAGGAAGTAGAGATTCTACCATGTGGATAACTAATTGTCCTGACATCATGTGTTTTATAGACCATTTCCCAGTGACCTACAATGCTACCTTTGTCATAGATGAAGTTCTTATACGTTTGTGATTGTGTTTCTGGGTGCACTATTATCCATTGGTTTTCCAGCATCAATGTCACCCTGGCTTAACTATTATAGCTTCATAATAATTCTTGATATCTAGTAGGGCAGTTTCCCTTTCCTTATTCTTCAAAAATATCTTGGCTGTCTGTGGGTCTTTGCTTTTCCATATCAACTTTAGAATTAGCTTGTCATGTTTTTTGCAAACCCATTGCTGTTTCATAGAATATACGATCAATTTGTAGAGTACTGACATTTTGTATGATATTGAGTCTTCCTGTCCATGAACATGGTGTAGTTTTTCCATTTATTTAAGTCTTCTTTAATGTATTTTCAAATATTAAAATTTTTTTCTCTGTAAAGGTCTTGCCCATCCTTTATTAGAGTCATTCCTTTGTTCTATCTATTCTGTCATTTAATCTACTAATGTCTTAATATTAAGGCACCTTGAATTTCTAGCATAAACTCATCTTGTTTATGCTGGATTATCATTTTTATGCACTGCTAGATTTGGCTTAATAATATTTTAAGATTCTTATATCCATCTTTATGAGCGTGATACCTTCCTCAACTGGTTTTGGTCATGGTTATACCATGATGGATGTGGGATTGGGTGTATGGTTATATTATGAACTAAGTTGAAGATTGTTCCTGCTACTTCTTTTCTCTGAAAGAGTTCACATAAAATTGGATTGATCTGTTCTTTGAAAGGTTGATAGAATCTTCCAATAAGATCTTCCGATGCTGACTTTTTTTATTTGGTAACAAGATTTTTAACTCTAGTACTGATTCAGTTTCTTTAATGGTTATAGAACCATTCAGACTTTCTATTTTGTCACGTATTAGTTTAGGCAAGTTGTTTATGGTTGTAGCTTACAAATCCCTCTTGTTTTGATACAAAAGCCTGTCCCTTTTTTATTGCCAACTCAATTATGTATTTCATTAAAAAATTAAATTATAAATACTTATATTAGGAGGACTTCAAGTTAGTTTAGACTTCCAGCTTGCTAGAACCAGAACCAGATATGAATTTCTTCAACTTTACTAGATATCGTCCTACAGCTCTTCAAAGTGGTTGCACCTATTTATACTGCCACCAACGCTGTTTGAGAATTTCTGTTGTTCCACAGGAATCTTACCAATACTTAGAATTGTCCAGTTCTTTAATTTTTGCTAGTCTCATGCCTATGAAATTGTAGTTTTAAATGGAATTTCTCTGCTTTTTGGTAAGGTTGTGCATCTTTCTATTGGCCATTTGCGTTTTATCTTCTGTAAATTGTCTGTTCATATCTTTTGACCATTTTTCTAGTGGGTGTTTTTTTCTAATAACTTGTAGGCATTTTAACATACTCTGGATAGTAATACTTTGTCAGTTATAGGTATTCAAATATATTTTCCCATTTTACACCTTGCCTATTGAAATTTTTCAGGTGCCTTTTCAGGACAGAGGTTTTTATGTTTATATATAGAATTTGCCAGTTGTTTTCTTTGTAGTTTGTATTTTTGGTATCTTGCTTAAGAAATTCTTTGCTATCCTAAGGTTATAAAGATATTCTAAAAGTGTTAAAGTTTGCTTTTCCCAATTATATATTTAATCAGTCTATAATTGATTTTGGCATATGGTATAAGGTAGAGATCTACAATTTTTTTCCACATGGATGGCTAATTGTGGCAGCAGCATTTATTGTCATAGATTCATTTCTCTGATATGTGTGGGTCTGCTTCTGGGCTTTCTTTGTTGTCCCCTTCTTACATTTATTTGTCTTTCCCAGCATCACTACTGTAATAGTTTAGTTCTCACATTTTTTGTAAATCTTGATGATTGTAAAGTTAAGTCTCCCTTTCTCATTCTTCTTCAGGAATGTCTTGGCTCTTCTTAGCCTTTATCTTCCATATGAATTTTTTTTTTTTTTTTTTTTTTTTTGCGGTACGCGGGCCTCTCACTGCTGTGGCCTCTCACTGCTGTGGCCTCTCCCGCTGTGGAGCACAGGCTCCGGATGCGCAGGCTCAGCGGCCATGGCTCACGGGCCCAGCCACTCCACGCCATGTGCGATCTTCCCAGACTGGGACACGAACCCGTATCCCCTGCATTGGCAGGCGGACTCTCAACCACTGCACCACCAGGGAAGCCCTTCCATATGAATTTTAAGGTAAGCCTGTCATGTCCTTTGAAGAATCCTATAGGGATTTTGGTTGGAATTTCAATGAATTTATATATGAGTTTGGGAAGGAAATGAAAATTTTGCGTGTCCCCATTTATAAACATGGTATATCTCTATTTTTGTTTAAATCTTCTTTTATGTCCTTTAATAGAATGTAATAATTTTTCCATATAAAGCATGCTTCTCTTTTGCTAAGTTTATTCCTAGATTTTTTTTTTTTTTTGGTATCTAAAAGGTTGTCTTTTCCACAAAATATTTTCTGATTGATTGATGCAATTGATATTTGCATAATGTGTCTTATAGTCTTATGTCTTATAGTTTGAACAGTTCCAATGTAGACATTATCTGTAAACATTTGAGTATTGTTTATTATTGGTAAATAACAGTTTATTTCTTTTCAATCTTCATTTCCGTTTCTCCTTCTTTTTCTTATTGCATTGGCTGGGACGTCCAGAACAAAATTAAACAGGAGTAGTAACAGAAGCCTTCCTGTTCTTATTCTTGATCTCAGAGGAAGTGCTTCTAATGGTCACTACTAATGATGAGGTTTGTTCTATGTTGTAGGTAGATATACATAAAACTAATTTTGAAGTTCTGGTTGAAGAAGGAAAAATAAATGTACAAAAAATTCAATCTGAGCCACAAATTGTAGATATTAACTTTGGATTAGGGAGAGATCGATATAAAATTCACAGGGGCTTCCCTGGTGGCGCAGTGGTTGAGTCCTCCGGCCAGGGCTTCCTTGGTGGTGCAGTGATTGAGAATCTGCCTGCCCATGCAGGGGCCACAGGTTCAAACCCTGGTCTGGGAAGATCCCACATGCCACGGAGCAACTGGGCCCGTGAGCCACAACTACTGAGCCTGCGCATCTGGAGCCTGTGCTCCGCCAACAAGAGAGGCCGCGATAGTGAGAGGCCCGCGCACCGCGATAAAGAGTGGCCCCCGCTTGCCGCAACTAGAGAAAGCCCTCGCACAGAAACGAAGACCCAACACAGCCAAAAATAAATAAATAAATAAAAGAATCCTCTGGCCAATGCAGAGGACATGGGTTCGAGCCCTGGTCCAGGGAGATCCCACAGGCCGCGGAGCAACTAAGCCTCTATACCACAACTACTGAGCCTGTGCTCTAGAGCCCGCGAGCCACTACTGAGCCTGTGTGCCACAGCTACGGAAGCCTACGCACCTAGAGCCTGTGCTCTGCAACAAAGAGAAGCCACCTTAATGAGAAGCCAAACGAAGAGTAACCCCTGCTCGTAGCAACTACAGAAAGCCTGCGCGCAGCAATGAAGACCCAACACAGCCAAAAATAAAAATAAATAAATTTATTTTAAAAAATTCGCAGGAACATTAGATATTTGACAACAGCTCAAATCTATCTAGGAATAAATAACTCACAAAGAACCCTAACCATGCAACATCAAATAAGTACTTATTTAAGCCGATTAATTTCTGAGAGCTAGAGGAAACGCTAGTGAAGATCACAAAAAGGAATCAGTGGAGAAAATTCTGAGAACTGTGTTGAATTTATTTCAGAGCATTTTAGAACTGTTCTAGACGTGTTTTCTGACCCAGGATTTCTTATGGCTGGAGAAATTGAAAATAACTAGGGACAGCTTAGAAATTAGCTCTGATAAGAGAGAAGTGGGATGGCTTTCGAATCTCCATACATTTCTTGTGATAACTTTTCCCTTGCACTTTTACAGAGGACTTGGTCTTTTTGTAAAGGAATTAAGTGATCATCACAGAGCCTTTTTCCTTCCTGGCTCATTTTCTGCCTCCTTATGTATACTGTTCTGCCTTTGGGGAATCTGACTCCCAGAGCGATCTTCCTGGTTCCTTATTTAGGCCTGTCTTTCCCCACTTTAATTCAGCATTTCCCAAATTGTAAAATTTCTGAGAAAAAAAAGGGGTTCCATGGTCAAATGAGTTTGGGAAATATGGTGTCAAGCAAAATCCAATACCTTATTTTACTACAGGACTTCTAGAGCCTTCAGTATCCTAATGTGCACTGTGAATCTCCAAAAGGGAAGCATATATCGCAGTGTTTCTCCAATTAATTGATCATGGAACCCTTTTCAAGCAACACCTAATAATACCTCATAGAACCCAGTTCATTAATTTTCAAATAAAAACTTCCATTTCTTCCGTAAACTTTTCTTTAGTGGAAGACATGTTATATGCTATCTCTCTACTAGACTGTCGACTCTGAGGGCAATTTCTCCTGTTTTCTTGAAGTATTACCTGATCTCATTTATATATTGAAACTCTGGGGTTCTGCCTCTTTCTTAGGTCCTGGGATAGCCACACTGGACACCACCCAAGAGTTCCTCTATGGCAGACTCTTGCTAAATTACCTAATTTAGCTTTCAGGATCTTTTTACTACACCTCAATTCAACCACTTTTGACGCTTTATTCAGGGCACTGAGCTAGGTAGGCACTGCTGGAGTTAAAAAGGATGAGTAAGATCTAGTTATACCTTCCAGGAGTATGTATAGAGGAGATAAGACAAGTACATGACACAAAACACGAGTTAAATGCTAAACAAGAGGTACAAACCACCTTGATATTCAATGGAGAAACAATAACAATTGGGCAGTTGGGGGAGGGGGACAGGTGGGAAGAATCAGGAAAGATCTCATTTTGGGATGTATCATTTGGGATGGACCTTAATATTTTCTTAAATGTAGACAGAGAGTATTGGAAGAGTGGGGTTACAGGTGGAGGGTATAGCATATGCAAGGCATGAGGGTAAGAAGTTCAAGTGGCAGGAGTATATGGAGTTTGCAGGATGAGTTGTAGATGGGGTACGGCCAGAGCATGAATAATAAAAATGGAAATAAGAGTTGAATGCCAGTGTGAGTTAATACTGCTGTCCACAGGGAGCCACTGAAGAATTTTTGAGCGGGAGGGTGATTCGGGGTCCACGTGTTCCTCCCCCACTCTCGTCCTGTCTCCTATACTCTAGTTCCTTTGCCTCTGTCCAGCACAGCGACATATCAGAACTTCAGCCAATGAATCAAACCTCCAGTCTCCTAACCTGCCTGTAGGGTACTTCCTCCTGGAGAGCTGTCCAGAGTACAACAGAATCCTGAGCGCTAGATTCTAGTAAACGCGCACCCACTCTGTAGAATAGGATCGGAAGCCAGAAAGTTGAGGAGAGGGTGTTCAGATAAAGACTACAGATAAGAGGTCACTGATGGCGTTAATGACAAAACTTTGGGGAGTCATGATTTCAGGGTATCAAAGAGGAAACTGATAAGAAACAATTGGGTGCAGATAGTAAATTCTAAGCAGTGAGCCAGGAGAATGAACTGTAGCTAGGCAGACTTTCAAGGCAGCACAGGACTAAAATTGGCACTGGTGTGCAATGGAGAGTGAAAGCAAAGCAACTGGAGGGTTAGTTTGAGGTCAGCCACCCGGCCTTAGAAGCACTATCCCCCCTGGAGTGTTGAGCACACCGGACCCTCCAGGCTGTTGAGATGGGCCTGGAGAAACTGTGTGTGTTTAATGGTCTTAATGTTTTCTGTGAGGTCCTGGGGTAATGGGGTGGGAGCGGGAAGTACCCTTGGCTGGGGGAGCTTGAAGGTCTGAGAAAGCTGGCGCCTGCTGGGGAATCAATAAAGGAGTCAGAGCAAAGCTTTGGTGTTTTGCTGTTTACAGGGTAGGGCTTTAACCAGGCTGCGTCGGCCCGGCGCGGGGTTGCCTCCGGGGCCGAGGGCGCCTAGGGATGGGGCCCAGTAGCTCCACGGCGAGGGGCCTTAGAGCGCCCCGCTCCTCGCACCGCAGGGCCAGCCGGGTCTCGGCGCGCAGGGTGGAGCCGGGGCGTCGGCGGGGCAGCAGCTGGAGCTCGTTTCGCTCTCCTCCCTGCAGGTGCGCTGGGGAAGGCGGAACGCGTAGGAGCAGGTGCCCACCATGGCCGGTCCGCAGCTTTCCGCCGCGGCCTCCAGCCCGCCGTCCCCGCGGAACGGCCTTCCGCAGCCCCTGTGAGGAGGAAGAGGAGGCGGCGGCGGACGAGGCGCCGCCCTCTTGGCGAGCTTCCCGACCTGGCGGCCTCCGCAGGACCCATGGCTGATTCCTCGCCCGAGCGGTCCCTGCGGGCAGCCGGACCCCGCACGCCCCGGCCCTCGGCCCCCTCGCCGCCGCCACCGTCGCGCTCGCTCTCCGAGGCCGAGGAGGCCGAGCTGTCGCTGAGCCTGGCGCGCACCAAGACCCGCTCGTACGGCAGCACGGCCAGCGTGCGGGCGCCGCTGGGCGCCGGCGTCATCGAGCGCCATGTGGAGCATCGGGTGCGCCCCGGCGACACGCTGCAGGGCATCGCGCTCAAGTACGGAGTCTCGGTGAGCAGTGCTGGTGGCTGCGGGCGGGGGCGCAGCGAGTATCGGGGCGTCGGGGAGGTAGCCAGACGTCTCCTGGCGGCTCGGCCCCGAGCGCTTGCCCAGCGCGCGCTGCCGGGACAGCTACGGTCGCCAGAGCCTGTCCTGCAGCCAGAGGGGCGGGCCGCCAAGGCTCCCTCCCCGGGTGGGTGCATCCAGTTCTCGATGCCCTGCCTGTACTCAGACCGGATCTGCCGCGTGAGGAAGGAAGGTCAAAGAGGACCAGGGCGTTGGCACCCTGGGAGCCAAATTCGCCCGATTTTGAGTCCCGGTCGTACTGCTATATATTTCCTGAAAGCCGAACTGACGTGCGGACTTGGGCAGAGAATTTTGTTTTCTGGGTAAACAATCGCTGTGATGAGTCAGGAAGGGTACAGTTGTTCCCGCAGGATGGTTCTGTTTCTATTGATTATGCTTCTTTATTTAGAAGTGAAATTACACCCCTGGGCTCACTGGCAACTGTGAATGTGACTCCTGTCGCTAAGCAGCGGCCAAGAATGTGGTCTAGGTGAGCTGCAGAGCTGTGTTTATTATAAATTTATAAGTGTGTGTGTCTTGGGCCTATTGCATTACACCTCTGGGAAGAACATGGAAAGCTGAGGGAACATATTGTTTCATTAAAATTACTTATAATTAACTCTGAACTATGTGATGGTCTTTTTACATTTGTGCTCTATATCAGTTTTCAATGTTCCTTCCTGAAGCACCCTAGACAGCAATGGGAAGAAAGGTGATCTTATCTTTATTGTTCTCTTTAAGTGAAACTCCTTCTGGCCCTTCACCAGTGACAGAGACTGAGTCATCTCCTTTGCACACCCATGCTGGTATGTGTTTACCTGGCAGGTCCTTCTATCCTTTCAACATTTTGAGAGCAGGGATCTTGCTGTGCAGGCATGTACGGGAGACTTCATGCCATGGTTAGTCCTATTCCGCCCTCTTGGGAGTTTCTAAAAGTGAACATAGAACTTCAATTCTTGTATTTGCATTCATGGGGCCTGGTTTGAGTCAGAGCCAGAGGAAAGCAGCGTTGGGAAGTAGCAGCAGCTACTCTTTCTGCTGAATGCCTGTTGTGTGCCAGGCATTGCATTTGTCTTGTTTCATCTTGTTCTTATTCAGTTTGATTTTCCTAGTAAGTCTTGGAGATAGGTGTAATTAATCTCCTTTTTACAGATGTGAAGGTGGATGAGAAGTAAGGATATTTTCCAAGTATGCTTATTCATTGAGACCAGCTTGAATCATCACAGTGACAAAGCATTTGCTTGGCCCTAGGTATTACTTCTGATTTCCATCCTTATTTATTATTTTTTTTTTTGCGGTACATGGGCCTCTCACTGTTGTGGCCTCTCCCGTTGCGGAGCACACGCTCTGGACGCGCAGGCTCAGCAGCCGTGGCTCACGGGCCTAGCTGCTCCGCGGCATGTGGGTCTTCCCGGACTGGGGCACGAACCCGTGTCTCCTGCATCGGCAGGCGGACTCTCAACCACTGCGCCACCAGGGAAGCCCTCCATCCTTACTTTTATCCTAGTCTTATCAAGAGCTCTCTTAGCATCTTGATTACTGAAGAAGGGAGGTCTTTTCTGTCTGGTTTCTGTGCATCTTATCTACTAGGCTAGGCTGACTGCACCTAGGAATCCATGATACCCAGAGAAGTGTTGTTTCCCTGGTCCCTACCCACAGCAATCTCTCTGCATCCCACTGCCCTCCATGACTTCATTTGGGTTGCTCAGAGCTCCTGAACATCTGCTCACTGCGGTTCTCCACCTTTGATCAAATGCTTTCTTTCTTTTTTTAAAAGATAAATTTATTTATTTAATTTATTTTTGGCTGCGTTGTTTCTTCATTGCTGAGTGCGGGCTTTCTCTAGTTGTGGCGAGTGGGAGCTATGCTTCGTTGCAGTGCTCGGGTTTCTCACTGTGGTGGCTTCTCTTGTTGCGGAGCACAGGCTCTAGGCGTGCAGGCTTCAGTAGTTGTAGCTCACAGACTCAGTAGTTGTGGCTCGAAGGCTCTAGAGTGCAGGCTCAGTAGCTCTAGAGCACAGGCTTAGTAGTTGTGGCACAGGGGCTTAGTTGCTCTGTGGCATGTGGGATCTTCCCAGACCAGGGCTCAAATCTGTGTCGCCTGCATTGGCAGGCGGATTCTTAACCACTGCGCCATCAGGTAAGTCCTGATCAAATGCTTTCTAATTCCTGTTTTCACTGATGTAGATCCTGTTACTTATAAATTTATCCCTTTTCATTAAAGCATAAATCAGGTTTTTCATTACCTTTATAAAGACTTGATTTTAAGATGTTAAGCTCAAGTGTAATGAATTGGGAACTATAATCTGTAGCCGCAGACAGTCTGTTTCAGGGTTTCTCAACTGCAGCCCTATTGATACTATGGACTGGATAATCCTTTGTCTTGGGGGGCTGTTCTGTGCATTGTAGGATGTTTAGCAGCATCTCTGGCCTCTGCCCACTAGATAGCAGTAGCACTGCCCCCCTCCCCCCCATCCAGAAATAGCCAGATATTCCCTGAGAAGCACTCACTGTTGGTTGAGAATCACTGGTTCTCATTTACTTTGGACCCTGAACTCTAGTTGATGAAATTGTTAGAGACTCTTTCCACTGGTTCTATAGAACTAGTGAAAGTGAAGATAATCACCATAACAGTGAACTGATATTCTTGCAGATATTAACTACAGACATTAATCGGATTTACTCATTGAAATTGATATTTCAGGTGGAAGTTAAAAAGGCAGAAAGGTTTTTTTCATTCCCCGACTGAACAGAGAGAAGTTGAGTGAGTTAAGTTTCTAATATTGACTGCCAAGATCACCCACATCGTATTTAGACTGTTTTTGGTTTTTTTTTTTTTGGCTGCGTGGCATGGGGATACTAGTCCCCCTCCCAGCCCCAGGGATCCAACCCACACCACCTGCTGTGGAAGCTCAGAGTCCCAACCACTAGACCACCAGGGCAGTCCCACCCACATTGTATTTAAATTAGTGTTTAAAGGAGTAGGTGATGAGATGTTGGCAATTTAGAGCCTACCTTGAACCTGCTGGATCAGAATATCCAGTAAAGGAGCCCAGGAATGTTCCTGTTTTACAAGCAGGGTCTCTTTGCTCTTTCCCAATGCTGTCCCTTCTTGGGGTCTTTGCCCTTGCTGTTCCATCCATCTGTTGGGAACACTTTCCCTGACAGCTGCATGCAGGGCCACAGGTACGTGCAGATGTGGGACCTGTGTAGTCACATAGGCCCCATGTCGAGAAGAGCCCTGCACTTAATGCTCTGCTGTTACTGTTGACATTTTTAATAATTTGTGAACAAATGCCCCACATTTTCACTTTTCTCTGGGACCTACAAATCACGTAGCTGATATTGGCTGTGTGACTTGCTCCCTCACTGCCTTCAAGTCTGCATAAATGTCTCCTCCCTGAGGCCTTCCTGACCACTCCATGTCATACTGCAACCCTCCCTCATTCCAGTGCCCCTCCCCCCTTTCCTGTTTTGTTTTCTCAACAGTGTTTATCATTCATCTGATTTTTCTTTCCTCTTTTTTCCCAGCTTCTACCTTTCTGGTGATACCTTAGTGAATAAATAAAAATCCATGCCCTCATGGAGCTTATATTTTAGTCAGTGGAGACAGTTAGTAAGTAAACAAAATATGTTATATATCAGGTGTTGATAAGCAAAATGAAAAAAAAATTAATCAGGGAAAGGAGACAGGGCTGCTGGAGGTAGCTGCAATTTCAAATGGTATGGCGGTGGAAGACCTCACAGAGAGAAACTGAAACTGCTGGGGATCAATTGAGAAACTATTCAGTGTAATTCAAATCTCAGACACAGACTTGCTTGGGCTGGAATTTCCTGGGCTTTGCTCATCTCCACTGAGACATTAAGTCTCCTCCCCCAACCCAGTCTTTTGTGGTGATCCCAGCTCCTTTCAGTTGGAGGCAAGCCTCTGGAGGGAACTGACCAGCTCCAGGCAGCTGCTGTGAACTTTTTGTTAGGAAGCCCTGTATATAAACTGAAAGTGGGTGAGAGGCGGTGAGGGAAACTGTTATTTTCACAAACTTTTTCTTCATCTTTTTGTTACCCCCTGGAAACTTCCCTGTCCTCTACCCTCTCCAGACCATTGCCCCCCATATCCTGAGTCATTTCCTATCCAATTTTATTCCCGGGGTCTTCTCTTTCTCCTCCAATGAGCTGCTAAGCCCACTTGCTTCTTCACACTTCTCCTATCAGATGTCACCTTGCTGAGAAAAGGTGAAATGATTATCATTTTAGGGGGAACAAGTGCGGTGAGTTAGAAATATAAGTGTATATAAAACTTTTGTGTTTATAACTAGCTCCTGCTCTTGCTGGAAATTGTTGACCTTTGCTGGTCAAAGGGAAGAGAACCATAACTAAATAGTGCCACCTGTTGTAAGAAGTATGGTAAAGTAGCCCTTAGTAGTTTTAGGTTTTAATAGATTCTCATGCATTCTTTGTTTAAAAACAGCTTTATTGATACATAATTTACATATTACAAAATTCACCCATCTTAAGTGTACAATTCAAGGACTTTTAGTAAATTTACAGAGTTGTGCAACCCTCACCACAATCCAGTTTTAGAACAGTTCCATCACCCCGAAAAGATCCCTTACTCCCCATTCTCTTCTATTGTCCCAGATAACCATGAATCAGCTTTCTAATCTATAGATTTGCCTTTTCTGGACATTTCATAAATGGGATCTCATATATTCTTCTGAGATAGCATGGAGAAGAAAAAATCCTTTCCCTTATTATTAGCACCTGGCAATGGAGGAGGCTGATAGCCACCAACACCTAGCACTTAATAGGAGACAGCGGAGTGAGGAGGTTGAATCCAGCACTTACTAGAACATGATCTTGAGAGAATGCTTTAATGTTTAAGTCTTTTCCTCTATAATGATGATAATAATCAACTGAGAGTTGTGTGTATATGGAAATATTCCATAAGCAAACACAGTGCTGTGTAAATGTTAGTTATTATGGGTCCTGAAATGTTTTCAGAACAGTTTGTCTTTTTTTAAGGAATGGAGAGGAAGAAAAAGAAGCTTTGAATGTTGCATTCCCAGTTAGGCAGGTGGCCTAATGAAGCTGATGGAAAGTAGCCTTTGGGGAGAGTTCTTGATCATGCCCAGCGGCAGCTGTTGAGATAACTTGGGGGCAGGGATGTTTTGTGAGTTCCCTCCCCAGTGAATTCACCTTTACAAATGTATTTACAGTGGAATCATTTTAAACAAGTTGTTGATGGTATTTGTTCTACCTGATTTCACCAGGGTAGACCTTGTGGCCATCCTGTCAGCTCTTACTTGATTATTCCATAAATTGTTTCTTAGCAAGCAGATGGTAAATTTCACTGAATCATGCTACTCCATCCTGATTAGGAGACAGTTTTAAAATGAAAGCATTTGGTTGCTGTATCTCCCCCACTAGTCATTTGCTCTCAAGAAACTGAGGGTAGTTCTGCGTCACTTTGAAAAGGTCACACTTTCTATTCTCAGCGTTCACTGGGTAGTAGGAGATATTGAACAGAGGGCAGGTGGTAAAGCTGTAGAGTTTTTCAGCTCTTCCTTGTATTGGATCATGACTTTTCTTAGTTTAATGTGAGGTGAAATTCCCAGAACATTAGACCCATCCAAGTTCAGATAAAAGCATAAAACATTCCAAAGCAAATTAAAATATCATTTCACTGTTTGGGATTATTTATATTTCTTATCTGTGCTATTGCAGTTTCTTCCATAACTGAGCTTCCTGTTTCCACTAATGCCTCTTTCTTACCAATCCATTTTCCATAAAGCTGCTGGAGTGATATTCAAATCATGTCACTCCCTTCCTTTACCCTCCAATGGTTTCCCATCACATTTAAAGTAAAATCCAAATTTTATTTATTATATGAGTGGCCTGCAGCTTGCTCATTACTCCCTATTTCAGCCACACCACTTTTTCCTGCTCTGGGGCCTTGTAACTACTCTTTCTGGAAGGACTCCTTTTTTTTTTTTTCCCCTGGCTTTTTGTGTAGCTGGTTTCATTCCTTAACTTCACTACTGGTAATAGAGTTTGGAGCCTATGGTTGTAAAGGAGAACAAGTTAAGATCAAATTAAATACCTTATGAAAAAAAAACGCTCAGACCTCAGGGCAGTGACAGTATATTATGTTATTCATCTGGGCTTATTTATATGAAATTTTCTTACATGTTTTTACTTTGTGGGAGAATTTTTTTTTTCTTTTTTGCGGTACGCGGGCCTCTCACTGTTGTGGCCTCTCCTGCTGCGGAGCACAGGCTCTGGACGCGCAGGCCCAGTGGCCATGGCTCACGGGCCCAGCCACTCCGTGGCATGTGGGATCCTCCCGGACCGGGGCTCGAACCCGTGTCGTCCCCTGCATCGGCAGGCGGACTCTCAACCACTGCGCCACCAGGGAAGCCCAGAAATATTTTTTATGGAGAGAAAATTCCTACCTACTTCCTCCTTATTTGCTGAATACATGTTAGGATCTGCCCTTACTTGTTTTCTCACTTTTAACCAAGTTTAATGATAGTTGCTAACATTTTTGTGTGCCATGCATTGTTCTAAGTGTTTTACATGAATTAACTCATTTAATTCTCATAATAATCATATTGTGTGGAAAGTACTATTTTCCTTACTTTACAGAAAAGAAAATAGACATAGGGGATGATTAGAAAGTGGTAAAGCCAGGATTTGAACCTGGAAAGTATGGCCCCAGAGCCCTTGTTTCTAAGTACTACCTTATATTAACCTCTTTTATCTGTTTTCACCTTCAGTTTCAAATCTGCCCATCCTTAGATTGGTTCCCACCTTGATGCTAACTATGTCTGGACATCCCTGATGTCCTTGATGCTGGCAACCATGTGTCATCTTAGAGTCTAGACCATAATGGTCAACATACACCTTAAATGCTTGCTGGCAATGCTGAGATGCAGAAGAAGCAGTTCCTGACATTGGGAAGCTCATAGACTTGTTAAAAGAGGCAGTTCTATTGGTGAATCAATGGTAGAATGGCATGCATGAGAGCTAGGAGAGCCCTGCCCTTCACTCCCTGTGGACTCCCTGACTACACACAGCCTTTTACTCAGTCCATTTGTCTTGTGCTTCCTGTCTTCGGCCCCTTGCCTGGCTATGATGGCCTGTCTTGCTCTGAGTGATGGATGTATCAGGGTCCCCACAGAATACATTTAGCGCACTCCAAGGGTGTGGCCAGAGAGGGTTTAATGCAGGGACATTTACAGAAGTGTGAATAGGATTAAGAGAACCAGGAAGGGATGATGCAGCACCCGAGACCAGCAACAGCAGGGAGACATTACCCCTAGGCCTGAGGGCCAGGGGAAGGAGTGGGGTACCCGACACCGAGGAGAACGGGAAGAGTGGACAAGGGGCTGCCTGGTAGGAGCTCTGCTGTAGAGGGATGCAGGCACCAGAGTCATGGTGTGGTTGTTCTGCTGGTGACTTCCTTGGGAACACTGACTGGAATTCCAAGAACAAGGGGGTTTGGGGAGTGCAGTTCTGAAGAGGTCAGCCTCCTGCAGTTAGAACAAGTTCAAGAAGACTAGGGGATGGATTGGGAGGTGAGGGTGGGTTTAAAGGGAGAATAACCAACAAAACAGATAACTTACCACCCCTTCCTGGTTACTTCTCTGGGTTCATCTTTTATGCCTGTTTCTCTGACCTGTATTAACTATTTATTAATTAATTAATCCATCCATCCTAAGCACTTAGTGTGCATAAGATCTTTGTTAAACCTGGGAGGCTCTAGAAATAACCGGTCTTGACCTGAGGGAATTCACAGTTAATGGCTGATGTTCCCAGCCCAGCTTCAGCAGTCAGATCCCGGTGTTCCTGGCTGTTTCTGTCTTCCATCATTATTCCCAGGAAACAGTGTCTGTTAGCAGTTGTAGGCCCCTGTCAATAAGTATTTCAAGGGTACTGTACCAGTGAGGGTTCTTTCATTTACAAGTGACAGAAAACTCAAGTTGGCCTAAGCAATAAAAACAAAACAGAGTGGCATTTACTGGCTCATTACTGGGACTGAAGGGTGCGAGGGTATTCTGGCTTCAGGCTTTGATTCAGAGGTCTGATCGCTCTCCTTCAAGGTGGCATTGTTGTTAGGTTCCTTGTGGTGGAAGGATGGCTGCCAGCAGCTCCAGGCCCGTCTCTTTCTCACAGAAAAAATAGAGGTCCTTCACCTCCCAGACTCAGCAGAAGTCTCCTTGCATCTCTGAACTGTTCCGAGACGGGACTGTGACCTTTCAGGAGCCGGGGCACTGTGATGCTTCAAGGGGCAGGAATGAGTCATGTGCTCATCCTGGAGCCAGGGGAGGACTTAGTGCCCCTGGAAGCCCTTATACTAAGGGAGATGGAGGGCGTGGATGCTAGGTGGTGAAAACAAGAGGTACTAAAGGCAGATTAGGATATACCTGAACCTGCTATGGGTAAGTTTTCAAGTTCTTTAATTTGCTCACATCTAAGCCTAAACTAGACCAGAGACACTTAGGATTTTTAGATGTTAATTCTGTCTCTAAAAGTATACCTGCCTATTCATGTTCTTTCTCACCCTTGCCTTCTCTCTTTTAACTAGAAACTAGAACATAAAAGACCACCCTACACAAAAGATACTTTAAAGTAGTATCTTTAAATGAAAAAAGAAAGCATTGAATGTACTATTTGTGTGGATTCACCTTATAGCTAGAAAGCAGGAGGAGCAGGGCCCATCTTATTCAACCATTATTTTTTCAGGCTCTTTGAAGTGGAAATCTAATTTTTTCACTCAGTCGATTTGGCATTAAAGGATCCCAGAATTGGGTTCCATTAGTCATGCACTTTAATCTTGGTGTTGTACATATGGACTTTAGAGTCAGACGGAAATTCTGGCTCATACAGTTGCGGAGCCATATGCACTTGGTCAAATCAGTCATCTCGTGTGCCTTAATTTCTTCATGGGAAAATGGACAGTAAGTACCATTTACTGCTAAATTGTCTCTCCCTTTCACACCTATATCTTTACACGTACATCCATATCCTCTATGCATATACATGTATAAACTCTCATTTAATCCTTCCAACAACCCTGTGAAGGCTAGATGATACCTGTCTTACACATGAGGAAATAGGCTCAATGAGAGAAGTAACACGCTTATGTTCAGACAGTTCGTGTTGGTGGAGCTGGGATTTGAAATTAGCTCTGTCACATTCCCAAGCCTGTGTGCTTAGCTGTTGTACCAAGCTGTCTTGGTGACAATACCTCACAAGAAAATTCGATGGTGCAGTGCATGTAAAGAACCTAGCATGGTGCGAGTTCCCAGGCTAGTTGGGTGGAGAAGTCTGCAGATGCATGATAGTCGGGTGTGATGAACATGAGGGTAGGTATTTCTCCGACAGCTCTGCAAGAGTCCTGTCTGCACTTACCCACATTTGTGGACTTAGGCATGCCACTTAACTCCCTTGAGTCTCCCTTTCTTCATCTGTAAAAAGGAGGTGATAATATCTAGCTTGCAGTTCTGTTAGCAAAGTTAAATGAGGTAACATACGTAAATTCCATTCCCCCTTTCACCCCTACCTGCTATCCCCATTTCTTTGGTTTGGAGGAATTCACAGGGTATGAAAGAGTTTGAAGTTTTGAAACCTGTATTAAATTCTGTCTTCTTCATCTGCTACTTGTATGATGATTCCATGGTACATAACCTCCATGAGTTTTGTTTCTTTTATTTGAAAAGTGGATCTTCAGATACCTAATCTGTAAGGTAGAAAAAATAAGATACTCTATGTAAAGTGCTCCCTACCTGTTTTCCTTACCTGTCCCACTTCTACCCATTCTTCAAGGTCCATCTAAAGTCAAAAGAATCAAAATCAGAACCCCACCTTCTCCGTGAGGGCTTTCTTAATGACTGCAGCCCCAGCCTACACCATTCTTCCTAATTCTCGTTGTACTTTTTTCTTTACCACCTCCTGTATCCATTAAATTTACCAAACACAATTCTAGAGATGGGAGGCACTCCATAAGGAAAATCACAGCACTAAGAATTTTGTTTTTTTAAATTAGATAATAGAAATGTTAAAATAGGATTGAAGTGTATTAAATAAGTGCTAAATAGTCTACATTTTTTAACTTCAGGGATTTAAGGCTGCTTGGTAAAAGCTGCCTTGTAGGGGAAATAATATAGCAGGGGAAAAACTAGTCTTTCTTCTTATAAAATTGTGAAAGAGGATTTTCTGGCACCTCTTGAAATAACTGGGGGTATCTGGAGAGGTGACTAACCCCGAATTAAGAATTTCAGATCCAGAGATAGCATTGCACACATTTTGCTTATGAATATTTTATTTTGTGTTGTATAATAAACCCTACTCTTGGATTTATTTATATGTAACTCTGTTGCTTTTTTAAAATATTTTAGATGGAGCAGATTAAAAGGGCAAATAAACTGTTTACCAATGATTGTATATTTCTGAAGAAAACTTTGAACATCCCAGTTATATCAGAGAAGCCTTTGCTGTTTAATGGACTTAACTCAATAGATTCTCCAGAAAATGAAACAGTTGATAGTTTTTCTCATGAAGAAGACCTGGTAGCGGCTGGGGAAGACCTTTCCTCTCCCAGTCCTCAAGAATCTGATGCTCAGCCCATGCAGCCCGAGGAAGTGTCAGCCAGAGATTTCCTGCAAAGGCTGGACTTGCAGATTAAGTTATCAACACAGGCAGCCAAGAAACTGAAGGAAGAGAGCAGGTAAAAATATGCTGGAAAAATGTCAGAGGCTGAACAAACTACTCTTAAGATGTCCTTGCTTGGTCAAATTCTCTTTTCTTTTTTTGCTTTAAAAGCTAGATTTTCATTCTAGACAGGCTTTTTTTTTTTTTTTGCGGTACGCGGGCCTCTCACTGCCGCGGCCTCTCCCGTTGCGGAGCACAGGCTCCGGACGCTCAGGCTCAGTGGCCATGGCTCACGGGCCCAGCCGCTCTGCGGCATGTGGGATCTTCCTGGACCGGGGCACAAACCCGTGTCCCCTGCATCGGCAGGCGGACTCTCAACCACTGCGCCACCAGGGAAGCCCTAGACAGGCATTTTTAATGTATAAAGTCTAAACAGAGCTACTGCATTCTGCATAAAGCTTTATCTGTTGCAATGCTTTTGTTTTTGTTACTTCGTATAAAAAGTTTACTTCTTTGCTTTAATAGCATAACTGTCCAGCTAGTAGTTCTGGAGAGCATCCAAGTAGACATCTAGTTGACACCATCAGAGGAAGCAGTGCCCTATAGATTACTTGTAAAATACTGTTCTTTATAAAACTTGCCAAAGACAGTTATTACTTGTTACCAGGTGTTTCCTATATAAGATCTCATGTGAGCTTTTTTTCTTTGTTCTTTAATTTGGTACTAGGGCAAAACTTTCTCTCTCCTATAGAATTGGTTTCCTTCTTCCTTTATCATTCCAAGAATGGCACAGCCTATTGTGTTTTCTTTTTTGCCCTGGCTACCAGGAAGCTTGCAGCCAAAACTGGTCCTCAGTTCACCTACTACAATATTGCTGATGGTTAATATATTTGTATCCTTCTCCTTTCCTTAGTCGTGATTTTTAATTTCTATTTTATTCATAGTATATGTATGCCTTTTGTTGTAGGTACCTCAAACCCTTTTGAGAAAGAGGTAGAATATTAAAAATATAGACAAATATAAATATGAATATAATTAATTTATAATTTAATATAAACTTATATAATATAAACAAATACAAATATATAACAAGTACCATTCTTTATTCCAATAACTGAGACACCAGTAAAATGGGGACAATGAAATATTCCTTAGTGAGTGTTTGCATTTTGTACAACTTTCAAGGCATGCATGATATTATAAGTTGATATAACTCCTGCCCTTCTTTGGCAAGTGGATATTAAGTTGTATAATGAATATGTGTGTTAGTTTTCTGAGTACAGTTTTTAAACACTGATTTATGCTGTGTTTCTTTTTTTCAGAGATGAAGAAAGTCTCTTTGCAGCTTCCCTCTATCACAGTTAGATGATCAGGGGACACAATCTAACCTGGGTTAAGAGATGGTTAGATCATAAAGAAACCAACAACTGATGATTCAAAAGCATCCCTTTTGGATTCTCATAGCATACATCTTTAAATCACAATTAAGTAGTTCCACCTACAGCAATTGCAATGAAGTGACTAGCTCCCTCTGGCTTTCTATGATTTTCAGTCTTTATTATGGCATGACAGCAAAATTGTATCTTAAAGCTCATCACTTTTGCAAGCGGTGGTAGTTTTTAGACTAGCTTTTGTAAATACTAGTTGACATAAAGCCACAAAGACTGTTTACATATTCAAGGTAAAAATGTTTATTTCCTGAGAAATCCTAATTATGTGAAAAACATGGTTGCTGTTTAAGTGATGCTGATTTTGCTATGTGTTTATAACTTAAGTGCTATATATATATATATTTCGATATGTATTACATATTCTGTATTACTATAAAGAAACAAATTTTGTCTGCTATTTTGTAAAAATAAACTCCAGAAGTCTGAATGAGAAAATAAACTATGTTTTCATATTTTAGTCTGCAGTTTTTTTCAACAAATGGGAATATTAAATTGATTTTTAAATTATAGTTTTAAATGGTGACAGCTTCTCCTCTACTTTAATGGTCTTTATTATTATTACTGTAGTTTTGAAAAAGGTTTCAATAATCTAAAAGCAAATACATTGCAATTACTAGTAACCTTTGCATTTAAATAATATCTGACTTGGTGTGTTTCAGATATAGTGAAAATATGGAGTATATCAAAAGAAGAAGTAAACAACACCGTGACTGGACACACTGGTGAATTTTAGCTTAGATTTCATTGATAAGTCACTTTATAGAATGTTTTACAGCATTTTACAGTCAAATGCTCATTTGAATTGAAGGGTTAGGTTTTTATTCACATAATTTGTCTTAGTTTTTTATATGTACAGGTTACAGCAGTAAAGTTTAAGAAATGTATTATTTGCAATTAAATTTTTTTTATCTCCATTTCTATTCAAGTATCAGGTTAAATAAATCTTTAAGCTTCCACAAAAATTCCTTGTATTTATCCCTCACCAACATCCCAAAAGGAGTCTGCGTTCTGTGGGGCAAGAAGGACCTTGTTTCCCTTCTCTTCTCCCTTTTCTCTTTCCTCATTATCTTCTCCCTGCCTTGCTCCTCCAAGTCTTCCATTAAGCAAGAAACAAGTGCCCTTAGATGTTGGTGCAGCAGAACTTGTTGAACCAGAACTGCATATATCCACCCCTTGAGACTAACAGGGACATGAATGGGAAAACAGTAGCTGTTTGCCCATGTCTTGAATTTCTTGTTTGTTCATAACGTCCACAATCCCTTGTATTTTGGGGTTTTTTCCTCATTATTTTTTCTCATGATAACCTCTGTTTTTATTTCTCATGTTTCTTTTTCCTAACGTTATTATCATCTTTGCTATAGGGTGATCTCCTTGTCATGCTTTGCTATTTTCTTGTATCCATCGCTACCTGAACTATGGGGAGGTCGTTGGAAAAGCAGAAAGCTAAAAGAAAAAAATAAAGGAAGGGAAACAGTTGTGTATGTAAGAAAAGGTCAAGGTCTCTAAAAAAAAGTCCAGGGATTTTTTTTTTAATGTTAATAGTTTTTATGCTATTTAACATAAAATAATCTGAAATTTGAGAGTAATGCAAAAGACACAAATCCAAAAACACTATCCAAAAGACATAAGTTCAAATTTGAAATGAAGACCACAATCTCAAAAACATTTTTCTGAGTCTTTTATTTTTGCCTAAGGTCTCTCTTAGCAATTCCTAGCCAAAACATCTCTTCCCTCATCTTCAAGTTACTAAAAACTGATTTCACTGAGACCACAGTTGAAACGTCCTGGACTAGAGTTCTTTAGTCGCTGCCTTGCACACGGAAGTGCTGTGGAGGAGGGAACTAAGACAAGCACCTGGGTTCTAATCCTGGCTTTACCACTTCTTGGCCATCAGAGTTTGAGCATGTCCAGTGCTCTTTTTTTTTTTTTTTTTTTTTTTGTGGTACGCGGGCCTCTCACTGTTGTGGCCTCTCCCGTTGTGGAGCACCGGCTCCGGACGAGCAGGCTCAGCGGCCATGGCTCACGGGCCCAGCCGCTCCGCGGCACGTGGGATCCTCCCGGGCCGGGGCACGAACCCGCGTCCCCTGCATCGGCAGGCAGACTCTCAACCACTGCGCCACCAGGGAAGCCCCCAGTGCTCTTTTTGTGAACCTCATGTATGAAACAGGACTGAAGAGCTCCCTCTGTCCTGCTTATTAGTAGGAGCTAAGGAATGTCAATGTGCTCTGAAAGCTACAATGAACTCCCTTAGTAAATGTCTTATTTTTAAAAATACTGCATATTTTGATAAACTATAGAAAAGTGAATGGATAAAATGCTTGAGTCATAATCATCTAATTCTCTGTAATGCAGAAGCAGCGTGTTTGGACTACAGGCCATGATGAAGTCGAGTCAGCCATGTTATCAAAGATGACTCATGCAAACAGTCTGACTCATTGTGCTTTGGCAAGTATAGTTCCGGCAAAGACGTTTTTAGTTCCCTCTCAGCATTCACCAACGTGTATTGGCTTCTCTAGAACATACTGAGTTTTGTTTCTGTGTGTGTCAGGCTGTGGTATTTGTTTTTGCAATTCTAGAGAGAGTAGGGAAGAGCAGCAGTGGTCTCCTCCCTGTGAAAACAGCCTCTTGTAGCTTTCCTGTATGTTCCCCGGTCCTCACCAAAAACTGAACATGAGGTAGAGATGTTCAAGACAGGTGTCAGAAGCCATCTGAAGTAGTGCCAGCTGATATACATAGTATTAAGTTATTTTTATGATTTTCAACTGAAATGTGTAGAAAAATATTTATGTACTTAATTTATACTGAATAATACATTTTCAAAGCATTAACATTTCCGGAGGACCTTGGGTCACTGTGTGTTGTTTCCAGGACTGTGTTGGTGGTGGTGGCTGAGGAAGAGGGGTTGCAGGGATCTGACATTCTTTAACCTTGTCCTCTAGGGGAACTCGTCTACCAGCTTTGGTTCACAGGGGAAGGAATGATTTTTATCTCTATATCTACCCTACTTCCTGGCCCTCTTGCTCTCTGTTGAGAAACCTTGGCTTGGATCAAATTCCGTTTAGATAACTCAGACCTGGCATCAATTTTTATCTTGCTTTATGTAGCGTTTATGACCTCACTTGTCTTGGAAAGTACATAGGTAGTATCCCTCTTAAGAGAAAAACTCAATGTCTGAAAACTCACTAATAGAAAATGTTGAGAGTGGGGGGGAATTGTTAATAAATCCAGCAAATCCTATGCCCATTTTTCAGGTTCCTTTCTGTGCCATTGGGCCTGATAAAGAGCCAGCAGGAGCAGGCAAAAAAGCAGATGGCTGTACTTTAAGCTATAGAGGCTATGAGGAAATGTGAATTTATTTAAACTCCCAAAAGGAAAGAGGCATGGAAATGACATCTTATAACAGAGATATCCTACGAGGTGCTTTGGTACCCGGCATGCCTTGAAAACAGAACCCCCTAATTCTTCAGGGGGTGCTTATATGTGTGACACAGTGGGATGAGCGTTCAGTTTTAAGTTCAGTCCATTACAGGCTTTTCCAAAGCAACATAGATCTGCTTATAAAATGTATATCTATAAGGAAATAAGGATTCTATATACAAAATCTCAGCTTACATACAACTTTACTTTTTGGATAGTTTTATGGCAAGAAAGCTATGTTTTAACCACTTCTAACAGATTAACTACTGTAAATTCAGCACTTTCTAATAATCCTTGGGTCAAAATAACTTTAATCACAGAATTAGAAGTGTTTTAAGCTACACTATGTTTCCTGAAACAGTTAAAAGACTCTTGGGTCATTTGCCATTTTTACAGGGTGCTGTAAATACGCTTAATGGCGTCGGCTTCTTCTTTATCAAGGATGCCTTTCTCCACATAAGCATCAGCTTGTTGGTTGATGAAGTCCTTCATCTTTGAAAGGTCATAATCTGGAAAATATCATTAGAGTATCATGAGCAAAGATAAGGAAAGCACAGCCCATTACAGTGATTACCATTAACGAAGAAGCATTTTGTAGAACATCATTACCATGCCCTGTCTTTCACGTTGGAAGGCATTTTAGTTCTTGGCATTTGTGCTGTAGTTTGCAGCTTCAAATCATGTTTACACGCATTATGTTATCCCACCTGCTCTTCATCACAACTTTTCGAGGTGTTCAGATGGGGAGAACAGCTCTCATTTGACCAGAGAGGGAACAGGCTCATAAACCAGGCCTTGGCAGACTTTAATATTTATACCAATCACCTGGGGCTTTTGGAAAGTTGCAAATGTGTATTCAGTAGGCCTGAGGTGGTGCCCCAGATTCTGCATTTTAAACAAGGTCCAGGAGATGTTGATGCTGCTGGCTCAGGAAACACACTTGGGGTTACAAGACCCTAAAGCTTAAGTGCCTTATTCAAGGTCACTCCGCTGGTAAAAGTTATATATATATAAAAGTTATAATCAGAACCAGGTGTTCTGACTTGAACTTGTTACACTGGTTAAGCCCATGTTGCCGTGACAACCCACTTTTTTTTTCCGCATTAAGAATTACCTTGATTTTCATGTTGTTTGAATTACATGCATGGAGTGAAAAACGAAACCATAACCTCTTTGTGGTTCCTCTGTCCGACTTAAACAAAAAAGTTAGGTAAACCATTGAACCGTCCACAAAAAACCAAGAGATCCTCAACCAAGTAAGAAGGGGGCTGGTGGCATCTTTCTGAAGGCTTGAAAAAAAACCCCACATCTTCCCTTGATTCTTTAAGTGTTATATGCTTATTGTTTTAAAATATGGAAAATACAGAAACATGAAAATAAAATTGAAATCACCTGAATTCTATTAATCATTGATAACCAGAGTGGATATTTTGTTCTGTTTCCTTTTAGCTTTTGGATGTATCTTTCTCAACACAGTTATGATCACAGCGTACATTCAACCTTATACCTAATTCCTTTCACTCAGTTTACACAGTGAGCATTGATATTCCTCAGAAACACCATTTTTAGTGGCTGCATACAATACATCCTATGGAGGAGAAAGGAGAGAGGGGGATACAAAAGCTCAGAGCATTCTATGGCCACCTTTAGCTACCCTGAGTAGAAGCTGAACCTGGGTCACTCGGGCATCTTTAAGCCCCTGCATGAAAGGAAAACCAGACTTGAAGGACCTCTGTACAGGCACCAGGTGTTTATCATACCGTGGTGAGCTGAGGCTCAGAGAGAGATTGTTTCTTCTCCACCCAGGAGGGCATTTGCTCCTTTCAGTTTGGGCTCGGCCATGAGGATCGAAGTGAGAACTCCCAGCCCTGGACACTTTACAGCCATCATCTTATTTGCTCCTCACAAAACCCCATGAGGAAAGCATTACTGTCCCCGTTTCAGAGATGAAGAAACAGGACAGAGGAGGTAAGTCACTTGCTCCGGTCATAATAGAGTCAGGTTCTGAATTCAGGTCTGTCTGTAGTCACTGCCTTGACCACTCTACGGCCTTGAGGTAGTGAATATGAAGCATCTAACACGTGCAGAACATTTAATAAGTGTTTGAAGGCTCAGTTTTGTTTTGGTTGTTGACTTTCCCTTTCTCTCAGGCGCGAGTTAGAGAATCAAGCTGAGTGTACATTCTGTGTGCACCTCCCGAGCTGATTCCTGACTGACTCATAGGGCACAAAGAGGCACTTTTTTTTTTTTTTTTTTTTTGCGGTACGCGGGCCTCTCACTGTTGTGGCCTCTCCCGTTGCGGAGCACAGGCTCCGGACGCACAGGCTCAGCGGCCATGGCTCACGGGCCCAGCCGCTCCGCGGCATGTGGGATCTTCCCGGACCGGGGCACGAACCCATGTCCCCTGCATCGGCAGGCAGACTCTCAACCACTGCGCCACCAGGGAAGCCCAAGAGACACCTTTTAATCATCACTGGTTCTTCAGAATCGGTTCTGGGTCAATATCTTTAGTGGGACAAAAGGCAGACTCCCCCAAACAGCTGTGAAGTGGTCCAGGTGGTTTGAATGGACAAACGGGAAAATATTTGGCTTTCTTTTGAAATGGAAAAATGGTCTCTTGATGGCATGGCTGTCACTGTGTGCCATGGGAAAACTGGCACGGTGCAGAGGAAAGGCCATTGGAGTCCATCCCAGCTCCGCCCTAGCTGGCTGTTAGAGTACACTAGGAGTAGCTAACTTGCTACTTAAAGGAGGTTTGAAGGCTGTAAGGCTCAAAAGAGATAAGGGCTGTAATTCAGTTTTCTAAAAGTACAAACTTTCTTTTTAAGGCTCCATAAGATTTCATCATCTTCCTCACTGTCACATCACATGGACTTCCTTTTCCTGGATTTGGAAAGGAGATTCAGGTCACCCAGGCCCCTGTCAAGCAAAGGGCATCTGCAGAGGTTAAGGAAGGTCAGAACTAACAGTAAGACTTCCTGCTCCCACAGCTGCAGAAGCTGTATGGTTCTAGGACTGGGTCCCCACAGGCTTTGAGAGATTGCCCAAGTCAGGCAGAGCACATACGAAGGCAGTGGAAGAAGAGCTCTCTGTTTCTTCAGAAGGGTGAACTGCATGTCACCCTCACTTCCTGGAGGCAGAAGGGAGCCTCATACCCACCACTGTCATTCGGAAGCTTGCTCACAGAGCCTTCAATATGCATGCACTAGGGTTCCATGATTTACTAGGTTGGTCGTTTCTGGAAATAGAAGACTGAATTGCAGGATGTTGCAGATTATGACCAGGAGTCAGATTCATGTGTTAGTAAGTGAAAGAAATAACATAAATACTCTAAATGGTTGGTCCCTACAATTTACATTGGTTTCAGAATGTATTTTGGTACGTACTGTATTACACGGATTCTAAGATAAACTTTAAAAAATTTTTAAAGCCTTTGCCATAACTGATGGCATGTTCTAATTTTTCTTCTGTAGTGGTACATGAAACAATGGTGCATTTTTCAGTCAATGACAGATTGATGAAATATGGTTCATGTGAACTTTAATGGAGCTGATAGCGCAGAAATTCATATCATTTTGAACCAAATAAAGTGTGTGTGAAGACCTGATAATTGTTTCCATCTCACTCAACTTGTATGATCACAGGCTAAAGGGGTGCTGAAAATACATACCTCTTGCTCCCACTGTGTTCTATCTCATTGGTTTTCAAACTTGGTTGCACAGTGGAATCATGAAAGTTTAAAAAATACTGATGCCTGGGTCCTGCCCCTCAAGTTTGATTTAGTGGTCTTGTGGGCATTAGGATATTTGGAAGCTCCACAGGTGATTTGAATGCATTTTCAAGTTTGAAAAGCAATGCTAATCTCATTTTAAAAGCATCACTTCGCAACTGCTCTGGCCAGACACCTGGGAATCATACTAGAATCCTCTCTCCACATAGCTCTTGAGCCTCTCCCTTCTTCTTTATTTCCTCTGCTTTGCCTTGGTTTAAGCTGCATTACATCTGCTCCAGATCCTTACTTCCTATCTCTCACCTGGCTTCTGGGGTTTTATTTTTTTTATTCTTATTTTTATTTTTTTGCGGTACACGGGCCTCTCACTATTGTGGCCTCTCCTGTTGCGGAGCACAGGCTCCGGACGCATAGGCTCAGCGGCCGTGGCTTACAGGCCCAGCCGCTCCACGGCATGTGGGATCTTCCCGGACCAGGGCACAAACCCGTGTCCCCTGCATCGGCAGGCGGACTCTCAACCACTGCGGCACCAGAGAAGCCCTGGGGTTTTATTTTTTCAATCTGTAACCATACTGCTGCCAGAGAGATTTCTCAGTCCTTAACCTAATTAAGCCCTAATTTTAAGCCCTTGGGCTAAAATTAACCTCCTTTGCAGGGTGCACAAGCCGCCTCCTGACTTGGCCGCTGCCTACCTCCCCAGCCCTGTCTGCATACCTCAGTGCTCCTGAAAAACTGGCTCCAGTTCCTGTAATGCATCACTCTGTTTTGTCCCCTCATGTCTTTGCACCAGTGTTCCCTCTGCCTCTATCTCTCCTCACTCGTACGTAAATTCTTCCTTGCCTTTCCAGCAAACGCTTTCCTGCAGCTCTTTCTCCCGATGTAAGGAGATGTGCCCCCTCCTCTCACCTCCTTTGCACCACCATGTTATCTGTGTTAGCCCTGAGCAGTGCCCACCAGAGGTTTATTGATAGTGTGAGCAACCTGGCAGGGGGTGAGGGGCTGCATCTTAGGGTCCTTCACATCTCTTACACTCAGAACGGAGTCTGGTTCTGTGTTTTGTTTTAACTAAGTGAGCGACTACCTTCGTGACTGCAGGGTGCACCTAATACGTGCTCAGGAAACGTCTTTGTTTAAGATACTCCAAGAGAAGGGGGCGGGTGGGTACACAAAACAAGATTGGCAAAATGTTGATAATTATTGAAGGTGGGTGATGGATGCATGGTAATTCATTATACTGTTCTCTCTGCTCCTGTTCGACATTTTTTATAATAAAATGGAAAAGAAAAGAAAATGCCTTTGCTTGAAAGGCTGATTTGAAAAATAAGAGAAGTGGAGGTCTATTCCCTTCCGCATCTGAGAAGCACCTAGAGTCTTTTGGGCCCCGAGAGGGGACTTTAGCCTAATTTGATTGTGGGAATCTTTTTTTTTTTTTTTTTTTTTTGTGGTACGCGGGCCTCTCACTGTTGTGGCCTCTCCCATTGCGGAGCACAGGCTCCGGATGCGCAGGCTCAGCGGCCATGGCTCACGGGCCCAGCCGCTCCGCAGCATGTGGGATCTTCCCGGACCAGGGCACGAACCCGTGTACCCTGCATCGGCAGGCGGACTCTCAACCACTGTGCCACCACGGAAGCCCAATTGTGGGAATCTTTAATAAGAGCTCTTGGGAATTCCCTGGCAGTCTAGTGGTTAGGACTCCATGCTTTCACTGCTGTGGGCCGGGGTTCAATCCCTGGTCGGGGAACTAAGATCCCACAAGCTGCCTGGCCAAAATAAAATAAAATAAAAAAATAAAAAATAAGAGCTCCTGACAAATTGGAGAACTTTGCAATTTATAACAACACTAATTCCTTACCTTCTTTATTTTCTTTTTTGTTGTGTTTCTTCAACCATTCAATATTTTTTCTAATGGCTTCCAAATAGGCTTCTGTTTTCCCTGGAAAAGGCAAGAGAAACCATATTAAACACTCATAAAAATATCACTGCATCCCTTTTTAAAGACCACACTTATGTTTGAGACCATGAACAAATATTGGACTTATCAAGCACTTGGAGGGGACCATCCCTAAGGAGGTGGTGTGCATATTTCTGTGGGTGGGTGGGATAAGAGTCCAGGAGGCAGGTCCAGGCTGGCAATGTCAAGAGGCCATTATCCCCCAACACAAATAAATACAGTTTGATGTCCTGGCAGAGAAGAGTTTTGATTCAGTTCACTGGATGGGTGGGTCCCTACCAGTCTCAGATTGGGTCATTTCCAGTTAGGGATGGTTCTTTCAAACTGAAGAGTATTATCAAGTCAAGAACTGAATCAGAGTGGCAGATACTTAAGACTCCATCACCAAATAAATGAGAAGTCAGTCCAAGTTTGTGGCTTTGTGTAAGCTGCTATACAGGTCTTCTGCCCAATCTGTTAGGGAGTATGTAAAAACTCAGATGAAGAAGAGACCTGGACCTCATTTCAAGGCCGGATAGTGAAACTTAGAACCCGTTCTAGTAAAATTCCCCTGGATGTAAACGTTCTCTGATGGGCTTTAAGTGTGTCAGGAGAATACCAGGCATCACTGAAGCACCCGCCCTGTGACACCCTTTAGATGCCTTGTTGTCTGCAAGTGGGTATGATCATTAACTCAGAGATGAGGAAACTAAGGCTCAGAGAAGCTAAGTGATTTGGCTGAGGCCATACAGGAAGTAACAGAGGTGAAATTTGGACTCTAGTCTGGCCAAGTTTCTGTTACCTGCACTGTCTGAAAGATAAGACTTGTATTCAGACATGAGCACTGATGTAGCTTTGTTCTGTCTCAAAGAAATCAACCATCCCCTTAATCAGGTGGGTCCCTAATGCTCAGAGTGTCTGCGCCAAGAGATCAGTTGATCTGGAGAGTACAGGATGGCCTAAGAAAAGAGGCTTTTAAAGTCCAGGGCCTTTGCAGAAGCAATGGCTGTCAGAGCTCAGTGCGGTGACCACCTGTTCTGAACCCCCTTTGAACCCTGTTACCCCTAGTCTACTGCCCAGACCCCTTGGTTGAGCTACCTGTACTGTGTGCTTACTGTGTGCCAGGGGCTGTGTTTTGTGCTCCAAAATACATTCTCTCTTTTATTCTTCACAACAACCTTTTGATGCAGTCCTATTTAATCCCCATTTTAGAGGTGAAGAAACTGAGGCTTAGAGAGAGGAAGTAAGGCTACTACTTATTAGCCTTGATCACAAGGCTAGTAAGTAGTAGAGCCAGGCTTGAACCTGGGTACATCTGACTATAGTCCATGAATAGTAATATTGCCTTAAGATTTGCTGACGTTCCAATTTCCACCACAACATTTACTTAAGTGACTTCTTGAGCATCTTTCTTCCTGATCTTGTGAGCTCACTCTTACGTCACCACTGGGGTTCCATGTTACCTGGTCCCCAATGAAGCACAAAGAAACTCCTTTGCAAAAAGGGGTAAGTGGACAAAAGAAGAGAGCCACAATTTCCAGCCCCTATTCAGTTCAATTGCCTGTGTAAATGATTTTAATTCTTTGCTTTTAATGTTAGAGCACGTGAAAGACCAATGTCCTCCTGACTGATGTTATAACATTGCAGCACAATGAATGTAAAGATTTTCATTGTCTGTTGCCCATTTGCTACGAAGGTCATCAGATTTGGTAACAACAACAAAACAAACAAAAAGCAAAACCAAAAAACACAGCAGTATTTCAAATTAATTCAGTTTGAAGAAGGAAAGAAATCAGACTATTTCTAAAGAATGCAACTTCATTATTTTTAAAGAATTTAAATCACATTAGTGGTTCTCATAGGGCTTGCTTTAATGAATAGATAATAATGATTTGTCATTAGCACATCAGGTAATTAGGGCTTCTGAAACTTTTGAGGATGTGTGAAAATAGTCTTGCTCTAAAGACGCAGATGGCAGATGCAGACGTAGAGAATGGACTTGAGGACACGGGGGGCGGGAAGGGTAAGCTGGAACAAAGTGAAAGAGTGGCATGGACATATATACACTACCAAATGTAAAATAGATAGCTAGTGGGAAGCAGCCGCATAGCACAGGGATATCAGCTCGGCGCTCTGTGACCACCTAGAGGGGTGGGATAGGGAGGGTGGGAGGGAGACGCAAGAGGGAGGAGATATGGGGATATATGTATATGTACAGCTGATTCACTTTGTTATAAAGCAGAAACTAACACACCGTTGTAAAGCAATTATACTCCAATAAAGATGTTCAAAAAAAAGTAAGTCTTGCTCTTTGAATAACTTTAAGCATTCTTCCCACAATCTTACCTATGATATTATATCCTAATATGGAGAGCTTATTTTTTAAAATAAATTTATTTATTTATTTTTATTTTTGGCTGCATTGGGTCTTCCGCTGCTGCGCGCGGGCTTTCTCTAGTTGCTGCGAGCAGGGGCTACACTTTGTTGCGGTGCGTGGGCTTCTCATTGCTGTGCCTTCTCTTGTTGTGGAGCACGGGCTCTAGGTGCACGGACTTCAGTAGTTGTGGCACGTGATCTCAGTAGTTGTGGCTCGCGGGCTGTAGAGTGCAGGCTCAGTAGCTGTGGAGCACGGGCTTAGCTGCTCCACGGCATGTGGGATCTTCCTGGACCAGGGCTCGAACCCCTGTCCCCTGTATTGGCAGGCAGATTCTTAATCCCTGCGCCACCAGGGAAGTCCCCTTATTTTTTTTTTAAGTTTTAAAATTTATTTTATTGAAGTATAGTTGATTTACAATGTTGTGTTAATTTGTGCTGTACAGCAGTGATTAAGTTATATATACACACACTCATATATATACATTCTTTTTCATATTCTTTTCCATTATGGTTTATCACAGGATATTCAATATAGTTCCCTGAGCTGTATAGTAGGACCTTGTTGTTTATCCATCCTATATATAATAGTTTGCATCTGCTAATCCCAAACTCCCGATCCATCCCCTCCCCTGCCACCGGCAACCACAAGTCTGTTTTCTATGTCTATAAGTCTGTTTCTGTTTCATAGATAAGTTCATTTGTGTCATATTTTAGATTTCACATATAAGTGATATTTGTCTTTCTCTGTCTGACTTACTCCACTTAGTATGATAATCTCTAGGTCCATCCATGTTGCAGCAAATGGCATTCTTTCATTTTTTTTTAATGGCTGAGTAGTATTCCGTTTACATACCATATCTTTTTTTAAAATTTTATTTATTTATTTATTTATTTATGGCTGTGTTGGGTCTTTGTTTCTGTGCGAGGGCTCTCTCTAGTTGCGGCAAGTGGAGGCCACCACTCCTCATCGCGGTGCGCGGGCCTCTCACTATCGCGGCCTCTCTTGTTGCGGAGCACAGGCCCAGACGCGCAGGCTCAGTAATTGTGGCTTACGGGGCTAGTTGCTCCGCGGCATGTGGGATCTTCCCAGACCAGGGCTCGAACCCGTGTCCCCTGCATTGGCAGGCAGATTCTGAACCACTGCGCCACCAGGGAAGCCCCCATGTCTTTTTTTTTTTAAACACCTTTATTGGAGTATAATTGCTTTACAATGTTGTGTTAGTTTCTGCTTTACAACAAAGTGAATCAGCTTTATGCATACATATATCCCCATATCCCCTCCCTCTTGAGCCTCCCTCCCACCCTCCCTATCCCACCCCTCTAAGTCGTCACTAAGCATCAAGCTGATCCCCCTGTGCTATGCGGCTGCTTCCCACTAGCTAGCTATTTTACACTTGGTAGTGTACATATGTCAATGCTACTCTATCACTTTGTCCCAGCTTCCCCTTCCCCCACTGTGTCCTCAAGTCCATTCTCTACATCTGCGTCATTATTCCTGCCCTGACACTAGGTTCATCAGTACCGTTTCTTAGATTCCATATGTATGTGTTAGCACACGGTATTTGTTTTTCTTTTTCTGACTTACTTTACTTTGTATGACAGACGCTAGTTCCATCCACCTCATTACAAATAACTCAATTTCGTTCCTTTTTATGGCTGAGTGATGTACCACATCTTCTTTATCCATTTATCTGTCGATGGACATTTAGGTTGTTTCCATGTCTTGGCTATTGAAAATAGTGCTGCAGTGAACATTGGGGTGCATGTATCTTTTCGAATTATGGTTTTTTCCAGATATATGCCCAGTAGTGGGATTGGTGGTCGTATGGTAGTTCTATTTTTAGTTGTTTCGTTTTTTTTTTTCGGTACGCGGGCCTCTCAACTGTTGTGGCCTCTCCCGTTGCAGAGCACAGGCTCCGGACGCCCAGGCTCAGCGGCCATGGCTCACGGGCCCTGCCGCTCCGCGGCATGTGTGATCCTCCCGGACCGGGGCACGAACCCGCGTCCCCTGCATCAGCAGGCGGACTCTCAACCACTGTGCCACCAGGGAAGCCCTATTTTTAGTTTTTAAAGCAATCCCCATACTGCTCTCCATAGTGGCTGCACCTATTTACACTCCCACCAACAACGTAGGAGGGTTCCCTTTCTCCACACCCTGTGGAGAGCTTATTTGGGAAAAGGAATATCCCAGCTTAGACTCTGTTTAGACACTATATTAAAAATTCTGAATTAGGAGAGTAAAATATAAATATGAGGTTTTGGGCATAGTGTAGCAGACACTGTTGATTCCCCACCCTCATGCTTCCCATATTCTAGATATGCTAATAGAGGAGCCCAGAGCCAGTGACGGACAGGATTGGCAGATATACACCCCAGCTTCCTCACTCCTCGGGCTCGGTCCACATGGTCCCCAGAGAGCCTCATGGGACTGAGCCCCACACCCACAGCTGAAGTCTGCTCATTAACACACCACAACGGCTTCTTTCCCTTCCCTGTCTCATGGACCTGTCCCCCAGTAGAGCTTCCTGGGGTCACCTGCCAATTAAAAACGCCACCTCAAATCCTCCTCTCAGTCTGCTTTGGAGGGAACCCAACCTAAGACAATTGGAAGTAGGGGACTCAGCGTCATCTTGTCAGGTTGCTTTTTGCTCAGTGACCAATTACCTATAAAAATGGTGTTGAATTTTTAAAAGTATGAAATGCATGAAAAATAATTTCATTCACCATATTAACATTATCATCCCACAAAAAAGACTTAGTTTACTGCAGCTTAAAGAAAGCTAGACTGTAATCCATTAAAAGACTACTATCTTGTGGACCATAACATACATGATTAGGGCTGTTTCTCTAACTTAAAATATAGAATCCCCCCGCCCCCATCACCCTCATTCCCATTTTCTGCTTTATTTTTATCCATAGTATGTATCACTCTCTACCATATCACATAATTCCTCCCTTAGAAATATTTCTTGTTTGCTAATGTACTCCCACGCCTAGAATAAAGCCTAATACAAAATAGGCACTCAGTAAATATTTGTTGAGTGAGTAAATGGATGAAGGCTTCTTATATAGAAGCTAATCATAATCAGAAGATTGTTTGGTGAGCATGGCATCCAACCTAGGGAAACTACAATTTTTAAAAAGAAATGGTGTAAGTCTTCCTTCCTTCCTTCCTTCCTTCCTTCCTTCCTTCCATCCTCCCTCCCTCCCTTCCTTCCCTCCTTCCTCAAAAAATGAATTGTTTATTTACAAGACTTGAAATTCAATGGATTCTGAATTTAAATGATAATAACATCAGAAACAATTTAAAACACCTATGAGGGCTTCCCTGGTGGCGCATTGGCAGGCGGATTCTGCATTGGCAGAATCCGCCTGCCAATGCAGGGGACACGGGTTCGAGCCCTGGTCCAGGAAAATCCCACGTGCCGCAGAGCAGGTAAGCCTGTGAGCCACAGCTGCTGAGCCCACATGCCACAACTACTGAAGCCCAAGCACCCAGAGCCCATGCTCCACAGCAAGAAGCCACCACAATGGGAAGCCTGTGCACCACAACGAAGAGTAGCCACTGCTAGCCGCTACTAGAGAAAGCCTGTGTGCAGCAACGAAGACCCAATGCAGGCAAAAATAAATAAATAAATAAACCACCTACCAAAGTGCTAAACATACTATATCCATGTGTCACTTAATCTTCACAGAGCTCTATGAAATAAGCATTATTGTTCCCATTTTACTCATGAGGAAACTCAGGCTCAGAGAGGCTAAGTGATGTGCCCAAGCAGACAGCTGAGTAAGGGTCAGAGCCTGATCTTGAACCAGAATGAATCTGGAACCTCTAATGAGTGGAACTGGGTAAAATTCACCTTTTCGACTAGAGATTTAGTGACTGTTGTTGTCATTACCAAACTGGCCAACAGGCAGTGGTTCTCAAAGTTGGCTGCACATTGGAATCACTTGGGGGAGCTTTTAAAAATCCTGATGCCTGGGTAACTCCTCATACCAAATAGATCAGAATATCTGGAGGAGGAACTAAGTATCAGGATTTTTTTAAAGCAATCCTGAGATGATTCGAATGTGGGGCAAAATCTGGGAACCACTGCCACCAGCATTGGGACCTCCGCACATTTGCTGGGGCCCTGGAAACAACGGGAATAAAAGCAGGTGTTCATCTGCTCTTAGAGACAAGCAGCTGGTTCCTGTTTACATTTTCTCTTCTCGGGAGCTGTAAAGCAAATCTTTTATTTACACAGTATGCATTAAAAGCCCATGAGAGTCCACTTTGGAAAACTGGCCTATTTTTTTCAAATTAATTTCAGCTTCCTTTGGAAAAAAATAGCTCATGGCTGAGGTAATATGGCACAAGCCTTAAAACTTATGCTGAAGCAGATGGGAAGAGGGCCAGAGTCAAGATGCAGCCCTGTTTTTCTGGCTGTTCTGGTTCTCAGCCCTGCAAGAGAAATATCCTTTATTATACATGAATTTGTCCTGATCCTGATATGCTCCCCTGATCTGCAAACATCCCCTCAAAAAAACCAAACCAAACCAAGACGAAACAAACAACTCTGTAGAAATCAATAGCTTTAACCTACTGAATATTGGATATACTGAAGATATTAAATGTTTGAAAAGAGTGCTTATGAAAATTGTTTGATATAATGCTTAAAATTCCATATAGTAAAGATTATATGATTATAGGTTTGAACAAAGCAACTGATACTGGTATCATGGATGTCAAGGTGGGCCCCAGAGCCATTCAATTAAAGAATTTTTGTGGGAATTCCCTGGTGGCCCAGTGGTTAGGACTTGGCGCTTTCATTGCTGAGGGCCCGGGTTCAATCCCTGGTCAGGGAAATAAGATCTCACAAGCTGGGCTTCCCTGGTGGCACAGTGGTTAAGAATACACTTGCTAATGCAGGGGACACGGGTTCGAGCCCTGGTCCGGGAAGATCCCACATGCCACAGAGCAACTAAACCTGTGCGCCACAACTACTGAGCCTGCACTCTAGAGCCCGCGAGCCACAACTAGTGAGCCCGCGAGCCTAGAGCCCATGCCCTGCAACAAGAGAAGCCACAGCAATGAGAAGCTTGTGCACTGCAACAATGAGTAGCTCCCACTCACACAACTAGAGAAAGCCCACGTGCAGCAACAAAAACCCAACGCAGCCCCCTACCCCAAAATAATAATAACGATCCCACAAGCTGAATGGCACTGCCCAAAAGAAAAAGAACTTGGGCAAAATGATGCCATTTGACATGCCTGCAAGATGCAGCATGGGATGCTGGGATGACCACTGGTGGGAGTCAAGGGACAGAAGTTCAAGCCCCAGCTCTGCCACTCTTTGCCTATGAGCTCTTGGGCGAGACTGTTCATCTTCTAAGGCTTGGTTTACTTATTTGTAAATTAAGGAGTGAATTCTGAAAAGAAGATCCGTGGTTTCTGTATATGGGGAGAAATTCTCCTTTGCTGTCCTGGAAAATCCTGTGTTGGTGGTAGGTCTCTGGCCTGCCTTAGCTCCTGGCACACTTGCTGACTCATAGGGAAGAAGACAGCCTCACTATTTTTGGACATTTCCAACAGAATGCCTTGGGGCTTGAATAAAGACACGAATTTTCCCCTGCTGTGTTGCTTTAAAAATAAAAGCATCCCCGTGAGTTAGTCAGCTTATTATCAATTTATTAATTAAATAAGCTGCTTTCTCTTTTCTGGCTTCTGTAAAGAAGATACGGGGGGACTTCCCTGGCGGTGCAGTGGTTAAGAATCCACCTGTCAGTGCAGGGGACACGGGTTTAAGCCCTGGTCTCGGAAGATCCCACATGCCGAAGAGCAACTAAGTCTGTGCGCCACAACTACTGAGCCTGTGCTCTAGAGTCCGCGAGCCACAACTAGTGAGTCTGCGTGCCTGGAGCCCGTGCTCCACAAGAGAAGCCACTGCTATGAGAAGCCACACATTGCAATGAAGAGTAGCCCCTGCTTGCTGCAGCTAGAGAAAGCCCGCATGCAGCAACAAAGACCCAACACAGTCAAAAATAAATAAATAAATAAATATTTTAAAAGATTAAAGAAAAAAAGATAGGGGGATGATAGGATATTTAGGGGAAAGTTATCTTAGAGATGACCTTTTCATCTTAATTCCATTATCTAGCCATAAACTTGACAAATGATAGCATTGGAATGAGTTTATGGGTATTGTAATGCTTATTTCACCCCTTGGATGAGTGTTTTGAAAGATTTTCAGTGACTCATAGAGCAGAAGTGAATGTGTAAACATCAGACTGGCAAAAAGAGCCCCACTTAGCTCATGGAATAAAACTTTAAAGTTCTTCGGTCTCCAGAGAGCAATTTATTTGAAAAATTAAGCACCATTATAGGTATGGTTGAAATTGGAGTAAATTTGACTTCATTGGCATATCCCTATATTTAGGAATAATTATCAAATCATTCAAATAACTGTACCAACTAGAAATCGATATCTTAAAATATTATTCTTAGTGTGAGTCCCTGTAGAAAGCAAGGGTTTAAATAGTCTAAAATATTTTCAAAGGTGAACGTGTCATTTTTCATCACTGGTAATTAAATTGGAATTTTTACATTTAGCCTGAAGTGAGATGCATGTAAACTTGCTTTGTAAGTTGAAGAGTGACATAAATGTAGTCTGTTGTTGTTATTCCTGTTGTTGTTATTCCTCCCAGGCCTCAGCATATGCTTGGCATGGTTAATCAATATTTCCTTTTGTTGGATGGGGCCATCACTTCACATCACAAGACCAAAACAGACTCCCTACAGATATTCCTGCCAATGTGTCCTGCTTCTAATTATTTCCTTAAGTGGTTTTAGCTATTACCTCATCTCTTGCTCTGCTCTGTAACGTCCTCCAGCTTCCTCTCTGAAGGGAGCCTGTTCTACATGCTGCTGACTCATCAGTAAGGGAGAGACATATGTGGCTTGTATTGTATTTGCCTACATATGACTTAAGGCCTATTCTTAGGTCATTTCAGAGCTTGCCTGAGTCCTCAAAGGCAGGCATTGGTCCTTAAATTCCTTCTGTAGCTTTCTGAGCACAGTGCCAGACATGCCATTGGAATAAATGTTTATTTATTGCTGAATAAATGTCTCAAGAAACCCAGCCAACCCTGCCTTCACCCTCGTAGATTCTTTTATTTTTCTGCCTAGAGACAACAGGTGTTTTCTCCCTGGGTTTTATAACAAAGAAGCAAAATAGCCTTTGAGAAAAGTGCAAATAAAGCAACTGTGAATACAAAGATATATGTCATAATATGTCCTTTTGGGCATTAATTACATCTTTTCCAAGAAATGTTGGCCCTTGGCTTAAGCTCAGTTTGGTGTTTTCTAAACCATACTAGAATCAGTTTTTCTTATCCCAGAGTAAATAGGATCGGGGTAGCATGAGTAAATTAAGTCTCTAAATAATGGGGGGGGGACTAATATTAGCCCCAAATCCCTACCCTTTTCCTAATGTTTCAGGAGAGCCATTACAAAGATTAACACTGGGCTTCCCTGGTGGCGCAGTGGTTGGGAGTCCGCCTGCCGATGCAGGGGACACGGGTTCGTGCCCCGGTCCGGGAAGATCCCACATGCCGCGGAGCGGTTGGGCCCGTGAGCCATGGCTGCTGAGCCTGTGCGTCCGGAGCCTGCGCTCCGCAACAGTGAGAGGCCCGCATACCGGAAAAAAAAAAGATTAACACTAACTGGATGGAATTTTACTCTTCTCTCTCCCCATTATTACCTGATGGAAATCCTAAAGAAATCTAACCTCATCATTAGTCTCCACACACTCACACCCTAAACAGGAAGTAGTGGGTTACCAAGAATCAACTCCTTCATATTCCTTTTTTACATAATGCTTTCCTAAAACAAGTAAGAGACCGGGAAGCACCCATTCCTAGGGATATTTGCACGGCAATATAAGGTGTTGTCCTAAGCAATGAGCATACTGCCTCAGCAAGTCAGCTGACCTAGATAGATATGGCTTGCTCTGTTCTAGGGAAGGATGGTCATCACATGTGGGTTGCTCCCAGAGGAGATGATCCAGGCACACTGAGCTGTAGTCCTTTGTGCTGCCCAATTCCTAGCTCTCTATCTCAGGGCACAGGACCACTCTTTTCCTGCTTAGCTGTCTTTCAAAAGTTTACCACTCATCCTCCACCTCACATCCATTAGGATGGCCACCATAAAAACAAAACAAAACAAAACAAAACAAAAAAAACACCAGAAAATAAAAGTGTTGGTGAGGATATGGAGAAACTGGAACTTCTGCACACTGTTGGTGGGAATGTAAAAGGGTGAAAACACTATGGAAAACACTGGTTTCTCAAAAAATTAAAAATAGAGTTATCGTATGATCTAGAAATTCCACTTCTAGGAATATTCCCCCTGCCCAAATTGAATATTTTTTAGTCTTGAGATGTTTGTTCAGAGCAGCATTATTTACAATAGCCAAGATGTGGAAGCAACACAAGTGTCCATAGGCAAACAGATGGATAAACAAAATGTGGTATATACATTCAATGGGCTATTAGCCTGAAAAAGGAAGGAAATTCTGACGCTCATTACAGCATAGATGAAGCTTGAGGACGTTATGTTAAGTGAAATAAGCTGGTAGCAAAAGACCAAATGCTGCATGATTCCACTTATCTGAAGTACCTAGAGTAGTCAAACTCCTAGAGACAAAAAGTAGAATGGTGGTTGCCAGGGGCTGAAGACAGAGGGGGAATGGGGAGTTACTATTTAATGAGTTTAGAATTTCAATTTTGCAAGATGAAAAGAGTTCTGGAAATGGATGGTGGTGATGGTAGCACAATGATATGAATGTACTTAATGCCACTGAACTGTACACTTAAAAATGCTACAATGGTAAATTTTATGTTATGTATATTTTACTATAATTTTAAAAAGTTATTAAAAAAAAGTTTACCACTCATCCAAAGTGGGCCTAGGGTTGACTGGAAACATCAAGGCAGCATGACTGGCCAGCAAAAGTGACACATATATCACCAATTCCCCGTTTCCATGCCCATGACAAACATTATTAATTAATCATCGCAACATTCTTTCCTCCTGAGTCCAGATGCAACCTCATAACCTTTCCCAACATAGGCTACCACCAAACAATTAGAGTTCATATGTCAGTAATGTCAATATAGGAGAAAATAGTGGTGGTCTATGAAATCCATCCTAGAGAGAAGAGGGGTGTAATAATCTAAAACTTCATGAGATAGGAAAAATCGACATGAACTTGATATATTAAGAAAAAATTTCTTTTTCGGCCCTGTGTCAAAAAGTCCCAATAACTGGAATACAAGCATTACCTTTGGCCAACATCACCACTCATTTGAACCCATGTAACTCAGGTTGGATTTTCTATATTTTCTACATAAAGGAACCAGAACTCTTTGAAGGAGAATTGATTTCAAGGTTTTTTTTTTGGGGGGGGGACAGGAAAATTCAGAGTAGGTCTAGAATAGCCTGTTTAGGAGTTTGGGATTAACAGATACACACTGCTATATATAAATAAACAACATGGACCTACTGTATAGCACAGGGAACTATATTCAATATCTTGTAATAACCTATAATGGAAAAGGATCTGAAAAAATATATATATATATTTCTGTATACCTAAAACTAATACAACATTTTTCTATAGTTCAATTAAAAAAAATAATCTGTTGTTGCCAGAGAGCATAGATGCTTTAAAAACCACTGGGTACAGGGCAAAAAGGACAAAGGAGAAACTTGGAGGCAGGGTTACTGCCCAAGCTACACCAATTTAAACAGAAAAATCATCATCGTTGTCATTATCATCATTAACTGGAACAACTTACATAAATGGAGAAATTTAATATAAAGTGTTAACAAAGAGAGTAGTAATATAAGAGAGAAATAGTTTGTACTTTTATTGCTGTTATTAAGTTACAAGGTATTAAATACATAGCTAGCTTCTTTCTTTTCTACTTAATACATAGACACTGTTAAGCATGGGTCTATTATCAAGTATGAATGTGAACCTGTTTCTATCTGTATGAGCAAGAGAGATTGGGAACTTGTATGAGGGCGAAGCAGTCTCTTCAAAATTAAGAGCTATACCATAAACATGATCAGCTTTTGTGGTCTCCTATCATATTACAGCAAGGAATAAGGGAAGTCCCTCAGTTCATTGCCACTAATGATTATATGTAATAAACAATGAAAAGGGAGCCCAATGGTGTATTTCCAGATGATAAATTAGCTGAATGTCACACTTGCTACCCCCTCTCCCAAGAGAGCAGTGACCCATTCCCTCAGCTTCCAGGGAAGGAAACCTCAAGGTGACCCTACTAATGAGATACAGAAAAAGATATAAATAGGGTTCCAGTTATACCAAAGAGTTCAATATATCATGACAAAAAATAAAGTAGGTTTAAGCCATCTGTTCACAGCTTCTGGTAAAGACACTGAGTTTCAGAAAAAGAATATCTATCTGAGATACAGACATAAATTTTCTATGATGTAACCAGCACACTTTGTAATTAAAGGGGCTTGAAACATTGGACTGTGCAACCAGATCCCGCATCCTGACCTGAAATCAGAGGGTTAATGACTTTGAACTTGCAACTTCATAGGGTCTTTTTCTTTGGGTACAGTTAAGTTTCTCAAACCTTGGAAGATGTGAATTTATATCATATAGACTTACTAGAGCTGAGTAAAAATTTGACCCCAGGAATGTGTAAGAATAAGGATAAAAACAAGTTTTATAATTACTGGGCTAGTTTAGTGTTTGCTTTTTTAAGGTATTTAGGTTATTTAAGGAAATGTAATATATTTGATTTATGATTTTTAATCAAGTCTTTGAAAGTGTCAGATTGCAATCAATATAAATGATTAAGAAAATTTGCTTTGTTAAATCCATAAATTTTGATGACTTTGTTAAATAAGTAGTATGTGACTATTAAGAGGAGTGTCAATTACGTTTAAATGAATATTGCTTAATAAATTCATAAGATCATAAATTGGACATTGAACAATGCACAAATGGTCATGAGTGTTCCTCCCAAAGTGCAAAAGCCCATTGGACGGTAAAGTCCATCAAAAGATGAAACCAGTTTGCCATTCCAGAAGACTCAAGACCATTAAAAAAAATTGCTATTCAAATAAAGGTACCATGTGCTGAATCTTCTGTATACAGATGATGTTAATTTCTCCGATTTGGTGGGGCTTGACTTGTGGATGACCCTTCAAGTGAAAGTTTTTGCTTCCCCAATTTCATTGTCAACGTAGAGCTGTCAATTCCATACCTTTTGGCTCATCTGTCTTTCCTCTTGGGTTGGAGTCCTCATCTTTTGTGGAATCCTTCAAGGTTCCGTATTCCTTTTCCATCTTAGCAGCTTCTTCCTTGGTACTGTCTGTTTCTTCATGACTCTTCTCTGATGGCACTGTAATCAGATTGTGCACTATTATAACCCTATTTCCTATCTATTAATTAATTCCTAGTGTAGAAATAAATTTTATTACAAAGGTGTAGTTTGAGGTCAGATCATTTTTTGAGCTGAAAGAGATCTTAGTGATTATCTAGTGTGATTCCTCCCTCCCCACCATTTCACAGAAGAGGAAACTGAGGCCCAAAGCGGGGAGAGATGTGCCCAAGGCCACCCGTTGAGTTAGCAGAAGAGCTGGGCCAACACCCCCCAACCCCAGCTTTCTGGATTCTGGTTGCGTTTTTTCTGTTCTGCGACACTGTGATATTAGAGTGTAGATTATTCTCCTTATTTTAATCAGTGTTGGCATTCAAGTGGGATAGGTCAGTTTCCAAAGTAAATTTGAGTCTTGATTCCAAATGAAAATAACTCTGTAGTTGCCCCATCTCTCCTTGATGTTGTTTTTGAAGAACAGTCTGTTACTCAGAGTAGCACCTAAGGGTTTGGGGCTATGGCTGGACTTCTCTCCTGCCTCTTTCTTCATACTCCCTTATCCCTGGTCACCCTAATGCAAAGAAGAGTATTGAACCCTTGCTGTCAATAATAACGCTTGCTCACTTCTCACTTAAAAATAACTATACTTCCTTCTAGAAATCCTATATTGAATTAAAGAATCATAAAACTTGAAGTAGGTAACCCCTTGAAAACAATGGTAATGCATCCCTGTAGTCAGTAAAATAGGGAATGTCAAGCAGTCTAATGATAAGCTTTTTTCTTTTTTCAGTAAAAGGTTTATTACTACAGAAAAATAGAAAAAAAGAAAAATCAGTTATTGTCTCCTTAAACATCCACTACTAGTGTTGTAGTATATATATATACTTTTTTGATGCATTTTTTTCATACTTGTGGCACAATTTTGTTCCTTGCTTTTGTCATTAGCATCATTATGGAAGAATGTTTCCATGTTATTAAAAACTGCTTGAAAACATCATTTTAAAGGGCTGTATATTCTATCAAATATAGGTACAAAATTTCTGTGATAGGGACACAAAATTAAAGTATAAGAGTTTGTGATCTTGGGCTTCCCTGGTGACGCAGTGGTTGAGAGTCCGCCTGCCGATGCAGGGGACACGGGTTCGTGCCCCGGTCCGTGAAGATCCCACATGCCGTGGAGCGGCTGGGCCTGTGAGCCATGGCCGCTGAGCCTGCGCGTCCGGAGCCTGTGCTCCGCAACGGGAGAGGCCACAGCAGTGAGAGGCCCGCGTACCAAAAAAAAAAAAAAAAAAAGAGTTGGTGATCTTTTCTCTTTTTGCGCCTTCCTCATCCCTGAAATTCTCCTTTGTACGGCTCTGCTCCGTGGTGTTCGCCATGCTAAGCAGGGTGATGAGTAGAGATGCAGAAGTGAGGAAACCAAGAGAAGGGCATAAATCATACCACACGGGGGCACAGACTGTCCCAGAGGAGAAAGAAGAGCTGGGAGGGGAGAGTATGGGAGGGAGCAGCAGGAGGGGACGGAGGGTAAGGGACAGTGGTGATCTGGGGAGAGAAAAAGATACCTAAAGGAGAATTTTAGGAAGGATTGCTCAACTTGGGATATAGCTCTCACCTTTGCCCACCAGCCACCGCTTCAGTAAAGTCCTCATTTCTTTTCAATGCTTCTTGGGATTAAATTTCTGTGCTGACTGGCCAAGGTTATCGCTACTTAATCCCATGGTTGGATTTCAGGTTTTCAAACTTTTTGAAATCTGTAATTCTTTATCAATGTTTATTGAAGTTCATGGTTTACCACTCAAAAGGGTTATTTTGCTAAAAGTCGGGGGAAAAATACTAAAATAAATCATACCTGGGAAAAGCTTGCTCTTATTGTCAGTAACATTTTTTTCTAGTTTGTTCTTGGTCTGAAGAGCAATTGTTTCATCCAAGTTTTCTGGAGGGGGGAGGAGAAGAAATAAAATTTTATGTCCTAAAAGACCATTTCAAAGTTTTCCTAAAAATGTTTAAATCTCACCAGAAATAGCCAAACAGCAATTCCACAATATTAGCACTGCTAGTAAGGGGCTTTGATATGGATTATATTTCATTGACTCTCAAGATGGAAAGGCATACAATTTGAGATCCTCAAGTTCAGCTTCCTACTCAGTTAACTGCAGAAGTCCCTTCCACATTTCTGTGACCACTGTGATTGAGGCCTATAATGGACAACTGTGGTTTGGGCCTACTCAACGCCTTCTGGTAACTACACCTTGATCTTCCTTTGGAGAACCCAGACCTCTCCCACTCTCAGCAAATTTGCTCCACTGGTGGCTGAATAACCCAGGCCTGGCTGCTCCAGCCCTCAGGCTATGGTGATTGGTTCAAGGAGGAGCACATGACTCAAGCCAGGCCAGTGAGATTCAATGCTAAGAGAAAGAGGCTCTCTTTCCACTAGGATTGCTCTACTGTGCGGATGTGAGATTGGAGCTGTACCAGCCATCTTGTTTCCAGAATGGAGCAGTTTATCTGGAATCAATCAACATACAAAAAGTCAGTGAGATGGGGAGGGATAGATTCCTCACACTGTGGTGGGCTTCACAAACCTGAAGCCAGACTACCCCCACCCCTGGACTTTTCAGTTACATGAGGAAATAAATTCCTTTGTCGCTTAAGCCAAACAGTTGGATTTCTGTCATTCAGGGCTCTCACTAATTCACAAGGCAGCCAGTTCTATTGTTAGTCTTAAAAAATATTTTTTTCACTAAGATAGAACATTGTGTAAGTTTAAGGTATAGTACAACATACTGATTTGATACACTTATATTCTGCAAAATGATTACCACGGTTAGCTAACACCTCCTTCATGTTAGATGTCTTAAGGGCGAGAATTTCTCTATTCATATTAAGCTGAAATCTGTATTCTTGTCTTTGTCCTAATTCTGCTCTTTGGAGTAACATCTTGTAGGTGTTACCAGATAGGAATCTAGACTGTGACCACCTCAAGGCAGTCAATGAATTAGAATCCACAACCCTGGTATTCAGTTATTTAACCAGTCACATATCCATCTTACTAATAGGACAGGGCTATTTGCAAACAAGCAGTTCTTTGCAATTTGTCTATAAAGAGTCCATTATTACTTTGTATTATTTCTCCCCAAGAAAATTCTTCCTTCTACCCTACCCCACCCCTTTTTGAGAAGAAAATCAGTATATCCTATTATGTGACACATTCTGCTTTCTTCTTTGAGATAGCGACCACAGCTGGCAAACTTCGTAGTCACCATACATTGTTGGGACCAGAACAGAAGGGTAGATCACTGATCATTGTTTGTCACATGCTGAGATGGAGGAGAGGAGATTAGTTAATCCTCTCTCTTCTACCCATGCTGCCCCTGAGCCCTTCAGGGTCTGAGGGTGTACCTTCATGGCAGCGACAGTCAAAAGTCAACATGCTTGTACAGAAAAATTCTCTACATACAACTCATTTTCTGATTGTAAAAGTTATATACGAAAATGAACAGAAAATTGTAAGGAAAAAATAACACTTACTATGCCCAGATAATGTTTTGGTATATTTCTTTCTAACTTTTTTTTTTCCCAACTTTCTTTCTTTATGCATATCCATTTTTTAACACCAAAATTAAGGTCATATTCTAAATGGCTTTAAGCATTCAATAATATATCATGGACATTTCCCCCATCATTAGTCTTTATAAACAATATTTATTTATTTATTGTTTATAAACACTATGATTATTAAAAGTAGTTTATAACATATTGTTTGTAAACAATATTTAAAACACAATTTATAAACATACAATTATTAAAAACGCAAACATTAAAAAATAAAATTTAGTCTAAATAAGAATTAATAATTTATATAGTCTCCTCTTGTGGGGTAGCAAGTTTATTTCTATTGTTTTGTTTCTATAAGCCAGTGCTGTCCAATAGAACTTTCTGCAACGATGGAAATACTCATTTCTGTGCTGTTCAATATGGTAGCCACAAGCTACCTGTGGCAAGTGAGCACTTGAAGTATGCCTAGAGCAACTGAGAAAACAGATTTTTTATTTTGCTTAATTTTAATTACTGTTAATGTAAATAGCAACATGTGACTATCACACTGGACAGCACAGCTATAAATAATAGTGGAAATACCTGGTTTGCACACAAGCCTTTGCGGCATCTCTAATTTATTTCCATAGAATAAATGACTTAAGTGCGAAATATGAGTCACAGGGTATTGATATGAAACAATGATTGATTTGAAACAATGTTTTAGATCTATTAAGTGGGTAAAGTAGGCCACAAAGCATGGTGTGTAACTAGAGCCCATTTTTTGTTAAATAAGATAAAAGAAAAAAAATGATATAGGTATGTATGTGTATGTGTGCATACATTATTATGTATTATATACATAATATATATATTATGAGTGATTTTTTCACTGTCTTTTTAATATCTTTTTGCATTGACTGATTTTTTTAAATAAATATGTTCTTTTATAATCAGAAAAAAAACAGTAAAACTAGTTTTCATGTAGGAAAAAATGGCATTTATACAGAACAACTCTGGATTACTCTATCCTATGAGATTTTCTCTTCCATTTAATTCTCCCTCCCGCATCAGTGATCAGAGTAAGGGGCCATGAGTTCATCTTGCCCAAAGGACTTCTGAGATGAATGGTATTTGGTGATTAACTAAACCAAGCAGGAAAACAAAAGGCTTTTCTTCTTTTAACAACTTGCATGCAGAATCAAAGATTAAGCTTATCTATAAAGTTCAAGGAATCAAAGGTTGCCAACTTTTTCTATAAAGGGCCAGTTAGTAAGTATTTTTGGCTTCGACAGCCATATGCAGCTACTCAGTGTTGTCATGGTAGCATGTAAGTAGCCACGGACAACACTAAAACAAAGAAGCACAGCTGTGTTCCAATAAGACTTGATTATGGATGGAGAAATCTGAATTTTATGTAGTTTTCTCATGTCACAAAACACTATTATTTTTATTTTTTTTCAACCATTTAAAAATGGAAAAGCTGTTTTTAGCTTGTGTGCTATACAAAGATAGGTGATGGGACAGACTGGCCCATGGCCAGTAGTTTACCAGCCCCGGTTAGAGGTAACAGAGTCCTTTATTTCACAGATACAGAAACTGAGGTCCAGAAAGGTGAGTGCCTTCCCCAGCATGACAGACCTGGTCTGAGGCAGAGCTGGGACCAGGAAGCAGAACTTCTGATGCCTAGTCCAGTGCTCCTTCCTCCTCACCACACACAGGCCGCACTGGTTAAAATCAAGACTCTTTTTGTCCCAAACCATGCAAACACAATTGGGAAAAAAAAAAGTCAAATTTTAATAATATTATCTGGCGAGATTATTAGAAAATGTTAATAAGACAAAATATAACAAAGGTGAAATGTCTGTATTTGAACTGGATCTGTAAATATAAAGAGCTGAAAACGTCTAGTTAATTTTCTTTGTATGCGTTGTCAAGCTGGGCAATTCTGATTACCCGGATGATTCAGGCTACTTTGGCATAAATTATCCAATTAGTAAAATAATTGTTGCCAAATCCCTCATTCATTTTGGACAATGAAAACTAACCACTGTGAAAACAAAAGAGGTAGGACTCTCACCAAGGTAGGAAACACCTTCTTCTGGAGATATGGTGCCATATTTTACCATCATCTTCACAAAGTCAATCAACGTTTTCATGATAGTAATCAAGGTTTCTTTCTCTTTTGCCTCTTTTTCTATATAAAAGGACAAAATAATTTTTTAAGGACTAGTGGAGTATAGCTTCATCTTTCAATGTTCATTTATGAAATACAGCATCTTATTGAAATAGTTCTCCCTACATATATAGCTAAACCATTTATAGCTAAAATATATTTAATTTCTGAAAAGCCCAAGACTTGATTGGTAATACAGAACAATGTACAGGTATACTGAACTTTTTCAGAAATGGGTAATTATAACTTCTCCAAAACGGTTTACCTTAATCTAAAATATTTTATTGATAGAGTAGATGATAGAGACAGTTTGCAACCTGAGATAATATAAACTCAAAAGGAAAGTTAGAAGACTGGTAACCCAACAACCTTTCTCTACTCTGGTTGTATGTTTTTGAGGGAAGGAATGACCTGTTTTCATTAATCAAGCTTAATATTTGAAATAGGGACACACATGTTTCTTTATTTTTTAAATGCAATGTTGACTTTTTAACAGTAGTATATATTGCTTTCTAACATTTATTTCATTTGAAGGAATAAACGCATATAGTGAAAATATTCCAGTGGTACAGAAGTAAACAGTGAAAGCAATATTCTCTTCCTCTCCCTCCCCACAACTCCTACTTCCTATAAGCAACCACTACTAACAGTTTCTTGGAAACTTCATATGTGACATACTGTTCTGTATCCTGATAGAACAAGATGGCCAATGACTCCATAATAGTTCAGTGGCTATATTAATTCTAAAATCAGAAAAAAAAAGCTATTTCCATTTTTGAAGGAAAGAAAAACTAAGTTGCTAGAGAACTGTTTCCCTATTCTTTCAGCTGCCAGGAAGGATTTTCTCTACATACTTCTAGCCTTTCCCCCCATTTTTTCATCCTCCTCACAGATGAGGTTGGTAGCCAACAGCCATTAGTCTACTTTTCTTGAAGGATGGGGATTTGGAATCTTTCTTCTTTCCATTCCCCTGGAACAGTGGAAGGCAGGGAACTGAAAAATGTGCCTGCTGTGCAGACTCAAACTCTTCCAGGATTGGCTGTTCCAAGAGCTAGACTGGGGGTAGGGAGTAGACAAGCCCACTGCTGGCTCTCACACCAAGCTACATTCTACAACCCGGTCTGTATCAGTAGCAAAGATACTTCGGTTTTCTCAGTTGGTTCAGACCCTGGGTAAAAAAGATGGGTACTATCAAAGACCTCAGTGTAAGTATTTAAATTAAAAGTCTATAAAAACAAAGGCAATAAGGAATGGGGTCAAGGAAACTGAAAGATAAAAACACACAAAATAAAGAATATTCCATACAGTGGAATCTTAAAAATACCACAAAAGTCACAAAGTTGGGAGAGAGGAAGGTGGGAGAAGAGGTGCGGGAGAGAAATCCTGGAAAAGGGCAGGTAAATAATAACTTCAGCAATCACATTATTTGCTCAAGGTCACATCCATATAAATATTTGGTATTATGCTGATACACTTCACTGACAAGAAGTGATTCACCAGGATGACAGAGGTTCTGAGCTGGGTATCTGCCAACCAGTGGGGCAAGAATAGACCCTCAAGATGTACAAGCCCTGCAGACACCAGCAGGGGGGCTGGTGCCATCTGGCCAATGTCTGGGATTGAAGGACAAAAGGATGTTCCCCAGAAATGAAGTCTACTCTAAGGTCACTTCTTGGGGAAAGATGTTACAATTACAGAAGTCTTTATTACAAATGTTCAAACTGGCGATGAATCTTTAAACAGGAAGAAGAAAAGCTATAAGGCAGTGCAGGGCAGCTATATGGACAATAACAACAGAAAATTGGCACATTATTATCCTCCTTGCAGATTAACCAAAAATAAACATGAACTGAAATCTTCAGTCAACTTATTTTGGTGCACATAAAAAAGAAAAGAGAGCAACACATTAAGGACTTTTTTTTAAAAAAAAAGCAGAACATTTCCCAAGCGTTTTTGGGCTCCTGACCTTCATTAGTCCAATGTTTAGTTCAATTCATTTGAAGACAAGTTGAAAATATCTAAAAAGCAAAATTCTGAATCATTTAAAAATAATAAATTATGTTCCATACACTGTTCTTACTAAGAGAGGAAAATAAAGCCTTTTTGAAAAGAGACTTGCAATAAAAGTTGAGGCTGAAATGGGTCAGGCCAGGAACACTCTGATTCATCCCTATATCGGTACAAGGTTCACTACAATCCCAGGAACACAGCATGTGTTCAATACCTGTTTATTGAACAAATAAATGAACCCTCTGTTAACATGAAGATTAAATTATCCAGAAATTCCACCTTTCCTGATTACCCTTTCCTAAATATTTCCATGGCTAGTACACTTCTTTTGAAAAAAATCAATGTGAACTATTTTCCCTGAGGCCATAATATACGTCATTGATGGTTGAATTTAGAAATTGAAAACAGGAAGAAAAAAACCCCACCCACACATTTCCTGGAATTACTGTTTCTGTTCCACATGGTCAGAAAACAATGTTTACCTGAATCAATACTTTTCAGTAGTGCATAGAAGTTTGGGAAATACTGGAGTTCCTCAAAGTTGTCTTCACTGTAGGTTTTAGTTCTCCTTTCCAAGCCATTTGTCAAGGTTAAGGTGTTAGACACTGTTTCATCATTTTCTCCATTAGTAAAACCATCCTGAATTGCTGCCATTGGAGTCTACAGTGGGGGAAAAATCAATACAAAATAAACATTTTTGTTAGAACTGATGACAATCCAGGATGATTCTTTCCTCTGTGACGCGCTTGAATTGAAGTGCAAGAATATCTCTTCCTTTGTAAGCTCCTGCAGGATCAAACTCTTTTGCAGGCGTGTGGGCATCTAGTTACATGGGAAGATCATTGGGATTTAGAGACAGGTGCTTTACCTGAAGACCCTGGCTCCTGCTCAGGGGAGAATAGACAGGTTCCTGCCCTGGCCAAGTTTCCCTCCACTAGTTCTCATGAGTGTTTCTTCATAAAACTGCCTTTCACCAAGGAGGGGAGCTTTGAGTTTATAGAATCTACCAAGAGGGATGGTGCCAAGATACAGGAAAGCCTGTCACAATGTCTAATGCTAGCAGAGCAACCATACCTTAGTGATTCCTGGGTGACATTTTAAACGCTGGCTGGGAGGGTACACAAGACTCTTTTTCCCAAACCTGATGTGTGTCCAGTGTTCCCTATCTTAATGATCCATTCTCCACTGAGTGAACTAGACAGAAATGTAAGAGCCTTTCTTGCCTCTTCATTTCCCTGCATTCGATCCATCAGTAGCCTTATTGGCCATACTGTCTAAATTTATCCCAAATTTGTACATTTCTCACTTTCTCCACTACCCCACTCTAGTCCAAGCTACCTTCACTTCTTACTTTTTAACTGGTACACCACCCACCTTCCAATCTATTCCCAACCCTGCATTTTCCACGTTGTAGCCAGTTATCTTTTTAAAAATATGATCATGTAAGTCCTTTGCTTAAAATCCTTCAGTGTTTTCCCATTGCTCTTATGATAAAGATCAGAATCTGTACATGGCTGATAAGACCCTGCTGATCTGGCCTGGGTCCACCTCCCCAGTCTCATCTCTCATTGCTCTCTCTGTGTGGCAGCCACACTGTCCTTGTTTCAGTTACTTGGGTACTCCACACATCCTTCTCTACATATTGCCTATCATATTCACAAGTTAACTCCTATTCAGCCTTCAGTTTTTGGCTCAAGTCACCTCCTCTGGGAAGCCTTCCCCAAGCCTAAGTCCAAGACAGGTTCCTTTTTTATGAGGTCTAGTAGAACCATGTTTCTTTTCTCAGAGTACTTAATGCAGTCACAATTAAAATACACGACTGGGCTTCCCTGGTGGTGCAGTAGTTAAGAATCTGCCTGCCAATGCAGGGGATACGAGTTTGAGCCCTGGTCCGGGAAGATCCCACATGCCGCAGAGCAACTAAGCCTGTGTGCTACAACTACTGAGCCTGAGCTCTAGAGCCTGCGAGCCACAACTACTGAGCCCACGTACCACAACTACTGAAGCCCGTGCACCTAGAGCCCATGCTCTGCAACAAGAGACGCCACCGCAATGAGAAGCCCGCGCACCGCAATGAAGAGGAGCCTCTACTCACTACAACTAGAGAAAACCTGCGCGCAGCAACGAAGACCCAACACAGCCAAAAATAAATAAATAAATTTATTAAAAAAATAAAATAAAATAAAATACGTGACTATTTGAAGACCATCTACCTCTTCCCTTAGACCTTAAGCATAATGAGAGCAGGGATTGTATCTTTTTAAATGAGCATTTTATCCCCAGTGTTTGGTACATAGGTGGTACCTCAATAAACATTCACTGAAAGAATATTTTGTTTGCATTTATGCATTTAGATAATATGAGTGAGCAGGTCAAGTATATGGACATTTTAGAGATGGGAAGTAAGGAGTATATAATGGGAGTGAAGGATCATGAAATTGCTATGTAAGTTTTGGTTCAGATTGGTAAGTTTGAGTAAAAGCCATGAGTTCTGTGATAAATCTAGATAGTTTTTTTTTAGGGTGGGTGGATCTTGAAAAGCTGTTTTTCAAAATGGCAGATGGTGGGGATTGGAAGTAGGGAGAACAAAGGAGAATTTTTGGCTAGCAGTAAAAAACAAAACAAAAACAATCCATACCAATTTCTGTTTTCTAGCCTTCCCTAAAATAGGACCATAGGTCTATATACCCTTTTTCCTTGTATTTGGGATAGGATGTTGGAGAGCCATGCATGGGGTATGGGAGCTCTGGTGGAGAAAATGAAAGGAGAGGTGAGGAGTTTGATATCCTCTTATATCCTCCTATAGTTAGCTCCATCTAGAAATTTAAAAAGGAATTCAAGGAGGAGAGAATGATTTTAGTAGTTTGGCTGAGGCCAAAGAAAAGATGAAGAGGCAAGGAGTCCAGCAAGGACAAGGACAAGTGAATGGCAAGTCTAAGTAAAGGATGACAGACAGACCTCTGAGCCAATGGAAAGAGGAAGGAGCAGGTGGGAGGACACAGGGTAGACAGAGAGGCAGCATGAGGCAACTAGCTCTGAGGAATATAAAAACTGGTGTGGAAAAGGATCAAATCAGCCCAAGTTTCTTTTTTGGGGTTTTGGGAGCAGATGATGACATCCACTGTGAACAGAAGTTGGATACCAACTTCTGTTGTGAAATACTTGGATCCAGTGCACTGTGATTATATGAATTGTTATGTGAAATAACCGTTTCACATAATATTATGTGTTATTTTACTCTGGGGTATAAGGCATAATCTTTACTATGTAATATAACATGCATCTTTATACTATTTTCAAAGTGGAGTTCATTTATATCTTTTAACTCATTGGTATTTCATTAATGTATATATTTTAAGTGGGCTAAAAATGTCACATACCCCAATTCTTATTTGGCACAAACTGAAGTACTAATTATACACAGATTGTATTAATTATATACAAATACAAGTATACACACACATCCATGCACATGCATATACACATACATAATAGATGCATATACATTTGCATATACATACCACTTTCTCTGGTATTTTTCCAGCCTGACTCTCAGTCCTGTTCATTGGCTTATTGAGTTCCTCTTCATAACTGTTGGCTTCCTTAGAGATCAGTTTTTGTAAAACCTCTGCAACTTCATCTTCCAGTGTGTGTGCCTGGCTTTCTGTGATCTGTTATAAAGAGTCAAAACATATAACTGTTATTCCCATTTTTGTGATTTAAAAAAAATTCTAGACTGAACTCTTTAGTTGAACACATAGTTTTAGAAGACTAGAGAATGTTCTGGTCCCTCTTCTGAACATCCCTTGATTATGCCTCTACTACATGCTGGCCTTCACAGTAACTGCTCAGCACTCCTGGGAAGAAGTGTCTTTGGGCCCATTGTGCAAGCATCAGTCCTATCTGTTGGAACCCACAGAATACTTAATTTGAGAAACAACTTGAGGGTTGTTTCTCAGTCCTCAGCTGCAGGTCATAGTAGGTAACCTTTGAAACCTGCAAATTTAGTGCTCTCCTAAAGCCTGCCAGGCCTGTGTTAGTATCTGGGAGCCAAGCTGGGGCAGGGTCAGTTTGAATTGCTTAGGGCTTCCCAATCATTGTGTGGCTTTGCACATCTTATTTCCTTCTCATCTAACACATTTTTTTTTAAACTTCTGCTGGTTAAATCCCAACCATCCTTCTAAGCTCACTTCAAACACCTCCTCCTCTGAAGCTTTTCCTTATTGCATAACTGGATATAATCCACCCTCTGGCACACTGAACCACTCAGATGGTTCTTACGCACCTTGCATCATGAGCACTTGCGTACTTGTCTAGTGCCTCTGATAAACCATAAATTCCTAGAGGGAAAGAGTGGTGTCTTACTTGTCCTCGAGACCCATGGTGACTGGTATAAAGTAGATGCGTTATAAACATTTGGCTCTTTGAATGAAGTGGCTTGGCTTCTTAGCATATTCCAACCTAAGATTTGGTTCATTCTCATGCATATGACTTACTAGGCCAAGATTCAGCAGTTTAGAAACGATCTTGTCAAATACTCCTCTGTCATTTTCCTCATAAATCCTGGTAGCAATTTTCTGGACAATGTCTTCAGCAGTTAAAGAAGTTCCATCTAGTTGATGAAGGCCATCTGGATCATCTAGACAGAGCAATCACAACTTCACGTTGTGGTGGTCACAGACCTATTTCTTGGATTACATTAGGTTTATAATCTATATCTTGTACACTCAAATATGTTTGGAATATGTTTAAGGTGGTGCTTAGTCCATGTAAACTCTTGGTTTAAAATAAAATTTGACTTCAAGTTAAGAACCTGGGATGATAATGGAAGTTCTGAAAGCTGCTTATGTGATTATAGGAGGAAGATCTGAAAATAACACAAAAGGCCTCTCCGTTTTTAGCACTAATAGTACAAAAAGTAAAATACTGTTAGATAGTATGCAGTATTGTTCAAAGCACCCTTCTATATATTATATAATTCGATATTCCATTTCCCCACAAGAGTAGATTTGTATTAATGTACTCCCTTTGCAGGCAAATTCCTGGGCTGGGGGTGGGGAAACCTGCCTTACACCCAGAATCAGAGAGTATGTACTGAAGATTTTATGACTTACCTGGAATAACTGTTTACTTGTGAGTATGTGTCAGGGCACCTTTATGTAAGGCAGCTTAATGTGACAAGCCTCTTTCTCCAGAGAATGGGGAACTTATTTTATGTGCCTGGAATTTAAGCTTTTGAAATGTGATCACAGGTTTGCACAAAGCAATATGTAAATCTATGTAAATCTCAGCAGAGAAGCTCGCAGATATGTATCCTTGGCTTTCCTGGGAATACATTTGGCAGCACTACTCCAGACTAAAGCAAGGGCCCTTCCTGAGGGAAAGGACGGATACAGTAGGGTTGGTGGCAAGGACGCTTTGCACTATGTCCACAGAGCACTCCCAGGAATTAACTGGTCTTTTCCAATCTATACCACATGGAACAGTATATTCATATATGCAAGTTTACAAGGCATTTAACCTGTCACTTCTAGGCAGCTTGGAAAGATCAGAAATTTAGCTCCAGTGATCCCTCTTGTTATCTATATATCCTTGGACCACTGTAAAGGAAGTTAAAAAGAGTATCTATTTCATGGGATTGTGAGGATCAAATGGAATAAGATGTAAAAGCACCTTTTAAATTGCAAAGTATCGTATGAAAGTTAACGTAGTTTTATGAACCGTAGATTTGTACCTGAAATAAGGGAACTACAATTATCTTCTAGAGAAAATAGACATTGCATCCCTAGCCAAATCCTACCCTAATAATTCTGATATTCACTCAAAGAAAGAAGAACCTAGTACATATTTCTATTCTGATTCTCTCCTTTTCTTCCATAGCTCCTGGGGATTCATAGACTTCTTCTAGACTCTATGAAGCTGGAAGTATGTGCAGCCTCAGGCAGAATATCCTCTTCTTGCTGTTTGGAAAGAAGCTTAGGAAAATGAGCAGGGTGAGTACACACAGAGGGCTGGAAGTTCTCTGACAGTATATGATTGCTGAATTGTTGGCCAACCCATGAGCTGTGAGCCCTTTGAGTCCTGTGTACCAGCGTGATGAATGAGCAGAAAAGTCCCTTAGAAAACCCTGTAAAATCAGTTCCCCTCCTGGCTGACTGAAAATTGGGCTCATCACCCATGTTTTTCAGGAGCAGAGACTCACTATCACTTAGGTCTGATTTTTCCATTTGTGGGTTGCAAGTCAGACTCTCGGGAATATGTGGAGCAGACACTTCCCTGGGTCTATGCAGAGGTGGAAGCATTTATTTCCCTTCCCACTTATCCCTTGGGATCTGAAAAAGGAAGAATAGTGGTTGCCTGCTGAAGCTGGAAAATAAATGAGATGACTGTTTTTCAGTTCATTTACTTCACAACAGGAAGAACATTAGCAACACTCTGAAGAAATAGCTTCCTCCTCTGCAATGCTGTATTCTCTTGAGCCAGGAACTTCAGGCTCCCCTAGCAGAGCTTCGCTAGATGGGGTTGATAGTTGAGCAGGTGGGCAATGCTCCTTGCCTTCCAGTGATTTCCCCTGCTCCTCTACAATGGACAGAATTACTCAGAATGGCTTCTCTACTGCTCGTGAAGGGGTGTTTCACCCTCCTATACAGACCTCAGAGGGAAACCAGACATGAGTTCAATATTTATAAGTTTTTAAAGCATTTACAACTCTAAGTGGATGCGAAAGGGCCTTGTTCAAAGTTGTCATCTGCTCAGTTACATTTGAATCTCCAGGCATCTAATATGGCACTTGGCCTTCATGTATTCAATATATTTGTATTAAAGTCTTAATATGGGCCAGGACTGGAAAGAGAGTGATAAGGAGTTTAGATGTGGTCCCTAACTGCACAGAGCTTACTGTCTAGCTCATAGACTGATACATAGTAATTGCTCAATGAATATTTGTTTGGTGAGTGCACACAGGAGCCACAAAGCACTATTTCCTAAAAGAAACTTACAAAAATCCTGAATCATACATACTGTAGAAAACACTGAGACGGAGAATTGGTGGGTCCTATAGCACAAGCCCATTTAGAGGTTTCCTAAAGGTATAAAAGCACCCTGCAGAAGTTAGGCCCCTTGCCCTCCCTTCTGGGATGTAAGTCTGCATACCTCTGAGGTTCTAGTCACCTGAGTGGTCCCAAACCTTCTGGTTCCAGCATTACCAGGGTATGAGAGAAAATCAGCAATTCACTCATATCATTCTCTCCAAGAATCTTTTTTGTATACTCAAGTGGACTTAAAATGACCCCTAGGGTAAACCTGGAACCATCAAAACTAGCACTTGGTAGTTCTGAACCTATTTGCATGTTAATAAAATGTTGAACAATTTAAACATAAGTTGCTCAAGTTAGTGATCAGATCACAAACAGATCTGCCTCTGTTTGCATGTACAGCCCATCTGACCAAAAAATGCAGTCAAACAAACTTTAGACTATTTTTTTATTTTATTAAATCAAATGGTCAATTCAATCAAAGTGGTTAAATCTATTTTTCATGGGGCTATGCCCAGTGCCTATTTATTTCTAGCCCAAATGTCTTAGTTTAAAAAGTAGAATTCAAAAAAAAAATGTCCCTGGGAATTCTCTTGTGGTCCAGTGGTTAGGACTCATCGCTTCCACTCCCATGGGTCCGCGTTCAATCCCTGGTCGGGGAACTAATATCCCGCAAGCCATGCACAGCACAGCCAAAACAAAACAACAACAACAAAAACAAAAACAAAACCCTCACACAAAAAAACCCCCAAAACATTTCCCTGAATAGTATACAATATGAAATGTGTCAAAATATAGACCATCTCCCCCACGCCATCTATATAAAACACACTTCTGAATTCTCCTCAGGCTACAATAGCCTATAAAAGTCAAATTTAATTGGCAGTCGTTTTCTGACAGAGATAATCAGTATAATTCTCTTGTGGTCCGTGGAAAAGAATTAAGACACATAAGAAAATCTGTAGTCACTCCTAAGCACCAGTACTCAGAATAGAAGACACACTGAGGAAGACCTCAATGCCTAGGTACAATAGTTAATTTACTCCCTCATGTATTCTTTTATTTGTGCATTTGTTCATTTATCAATCCATGCAACAAATTCACGAGCTCCAGACACTTGGACTACACCGTCTCTGTTCTCATGGAGTTTTCAGTTGAGTTTAGGAGAAAAAGATAAATCAGAAGTAGTCACACTCAAGGATGTAAAATTACAAACTGCAGTAAGTGCCATGAAGGAAGGAAATAAGGTTTCTATCAGATCATGTGCGCTGGATGAACCTAGAGAAGTAGACAGCCCATGTAGGACTGTAGAAGTCACGTTAAGGATTTGGGGTTTTATCCTAAGAGAAATGGGAATCTATTAACAGGTTTTATGCAAAACAGAGACATGCTCATGTTTGTGTGTTGAAAAGATCACTCTGGCTGCTACATGAAGGATAAGATGGAGAGGGTCAGAGCGAATGCTAAAAGATCCATTGGAAGATTTTGCTCTAGTTCAAATGAGACATGATTGGAGCTTGGAAAAAGATGGAGGTGATTGGGGATAGAGAAAAAGATTTTGAGAGATACATAGGAGATAAAATTGCTAAGACTGGTGGATTAGAATTTGAGAGGTAAAGAAAAAAAGAAATAGTTTGACTCAGATTTGTCTTGAAAAGCTGGATGTATAGTAGTGCCTTTCCTAGAGGAAAGAGGGCTAAGTTGTAAGGTGTACAGAAATTATGAATTTAATCTTAGACATGTTAAGTTTGAGGTGCATCTGAGACTTCCAAGGGAAGATAAGTCGGTAGTTAGCTAGATATAGGTCTATAGTTCAGAGCATTCTGGGCTAGTGATATGAAACATCAGAATATAGATGGTAACGGAAACCGTGGAAAGGTTAGAATGACCTAGGGAGAAAGGATATAGCTAGGAAGAGAACACTGAAAAGGGAGTGACGAATATTCCTCTTGGGGAGGGGGGGTATTTTGTTGATTTAATTGTTTGAGAATTATGATATTTTGCTTGTACTAATAGTTAAATTGGAATGTTAAAATGAATTCAATAACATAAAATATAGAGAGTAGATTTAAATGTTTTTCAAAGCATCAGTAAAGGAAGCTTTAAAGAGAAAATAAAATCTGGGCTTCTGTGGAGCTGGAGCTTTGCACATTATCAGTAAGTTTGGGCTTTATCTCAATTTTGGACATGACTAATAAAGGATTGTAAGTGTGTAAGAGATATTTTTAAAATATAGAACTTTCTCTTAACCCATAATGGGAAACTCCAAATTAGAGAAAATAGGTAGCAAAACTTCTTTTTCTTCATTTACCTTGAAATTTATGATCCAGTCCACTCTTAGTAGAATCATAATCATCAATCAGTCTTCGATTCTTGGTTGAATCAACATCTTCCAGGTTCAATTTATTATCATTTGGAGAACTTTTTACGGACTGTCTTTCCTTGTCATTCTTTTCCTTTTCTGTTATAGCCTTTAGCAGGTTCAAGTTATCAACAAAGGAATAATTGCTCTCACCTGGCTTGTTTTCTGGAAGAAAAGCCCCCAAACCAGGCACATCCGTTTTAGTTAAGCTTCTCATAGCCTACATTATTTAAATTAACATCAATGTAATTTCTTATTACCTGAAGGGTATGTTTTTTTAATCTTGTCTGCTTCTGCTTCAGCAATCTGTGAAAGAAACAGGAGATAGACCTGGCTTTAAATCATTACTCCACCACTTACCACATATGACAGCTCAATAATTCAATCTCCATGGGACTTAGCTTTCTTGTTTGTAAGATGTAGTTAATAATTTCTATCTCAAAGTATGTCATAAGGATTAAATGAGATAAAATAAAGGGCAGATGGTCTATAAATATTAATTCCCTCTCTGATAATATTGGTAAAAGATAAATCTCTGATAAAGAAATCTTACAATAGAATGGATGTGATGTTGCGCTTACTGGCTTATTATGCAGGCAGCTCTTTGCATTATACTGAACTCTCTATATTTAACTGTTGGGACATAAAAATTACCAAAATTATATTTCCCATCATAATTTCAGTGTTTATTATTAAGCTCCTGAGGTTTGTGAATTCAAAATGGCTAAAAATTTGCGGCATAGTTACATTAAATAATGATAACTAAAATAAAATGGAATAGCATTTATAATTTTACTTCCGACCTACCTGCTCATTCAAAGGTCTTTCTGCACTTAATTCTCTATTATGTAGGGGTTTCTCTAGAATAAACACACACAAATACAAATTTAATTGTTCATTGGAAAGACAATATGTCTCATTAAATAAAATTTTCAAAATAAAAGGAGAAATATTTTTGGATGACTGTGAAACAAATATATATATTAACAGAGATTATCAAGATTATCCAATAACGATGATTATCAGTGTTGCCTTGCTTATTATCTTGGTGTATTTCCTGAGTTAATAGAATTACACTTTTTCTTTTTCTTTTTTTTGACCAGAAATCCAACATATTGTTCTAACACTTGGTTTACCAGCTGTTTTCAACTAGACAGAGCATAGTCTGGATTGGTGTTATTGGCACATTAAAAGCTTTCTTCATACACTGCACGTTTTATGAATAGAATATCTGAGAAAGGTTGTAAGATGACTAGGAAAAAAACAAACAAACAAAAAAAAACAAGCCATATATTAGGCGGGAAAGCCATCCCCTCCCAATTTCAAAATAAGATCTTTCAAAACAACTTATATTATTGTTCTATCATGTAAAAAGTGAGGGAGGAAAATCTGTCTTCTGGCTCTAAATTCGAACTGATTTCTCTGTCAATATGCACGGATATGACGTGATCAGAAAATGAGGCAAGGTGATTTACAGCTCGCGGATTACACCAAGCTTTACCTTTTCATGGCGAAATAAAAGGGAGGTGGGCAGAAAAGTGTCCACGTACCTTGGCTGCCTGCCGGTTTGGGGAAAGCTTGAATTGGGCTGCTGTGGAGCACCAACACCACAATCCAAGTGCCGGTCCAAAGGAACCCCATTCTTCCACGCTTGGCTTCAGAAACAGCCTGGCGCCGGGCTCCCGGAGCTATAGCTTTTGTTATGAATGAAAAGGAGGAGTAAAAACAGGAAGAGCTAGGAGGGCGGGCGCAGGGAGGGCGAGTGGCGGGGGCTCGGAGCTGGTGGAGCTCTCTGCGGCTCCGGAGTAAAGGGATGAGAAAGACTCTGGGCGCTCGGGACTCAGGTCTTCAGGTGGAGGAAAGCGCTGTCCGCCCCGTGGGTGCTGAAGTTCCTGTGACGCGGAGCGGTCAGCGGGTCGGCTAGGGCGTCACCTTATTCTCGCTCCCTCCTTGAGAGGAAGTGAGGATGGAAACGCATGCTCCCTGCGAGCCAGAGGCGGGAAGGGGTGGTGTCAGCGACTCGGAAGCTGCTCCAATCCCCACAGCGAGTGGAAGCGGGGAGGACGACAGAATAGCTAGCGTATTTTCGGTGCCGCAGTCCTAGAGGTGCTCCTGCGCTCACGGTCACCTGGATTGCTGTAAACGTGCACATCGTTGTCGTAACCTCCCAAGTAAACGTTACCTCAGGGACCAAATGCCTTCTCTGCCCGTGCACCCGTCAAGGAAAGCTGGATAATCTTGTGCAAGGGGTTCTGCTTAGAGATTATTCTGGGATACCATCTCCAAAAAGCACTTCTTTCCATTCCACCTTCTGTACCTAAAAGGTAGATATAATTCTTATATTCTTAGAAAAGCCATGCCTTTTGTGATTTGGGTTGACGTACCAGGGCTCCCTTGGTGCTCTTATTTGGGTCTCAGCTCTATGGAGTCCTTTGAATTGGGATATTTAAGGAACATTCTTTCAAATAGATTGCTGCAGCACACTCTCACTCTCCTAGATGAGGAAACAGAACAACAACAACAAAAATCATCGTTGGTTCCCCTAAGGGTGAATATCGTCATCAGTCCAGGGTAGGTGAGCAATAGGGGCCAGTTTCAATAAAAAATTTCCCCTTCCTCACCGTGGGAAACCCCTCTTCAAAGAAAGAAAGGAAAAAAAGAAAAAGAAAAAGAAAAGCAGCACTTTTGTAAAATTCTTCCCTAGGATTCAATTATGCCTAAGGACTTGGTTGTTCCAGCATTCCTTGAAGAGAGTGGGTAGTCATGAAAAGCATTTTTCATCATAACTAGGTCAGGGAGGTTCTTCCTATATTTTGAGAATATTCCCAGAAGCCTAAGATTATTGCATAAAAGGAGCTATCAAAAGACTTTAAAATGATGAATACAAGAAACACTAATGTGAGCAGGGTGCTGAGTAAGCTGTTTAGTCTCTGATTTTTAAACAGAGCTTGGACCCTTTCCTTTGGACTGTGGCATGCTGGGAACTAGTCTGAATAATGACCAAAGAGAAGAATTCAGCACAATCAGGCCTTTGATTTCTGCACCCTGGCTTTTCAAGGAGCAAGTTAGTTGTTCAAGTACCTAAAAATAAACAGATGCATCTCCCTCATTCTGGAGGTCTTTGAATTTGGATATCACTCAAATACTTTCTTTAAGAATCTAAAGAGTACTTTTGCTCTAACACCTACTTCGAAACAAATAGTTGTTTCTTGGCAGTGATGACATAGCATTAATATCCCAGTAGGCTGCATGAAAAATATTGTCTCCCAATTTAAAATCCCAGCCAAGTGAAGGGCAAATTTCCTCTTCTTTAAAACAGAGGTGGCAGGCTCTGTTTACCTTACAGTGTAATTGTGGAGAACAATTGAGTACATGTCTGGATCAAATCATTTTGATGCCAGGAATATTTTGACACAGCCTAAAAAATAAGTTATGAAGTGTTTTCAGCTTCTCATAAACATTACCAAATATTAGGTGAAATAGTCAGTCACTGAGATTTACTCTGTCGCCTCAGCCTCACTGCGTCCTTTGTCCTGTCCTTAACTTACTTCTCCCCACAATGTATGTTTGCAGCTGGGAGGGACTCAGGATGGAATTAAGGGAAGGGATGGCTATTGAGCACGATGCATTGCTTGCCAAAAATGAAAAAGGTATTTGACTTTTCTCCGCCATTTGTACTCAAAGTGACTGTGCTAAATCTAAGAACATGTTCTGTTGCTGACCAAATGAGCTGTGGAGCACTGAGTAAACTGTAAGGCACGGAGTCATTTACATTCCTCAGTCTTACGGATGTTTCTGCCAGACGTAGTATCGGTCTATGAGTGGAGTAATCCTAAGTTTCATTTATTCATTCATTTAAGAGATAAAGTTTCATTTATTCATTCATTCATTTAAGAGATGTTTATTGAGTACTCAAAATGTACCAGGTATTGAGATAATTGCTGGGTATACAAAGATAAATAAGGTATGGTCACTGCTGGTCTTATAGCCTGAAAGAAAGGACTGTGATTATAACAAGCACCACCACAACTATTTACTGAATAGGTTTCATGTGTTACACGTTGATCTCACTTAAATGTAAGTGAACAAATAAACATGAGAGTGTGTTATGGGTTCCCCGTTGTATGTGCAGAGTTCGGGTGGGGTGCAAATAATGGAGTGAATGATCAGGAAAGGTTTCAAAGAGAAGATCTCTTTCCTTAATAATAAAAAATTAAAATATTTGATTATTGTGTGTAAGCACACTATAAACATTGAATAATATAAAAATATATGTTGAAGTTGCAAGAGACGTGTCATTGACACAGATCAGGTGATCATGAAATAGACAACATACAATGCACAGTGACTTTGTCAATGCTGTTTGTATATGTGTGAACACACACATGGTTTGATTGTTGTATGCTCATTCACTGGTATAGAAGATGCCTTTTGTGCTGAGTCTTGAAGATAGAGATATTTGAACTTGTTTATATTTATTAGAGGAAAAATTTTGTATTAATTATTATTGCATATTATATTACAGAAAATTTCAGACAAACACAAAAGGAGTAAAAATACTGAAACAAACTCCTTGAATTCATTACCTAACTTCAATAATCATTAACTCATGACCACTGTTTTTTTTTGTTGTTGTTGTTGTTTTTTGCGGTATGCCGGCCTCTCACTGTTGTGGCCTCTCGTGTTGTGGAGCACAGGTTCCGGGCGCGCAGGCCCAGCGGTCATGGCTCACAGGCCCAGCCGCTCCGCGGCATGTGGGATCCTCCCGGACCGGGGCACGAACCCGTTTCCCCTGCATCCGCAGGCGGACTCTCAACCACTGTGCCATGACCACTGTTTTTATTTTATATTCCCAACCAATGGATGATTTATGTGTAAAAATCCCAAACTTCGTATCATTTCATCCACAAGTATGTCAGTATGTTTACCTAAAGGATTAGGTTCTTTTTTGTCCTAGCATTACTGTAATACCTTTATCATATCTCATAATAATAATATTCCTTTTGTATCATCACATATCTAGTTAGAGTTCAAATTTCCCCACTTGCCTTATAAATATTTTTACAGATGGTTTGCTTACACCAGAATCCAAATAAGGCCATATGTTGCATTTGGTTGGCCTGTGAGAGACCCATATTAGTATAAGATATTGCAAGATTTTCTTTCCCTTCCCCAGACAAGTTAGTTGCTTCCTTAGAATACTGTGCATACTTCCAGTGTAGCATGTATCCCATTGTACTCCTTTTTGTACATGATTCTTTTCTCTTCATTTCAAAAATAATAAATATACACTGAAGGAAAAATTTTGAAAAGACAGGAAGTAAAAAGGAGAAAAATTATCTGATAGAGACAACCACTGCTAACTTTGGGCATATTTCCTTTTGGTGCATGTTTTTCTAAGAAAATATACACATATTTATAAAATCGTATCTCTCACTGTAATTATCTCCTTACATATTTAGCTGTCTATCCCACTAAATTGTGAACTCTTTAAGGGAAAGGATCTTATCTTGCTTACCCTTCACTTCTCAGCCCTTCTTACAGCATCTGGAAATCCATTTGCTTAAGTAAATGAATGAAGTGATGAAGGGTTGCCTGTTTACCTTTAGTCTTCAAATGCTGAGACCATGATGGCTGTCCCACATTGGAGGATCATGACAGTCTTGCAGGGCCAGGAGCTGCCAGTTCCTTCAAGAGCTGTTAGTCACTCTGTCAGCATGATCATCCACTCAGCATTTTCTTTACCAAAGAGTAGGCTTGCAGAAGAGTATTCATGAAAGGCCTAAAAATAGAGATCCAGAGCTGGCAAAGGCTCACACAGATACAGAGCTATAGGAATGGATCCATTGCTGTTGAAAAGACTGACACAGAATGCCAACACTAGAGATGGCTACTGGTGTAGCTCAAAAGAGAAATGTGGAATCTGGAAATTCACCATCAGAGGAAAGTTGAAGTAACGAAGGATGATGGAAATGAGCAAATAGAAAGACGAAAACAAGGAAAGTAAAAACATGGAAATGCAAAGAGTATATGAATAGAGAAAATGGGCCCAAATGACAAGATGTGATAGGCCACCTACAGAGTGCAAAGTGCCAACACTGAATCTGAGAGTGGGAAGGAGGACAAGGCAGCTGGGTGGCAAAGAGTTTTGTTGTTCACTTACCTCATTTGTACCATGATTGAACCAGATTGTGTCAATCTCTTGCTCCAGAGGTCATGGGAGGAATGTGTGAGTCATACAAGGGCTCTCTCCAGAGATACAAGTGTAGAGCAGTTTCCCAGAAGGAATCAGGGTGAGGGTGTAAGGCAAACAAAAACAACAGATGCTCACTACACTGTAGAATGTAGTATTGATATTTAAGATAGATTAAACATTATTGAGTAAAAAAATCAAGTGGCCTATTAGCGGTATGATTCCTATTATAAAAATTGTGTGTGTGTGCCTGTGTGTGATCGTAAATAGTGATCTGAAAATTTTATTTCCCATAATGTTTACAGTGGTTGCCAGGTTAGGACTTTTTTTCTTTGTTAATTAGGCAGTTCAGAATTCCTTGAATTTTCAACATGCATATGTACTTGTTTAATAATCAGGAAAAAAACTCAATAAAGCAATATAATCTATATTTAATTCAATAATTCAATTTTATATACTAAAAACATATTCTATTATGTTTCAGACAATTGTAATGAATTATCTCCTTCTGGGATATGAGAATAGATTGTGATAAGGTCAGCAGAGGGTAAATTAAAATCTAGTACAAGGGTTGTTTTGTTTTTTATGACATTCTGCTACTATTTGAATGCCATTCTAAACAATTTTTACAGTGCCCGGTCATTGTTTTTATTTCCTTTTTATTGTGACCTCCTTGAGGGGAGGGGCTGGTCAGGATTCATGTTTTTATCTTGGTGCCTAGTATATTATAAGGAAGTCAGTAAATTTTTATCGAATGGAATTTTATCACCTTATGAATCTATCCATAGCAGTTCTCTTACATGAGGTTTGACACCTTTTCCCAAGGTGCAGGTGTACCTCAAGTAGCCAAACTATGCCGGACACCATCCCTCTCTATCATCCCTACCCATACCCTCCCTTTCCAGGGGCAAAGCTGCTAGATGGTCTGGGGCATGCTTGAGGTGGGCTAAGGCTTCCCAAGGACCCATCCTACACCCTCCCAGGCTCTACAGCTGGCCTCTGTGGCACTGGGAATTAGGAATAGGGGATTATTCCAGGTTTTTTTTCCCTGTTCTGTAGTACAGGTTTCGGGGTTGTGGGGAAGGAAGATAACGCATACAACCTGGGATTCCTTTCAGTAGGGTGTGTTCTAGGAGGATTTGCTAAATTACTGAGGGCATGTGTTTCCTTGTGGGTCTTCACAAGGTACTTGTTGCAAGATGTGCTCAGCTTGCATGAAGTCCAGGCCATTCTTGACTTCCTCAAACACAGCAGGCCTACTTCTGCCTCAGGGCCTTTGCACTTGCTGTTTTCTCTTCTTGGAATGTTCTTCCAGATAGTCTCAGGGCTTAATCCCTTACACAGATCATATTTTTGCTAAGAAGTCACAGTCTTAGGAAAGCCTACTGTCTCAGGTCGAGTTCCCTGGGAAACAGACTCTGAAATGGAGATGAGCAGGCAGGAAGTTTTTAGGGTATTCTCTTGAATCAATACCTATGGAAGGGAAAAGATGGGAAGGATTTACCAGCAGGAGAAATTGAGCCACAATACAATATCAGTGGAGGCTTTAGCCAACCCTACAAGGAGGTCTAAAGATGAAACGATCCTGGGTTTCCCTGGTGGCGCAGTGGTTGAGATCCGCCTGCCGATGCAGGGGACACGGGTTCATGCCCCGGTCCGGGAAGATCCCACATGCAGCGGAGCGGCTGGGCCCGTGAGCCATGGCCGCTGAGCCTGCGCGTCCGGAGCCTGGGCTCTGCAACGGGAGAGGCCACAACAGTGAGAGGCCCGCGTACCGCAAAAAAAAAAAGAGATGATCCTTCCGAGCTGTCTTGAGTTGGAGCAAAAAAGTAGGCCTTTATACTTTTGCATAGATCAGTCATTGGGTGTAAGCCTTCCCAGGAAGAAGTCAGAACCTTGGATGAGGTGTTTTTTTTGTGTGTGTGTGGTAAAACCAAAAAACCAAAACCGAAAAACCAAAAAAACCAAAAACCAAAAAAAAAAAAAAAACCAGGAAAAAAAATATAGCTAGCTAGATAAATAGAAAAAATAAGATTGGCCATTAGTTGATCATCATTGAAAATCTGGGTAATGAGTACATGTACACAGATTCAGTATGCTATCCTCTGTAATTTTGTATAAGCTTGAAAATCTTCGTAATAAAAAGCTTTAAAAGAAAAGGTTTATTTTAAATTTACTGCTCACCAGTAGAGACAGCAGTAAGAGAGACTGTTTTTCTTTCTTCTTTCTCCCTAAGGTGTATCCGAAAATACAATTAAACAACTTTCTCAGTGGAACAGAAAATCAATAGTTTTGCTCTGGTGCTCCAAAACCCGTCGTCCAGTCATCCCTGTAGGCATGCTGCTGCCATGGGGACCCCAGATGACTTAGCTGCCAATGCCCCTGCAGGATTAGTGGTACAATTTCAGTTTTCTCCTCCTAGGATGTCAACATTTTACAGACATCAGAGAATGAAGCCAGCATTTCTTGCTAGACACTGCGTAGATACAATTAGATGCATTCTGAGAAACTAAGAATGATTGCTGGATTTCCCCTCCCATCTGTCACAGAACAGTGGACAGGAGGAGGCTGTGTGAGAGTGCTCACCTCTCCACAAAGTGGAGGGTAGGTTGACCCACAAAGAAAAGGAGTACCCTCTTCTCTGCCTCCTCTACCCCAAACAAATCCCTAAGAAAGGCCCTGCATGGTATGACTCCTGTAGCCTCTCTGACCTCATTCCCTTCCACTCACCCCCAGGCCTCTGAGCTCCAGCTACCCCAGCCTCTGCTTTTCCAGGCATGGTCAGACTAGCCCTCGCATTGGTTGTTTTACAGTGACTTCCTCCTCTGCCTGGAACAGTCTCCACATGGCTCATTTCTTCACCTCATCCATATCTTGGCTCGTGTCACCTTCTCCATGATGGATTATTTAAAATTGTATCATTTCTGCCACCCCGTACTCCCTACCCTTCTACCTTGCTCTACTTCTTCATTATTCTTTGCCAATTTTCTCTTTCAACATATGATGTAAATTTTAATCTATCTGTCCCAAGTGCTGATAATAGTGCCCAGAACATAGTTATTGAAGACACTGAATGAACGAATGGAGCTCAGAGTCCTGTGTTTCTCAGCCAGTGACCATACATTCAAGATTTTCAAGTCAGTCCTGGTTTTAACTCTGTTCCTGTCAATATCTCTCTGCTTCCCTTCCTCTTGCCCTATTATCTCCATCCCCCCAGTTCATACTTTAAAGCAACCAGAGTGATCTTTAAAAAGTGGAAGTCTGATCAAGGGTAAGGATGGAGCTTGAGCAAAGCAACATAGAGAGGTGCAGTACCCTGTGCCTGGTCACAGGTGGGAGACATTACCACCCAAGGCCTGAGCCTGGTATGAGCTGTGTAAGAGGGCCAGCTTTCAGGACTGTGGCCTTCAGTAGAGGATGCAGCCAACAGGAGACAATCTAACAAGGAGGGAGCCAAGGAAATAAATCTCCTGCTACCACTCTCCTCTCTTCCAGTCATCTCCTAGAAGTGGACCCCAGTGGCTGAACTCAACTAGAAACCAGAAGGCAAGGGAGTCACTGAGACAGTCCTTAGAAGTTAGCCTTCTTGGACACAGGGCAGGGTGAACAGTGAATCTGGGGTAGGGGCAGGGGAGGGGAGAAGATCGAAAATACCCACTTTTTCTCTTCTTTCATGCTGCTCCACTCGCATGGCCCTTTATATCATTCCCAGAATATGACAAGATTTCCCTCAACACAGGACTTTTGCACTTGCTTCTGCCTGGAGTGCTCCTTCACAGACCCAGCTCCTTCTCATTCTGGTAGATGTCCCTTCCTCACTCAGTTATCTTCTGCTGCATCATTCTATTTCTTTCTTTCTTAGCATTTATTACAACCTTTAATAAATTTGTTTCATTGTCCATCTCCTCCTCCAGGCTATGAAAGCTCTCTAAAGGCAGGAACTTTGTCTTCTTTTAAATTCCAACACCTGGAACAGAGTCTGGCATCTAGTAGGTGCTCAATAAATATTTTTTAAATGAATGAACAGATAAATAACCAAGAAATTCTAAAAGAAAACAAAGGGAAATTTCTTACAGATATTAAATTATAAAGCTACAGTAATGAGAACATTTTGACCCTGACACAGCAATGGAGTACCATAGTCCAGAGACAGAATCACTGCAATAGCTTCCTGACTGTTTTCCCTGCAATATGGTGATTCATTATATGATAAAAGTGACACTTAAAAATCAGTGGGGAAAAGATAATTCATAAATGATTTTGGGATAACTGACTAGCAGTTTTTTAAATGATAGATGTTTTCCTTACACCTTCATTGAAATAAGTTGTGTATAGATCAAAGATTTAAATATGAAAACATGAAAAATTGTGTGAATACTTCTATGAACTTGAGAAGAGAAATGCTATTCTAAATATTATAGACAAAACAGAAAACATAAAGGAAAAGAATGATACATTAACTACGTAAAATTTATTTTTTATAAAATATGTTATAACAAGTTTGAAAAACTGGAAAATACTTGCAAAAATAAATTTACATAATATATAAAAAGTTCTTAATAGTCAATAATAAAATAGAGTAGTCCAAAAGAAAAATGGGCAAAGGACATAAACAGGAGCCAGCTTGAAGAAATCCCCAATTACAAACTCAGAACAATTTTATCACCAAAATAATGACATAGGATAACTGAAAGTAACACACAGGAAAAATAATCCATGGGTCCATAATGGATACTTAGAAAGGGGTGGGGGTAGTTGAAATCCTTCTTCTTTACAGAAGAATGGAAACTAACACCTTAGAAAAGAATACTAGAACTAGAAAACCACCACTTTGCAACCTCATATTGCAAGAATTATCAATGAATTCACCTAAAACCATTAGGTGAAAAATTTGCCAAGTTTCTAAAATATTACCCGACAAATTACTTGCTAATGCAAAGAAGACATGTACGTTTAAGATGGAGTTATTTGGTAGTCACCAGTTTAATTTGGTGATGAAACTTAGCATCACTCATTATGGGACTTGACATTATGTGCCTCTTGAAGGGATGTAAAATTAAGTACACAAGCATCACTATCAAGTGTTCATACTGTTTCCAAAGATGCTGATTTATCTGGCCTGGAATAGAACCTGAACATTGGCATTGTAAGTGTTTAAAAGTTCCCTAGGTAATTCTAGTGTGCAATTAAGTTAGGGAGCGAATCACTAATTTAAATATTTGACAGGTAACTATCGATACCTCTATGAATTATTTTGGAATTACATGTGAGAGTCCTAATGAAATGATCTGAAGAAGAACACAAGTGCAATGAAAAATCATCTTCCTGATTTTGTCAGTCTCTCAGCCAATTTATCTTTTCCAAAGGTCGTCTCTCTCCTGTTTCACACTATCATAAATTTTTAAATGAATATGTATCTTTAAATCATGTCATAATAAGAAATTGCCAGTTTGATGGAACAAGAAATTCTACAGATCAAAGATAAATGTTACTTAAGGATTTTTGACATAATATTTTAATTTTAAAAATGTGTGTGTCTGTCCTCTCACTGCCTAATATGAACACTACTATACTACTACTACACTACTATAAGGAGATTTCACTATTTAAGTAACTTTTGACCTGACAGATTACTTGCTAGTCATGAGGAAAGGAAGGATGCAATTGTACAATGCAAGAATCAGGATGTCACCACACACTGTGTGACTCTATTTACATGAAATGTCTAGAATAGACAAATTTATAGAGACAAAGTAGATTAGTGTTTGCCTAGGGCTGGGGGCTGGTGGTGGTTGGGAATTGGGGGGATGACTACCATTAAGTATGGGTTATCTTCTGGGGGTAATAAAATTTTTCTAAAAGTGATTATGGTAATGGTTCCACAACTCTGAATATACTAAAAACCACTGAATTATACACTTTAAGTAGATAAACCGTATGGTATGTGAATTATATTTCAATAAAGCTATTATATTAAAAAAAAAAAAAGAATCAGGCTGTCATTATCCAAATCTAGGAATCAATCTTAGCATCACAAACAGTGGAGCAACCAGGCATATGAATATCCTCTTACGATGCAATTTGAAGCACCTCTGAAGTAGTCTCAATTAAAAAATGTTTATTTGAATCTAATTAAGGTTTTAGACCTAAATTCTAGGAATAACTTCTATGTTTCCATGAAGAAGCAATGAGACAAATCCAGAAGGTGAAAAGTTCTACCAGACTCTTCTAGCCTCCTCAGCAAGTCATTGTAATGGAAGGAAAAGTGTGGATGGAAACAGTTCCAGATTTCACAAGATTTAAGAGATGTAACAAATGCAACGTGCGGGCCTTCGCTGGATGCTATTTTGAGCAAACCAACTAGAAAGGACATTTTTGATACAATTGGAAAATTTAGAAATAGAATGGGTATTTTATGATATAAAAGAATATTGTTAAATTTGTTAGGGATTGTGGTTATATATACTTAATTTTTACAGATGTCCATTGTAATATTTAGGGAGTGAAATGTCATGATGTCTGTAATTTACTTTTTTAAAAAAATCAGAAAAGGGACTTCCCTGTTGGCGCAGTGGTTAAGAATCCACCTGCCAATGCAGGGGACACGTGTTCAAGCCCTGGTCCGGGAAGATCCCACATGCCGCGGAGCAAATAAGCCCGTGCGCCACAGCTACTGAGCCTGCGCTCTAGAGCCCGCGAGCCACAACTACTGAGGCCACGTGCCACGCGCCTAGAGCCCGTGCTCCACAACAAGAGAAGCCACTGCAATGAGAAGCCTGCACACCGCAACGAAGAGTAGCCCCCGCTCACCGCAACTAGAGAAAGCCCGCGCGCAGCAACGAAGACCCAACGCAGCCAAAAATAAATAAATTTATTTTAAAAAAGAAAGAAATATGCAAGTGTGTATCATTAATGCAACGGAATTGTGATACTTCTAACAAAGTTAATCTAAGAGGATAAAATTAGGAAATATGTCTTCAATCTAAACATCTTTAAACAGCTAAGTGAAGTCACATCAATGGTGGAAACAGTGAAGACCTTCTTTGTTTAAAAATGCCTTTTGAATAATAATGTTGAAAAATGAATTATTAGTAGACCAAAAGGAGAGCTCCAAAGTAGCTTTTCAACTATGTATCTAATAAAAATAAGGCCACATGGTGGCACTATACCACCATCTTTCAAAACAGCAAAGAAAATTACATAAATGAACAAATGTAAGAATTTTGAAAGGCATTCTGGATTTATGACTTTATGGATTATAAAACAGTGTGCAGTTGGTTGTAGTTCAGAAACTTGTCTAATCTGAATGGGAAAGATAACCTCATCACACAGTTTCATATATTATGCTCAAAATCGACAGACAAGAGAGACAGGAAAAGAAAATAATGCTTATTACTATTTGATAGGTTGTATAGTGCAGTAAGTAAATGATGTTTATGTAGTTTTGGGGACAGCTATTAAATGGCAAAAAGGGAAAAAAGATTTTTCCAAGAGATATTTGAATAAATGAAGAAGTATAAATAATTTTTAGCAATTCTGAGTTCTATGTGAAAGTACAGGTGCTGTACCAACTTCTGCAGTAGACATGTGCATGACAAAATAACAACACAAATATTATTGAATTTTGTATTGTATTTCATAAAATGCTGTTCTTTTTTAAGTAAAGGGAATTTAAAATATATATAATTATTTAATTTTTATACCTACGTAAAACTTTCATGCACATAAATTCACAAACCAGGAAAAGTCTTTATCATATTTTGATCCCTACATTGGGATCAAAAAAACAGCAATTTTAACCATATGTTAAAAGTTAGAAACATTGTATTCTTAAAATTCCAATAGAAGTAAACAGACAACAGTAAGAAAAAAGAAACTTGTTAATTTCCTGATATGCTGATCTAGCATTCCATAGTCCAGTTGCCTCCCCTGTGCTGTCCACCCAAAGATTTCTGTCTCATTTCTGGTATTTCTTTTTTTTTTAATTTACTTTTTAGTTTTGGCCACGTTGCACAGTGGCTTGTGGGATCTTAGTTCCCTCACCAGGGATTGAACCCGAATCCTGGCAGTGAAAGCACCGAGTCCTAACTACTGCACCGCTTAGGAATTCCCCATTTTTGCTATTTCTTATCGTTCAGGTGATCTGGGGAAGAAGAGGTACATAGATTCTCTCAATAGGGTCAATGGCAAATCAAAAACGAATAGCTATTTTATCCTACTTCTAGTCAAGCCATTGTTAGCTACACTCAAGGACAGATTCACTGTGAAGCTAATGAAGCATGCTTAAGCTTGTACAAGCCCCTTCCAAGTCCCAGGGAAAAGCCCTAGCTTTTGTTCATATAGCTATATATTTTTGTAAAATTTAAATAAGTTTTAAAACACAATTGGTTTAGACCTTTGTACTCCAACTTCCCACCAAACTTCCCCTCAGGTTGGATGTTGGGTCAATGGTCATGGGTATTTCTGGAAGTCGGATTAATGTTCAGTAAGAAATAATATCGATAATCCCTTAATGTCATCCAATACAGTGCTGCACAAAACGTGATGCATGGATCGTTATGCTGGCCCATAAACTGCTACCTGTCTGTGAAGAAATACGTAAAGACCTTTTTTGTTGGTACATCTTTCTTTCACTTCATTTTTCAAATAATTAAATTATTTTATTTTACAAATGTAATGGTCTGCAATAAATTGGGCAAAAAAACCTTTTTCCCCTGAAGAAACACTGATTAATACCCAGCCTATATTTAAATTTTCCCAGTATGTTTTGTTTTTGTTTTTGTTTTTTTTTGCGGTACGCGGGCCTCTCACTGTTGCGGCCTCTCCCTTTGCGGAGCACAGGCTCCGGACGCGCAGGCTCAGCGGCCGTGGCTCACGGGCCCAGCAGCTCCGCGGCATGTGGTATCTACCCGGACCGGGAACGAACCCGTGTCCCCTAGCATCGGGAGGCGGACCCTCAACCACTGCGCCACCAGGGAAGCCCTGGCCTTACTTCTTAAAGTGGACATGGATAAACAAGAACTCATGTAAGGATAGTGAAGAACTTAAATGGAAATTTTAGATTGGAGAATTTTTTTTTAACTTAAGACTTACTCTTTAATAACTAAATTTAAATATTGGAAGCGTTGCCACATAGACTTACTTTGTCTAGATTCTAGAAGACAAAATGACCCAAGTCATACAGAGACATAATTTGAGACCATATAACTGCAGGCATTTTAATGATTAGAGCTGTTGAATGATAAGAGCTCTTGTGAGAGAGAGAACTCCCTGTCCTTGGAGGTGTTCAAACAGCGGATGGTTGTCTTGCTATGAGGAATATTGTAGCGAAATGGAAAATTACAGGAGATGACCACTAGGATGGCTTCAACTTTGAGATGCTCAGCTTCAGAGTAATTTTGCAGCTCCAACTCCATGCTGTGAGAGGCACAGGGCTATTTCAGGCTTCGTGTGACTGTTTTATTCTAGGTGCAGAGATGACCTGGCTACAACATCTCTCAGCTGCTTTTAATCATCAGGGTGATGAATTCTGTAAAATGAAGGAGTCAGAGCAGGTGTCCTCCGAGGTTACTTTCAGCTGTAGCTTCCATTGGTAACATTAATATTCACTTCTAAACAGTGAATATTACTGCTAAACAGTGAATATTACTCAGAGAGCAAGAGTAGATTACCGGTTTGTCATGAAAGGATATAACTCAGGAACAGCCAGATGGAAGAGATGCATAGGGCAAGATATGGGGGAAGAGTGTGAAGCTTTCGTGCTCTGTGAGTGCACCACTGTCCCCAAATCTCCATGTGTTCACCAAACCAGAAACTCCTATAACCTCATTTTTAATGTCTACTAATTGAGTAGACATACGGTGGGTATATCATTTTTTAAAGGATTAGTTTCCTTGGTAGATTTCTAGGAGGGAATTTACTGAATCAAAGAATATGAATATTTTTATGGCTCCTGTTTATATTGCCAAATTTCTTTCCAAAGAGTTTGCATCAGACAACCTGTACACTGTCTTGACAAAAAATGCAAATTAATTTAGGCTAACATTTCTGACTTAAAAGGAAAGCAAATAATACCATATCTTTCATAAATAACATGATTGTTTATATAGAAAAACCAAAGGATTCTACTTTTTAAAAGTGGAATAAGTGAACTTAGCAAGGTTGTAGAATACAAGGTCAATAGTTAAGATAGTTAAAACTCTATTGTATTTCTACATACTTGCAACAACTAGAAAATGATTTTTTTTGGCCATTCTCATACTTGTGCATACCCTTTATTCAAGTCACTTAAGTCATCCAAATATTATTCTTAGCTTTGGAGACGGTCTTTTAAACACTGAGACATCTTTTACACCAAAAGATCATTTTAGAGAAAGAGGAGCCTGTTGTGCTTGAAGCTGGTACAGTGGGTTCAGCTGCACATGGACTTCTGTGATATAGAGGTGGACCTTTCAAGCACCAAAGCCTGTGTCTTTCATCCTTTCTCACAGCATGAAGTGACAGGGTACATTTACTCAAGTCAGCACTGAATGTGTGTGTGTTCCTTGCCAGATACTGCTGCAATTTTGGTTACAATAATTCCGCAAAAGGTGGTTCTTCTGCAAAAGACTTTCTTCAGAGGAACTAGAAATGAGCAATTAAAGGTCTTTTGTTGTTGTAGTAAATGACCTAGACCATTCTAAACAGTAAAATCCATATCCGGTTGTTGGCTCAAAGTAGAGCTGTAACCTCCCAGCAGGATTTGTTTGGTTTTATTTATTTATGATATAATTGACATGTAACATTATATTAGTTTCAGGTGTACAATATAATGATTCAATATTTGTATACATGGCAAAATGATTACCACAATAAGACTAGTTAATATTCATCACCATACATAATTACAGAACTTTTTTTTCTTGTAATGAGAACTTTTAAGATTCACTATCTTAACAACTTTCAAATATGCAGTATAGTATTATTAATTATAGTCACCATGTTGTACATTACATCCTCATGAGTTATTTATTTTGTAACTGGAAGTTTGTACCTTTTGACTCCCTTCACCCATTTTACCCACCCCACCCCCTGCCTCTGGCAACTACCATTCTGTTCTCTGTATCTATGAGCTTGGTTGAGGTTGTTGTTGTTGTTTTTAGATTCCACATATAAGTGAGATCACACCATATTTGTCTTTCTCTGTCTAACTTACTTCCCTTAGCATAATGCCCTCAAGGTCCATCCATGTTATCACAAATGGCAAGATTTAATTCTTTTTTTATGGCTGAATAATATTCCAATGTATATATATACTACATCTTCTTTATCCATTCATCTGTCGATGGACACTTAGGTGGTTTCCATTGTCTTGGCTGTTGTAAGCAGTGCTGCAAGGAATACATCTTTTCAAGTTAGTGTTTCTGTTTTCTTCAGAGAAATACTCAGAAGTAGAATGCTGGATCATATGGTAGTTCTATTTTTAATTTTTTAAGGAACCTCCATACTGTTTTCCATAGTGGCTGCACCAGTTTGCATTCCCACCAACAGTGCACAAGGGTTCCCTTGGCTCCACATCCTCACCAATACTTGCTTTTTAATAATAGCCATTCTAGGGCTTCCCTGGTGGCCCAGTGGTTGAGAGTCTGCCTGCCGATGCAGGGGACACGGGTTCGTGCCCCAGTCCGGGAAGAATCCACATGCCGCGAAGCGGCTGGGCACGTGAGCCATGGCTGCTGGGCCTGCGCGTCCGGAGCCTGTGCTCCGCAACGGGAGAGGCCACAACAGTGAGAGGCCCGCGTACCGCAAAAAAATAAAAGAAAAGAAAAGAATAGCCATTCTAACAAGTGTAAGGTGATATCTCATTTCTGTTTTGACTTGAATTTCCCTCATGATTGGTAATGTTGATCATTTTTCATGTGCCTGTTGGCCATTTGTTTGTCTTCTTTGGAAAAATGTCTTCAGATCCTCTGCCCACTTTTTAATCAGATTATTTGTTTCTTTGCTATTGAGTTGTATGAGTTCTTCACATATTTTGAATATTAACTGCTTATCAGACATATGATTTGCAAATATTTTCTTCTATTCAGTAGGTTGCTTTTTAATTTTATTGATGGTTCCTTTTGCTGTGCAGAGCTTTTTAGTTTTTAAATTTTTAAATTTAAAACTAAAAACTTTTTACTTTTGTTGCCTTTGCTTTTGGTGTCAAATCCAAAAGATCATCGCCAAGACTGCTGTCAAGGAGCTGACTGCCTATCTTTTCTTCTAGGAGTTTTATGGTTTCAGGTCGTACATTCAAGTCTTTAATCCATTTTGAGTTAATTTTTGTATGTGGCATAATATTGTGGCTCTGTTTCATTCTTTTGCATGTTGCTCTCCAGTTTTCCCAGCACCATTTATTGAAGAGAATATTCTTTCTCCATTGTATATTTAATTATTGGCTCAGTTGTCAAAATTAATTGACCATATATGTGTACCTTTTTTTTCTAGGCTCTCTATTCTGTTCCACTGATCTATTGATATGTGTCTGTTTTTATGCCAATCCCATACTGTTTTCGTTGCTATAGTTTGAAATCAGGGAATATCGTGCCTCTAGCTTTATTCTTCTTAAAATTGAAAAACAATTAAATACAATTTATAACAGCATCCAAAAAAATATCAAATGTCTAGGAATATATCTAATGAAATGTACAAGATCCCTCTGCTGGAACTTCAATACATTGCAGAGAGAAATTTTAAATGACCTAAATAAATGAGAAAGGCCATGTTCATGTATTAGTATTAGTACTGCTGAAGTATCCATTCTCCCCAAATTGACCAATAGATTCAATGCAGTCCTAATCAGAACCCCAGCAGGCTCTTTTTTAAGAAATCAGTAAGCTTAGTTTAAAATTTATTTGGAAATGCAAACGAATTGAATCATCAAAACCATCTTGAAGAAAAAGCAAAGTTGGAGTTCTTACACTACCTGAGTTTGAGACTTACCATAAAGTTATATAATCAAGACAGTGTGATAGTGACTTAAAAATAGATACATATCAATGGAACAGAATAGAGAATCCAGCAAAAGACCCAAGGTGCCAAGTCAATTCAATAGAAAAACGAAAGTCTTTTTTAAAAAGTGGCACTGGAACTGGATATGAGTATCAAAAAAATTAGATCTTAACTCTTATCTCACTTCATACATAAAAAGTTAATTCAAAATGAATAATAGCCCGCATGGTAATAACTGGAACTATAAAGCTTTTAGAGCTGCACTGTTCAATACAGCAGCCACTAGCTACATGTGACTATTGAGTACTCAAAATGTGGTTAGTTCAAAATGAGATGTGCTGTAAATGTAAAATACATACTAGATTTCAATGACTCTATATGAAAAATAAGTAAAAATCACAATCAAATTTTGTATTGATTACATAGGTTGTGTAAGAAATATTATTAAAACCAACTTCACTTCTTTTGTTTTACCTTAAAAAAAAAAAGGAGACTCTTAGGACATTTAAAATTACATATATGGAGTCTAGAAGCAAAGACACCCTGGTAGCAATGAGCACACCTAATGCTCAAATCTTGGTTTCTAATACCACTCTTTAATAAAAGGATCCAGGGCACCCTAGAGAAGTAGGGATTCTAAAACTGGGGCAGGAAATATACAAGACAAGCTTGGACCATCCCATAGCACTAGGAAGTAAGAAAATGCTCAGAACAAATAAATAAAAACTCTACATTGATGGGATACACCAAAAGGACATGGGAGTCAACTGAAAGAGCTCCCAATGGCCAAAACTGAAACAATTTGAGAAAAAAAGGTAGTATTGGGTTATAATCCAAAGTATAAAATAACTATCCAAGAGTTCATACTGATATAAATAAATGATTGATTGAATGACTAAATACACGTGAGAGAAGAGACAAGTTCTCCCTTGGAGAAGAATTCAATATAATTTATGCAGATACTCCACCCTCAAGGAGAGGGAGCATCACTCCTTATGCCTTAGATATGGGTTGCACACAGTAACTTACAAAGAGTACATTATTCAGTCATAAGAAGGAGTGAAGTACTGACATAAAACATGGATGAACCTTGAAAATGTTATGCTAAGTGAAAGAAGTCAGACCCAAAAGACCACATATTGTACAATTCCATTGATATGAATTGTCCAGAATAGGTAAATGCATAGAGAAAGAAGGTAGATTAGTGGTTTCCAGGGACTTGGAAGAGGGGGATATTTGGAGTGATTGCTAATAGATACAGGTTTCCTTTGTGGTGATGAAAATGTTCTGGAGTTAGATAGTGCTGATGGTGGTACAATTTTGTGAACATACTAAAACACTGAGTTGTACATTTTAAAAGAATGAATCTTATGGTATATGAATTGTATATCAATTTTCTAAAAGTAAAAAGAAACCTGATGCCTGGACCCCCATTTTAGCCAACTGAAAATAATCTTTGGGGGTGGACCCCAGGCACCTGTCTTATTTAAAAGCTCCTTAAGTGACTCTAATGTGTGGTTAAAGATGAGAACTAACAGTTTAGACCAATAATATTCACAATTAGAGCTCCTGGGGTGAAAAAAATTGGATTTGCCAGCAAAGAGGTTGGTTGAAGAATGGCTGCCAGAAGGCAAGCAACAGTGTCTGCCACAGTGTAATAGCTTGGATTGTGTTTCAGATAGAACTTCTCTCCTCATTGGATACCTGAATATTTATTGAATACCTACTATGTGCTGGTGTTGAGTTTATGGTGGTGAAGAAAATATGGTTTCTGCCCTGATGGAGCTTAGCGTCATGGGGGGACTAGCTGTTCTAGTGGAGAGAAGAGTAGCTAAGGTAAGGAGGCAGGAAAAATTCAAGAAATAAGGGAGTTGGGGGTGGGTATATCCAAGGCATGAAAAAGGGATGGTTTGGGCTTTCATGAGATTTTAGGACCTTCAGAACACCAGGTCAAGTACATAAGGTAGTCCTGAGGCAGTAATATAACTCTGATTACAAAATTAAGATCTAACCTTGAAGAGTACTCCTGGACATTATCTTTAATTCCATAGGGAAAAGTTTAATTAAAGGAGTTTTATAGTCTGTGGTTGGTATGCAGAACTCTATATGTTGTGTGTTCTTGCGGGGGCTGCCTGGAATTGGCTTTACAGTCTCTGAGGCTATTCTTTATACTTCAAAACTTTATATCATCATTAAAGAAGACAAAGTAACAAAGATAAGCTTACATTTGGTGAATTCTTGGAAAGTTTTTAATGACAGCTACATACAAAGATAAGATTAGCCATCCTGAGAAATCTCACAGGAGAAAGTCATTTCCTTTGCCAAATATTTATTAAGATTCTACAATGGAAACATGGGTAAATATGTAACATACTCTTTATTGATATTATAATACATGGTATAATCTTATTTATATTTCTAGACTTTAAGGCCATCTTCTGCCTCTCCATCCCTGACCAATCCCTTGACCTCATTTCTGGATGCCTACTTGCACCTGAATGACCTATAAGTATCTCGGGTACCAGGTGGAACTACTCATTCCCCTTCCACCCTCATTCCTCCTGTATCTCAGAGGATGTTAGCCAACTCTCCACTGAGACACTGAGGGTCATATCTGACACCATCTTAACTCCCCACAGCTCACCAATCATTTTCATTCTGTTTGTCCAATCCATCTCCCTCCTCTCCATCTCCCGCACTGCCCTAATTCAGGCCACCATCATTCATACATAGATTAATTCAGTATTTTTTGAGCATACACCATTCATGTGCCATTCATGTTCTAGGCTTTGAAACAAAGTCTTAGTAAGCAAAACAGTCAGTGAACATCAGTGAACAAAACTGACAAAGATCCTGCCTTCCTGGAGCTTACATTCAAGTGGAAAGAGAAAATAAATAAAAAAGATAAGCAAAATATATATTGTTAGAAAGTAACAGGTGCTTAGGAGAAAAAATAAAGTAGGTAGAGGGATATGATGTTTGGGGCGGGATTGAAAGGCCCCAATGAGAAGGCGACTTTAAAAAATTTTTATATATTTATTTACTTATTTATTATTTGGTTGCACCAGGTCTTAGTTGCAGCAGGCTGTCTCCTTAGTTGCAGCATGTGGGCTCCTTAGTTGTGGTGGGCAGGCTCCTTAGTTGTGGCATGCAGGCTCCTTAGTTGTGGCATGCAGCCTCCTTAGTTGTGGCATGCAAATTCTTAGTTGCGGCACGCATGTGGGATCTAGTTCCCTGACCAGGGATCGAATCCGGGCCCCCTGCATTGGGAGCATGGAGTCTTATCCACTGCGCCACCAGGGAAGTCCTGGCAAGGTGACTTTTGAGTAAACATTTGAGAAGGAAATGAGGAAGCTAACCCTAGGGATACAGGGGGCACCTCCAGAGGAAAAAGTACATGAAAAGGGTCTGGAATGGGATGGTGCCCAGCCTGCTCCAGGACGGCAAAGAGGCCAGTGTGGCCACAGTAGAGTGAGGAAGTGAGAGAGGAGTAGAAGGGAATGGAATGAAGTTAGAGAGTTAGTAAAGACAAGATCCTGCAGGTCATAGTAAGGAGTTGGGGTTTTGTTGCAAATGATAGGGGAACCATCACAAAGTTTTGAGCAGAGAAATGACAGAATCTGACTCACTATTTTAAAATAAAAGGATCACTTCGGGTGCCATTTTGAGAACAGACTGAAGTGAGGAAAGCATAGAAAGAGGAAGAGAAGTGAGGCTGTTGTAGAACCTAGTCGAGAGCCTGTGGTGGCCTGGACCAGGGTGGTAGCAGTGGAAGTTATGAAAAATGATCACATTCTGGATGTATTTTGAAGGGAGAGCCAACAGAATTTGGTGACTAACACAATGTGAGGTGTGAGAGAGAAGTCAAAGATTACTTAAGCAACTGGAAGGATGGAATTGTCAGTTGAGATGGGAAAACTGCAAGAGAAACGTGTGTGTGTGTGTGTTTGGTGGTGGTGGTGAGTGACTCTCAGAAACTCAGTTTTAGACACGATAAGCTTGAGATGGGGACTTTCCTGGTGGTCCAGTGGTTAAGAATCCGTCTTCCAATGAAGGGGACGCAGGTTTGAGTCCTGGTAGGGGAACTAAGATCCCACATGCTGCGGGGCAACTAACCCTGCGTGCTCTAGAGCCTGCACGCCACAACTAGAGAGCCTGCGTGCCACAACTACTGAGCCCGTGCACTCTGGAGCCCACACACCACAACTAGAGAGAAGCCCACCACAACGAAAGGCCCCACATACCGCCACGAAGAGCCCACATGCTGCAACTAAGACCCAATGCAGCCAAATAAATAAATATTAAAAAAAAAAAAAAAACTTGAGGTGCCTTGCTAGGTATCCAAATGGAGGTGTCCAGCAAGCTTCTGGACATACGGGTTGAGTTCAGAGGAGAAATCTAGGCTGGGGATGTAAATTGGGAAGCTGATTGCATATGGATGGTATTTAAAGCCATGAAGCAGAATGAAATCGTCATCTCAGTGAGTGTAGATTGAAGTGTGACAAGACCTAACTAAGCTCCGAGGCTCTTAAACACTTAAAAGTGAGATAAAGAAGAACCAGAAAAAGAGATTCAGTAGGAGCAGCCAAAATGATAGGAAGAAAGCCAAGCAAGTGGACACCAAGTGCAGAAAGTATTCCAAGGAAGAGAGAGTGATCCACTTAATAAATGTTGCTAGGTCAGATAAGATGAGAAGTTAACCTAGGAATTAGTAACACGGAGGGCTCTGGTGACCTTAAGAACAGTCTCTGTTTGAACACTGGAGTCAAACCTGACTAGACAGGTTCAAGGTGGAATGCGGGGAGAGAAATGGGAAACAATGAGTAGAGACATATCTTCCACTGAGTTTTCTTGTAAAGGAAAGAGGGAAAGGAGTAGGAGCTGAAGAGGGAACTGGGGTCCAGAGTGGCTTTTTTAAAGATGAGGGAAATACAGCATATTTATTTGTAGGTTGATGGGAACAATCTGGTAGAAAGCAAAAAAAAAAAAAAAATTGACATAGGACAGAGAGGTAAAAATTGCTGGAGCTGTGCTCTTGAATAGGTGAGAGGGTTCAGATCTAGCTAGGGCACAAGCAGACAGGCTGGCCATAGCATGATCTCTTCATCCTCCATAGTAACAGGAGGAAGGCCCAGTGTTTGAGTATAGGTGCTAGGAGATGGGAGATAGTAGGGGGCTTGTGAAAGTCATCTTGTGATTGCTTAAGTTTTCACAGTGGATAGGAAGAAAGGTCATCAACTGAGAGTTGAAATAATGTTGCTATAAACAATTTAGTATGTGCCTTTGGAAACACATTTCTTTGCCTGTCTGTTGTGGATACATCTAGGGGTAGAAATGGTGGATTATATAGGATGCAAATGGAACCAAAGAGAATTTTTTAGGATTAAATTTGTTCTGATTTTAAACGTAGAAAATACAAAAGTTTTAAAGCAGTAAATAACAATCACCTCTCCTAGAAATAAATAGTATTAATATTTTAATATATTAATTTTCAGTATGATTAATCCTAGGAGGAAAGTAGGAGTAAATTTTATGTATAGTTTGATTCCAACTGTAAAAATATACTTAGAGAAAAATGGACCAGAAAGGAATATAGTATGCTAACAGGTTATGTTAATAAAAATATATGTGATTTTTTTCTCTATTAAAAAATTTTGCAATCTGATATTTTTAATGAGAAAAATTAACATTATAAGCTTTTAAAAAGAAGCTATTTGTTGAAGCAATCCTCAAAATAAACTTCTAGAAATACCATACCAATGTGCTGACCTAGTAAGCATTTGCTGAAACAATCCTACCTCTTTCCATTCACGTGACACTGGACATCACTTTATAGGATTGGGTTTACATGGAAAGTACTCTTGAAATAACAGAAGGTATTTATTTCCTCCCAGATATTCTACCCAACATTTAGGAAATACTGCCACCCAGTGGATGGTAGGAACTTAGTTTTGGTTCCTGTTGCTTTAATTCTGTATAAAAAGTCAATAGACAAGGCAATGGGTGTGTGTTTCTGGGGAAACTTTGGGGGCTTGGGTTGAACCAGGAGGGTTAACTCAGACAGTTGCTTATGTATTTGTGAGCCAAGGAGGAAAGATGAAATCCCAACTAGGAGGGAGGCTGAAGTGGAAATCTTCAAGGGACTGAATTGTCCATCTACTATGCTGAGTAATGCATCCTGATTCCAATGTTAGAATCTATCCTAAGGAAATAATCATGGATGTGCAAAGATTTTGTGTGTGTGTGTGTGTGTGTGGTTTTGTGTGTGTGTGTGTGTGTCATTTTTGTTTTCTTTTTTTTTGGCTGCGTTGGGCCTTTGCTGCTGCATGCCGGCTTTCTCTAGTTGCAGAGAGCGGTGGCTACTCTTCGTTGCGGTGCGCGGGCTTCTCATTGCGGTGGCTTCTCTTGCTGTGGAGCACGGGCTCTAGGCGGGCGGGCTTCAGTAGTTGTGGCTCGTGGGCTCTAGAGAACAGGCTCAGTAGTCGTGGCCCACCGGCTTATTTGCTCCGCGGCACGTGGGATCTTCCAGGACCAGGGTTTGAACCCGTGTCCCCTGCATTGGCAGGCGGATTCTAAACCACTGTCCCACCAGGGAAGTCCCGATGTGCAAAGGTTTAACGTTGATGTTTATCGTGGTTTTTTAATAACAAGAAAGACAAGAATGTATATGTCCCATAATTGAGGATTAATTGAATAAATAATAATATACCTCTGCAATTAACTATGCTTTGACCGTTAAAGTGATATTAAAAATGTGTAGTGACAGGAAGATGTTTAAGATCTATTTTTTAGTGAAAAATGCAGATCAAAAGCAGCATATATCACACACAGCTAAAAGACCACAAATGCATCAACATTTTAATAATGACAATAATTAACATATATTCAGTGCTTACTAGGTGACAGGTAGATTAAAATAGCTACGTTGGACCACCTAGTCTTTCCTTCTCTAACTTAATCCTTCTAATGCTTCCCTCTGATTCCATTCCTAACCTTTCTTGGGCCCTAGACCTCTTTGGCAGCCTGATCAAGCATATGGACTCCAAAAGAATGTTTTTAAATGCATAAAATAAAACACATTGCATTAAACAGGAAACAAGTTACTTTGAAATACAATTATTAAAGTATCTAAAGAACAAATTTGTGATATACTGACATGTATATAATATATATATATTATATATTAAATAATATATCTATATTATATATATTTATCAGTATACTAAATAAGATATAGTAGAAGGTATAGTAATAATTTCTAAGTGGAAATATTAATGTGATATTTCAAGATAATTAAAACAACTGTGATTTGATATGAAAATATTTGTGATTTCTGTTGGTGACAAAGTCATTGTGTTTTGTTGGCTATATTCATAACTGAAGGATATGTTAAATTGCAACTAAAACCTAGTGACAATAAAGACAGTTTCTTTTTCCTATCCATGCAATGTAGGTTAAGAACTCTGGGCCCTCCAGTCTATTATCCAGCCAGCTGTCAGAACATGTCAGTTCGTTTTCAAACCCCCTAAGTGGCTTCCCATCTCACTTAAAATCTTTACCCTAAGAATAAGTGGCCCACAGTTTCCTTTCTGCTATTATTTCCTGCCATTTCCTACCAGCCCCTTCTCCTTCCCTGCCTTCCAGCCACACTGTCATCTGTGCAATTCTTTGAATACAAGCCAAGCATAGTCCTAGCCTTTGCTTTTGCTGTTCTCTCTGGCAAAACATTCTTCCTTTACATATTGGCAGGACCTGCTCCCTTAGATGAGGGGTCGACATTTTCCATAAAGGGCCAGAGAGTCAATATTTTTAGGCTTTGTGGTCCATATCATCTCTGTTGCAACTACTCAACGCTGCTGTGATAGTACAAAAGCAATCATAGATAATACATAAATGCATGGGTGTGGATGTGTTCCAATAAATCTTTATTTTTGGACACAAATTTGAATTGCATATGATTTTCATATATGTAATGTTTTTCTTTCGAGAAATTTAAAATCATTTACAAATATAAAAAGCATTCTTAGGTCTTGAGCTGTACAAAAACAGGCAGCTAGCTAGTCAAATCTGGCCACAGTCCACAGTTTGCCGACTGCTGCCTTACTTATATCTGCCAGGTCTCTGTTCATATGTCGCTTCTTTGGAGAGGTTTTCTCTGGCCACTTAATCCCAAACAGCCTTCCCCTTCTCTCTCTATTCCTTTACTTTGCTTTATTTTTATTCATTGAACTTCTCCAGAACCAACATATATTTTTATTTGCTTATTTCCTATCTTCCTTCTAGAATATAAGGACCATAAGACAGGACCTTGGCCTTTTTTTTCAGTGCTGTAACCCTGTCAGTATGGCAGAAACTGGCACAAAATAAAATACTCAAATACTTCTTGAATGAATAATTTATTGCTGGTGTGATATTGTGATTTATAATAAGAAATAAATATTTAGTCTTTATTTCCTGTTTCTGGCACACAGCTCCTAAAACCTTTGGAATTTCTTAAGTAATGAGAGTGACAAAAGTCTCTCTCTTTTTTTTTTTTGGGCCATGCCATGCGGCATGCAGGATCTTAGTTCTCTGACCAGTGATGGAACCTGTGCCCTCTGCAGTGGAAGCACGGAGTCCTAACCACTGGACCGCCAGGGAATTACCAAAAGTGTCTTTTATTATGTTAATGAAGTGGCTTTAGGACACAACTAAATACGGGAGTTGGTTGCCAAGAGAACCACGTCATTAGAAGGTTGAAACTTTCAGTCCCACACCCCTGACCTGGGGGTAGGAGGGTATGGGGGTGGGAAAGGGGCTAGAGTTTGAATAAACATCAATGGCCAATGATTTACTCAATTGTGTTAATGCAATGAAGCCTCCATAAGCCCCCCAAAAGGACAGTTTTGAGAGCTTCTGGTTTGGCACACACGTGGAGATCGCAGAGAGTGGTGATTCTCAAAGGGAGCATGGAAACTCTACACCCTTTTCCCATACCTTGCTCTATGTTTCTTTTATCTGGCTGTTCCTGAGTTATATCTTTTATGGTAAACTGGTAATCTAGTGAGTAAACTGGTTTCCTAAATTCTGTGAGCTGTTCCAGCAAATTAATAGAACCCAGGGAGGTGGTCATGGGAACCTCTGATTACAACCTGGACTTCTGATTGGCCTCTGAAGAAGCGAGGAAGTGCACTCAGGAACTGAGCACTTAATCTGTGGGGTTTGATGCTACCTCCGGTGGATAGTGTCAAAACTGAGTTGAATTGTAGGACACTCAGCTGGTGTTGGAGAATTGCTTGGTGGTGTGGGAAACCCCCTACACACACACACACACACACACACACACACACACACACACACACACACACACACACACACACACACACACACACACACACACACAGATTTGGGGGCAGAACCTCTTAGCCAGTCATCTCTCTATGATGTTATTTACTAGAATTAGAATTTCTTTTAAATTGTGGTAGCCAGAATTGGAAATTATTCCCTAGATACAGTCTGAATCAATGCAGAGTAAAATAACATGATGCTTCTATTAATACAGTGGTTTTCTGTAAAACTGTATTCAAATGGGAATTTTGGCAAATCAGATTTCTCCAAAACTGTACTTGTAGTTGATGGTTTTTGAACCTCTATCTAATTCCCTATACTTATATTATTGGTTTAGTTTTGTATTTTAGTCTGTTTAAATTATTTTGTACTTTGATAGCCGCTGCACCAGCTATCCTGGCCAGGTACAAATTTGACAACATTTAATATCTTCCTTCAAACCTTTCAGAGTAAGGAAGAGAGGGGTACTGACTCCACATGACTTTTCCAGGTGGCTGGAGTGCCATCAACCCACACTTGCAGGATATATCTTGTAGGTTATCCTTTAGGCCAGGGTTACAGGGAAGTCCTCCACACAAGAACTAGGAGTGGAGGGAAGGAGGGACTTCAGATAATTCAACCGAAAATCAACAGCTGAGATATTCAAAGCATATTCTCTTTTTTTTTTTTTTTTTTTTTGCGGTACGCGGGCCTCTTACTGTTGTGGCCTCTCCCGTTGCGGAGCACAGGCTCCGGACGCACAGGCTCAGCGGCCATGGCTCACGGGCCCAGCCGCTCCGCGGCATGTGGGATCTTCCCGGACCGGGGCACGAACCCGTGTTCCCTGCATTGGCAGGCGGATTCTCAACCACTGAGCCACCAGGGAAGCCCTCAAAGCATATTCTCGAAGAGGGAAATGCCTAAGATTAACAGTATGTCTAAAGAGAGGATGTGTCAATTATAAGGGTGTGGCATCAGCTGTGGAGAAATAGAGGAGAATCCCTGAGGCCAGTATCATCCTCGCTCATCCAGACTTTTGTCAAGCCTCCTGATACAATACCTCTGTTCAGAGTTGGATATTTGGATCACCTAACAAACTCCCTTTGTTTTACCTGATTCCAGTCTTATACAGACACTTTCTGAAGATTCAGCTTCCTGTGTAATAAATCCACAGGGAGAGAATAGGTTGCTATGATGGACCCCACTGTCTGGGCTTTTTTTCTATGTGTAATACATTTCAGTATAGCACTGTTAAAATAATAAAAAGTGTTTGGTTTTAATCATCAGTTTCTCATGGATTTCGTAAGCATGAAGAGATGGAGTTTCTGAGCAGGCCAGGCTGAAGGTCAGAATCTCAACAATGGTGAATTTACCAAGAGATCTGTCATTTTGCAGAGACCAAGTGGAACCTTGATCAGCATGTATATTTTGGCATGATAAGCCAGTAAGGGTTTTGTCAAATTTCTCTCTGAAACAAAATAAGTTATTTATGGCATTAGTTATGCTACTGAAAAGTAGACATTAAGTCAATTTGACATGATTTGTTCTTAGTGAGCCCCGGCTGATTCCTGATAAATATATTCCTTCAAAGAATTGCCACAAGATATGTTCCATTATCTATTAAAGACTTTTCTAGGTTTACTAGTTTGTAGTTTTTGGTATCTCACTATCCTCTTTAGATAGTTAAGGTAACATTTGCCTGCATTAAACCTTCTGGCATCTCTCACTAAGAAGCAAGTTTGAGTCATGAAATGCATTTGCCTTTTTATAGAATTAGAAGTGTCCTAGAGAAGTTTATTAAGGATCCAAAGAAGATATCTATATATCAATATCTATACCTATATCTATCTAGATAACTATATATATATATACACACACACACACACACACACACACACACACACACATATATTTGTTTGTTGTTTTTTGAGGGATGCAATGAAGAACAATGATCAGGTATTTGTTTCCAAGATAGACGGATCTGGTTTGACTCATAGCTCATATATGTGTCACCTTAGGCAGCCATAACCTCTCTAAGCCCCATTTCCTAATCTGTAAAAGGGAATTGCTATGGTGGTTACGTGAAGAGATTTTTTTTAACTTTATATTGGAGTATAGTTGATTTTACAATGTTGTGTTAGTTTCAAGTGTACAGCAAAGTGATTCAGACATACATACACATATATCTATTCTTTTTCAAATTCTTTTCCCATTTAGGTTATTACAGAATATCGAGTAGAGTTCCCTGTGCTATATGGTAGGTCCTTGTTGGTTATCTACATGAAGAGATGCTTGTAAAGTGCTTAATATAACACCTGGCATAGTAGCTATCACCATCATTACCATCATCATCATCATCATCGTCGTCATCATTGTTAATGGAAATACTAGCTAGCCCCTCATGAATTGGTTTCCCAGGGCAATCAATATCCTGTGAACTGGGCTTCCCTGGCGGTCCAGTGGTTAAGACTCTGCATTTCCAATGCAGGGGGCGTGGGTTCGATCCCTGGTCGGAGAACTGAGATCCTACAAGGAGTGTGGTGCAGCCAAAACAAAAAAATCTTGTGAACCACTATAGAGTGCTTCACAGGCCAAAAGCTTGATTCCTTTCTGTCAACTTTGTGATTGAGTTCAGAAGGAAGAACTCACACAAACACAAGATTCACAAGAAACTGCCTATTTATGTATTCATTTATAATCATACACACGCAAAAACAGCTGCTTCAGTATTCTTTCCTTCTATATAATACAATTGGGAAGTCAAATTATCTAGGAAGGTGGTTTACTGGGTATGGGATCATTGTTCCTTCCACTGGAAACACCCCTTCCCCTGTAGGCACCTAACTAGGTTAAGGCTTTAGATATACCAGTAGAGCTGCGCTCGCTGGAGATCACTGGTCACCCATTTAGACCTTAGTGCTTAGTGTGAATGATCTCCACAGATCGTTGATCTCAGCTATTGCAGGTACATTTTTATAATTTCATTTTTAGAGGAAACTTTATCTTTAGGCTGTGGAGGCACATCATTGTCTTTCATTGTTCATACTTTATTTTTTTAAGTTCGGAGGGTCTAAGCTTTGAAATGCTTCTTGTGAGGCTAAAATCAAAGACTGTATGCCTCTAGGGGCTCTAGAGGAGAATCTGTTTCCAGACTTCTTTGTATTCTAGAGGATGCCCACATTCCTTGGATCCCTCTGCCCCTTGCTTCTATTTTAGCTTCTTTCTGGGCTCTGACACTTCTGCCTCTCTTTTATGCCTGAAAATCTTAAATCATGAAAAAGATATGCAAAAAAAGAAAAAAGAAAAACGGAGGTCACTGGGACTTGACAGTCAGAAATAAGCAGCAACGTATTTCTACTGACCTATAAATCACCCTCCAGTCTTGAATTTCATCACTACCGTACAAAAGGTTACTGAATTATCTCAACATTTCTCAAACTTGGGACTTCCCTGATGGCACAGTGGTTAAGAATCCGCCTGCCAATGCAGGGGATACGAGTTCGAGCCCTGGTCCGGGAAGATCCCACATGCCATGGAGCAACTAAGCCCGTGCGCCACAACTACTGAGCCTGTGCTGTAGAGCCGGCGAGCCACAACTACTATGCCCACGACCCACAATTACTAAAGCCCGTGCGCCTAGAGCCCGTGCTCCGCAACAAGAACAGCCACTGCAACGAGAAGCCCGGGCACCGCAACAAAGAGTAGCCCCCGCCCACTGCAGCTAGAGAAAGCCCGCGCACAGCAATGAAGACCCGATGGAGCCAAAATAAATAAATTAATTAAAAATTTTTTTCTCAGACTATACAATATATGTAGAGAACAACATGATTGTTTCTGCTGTATCATCTCTTAAAACTAAATTTGGGAAGCAGTGTTAAGGCCAGAATACTTATATTTCATTCCAAAAATCAACTAGGAATATTTATTCCTAACAGTAAAGTGATATGATATTCTGTGGAAAGAAGTGTTTGGGTTTTAAAAAAAATAAACTAAATATATAAGGCTACAATATGTCCTTATCTACAAAATAATTTATAGCATATAGAGTGTCTCAAAATAAGAATATGTATGTGAAGAGCCCCTTTTAAATTTGTCCTACATTTTGATCCGACATAACCAATGGTGATTTATTTGCTTTTATTGTTAGAGTTCTCCAACAGCCTTTTCTGAATAAATCCAGATGGAAATGTCTCTCTTCTGGCTTTCTGTTACGTATTTGCTGCTACACTTTGCTGCTATGGTGCTAAGATCCATCCCTCATTTTACCCTGGACACCAAGCAACCTTCATTTCTTCACACTCCCTGATCTCTTCTCAACAGCTCCACGTGGGAATCTCCGGGTTCCTTCAAACGCACCCAACACTTCTCCTCCTCCTCCTCTACTTTTTCCCATTCTTCCCCCTTCTTCCCCTTCTCCCTTTCCCTCTCCTTCTTCCTTTCTCCTTCTCCTTCTTCTCCCAGCAACCATCAATTTATTCTCTGTATCTATGAGCTTCGGTTTTTGATTTTTAGATTCCACATATAAGAGAGATCATATGGTATTTGTATTTCTCTGTCTGACTTATTTCACTTAGCATAACACCCTCAAGGTCCATCCATATTGTTGATAATGGCAGAATTGCTTTCTTTTTTATGGCGGCTGAGTAATAGTCCATTTTGTGTGTGTGTGTGTGTGTGTGTGTGTGTGTGATATCACATTTTCTTTATCCATTCATCCATTGATGGACACTTAGGTTTTTTCCATATCTTGGCTGTTCGAAATAATGCTGTAATGAACATAGCAGTGCAGATATCTTTTCTAGCTAGTGTTTTTTCTGTTTTTGTTTGTGTTTTGTTTTGTTTTGATAAATACCCAAAAGTGAAATTTCTGGATCATGTGGTAGTTCTTGTTCATACTTTCTTTAACTGCTTTTAATGATTTCTTACCTGAAGAGTAGCCTTGAAATACCATGCTCTGTACTTGAATAAGAAGGTGGTGAGGGGCTTCCCTGGTGGCACAGTGGTTGGGAATCCACCTGCCAATGCAGTAGACATGGGTTTGAGCACTGGTCCGGGAAGATCCCACGTGCCGTGGAACAACTAAGCCTGCAAGCCACAACTACTGAGCCCGCGAGCCACAGCTACTGAAGCCCGTGTGCCTAGAGCCAGTGCTCCACAACAAGAGAAGCCACCACAGTGAAAAGCCTGTGCACCGCAATGAAGAGTAGCCCCTGCTCGCTGCAACTAGAGAAAGCCCACATGCAGCAACAAAGACCCAACGCAGCCAAAAATAAATAAATAAATATTTAAAAAAAACGAAGGTGGTGAGGGGTGAGAGGTGGAAGTAGAAGGATATAACTGTAGTTTTTCTGTTCAAAATGTCTGTCTTTTTTTAAAAACATTTTAAATAAATTATTTATTTATTTATTTTTGTCTGCGTTGGGCCTTTGTTGCTGTGCGCGGGCTTTCTCTTGTTGCGGCGAGTGGGGGCTACTCTTTGTTCTGCTGCGTGGGCTTCTCTTTGTGAGGGCTCCTCTTGTTGTGGATCACAGGCTCTAGGCGCACGAGCTTCAGTAGTTACAGCATGTGGGCTCAGTAGTTGTGGCATGCAGGCTCAGTAGTTGTGGCTCACAGGCTCTAGAGTGCATGCACAGTAGTTGTGGCACACGGGTTTAGTTGTTTCGCAGCATGTGGGATCTTCCTGGACAAGGGCTCGAACCCATGTCCCCTGCATTGGCAGGCGGATTCTTAACCACTGCACCACCAGGGAAGTCCCTCTTTGTGTGTTTATATAATGAAAAAAAGTCAGCAAAAAACTTCCAACTACTTTATAGAGGTAGTGTGAGTAAACAGGTAACATGGCTACTTTTACTGAGTGTCTATTGTGTGCTAGATCCTAAACACATATATTTTTATATTTAATTCTTACAATCATGATGAGTCTGGCTAATGGTTTATCAATTTTATCTTCTCAAAGAACCAGCTTTTAGTTTTATTGATCTTTGCTATTGTTTCCTTCATTTCTTTTTCATTTATTTCTGATCTGATCTTTATGATTTCTTTCCTTCTGCTAACTTTGGGGTTTTTTTGTTCTTCTTTCTCTAATTGCTTTAGGTGTAAGGTTAGGTTGTTTATTTGAGATGTTTCTTGTTTCTTAAGGTAGGCTTGTATAGGTATAAACTTCCCTCTTAGAACTGCTTTTGCTGCATCCCATAGGTTTTGGGTCATTGTGTTTTCATTGTCATTCGTTTCTAGGTATTTTTTGATTTCCTCTTTGATTTCTTCAGTGATCTCTTCGTTATTAAGTAGTGTGTTGTTTAGCCTCCATATGTTTGTATTTCTTACAGATTTTTCCTGTAATTGATATCTAGTCTTATAGTGCTGTGGTCAGAAAAGATACTTGATACAATTTCAATTTTCTTAAATTTACCAAGGCTTGATTTGAGACACAAGATATGATCTATCCTGGAGAATGTTCCATGAGCAATTGAGAAGAATGTGTATTCTGTTGTTTTTGGATGGAATGTCCTATAAATATCAATTATGTACATCTTGTTTAATGTATCATTTAAAGCTTTTGTTTCCTTATTTATTTTCATTTTGGAAGATCTGTCCATTGGTGAAAGTGGGGTGTTAAAATCCCCTACTATGATTGTGTTACTGTCGATTTCCCCTTTTATGGCTGTTAGTATCTGCCTTATGTATTGAGATGCTCCTATGTTGGGTGCATAAATATTTACAATTGTTATTATTTCTTCTTGGATTGATCCCTTGATCATTATGTAATGTCCTTTGTCTCTTGTAATAGTCTTCGTTTTAAGGTCTATTTTGTCTGATATGAGAATTGCTATTCCAGCTTTCTTCTGATTTCCATTTGCATGGAATATCTTTTTCCATCCCCTCACTTTCAGTCTGTATGTGTCCATAGGTCTGAAGTGGGTCTCTTGTAGACAGCATATATACAGGTCTTATTTTTGTATCCATTCAGCCAGTCTATGTCTTCTGGTTGGAGCATTTAATCCATTTACATTTAAGGTAATTATCGATATGTATGTTCCTATGACCATTTTCTTAACTGCTTTGGGTTTATTATTGTAGGTCTTTTGCTTTTCTTGTGTTTCCTGCCTAGAGAAATTCCTTTAGCATTTGTTGTAAAGCTGGTTTGGTGGTGCTGAACTCTCAGCTTTTCCTTGTCTGTAAAGATTTTAATTTCTCCATCAAATCTGAATGAGATCCTTGCTGGGTATAGTAATCTTGGTTGTAGGTTTTTCTCCTTCATCACTTTACATATGTCCTGCCACTCCCTTCTGGCTTGCAGAGTTTCTGCTGAAAGATCAGCTGTTAACCTTATGGGGATTCCCTTATGTGTTACTTGTTGTTTTTCCCTTGCTGCTTTTAATATTTGTTCTTTGTATTTTATTTTTGATAGTTTAATATGTGTCTTGGTGTGTTTCTTTATTGGATTTATCCTGTATGGGACTCTCTGTGCTTCCTGGACTTGATTAACTATTTCCTTTGCCATATTAGGGAAGTTTTCAATTATAATCTCTTCAAATATTTTCTCAGTACCTTTCTTTTTCTTTTCTTCTTCTGGGACCCCTATAATTCGAATGTTGGTGCATTTAATGTCATCCCAGAGGTCGCTGAGACTGTCCTCAATTCTTTTCATTCTTCTTTCTTTATTCTGCTCTGCGGTAGTTATTTCCACTATTTTATCTTCCAGGTCACTTATCCGTTCTTCTGCCTCAGTTATTCTGCTATTGATTCCTTCTAGAGAATTTTTAATTTCATTTATTGTGTTGTTCATCATTGTTTGTTTGCTCTTTAGTTCTTCTAGGTCCTTGTTAAACTTTTCTTCATTCTATTTCCAAGATTTTGGATCATCTTTACTATCATTATTCTGAATTCTTTTTCAGGTAGACTGCCTATTTCCTCTTCATTTCTTTGGTCTGGTGGGGTTTTGCCTTGCTCCTTCATCTGTTGTGTTTCTCTGTCTTCTCATTTTGCTTAACTTACTGTGTTTGGGGTCTCCTTTTTGCAGGCTGCAGGTTCGTAATTTCCGTTGTTTTTGGTGTCTGTCCCCAGTGGCTAAGGTTGGTTCAGTGGGTTGTGTAGGCTTCCTGGTGGAGGGGACTAGTGCCTGTGTTCTGGTGGATGAGGCTGGATGTTGTGTTTCTGGTGGGCAGGTCCACGTCTGGTGGTGTGTTTTGGGGTGTCTGTGGGCTTATTATGATTTTAGGCAGCCTCTCTGCTAATGGATGGGGTTGTGTTTCTGTCTTGCTAGTTGTTTGGCATAGGGTGTCCTGCACTGTAGCTTGCTGGTTGTTCAGTGGAGCTGGGTCTTGGCATTGAGATGGAGATCTCTGGGAGATTTTCACCGTTTGATATTACGTGGAGCTGGGAGGTCTCTTGTGGACCAGTGTCCTGAACTTGGCTCTCCCACCTCAGAGGCACAGCCCTGATGCCTGGCTGGAGCACCAACAGCCTGTCCTCCACATGGCTCAGAATAAAAGGGAGAAAAGAAAGAAAGGAAGAAAGAAGAAGATAAAATAAAATAAAAAGTTATTAAAATGAAAAATTATTAAGAAAAAAATTTTTAAGTAGTAATAATAATAATAAAAAAACGGAAAAACAGAACCCTAGGACAAATGGTAAAAGCAAAGCTATACAGACAAAATCACACACAGAAGCGTACACATACACACTCACAAAAAGAGAAAAAGGGAAAAATACATATATCGTTGCTCCCAGAGTCCACCTCCTCAATTTGGGGTGATTCGTTGTCTATTCAGGTTTTCCACAGATGCAGGGTACATCAAGTTGATTGTGGAGATTTAATCCGCTACTCCTGAGGCTGCTGGTAGAGATTTCCCTTTCTCTTCTTTGTTCGCACAGCTCCCAGGGTTCAGCTTTGGATTTGAACCCGCCTCTGCGTGTAGGTCGCCTGAGGGCGTCTGTTCTTCACTCAGACAGGACGGGGTTAAAGGAGGAGCTGATTCGGGGGCTCTGGCTTACTCAGGCCGGGGGAAGGGAGGGGTACGGATGCGGGGCGAGCCTGCGGCGGCAGAGGCCGGCACGACGTTGCAGAAGCCTGAGGTGTGCCGTGCGTTCTCCCGGGGGAGTTGTCCCTGGATCACGGGACCCTGGCAGTTGCGGGCTGCACTGGCTCCCGGGAGGGGTGGTGTGGATAGTGACCTGTGCTCGCACACAGGCTTCTTGGTGGCGGCAGCAGCAGCCTTAGCGTCCCATGCCCGTCTCTGGGGTCCTTGCTGATAGCCGCAGCTCAGGCCCGTCTCTGGAGCTCCTTTAAGCGGCGCTCTTAATCCCCTCTCCTCGCGCACCAGGAAACAAAGAGGCAAGAAAATGTCTCTTGTCTCTTCGGCAGCTCCAGATTTTTCCCGGACGCCCTCCCGGCTAGCCATGGCGCGCTAGCCCCCTGCGCTCCGACTGAAGCCCGAGCCTCAGCTCCCAGCCCCACATGCCCCGGCAGGTGAGCAGACAAGCCTCTCAGGCTGGTGAGTGCCGGTCGGCACCGATCCTCTATGCGGGAATCTCTCCGCTTTGCCCTCCGCACCCCTGTGGCTGCGCTCTCCTCCGCGGCGCCAAAGCTCCCCCGCTCTGCCACCCGCAGTCTCCGCCCGCGAAGGGGCTTCTAGTGTGTGGAAACCTTTCCTCCTTCACAGCTCCCTCTCACTGGTGCAGGTCCCGTCTCTATCCTTTTGTCTCTGTTTATTCTTTTTTCTTTTGCCCTACCCAGGTACATGGGGAGTTTCTTGCCTTTTGGGAGGTCTGAGGTCTTCTGCCAGCATTCAGTAGGTGTTCTGTAGGAGTTGTTCCACATATAGATGTATTTCTGATGTATTTGTGGGGAGGAAGTTGATCTCCGCGTCTTACTCTTCCGCCATCTTGAAGCTCCTCCTCTGCACTGGGTCTTTGTTGCTGCACATGGGCTCTCTCTAGTTGCGGTGAGCGGCGGCTACTCTTCTTTGTGGTGCATGGGCTTCTCATTGAGGTGGTTTCTCTTGTTGTGCAGCACGGGGCTCTAGGCGCGCAGGCTCAGTAGTTATGGCTCCTGGGTTTAGGTGCTCTGCGGTATGTGGGATCTTCCCAGACCAGGGATTGAACCCGTGTCCCCTGCTTTGTAGGCAGATTCTTAACCACTGTGCCACCAGGGCAGTCCCTATTTATTTATTTTCAATTGATGTATAGTTGATGTACAGTAAAGCCTGTGCTCTTACCTCCACATTATATCAATCAAACAAGTCCTGCCCTATTTTTAAGATCATTGGTTCTTCAATGAGTACATCTTAAGTCACAGAAAAGTGGAGCTGAGTGACATTTCCATTTCTCGTATCAATATTTATTACAAATTTGCAGTGTGAAGCATAAAATTATATTCCGTTAGTCATTTGTTTAAAGTGGTAACTCATCTTTAAGTTTGCTAAGCCCTTTTCACTAGTATCTGGATGTTAGCCTGAGCCAGGGGTGACTCAAGAACCAGAAGGAAATTCTCCATTTGCAAATCTTGAGAGAGAAAAAACAAGGAAGTTTCAGTGCTTCAGCCAAAAATGTTTATTAAGCGCTTATTTTAGTGTCAGGCATAGACATAATAATATAGTTTATGGTGTCCCTAGGCTCCAAGCCCAGCAAGGGCAGAGACTGTGCATAACCCAGCTGCTAACAGAGGTCCTGGGCCAAGCAAGGAGCTCAAATAAGGTCTGTGGAATGAATGGGTGAATAAATAAAAGACACATAAAATCACAACAGACAAAGACAAATTGACTGGAGGCTTATTTACCCAAACATGGCAATTAGAATCAAGGGATACCTCTGGATGTTTATGAGGTACATTTAGAAGAAATAAAGGAAACAGCACAAGATAAAATGAAAATAAAACAACATAGAATTAAACAAAAACAAAACAATCCCAACCTAAAGCCAAAGACAGTCCCTGCTCTTCAGCAGCACTGAATCCAGTAGGGGGAGTGAACTTATTTAAGAAAAGTGAAGTTATGTATTCCTATCACATGCTTTATTAAGTGAAGTTTTATCATTGTAAAAGATACGTAGTGTTTGCCTGAGAGGACTCAGTAATAGGGACACCTTTTTTGATGATTTAGTTAGGAAACAGGAACCAGATAATAGCTTTATTATAAATTTCTATTGAATTCTCCAAATATACAAGGCAAAAGAGAGATACCATTTTCTGAGCTCTTGGTTTGTAGTAAATGTTCAATAAGTAGTCTTTTGATTACTTTCACCAGTACTGTCCTTAGGCTTTACAGTGATACATCAGTGATACAGATGTATTTGCTAGGTGAAATTTAATAATATTTTTTTGTTATTATTATTAAATTTGACCTGAAACACATCGCACTTATTCTGTGCTAGGCAGTATCTGAGGTGTTTCATATTTAAATACATATATGTATTTTTAAAAAAATTTAATTCCTAGGTGTTAATTAATTCTTGCAACAACCCATGAGACAGGCACTACTATCACCCCCGTTTTACAGATTAGAAAAACTAGGGTGTAGTAAACATGGTTAACTTGCTCAAGGTCACATAATTAGCAAGTGGTAGATCTGGGATATGAACCTAGCATATTTCACTATTCTTCATGCTACATTGCCTCCCCCTTGGAATTTTGTTCATTAGAAACACCAGGGGAGAACTACAACCCCTACTCAATCAGAATCTCTAGGAGTACGACGCATGATCTTGGATCTTAACAGGCTTTCCAGGTGGTGCTTCTGCAATTAGCCCAGCATCAGTCAATGGTTTAATTGACAGTTTTTGCTCTTTCCTTTGGTCTATGAAATAACGGTAGTCTTAGAGTCGGTGGTGTTTTAGAGTAGATGAAATACAAGCGATGTTTCTTTGATCTTTCAGAATTATCCTCTTTTTTTTGGTTCCGGTACGCGGGCCTCTCACTGTTGTGGCCTCTCCCGCTGCGGAGCACAGGCTCCAGACACGCAGGCTCAGCGGCCATGGCTCACGGGCCCAGCCGCTCCGCGGCATGCTGGATCCTCCCGGACCGGGGCCCAAACCCGCGTCCCCTGCATCGGCAAGCGGACTCTCAACCACAGCGCCACCAGGGAAGCCCCAGAATTATCCTTTTGTTCCTGATAAGTGAATGAGATGTGTAAATACCTTCTTAGCAGACTCGGATTCTCATATGGAAAGAAACCAGAACTTAAATTACAAAGTGAAAAGAAATGTTGTGAACCCAGAGGAATAGATGGTAGAGTCCAGAATAATCCTCATCTTCACCTCTTTCTTTCACATAATTTCAATTTGGTTGAGATGTTTGAGATTCGGGTGGGTGATGGAGGATGATGAACGCAGGAATAATAACTGACTGAGCTGAAAGTTTATGTACCACAGGTGTAGATAATTTATTGTAAGTCTTGTCTGATTGTCCCACGGTGTTCAGTTCACCAGGCTGACTCCTCTTAGGGTTCAGGCAAGATCCCATCACATTAATATCGTCAAGTTCTATGTAGTGAGATAATCTCAAACTAACATTACTTTGCTCTTTTATGCACAATTAATTCATGAACCCCTGCCGACATATTGACCAGACTCTAAGTGAAAACTATTGAAAAACAAAACAAAACAAAAGCAAGAAAAGGGTTATAAAGCTAGCCAGTCAGTTACCACACAAACTCACTCAAAAATTAAAATGACGACAAAATGTAAAAAATCTATTAGAGGCTGATAATGCAGAGGAAACATCTTATTAGAAGTTTAAAGTGTGGAGAATCTGAAGCCAAGTTTGATTTTGTAGCTTGAAAATGGGCAGAAAGTGTCCCATAGGAATGACTGGCAACAGGCCAATGGCTAAATAATAATTCTGTTTCAGTTACATAAAGGTAATGTGATTTTATTCTTTAGCTGAAAGAGTTTTAGGGAATTATGGCTTTCTTAATTTAGCGTTCTCCCTGCAAGTAGCCAGCTATTTAAAATTAAAAACTATCCAATTTTTATTATAAAAAAAATTTAGTAAAATTACAGTTCATATGTCTGTCTAAAATAAAATTGTGTGGCCTGCTAGCTTTGGACTTGGTACTCCTCACACCTTCAACTCAAATCAGTGAGAAAGTCATTCAGCCAGCTGGAAATAAAGGAGTATAGAAGTGCCGAAACACGCTCACATGGTAGTGGGTAGAGAGATGGGAAGAAACCTCTAGGTAAGGGATAGTACAGTGGGAAAAGGAGCCAACTCAAGTAAACAAAGGCTAATTGAGCAGAACCTTAGTCTAGAAGCCTACAGAGATAACGATGGAGCCCGCTCTTCAGTCTCTGTGAGGTGATTGGCCTTCTTTGAGCATCCCATGGACCTGCTGCCTCTGTTTTTGCACATGCTCTTCACACTTCTTTGTCTGGTGAATATTTCATGAGCCTGACCAGTTAGGACTGTTCACCTAAAACAGAAGGGCAAGGAGAGGGTTTATAAAAAGGATGCAGCAGGCATCTCATGGACATCCAGAAAAGAAAAGGCAACTGGGCCACGCAGGATCTGAACTTGGAAATGCAAGGCCAGAGTCTCTGCATTCCATTGCTAATGGCTCTGATCTCTGCTTCCTATTGTGCTGTACTTTGTTTCCTGCTTCTTTCTGTGGCCCAGAGTTTTCTGCTCATTTAGTGTTCTTCTTCTCCATAGTTTGGCCTGTTCTTATGCTCACTTCAGTCCTATCTTTACAAAACTTTTCAAGTCCTATACCCATCACGATTCAACTCAGGATCGCCTTGTCTCAATTTCACATTCCCAGCTCAGAGACTCTGATTGTTCCAGCCGGCCTATACGCTGCTTCTCACTTGAATAGGTGTGGAGCCCCAATCCAACTAGCTGATGCAAGCCTTTGTGGCAGTCAGATGGGACAAGCATGGTCAGTTAGTTTTCCCTTTTAGCAGAGAAGGTAGATGGAGGCAATTTCAAAGAAGGAGCATGGTTTAGATTGACATCCCAAAATATGTCTGTTATATTTGGCACAATTAATTATTACTATGTAGTTCCTAATACCATTGTCGTTTTTGTGTGACTCTGTGGTTTTTCTCTTTTTCTTTCTTCATTAGACTCTCAGCTGCTAGAAGGCAAGGTTTGGCATTGTATGACCTCAGTGTTCTTCTGTTTCCTCATCTATGAAGAGGGATTTGTTGGCAGACAGGCTGCGCCCAAATATGCCTCTACGGCAAGTTGATTGTTTTTGAATTAAAATTACTTAAGAAGTGGTCAGTGCAAGAGGGACTTTGATCCTCCTTTCTGTCTGCTGAAAGCAGGAAATAAAGCTCTCACATGGAAGGTGCACTTCCCACATCTGGAGTGTTGACTGAAAAAAATGTACAACCTAAAGGTTGGGAATTATATTTTATTCCGTGGCCTTACTGAGAACTATAGCCCAGGATGGCAGCCTCTTGGGTAGCTCTGAGGGACTGTTGTAAAGGGGCAAGGAAGGAGCCAGAATATATAGGAGTTTTTGCTTCAAAACAACAAGAACAAACCAAAAAAAAACCCATGTAGCCAAACATCAAAAGATTACTGCTAATTACCAAAAACAGACATCTCAAGTTAAAGATTTTAGTGCTTTTGTATGTACAGGAAGATACAAGAGTCTGGGCTTAATTGAAATCATTCCTTTGATATGCATCTTAACTGTCTAGGGCCAGTATCCTATTTTTCTCCATCCTGAATTCCCCTCAGGGCGCACTTGGCTGCAGTGGCTGATGGCTTTAGGACCCACAACATCCTTTGTTTGCTGAAATGGCAGGCAAGCCTGGATATAAAGAAACCTTGATACTTCTTTAATTTACTACCTGGAGCCCAAACTCTGTTTAGATTCTTTGCTAATTAAGCACCCAAAGCCAGTTTATCTATCCTGTCAATTCCTCACAAACTTATTGTTTCTTTGTCTAAAAAGTATAAAAGCTGCCTGCTTTGAACAGTTCTTAGGTCCTATTTCTATGAGACCTCTGTACACACAAATTAAATTTGTTTCTTTTTCTCCTGTTAATGTGTCTTGGGTCAATTTTATTCTTAGTCTAGCCACAGGAACTCAAGAGAGGTAGGGTGGAAAATTTACCCTCACTTACAGATTCATAAAAGTACCTAGGTCATAAGGTGCTTGCAAGCTTTAAAGATAATGTGCTCAGTAAATATTACCTATCAATATTATCTCCTCTTCTTTGTAGCTTCTTCAGTTTCCCTGTTCCCAACATACCAATAGCAAGTGGCATTCAAAAATTTGTGTGTGTGAGGTTGAACTGAATTCTCAGTTGGTAAATCATGAGTGGGTTTTGCCTTAGGGTTCCATGGGATCACTTCTTTCTTAAAAATAACCCTGTGTCCTTTGTTTCCCAGTTCTCTCACTGCTCCATTTTGTTGATGTCACAGATTAATCTTCCTCAACCATATAGCTCTTATATATTGTCTATAAATTATTTGCTTACATACATTTAACATACACTAAATGGGTTGCTTTGATCCGGGAAGATATTTTCCTGCCTTTGTGTCACATTTGTGTCTGCTAGGATCTTGCTTGGAGCTTGGCACAAAGGAGCTCAGTATTTTTTTTTTTCTTGGAATTTTATTTTATTCAGGTTAATACAGGAGAAGAAGGGTGAACAGAAGTGAGCATTGGCAGGGGTTGGGAGGCTGGTTGAGTGTTAAGCCATCATTATTTTGGAGTTAGATTTAATCTTAGTACCTCTCAAACTTTTCCTTCAAAATAACATCCACGACAAAGGAACATGTTTAAATATCTAGGTGTGTAGTTACCAAATTTTTAAAATCTATAGTGGACACTATATTCTCTATGCTTTTTCTTTATTGTTGGCCTCTCCCCATGAGAATGTAAGCTCCATGAGAGCCACATGATTGCTTTATTACTATATCCCCAGGGTCTCCAGATCAATGCTTTGTTGAGTGAAGCAATGAATGCATGCACATTGTAAAGCATGCCCATACACAAAACATAAATTTTTGAAATGATGAGTTAATGAAATGAGCAGTATTTTAAAATATTTTTCTAAAAAAAAATGGTTCTGAAGAACCTAGGGGTAGGACAGGAATAAAAACGCAGACATAGAGAATGGAGTTGAGGACACGGAGAGGGGGAAGGGTAAGCTGGGACGAAGTGAGACAGTGGCATGGACACATATACACTACCGAATGTAAAATAGATAGCTACTGGGAAGCAGCCGCATAACACAGGGAGATCAGCGCCGTGCTTTGTGTCCACCTAGAGGGGTGGGATAGGGCGGGTGGGAGGGAGACGCAAGGGAGAGGGGATATGGGGATATATGTATATGTATAGCTGATTCACTTTGTTATACAGCAGAAACTAACACACCATTCTAAAGTAATTATACTCCAATAAAGATGTAAACAAAAAAAAAAAGAGTGCAGGGAAAGGAAATAAAGCAAATATTAGAGTGTGAACAAGGAATAATAAATTCTGCAAGGTTACCAAAGCAAAAAAAAATAAATAAAATGTTTTTCTAATTGTGAGGGCTACATACTCTCATTAGCTAATATCTCACAGCACAATATCCCCTTAGGGATAGGTTGGTATCAACAATAGGGATGTAAATCTTTTTGATAATTTCAATTGGTTTTGGCCGAACAATTGCCTTTTATTTCAGATCTTATTAGATTACCATTGTTTTCATCTCCTAAGGTGGCTGGTCAAAAGGCTGTGTGAGGAGAGGACATGACAGAATGGCCCGGTTCTTCTTTTCTTCTACTGGCATCATCGTTGTTGACTTTAATCTTGGTTTCTTTGTGGAAATCTTCTTCAGCCACTTGTCCTGTTTGTGAAGGCTGATTTCACTTGTTTGTTTGTTTGTCTTTTGAAATAGGAGATGTAGAAGTTCTGATGTTGTCTTCTCATCTTCTGCTAAAGAACCTTGTTTTCCTCCTCAGAAGACCACTGAATCCTGGTACCAAGCAGGGCCTAGGGATGAGTTTCCCTTCTCATAGGCAACATGTTTCCAAGCGACTCTGGCTAAACCTTGTCTCTCTCAGCACAGTGCTAGCCTCGGTTCTCTGCCCCATGCTCTAAGACCCCAGACACACTTGGGAAGGAAGAGGGCAGGAAGGCAGAGGGCAGGAAGAGGAGGAGCTGAGGAAACTGGGGGGGGGGGGGAGGGAGGGAAAAGGAGAGGCGAAAGGAAGGAAGGGGAGGAGGGGGGAGGGGAGGAGGAATGAAGGGGAGAGGGGAAGCACAGGGAAAAAGAGGTGAGTGAGAAGGAGGAGGAGGAGAAAGAGGAGGAGGGAGAGAAAGAAGCAGGAGCTCAGTATTGAACCCGTATCTGAAGATCTAGCTTTGAGTTCATCTTCTAGCAGGACTGTAGACAGATATCCAAGTGATAAAGTGTCAAGAAACATTAACCAACACTTGGAAATGGGCAAAAAAATGATTGGCTGTCCTTTCAGTAGAGTGTTGGGGGAACTTTAGGGATTATCTTATTCTTTTTGATTGATTTTCTATTGACTAGGCTACTTTAAAACTCTGTGAGAGTAGAAGTTAAATTTTAGGAAGCTAATAGCAATACAAATAATTCATGTTCATAACAATGCAAATGAATGTTGCCAGGCAGAGCATATAAATCTCTGTAAGTGAAGATAAACTTGTTTTAACATCTTACTGGTTTCCTCATTAATGAGTGAGCTGAATAAAATATTTGGCACAATTTCATTTTATATTTGCATAGTAGTGGTGCTTTCGGCTCTTTGAAAAAGTATACTTTAATAGAAATAATGTGATAAGTCCTATAATGGAGGCATGAAGATTTTTGTGAACACAGGTGGGATCAATTTATTTGCCATCACTGGGGAGGGAAGATTTCACCTAGGAGGTGATTTTTAAGCTGGGGTTTGAAAAAAAGAGTTGAACTGAGGTGAAATTATAGCTGGGGGAGAAGAGGGAGGGAAGAAGAAACTGCAGGCAGAAGAAATTAGTTGTGGTGTGTCTGTAGAGGGAGTCCCTTTGGCTCCCATTGTTTTAGAGGCATAAGCCGATCCAGCAGAGGGCAGATAGCAGAAGCAAGAAGAACTACAATCCTGCAGCCTGTGGAAGGAAAACCACATTGACAGAAAGATAGACAAAATGAAAAGGCAGAGGACTTTGTACCAGATGAAGGAACAAGATAAAACCCCAGAAAAACAACTAAGTGAGTGGAGATAGGCAACCTTCCAGAAAAAGAATTCAGAATAATGATAGTGAAGATGATCCAGTAACTCGGGAAAACAGCGGAGGCAAAGATCAAGAAGATGCAAGAAATGTTTAACAAAGACCTAAAAGAATTAAAGAACAATCAAACAGAGATCAACAATACAATAACTGAAATGAAAACTACACTAGAAGGAATCAATAGCAGAATAACTGAGGCAGAAGAACAGATAAGTGACCTGGAAGAGAGAATGGTGGAATTCACTGCCATGGAACAGAATAAATAAAAAAGAATGAAAAGAAATGAAGACAGCCTAAGACACCTCAGGGACAACATTAAATGCAACAACATTCACATTATAGGGATCCCAGAGGAGAAGAGAGAGAGAAAGGACAAGAGAAAATATTTGAAGAGATCATAGTCAAAAAGTTCTCTAACATGGGAAAGGAAATAGCCACCCAAGTCCAGAAAGCACAGAGAGTCCCATACAGGATAAACCCAAGGAGAAACATGCTGAGACGCATAGTAATCAAACTGGCAAAAATTAAAGACAAAGAAAAATTATTGAAAGCAACAAGGGAAAAATGACAAATAACATACAAGGGAACACCCATAAGGTTAACAGCTGATTTCTCAGCAGAAACTACAAGCCAGAAGAGAGTGGCACGATATATTTAAAGAGATGAAAGGGAAGAACCTGTAACCAAGATTACTGTATCCAGCAAGGATCTCATTCAGATTTGACAGAGAAATCAAGAGCTTTACAGACAAGCAAAAGCTAAGAGAATTCAGCACTGCCAAACCAGCTCTACAACAAATCCTAAAGGAACTCTTCTAAGTGGGAAACACAAGAGAAGAAAAGGACCTACAAAAACAAACCCAAAACAATTGAGAAAATGGAAATAGGAACATACATATTGATAATTCCCTTAAACATGAAAGGATTAAATGCTCCAACCAAAAGACATAGCCTTGCTGAATGGATACAAAAACAAAACCCATATATACGCTGGTTACTAGAGACGTATTTCAGACCTAGGGACACATACAGGCTGAAAGTGAGGAGATGGAAAAAGATATTCCTTGCAAATGGAAATCAAAAGAAAGCTGGAGGAGCAATACTCATATCAGACAAAATAGACTTTAAAATAAAGAATGTTACAAGAGACAAGGAAGGATACTACATAATGATCAAGGGATCAATCCAAGAAGAAGATATAACAATTATAAATATATATGCATCCAACATAGGAGCACCTCAATACATAAGGCAACTGCTAACAGCTATAAAAGAGGAAATCGACAGTAACACAATAAGAGTGGGGGACTTTAACACCTCACTTACACCAATGGACAGATCATCCAGACAGAAAATTAATAAGGAAACACAAGCTTTAAATGACACAATAGACCAGATAGACTTAATTGATATTTATAGGACATTCCATCCCAAAACAGCAGATTACACTTTCTTCTCAAGTGCACATGGAACATTCTCCAGGATAGATCACATGTTGGGTCACAAATCAAGCCTCGGTAAATTTAAGAAAATTGAAATCATATCAAGCATCTTTTCTGACCACAATGCTATGAGATTAGAAATCAGTTACAGGGAAAAAAACACAAACACATGGAGGCTAAACAATACATTACTAAATAACCAAGAGATCACTGAAGAAATCAAAGAGGAAATCACAAAATACCTAGAGACAAATGACAATGAAAATACAATGGTCCAAAACCTATGGGATGCAGCAAAAGTAGTTCTAAGAAGGAAGTTTATAGCAATACAAGCCTACCTCAAGAAACAAGAAAAATCTCCAATAAACAATCTAATCTTACACCTAAAGGAACTAGAGAAAGAAGAACAAACAAAATCCAAAGTTAGTAGAAGGAAAGAAATCATAAAGATCAGAGCAGAAATAAATGAAACAGAAACAAAGAAAACAATGGCAAAGATCAATAAAACTAAAAGCTGGTTCTTTGAGAAGATAAACAAAATTGATAAATCTTTAGCCAGACTTATCAAGAAAAACAGGAAGAGGACTCAAATCAATAAAATCAGAAATGAAAAAGGAGAAGTTACAATGGACACCACAGAAATACAAAGCATCTTAATAGACTGTTACAAGCAACTGTATGCCAATAAAATGGGCAACCTGGAAGAAAGAGACAAATTCTTAGAAAGGTATAACCTTCCAAGACTGAACCAGGAAGAACTAGAAAATATTAACAGACCAATCACAAGTAATGGAATTGAAACTGTAATTAAAAATCTTCCAACAAACAAAAGTCCAGGACCAGATGGCGTCACAGGTGAATCCTATCAAACATTTAGAGAAGAGCTAACATCCATCCTCCTCAAACTCTTCCAAAAAATTGCAGAGGAAGGAATACTCCCAAACTCATTCTAAGAGGCCACCAACACCCTGATACCAAAACCAGACAAAGATACTACAAAAAAAGAAAATTACAGACCAATATCAGTGATGAATATAGATGCAAAACTCCTCAACGAAATACTAGCAAACAGAATCCAACAGCACATTAAAAGGATCATACACCATGATCAAGTGGGATTTATCCCAGGGATTCAAGGATTCTTCAATATACACAAATCAATCAATGTGATACATCATATTAACAAATTGAAGACTAAAACCCATATGATCATCTCAATAGATGCAGAAAAAGCTTTTGACAAAATTCAACACCAACTTATGATAAAAACTCTCCAGAAAGTGGGCATAGAGGGAAACTACCTCAACATAATAAAGGTCTTATATGACAGACCCACAGCAAACATCATTCTCAATGGTGAGAAACTGAAAGCATTTCCTCTAAGATCAGGAACAAGACAAGGATGTCCACTCTTGCCACTATTATTCAACAGAGTTTTGGAAGTCCTAGCCACGGCAATCAGAGAAGGAAAAGAAATAAAAGGAATAGAAATTGGAAAAGAAGAAGTAAAGCTGTCACTGTTTGCAGATGAGATGATACTATACATAGAGAATCCTAAAGATGCCACCAGAAAATTACTAGAGCTAATTAATGAATTTGGTAACGTTGCAGGATACAAAAGGAATACACAGAAATCTCTTGCATTCCTATACATTAACAATGAAAGATCAGAAAGAGAAATTAAGAAAACAATCCCATTCACCATTGCAACAAAAAGAATAAAATACCCAGGAATAAATCTCCCTAAGGAGGTAAAAGACCTGTACTCAGAAAACTATAAGACACTGATGAAAGAAATCAAAGATGACACAAAGAGATGGAGAGATATACCATGTTCTTGGATTGGAAGAATCAATATTGTGAAGATGCCTGTACTACCCAAAGCAATGTACAAATTCAATGCAATCCCTATAAAATTACCAGTGGCATTTTTTATAGAACTAGAACAGAAAATCTTAAAATTTGTATGGAGATACAAAAGACCCCGAATAGCCAAAGCAGTCCTGAGGGAAAAAAAACGGACCTGGAGGAATCAGACTTCCTGACTTCAGACTATACTACAAAGCTACAGTAATCAAGACAATATGGTACTTGCACAAAAGCAGAAATACAGATAAATGGAACAGGATAGAAAGCCCAGAGATAAACCCATGCATCTATGGCCAACTAGTCTACGACAAAGGAGGCAAGGATATACAATGGAGAAAAGACAGTCTCTTTAATAAGTGGTGCTGGGAAAACTGGACAGCTACATATAAAAGGATGAAATTAGAACACTCCGTAGCACCATACAGAAAAATAAACTCAACATGGATTAGAGACCTAAATGTAAGACCGGACACTATAAAACTCTTAGAGGAAAACATAGGAAGATCAGTCTTTGACATAAATCACAGCAAGATCTTTTTGATCCACCTCCTAGAGTAATGGAAATAAAACCAAAAATAAACAAATGGGACCTAATGAAACTTAAAAGCTTTTGCACAGCAGAGGAAACTACAAACAAGACGAAAAGATAACCCACAGAATGGGAGAAAATATTTGCAAACGAATCAACAGACAAAGGATTAATCTCCAAAATATATAAACAGCGCATGCAGCTCAATATTAAAAAAACAAACAACCCAATCCAAAAATAGGCAGAAGACCTAAATATACATTTCTCCAAAGAAGACATAAAGATGGCCAAGAAGCACATGAAAAGCTGTTCAACATCACTAATTATTAGAGAAATGCAAACCAAAACTACAATGAGGTATCACCTCACACCAGTTAGAATGGGCATCATCAGAAAATCTACAAACAACAAATGCTGGACAGAGTGTGGAGAAAAGGGAACCCTCTTGCACTGTTGGTGGGAATGTAAATTGATACAGCCACTATGGAGAACAGTATGGAGGTTCCTTAAAAACTTAAAAATAGTATTACCATATGATCCAGCAACCCCACTACTGGGCATATACTCAGAGAAACCCATAATTCAAAAAGACACATGCGGGCTTCCCTGGTGGCGCAGTGCTTGAGAGTCCGCCTGCCCATGCAGGGGACACGGGTTCGTGCCGTGGTCCGGGAAGATCCCACATGCCGCGGAGCAGCTGGGCCTGTGAGCCATGGCCGCTGAGCCTGTGCTCCGCAACGGGAGAGGCCACAACAGTGAGAGGCCCGCGTACTGCAAAAAAAAAAAAAAAAAAGGCAAAGAAAAAAAATATGTGGGTATTAGACCCATCAAACAAATGGACTCACTTGGGAAATTCAATATTTAAAACATACAGATAGTTCACCAATAAAGAGCTGATAACAGATATATCAAAGGTCAGCATTACAGCATTCTAGATTTACGAGTAGAACTTCCAATTACCTCTGAAGGTAAGAAGAAGAGTGACACAAATGATGCCCCTTAATGCTTGAAGATAAAATCCTTGAGTTCTAGGTGTGGTAGTCAGCCTCCAAGGTGGCACCAAGTGATTCTCATTTCCTGGTATTCACTCTTTGGGGGAATATTCTCCCACACTAAATCATGGCTGGCCTGTGTATCTAATAAAATATGGTAGAAGTGATGGTGTGTGACTTCTGAGGCCAGGTTATAAAAGACATTGCAGTTTCCACTTTGGTCTCTCTCTTGGATCACTTGCTCTTGGAGAAGCCAGCTGCTATGTCTTGTAGTGCTATGGAGAGGACCACATAGCGAGGAACTGAGGCCTCCCCTCCCCTCCCTCCCTCCAGCTACCAGGATCAGCTTGGCAGCCAGAGAGTCTGCTATCTTGGATGAGGGTTCTTTAGTCTCAGTCAAGCCTTCAGATGACTGCAGCCCTGGCTGACACTTCTTTTTTAGATAGCTTTATTGAGGTTACAGTTTATTTATGATAAAATTCACTAATTTTAAGTGCATAATTCAGTGATTTCTAGTAAATTTACAGAGTTGTGCAACCATGACCACAATCTATTTTTAGGATATTTTCATCATGCCAAAAGAAACCCCATGCCCCTTAGCATTTACTTCCCATTCCACTACCAGCCCCAGGCAACCACTAATCTATTTTCTATGTCTATAGATTTGCCTTTTCAGAAAACTTAATTGAAATGGAATCATGCCGTATGTGGTCTTTTGTGTCTAGCTTCTTTTATTATCTAGCTGACATTTTGAGACACTCAGAACCAGAACGTCCCAACTAAGCCACTACTGAATCCTTGAGGCACAGAAACTTTGTGTTTATTGTTGATTTTAGCCACTAAGTTTTGGGGTAATTTGTTACACAGTAATTGATAACTAGTGCACACGAGTATGTGATTACTGCTGGGAAACTAAGTACCTCAGACATCCAGTGTTCCATTAAACCCAACCCCAAAGGTACAATATTTGTTACTATTAAAACTTGTAGACTTCTAGTTATAAAATAAATAAGTCATGGAGATGCAAGGTACAGCATGGCAACTATAGTTAATAATACTATATTGCATATTTGAAGGTGCTAAAGGAAGAGATCTTAAAAGTTCTCATCAAAAGAAAAAAATTTTTCATAACTATGTGAAGTCATGGATGGTTATGTTAGTCATGGTTAGCTAGACTTACTGTGGTGATCATTTTGCAAAATATACAAATAGCAAATCTTTATGTTGTATACCCGAAACTAATATATAACAATTATACCTCAATCAAAAACAAAAAGTTGTGGACATGAGAAGCCATACCTTACAGTTGTATTGGAATATTTTGTTAATGATACAAAACTGATACTGTTTCTAATTTTTAAAAGAAAGTCATTTCCAGATCAGAAGAAAGAATCCCCACTTTATTTTTAGGTCCATGCACAATGTTGATGAACAAGGAAGAAATGACTGTGGACAGTTAAAATGTGGTAAAGCTGTCCTAGTGGGTGGGCTACTAAGAAAACTTGCCATATTAGTCTGGAATGAGTTTTGGTTGATCAGATTGGACAACAAAGGTTTGGCTGTAATTCCAGGAGACTTGACCAGCCAGTTACAACTTTGAGATCAAGAAGTCATTTAAAGGATTCATGAGGGAAGAGAGGTATAGGTACATTCAGGCTTCAGATTTTGAGTTGATACCAAAAGGAAGAGGCCTCCAATTTCACAACTGTGTGAATGGGCCAAAACTTCATGGAATGTTGTAAAATGAGAGCCAATTGTAAAATGATTTAACTAATGTGAAATTAAAAATCCTATTGACAATCTGAGTATAAGTTTTTGTTTGGTAATGGTTTTGATTCAGTTTTCTTTTTTTTTTTGGCTGCACTGCCATGTGGCTTGTGGGATCTTAGTTCCCCGACCAGGGATTGAACCCAGGCCCTCAGCAGTGAAAGCACGGAGTCCTAACCATTGGACCAGCAGGGAATTCCTTGAGTCTGGTTCTATTTTTTTTGGACGCCTCGCACAACATGCGGGATCTTAGTTCTCTCACCAGGGATTGAACCCGTGCCCCTGCAGTGGAAGCACAGAGTCTTAACTACCAATGGACCAGCAGGGAAGTCCCTGACTCAGTTTCTAATGGAGCAAAAGTTGAAGATTAAGAAACTCATCTAAAATCCAGTAGTGGCAATGGGTTTCAAGCTTTGAAAATATGGGTTTCTAGTTTTGAGGGTGAAGATTAAATTCTTTATGACACTTACAAACAGTGTTCATTTATTTATTTTTTTAAGGGAACTATCTATTTATGTATGTATGTATGTATGTCTGAGTCTTCATTGCTGCGCACGGGCCCTCTAGCTGCAGTGAGTGGGGGCTACTCTCCGTTGCGGTGCTCAGGCTTCTCCTTGCGGTGGCTTCTCTTGTTGCGGAGCATGGGCTCTAGGCGGTCAGGCTTCAGTAGTTGCAGCATGTGGGCTCCGTTGTGGCTTGCGGGCTCTAGAGTGCAGGCTCAGCAGCCGTGGTGCACAGGCTTAGTTGCTCTGCGCCATGTGGGATCTTCCCGGACCAGGGCTCGAACCCGTCCGCTGTATTGGCAGGTGGATTCTTAACCACTGCGCCACCAGGGAAGTACCCAGTGTTCAGTTCTTAGTATACAGCTATTACTCACTAAAACAGTAGCTTCTATATCATATTCATTTTTTCTGTTATTCAACATGTATTACTGTTTAGTAAAATATCTGCCTTTATGTATGAACATGATGTTGGAATTTCTTCAAATCTATTAATTTGTTGTATGTTTTGCTCCCTTAAAAAATTTTTTTATTTTAATTTATTTTTGGCTGCGTTGGGTCTTCATTGCTGTGCGCGGGCTTTCTCTAGTTGTGGTGAGCAGGGACTATTCTTTGCTGCGGGGGGTGGGCTTCTCATTGCAGTGGCTTCTCTTGTTGTGGAGCATGGGCTCTAGGCGCGTGGGCTCAGTAGCTTTGCGGCATGTGGGATCTTCCTGGCCCAGGGATTGAACCCGTGTCCCCTGCATTGGCAGGCAGATTCTTAACCACTGTGCCAAAAGGGAAGTCCCTGTTCCTTCTTATAAAGGAATTTATTTAAATTTATTGTATCTAACTGCTTGCTTTATACCAATTTTTACTGATATATGCTGTATATATAGGAATTACCCCAAATTTATTTGATGCTGTCGCATGCTGTTTAGTTGCTAGTACCAAGATGCAGCACCAGTATTTGCCTTTGTGGTACTTCATGCATAGTGTGTGCATTTTGTTGTCTGCAATATTTTCACTATTTTTAAAAAAATGTGGCTTAGTACCTTTATTCATGGTTAGTAGTATACAATTAAATATACAGAACTTGTGATTTCCTAGAACCCAATATACTGTACATAGTATACTCCATTAACATGAGTATGTACTACTTCCTTCCACAAAACCACTGAAAATCATTTAAACAGTTTCACACACACAAATAAATACATGTATACTAACAGGTTCTTTTTTACCCCATAAATTTTTCATGAAAAATTGGGTGATCTTATTCACTTTAAAATCTTTTTTTTTTTTTTTTTTTTGCGGTACGCGGGCCTCTCACTGTTGTGCCCTCTCCCGTTGCAGAGCACAAGCTCCGGACGTGCAGGCTCAGCGGCCATGGCTCACAGGCCCAGCCGCTCCGTGGCATGTGGGATCTTCCCGGGCTGGGGCACGAACCCACGTCCTCTGCATCAGCAGCTGGACTCTCAACCACTGCACCACCAGGGAAGCCCTAAAATCTTGTAGGTCAGTACAAGTAAAGTACTATGATTCAGGCACCTGGGACACAGAGAAAATAAGATACTGATCCTGACTTGAAATATCTACAACTCTAGTAGAAGAAACAGACACAAACCAACAGTTTGATTGCTATGTGATATGTGTGTTTCAAGAGGAAGAAGCCTCAAGGTGTTTGGGGCTAGACAAGAAAGGTTTTACTGAGTAAGTGACTTTTAAACTAAATTGTGTTTTGTCAGATCGACAAGGGCAAGGAGGTCATTTCAGACAGAGCAAAGAGCAAAGACTGGGAAGATTAAGAGAACACAGTATGCCCTGGAGACAGCAAATAGCTCAGTGGGGCTGAAGCATAGTGGGTGTGAGGGAACAGCCTGAGATAAAACTGGAAGATTAGGCAGAAGCTGTAGGGAGTGGAGATTTTAAGCAGAGAAATTTTTCCCTTAAAAAGGTTTCTCAGGCCGCAGAGCTGTGGATGGATTGGAGAGCACAGAGTTGGAAGGCAGTCAAACCAGTTAGGAGGCTTTTAGGGTAATTACATGAGAAATGATGAGGTCTAAATGAAAGTAAAGGGAAGTAGGTATGATGAAGGGCATGAACTAGGGACCTCGAAAAGGGATCCTTGGATATAGACAACAGAGAGAATGGGGCTGAAATTGGCTCTGCGGTTTCTAGTTTGGGTGACTGGGGGAACAGTTACGCCATTAAATGCAAATGAAAATGCCCTAGGTCATTGGGAATTATCTTTGATTCCTTCTTCCACTCAACAGATTACCAACTCCTGCCAGGTCTTTGCCTGCAATCTTCCCCACCCTTCTAAATATCCTTCACACTGATATGAAGTTTGTAAGGTCGGATCTTAACAAACGGCACCGCGAAACAGAGGAAAGCTTCAAGTGAGCTTTATTAGGGAGCGCTCCCGGGCGAGGTTCACTGGTCCGAGAGAAAGCGGCCAGAGAAGTCGCACCCGGGCGAGGGTTGGGCAAGACTTTATAGGGGAAGAAGGGAAAGGGGTGTGGTGAATCTGGGAGGGCGCAGGGTATTCCTTATTTGGTGGTCTTTTCGGGTATCCTGGGGGACCGTTAGTCCCGCCCCTCGAAAGGCGGGAAGGCTGGGCGGGGTTCAAAGTCCCCAGGTCAGTTCCTGGAACTGGATGGTCCGGAATGTCTCCAGGGCAGTTTCTGGGACTGGGTGGTCCGGAGATTTTCGGTCTGATGCAACCTGTGAATCTGATTGTGTTCCCCTGCCTCGGGCCAGTTGGCCTTACAAAGTTACCTTCCTAAAGCAGCTGAGTGTATACATTACTGTTCACAGGGGCTTCCCTGGTGGCCCAGTGGTTGAGAGTCCGCCTGCCGATGCAGGAGACACGGGTTCGTGCCCCGGTCCGCGAAGATCCCACATGCCGCGGAGCGGCTGGGCCTGTGAGCCATGGCCGCTGAGCCTGTGCGTCCGGAGCCTGTGCTCCACAACGGGAGAGGCTACAACACTGAGAGGCCCGCGTACAGCAAAAAAAAAAATAAAAATAAAAAAATAAAAAATAAAAAAAATTTATACATTACTGCTCAGAAGCATTTGATGGACCCCCCCCCCCCCCACTGCTGCACGGGAATGAAATCTAAGCTTCTTTGTGGAGCATTCAAACCTCTACATGTTCAGGCTGGCCACAAGCTACCTCTTGGATGTATCCATCTCTTGTTAACTACCATTCCTTTTCTCACCCTACATATCTTCAGCCTTAAACATTAATCTAATCATTGTTTCTCTAACACATCCTGTCATTTTACACTTCTAAGCCTTAGCTTAGGCTATTTTCTCTATTTGAATGCAGCGTTTATGTCAGTTTCTCCATAACACTTTACCCATCCCCTTAGTCAAAAGTATTCTTCCTCTTCTGTGGTGCATAGACTTTTGTGTCTCAATCGTAACACTTTTTGCGTTCTGCCTGTTTTTATAGATAGTTGTAACTTAGTCCCTTCTACTTCCTTGCCCCAGTGACTTAATCACACACAGTATAGGCTTAAAGCCTTGTGACGAATTGAACTGGAGCATGGATCTGATCCCTGTATCAAAGGTTAACAGTCTGGAAAATTCAGGCGATTCTGCAAGAATCCATAACATCGCGCATGAAAAAAGAGCCTAGAGGAGTCACTCATTCCAGGGGCCCTTTCGCTGTCTAGAACAACCGTTACAAAAGGTGGGAACAAAATAATTTGCTGTTAGGGGAGTACGGCTTCTCTACACAGTTGCAAGATGTTTTTATTGTTTACATAAAGTAAAATATCTTATGCACTGTACTTGAAAAAAGCCCTAAGGGATCTAAGATTTCCCGAGGTGAATTTTCCGCTGACGGGTGTCCTCCTGAAGTCAACTGCACTGACCATCATGCAGTGTACTTGGTAATGGATTAAAGACTCATCGAAGCATACTCGCGGTGCTTCTCCGGAGAGGGACTGCGGCTTGGCCCGGAGCGACCTCCGCTCCGCCCTGCGGCCACCCCCACGACCGCCCCCAGCGGCCGCAGCCTGGAGGCTCCAAGGGAATTCCCGCACCTCTGCGCGCGCAATCCCGGGACAAGGATGCGCGCGGCGCGCGCAATTGCCCTGGAAACCTCTGCGCGCGCACGCGCAAACGCGGGGCGGGGGAGGACTGAGCTAAGGGTTTAGCAGCGGAAGGAGGGATTTACCCTTCCAGTCGACTGGCGCTGCCCCCAGGGTGGACGCGCGCTCCGCCCATCTCCCTCGGGTGGAGCGTCCCTTCCAGCACGCGCCCGGCCGCGCGCTCCCCAGCCCCTCCCCCTCCGCCCTCCCCACTTCACAAGCACCCTTGCCCTCCTCCCGCATTTGTGCGCCGGTGCAGCAGGCAGTGGGAGCATCCGGGCACTTCCGCAGCCGAGAGGCGATCCGGGCGGCGGCAGCTGCGGCGGCGGCGGCGGTCAAGGAGCTCCCATGGCTGGGACCAGGCTGGGGGAAGGCAAAAGGGGGGCGAGGCCTTAAGCCCGAGCCGCGGCGGGGTGGGTCCCGAGGGAGGCGGAGCGGGAAGCGCTCTCGCGGGCGGAGGAGGGCCGGGAGCGGGGCTCGTTCAGTCTTCTAGTGCGTTCGCCTGGCCAGCCGGGGCTCTGGAGATGCATCTACATCAGGTCCTCACCGGAGCTGTCAACCCTGGAGACAACTGCTATTCCGTGGGCAGCGTCGAAGATGTCCCCTTCACGGTGAGCGGTGTCCGGGAGCCCGAGGGGGAGAGACCGCAGTCTCTACGCGGGGGCCAAGACCCCCTGTCCGCGGCCCACGCCTCCCCGGGAGGCTGCGAGGTGTTGGTAGGCCCCACCCGAGTCCCCTTTGCACCCCAATTTAGCGGGGCGGGCCGTGGGACTGTGATTCCTGCGGCTGCTGTAGGAAATTGCCAGTCAGGGGAAAGGTTGAGGAATCCACCGCCCTGTCCGCCCTCAGCAAACGGGCCCCGGGGGTGACTGCACCAGACGGTTCGTCTCCTAGGATGGCCCCGGGTCTGTGGTGGAGGAAGGTGAAACCGCTGAAAGCCCAGAGCGTCCGTTTCGCACCTGCGTCCGTTTCGCACCTGCTCTGGGTTTGGAGGCGCAGAGACTCGGTCTTGTCTCCTCGCGGAGCGTGGAGGCGATGCTGCGTCTGGCTCCCCCTGCCCGTTGTGTTAGGACATTGAGGAGCCGCTGGAGCCGGTGGCTTTAAGCCCAACCCTCCGTACCTCCTGATATGCAGAACCTTAATTCCAACAAGAAAATGGAAAAATTAATTCTCTGCCCCCGAGAAATTTAGAATAGAATAATTAGAGTGACAGCGGTCTGGAGAGCTCTTATTTATGACGAGATCACGGTTTGGTAACCTCCCTAGATAATATTTTAATCCGTTTGCAAGGTAGGCTGGTTGGTTTGTTTCAAAGATAGGGCAATGTGAAAATTTTATGACAGTGTTTTTCCTGTTTGTGAGATTAAAGTGTATGTAAACGATAATGTGTTAGAACCTCTTAAAAATCTGGATGAAATAGACATGTTTCTCAAGGAGCTTGGATGGATTAATCCTTTTGAGAATGGAATGTTGTTAGTATAGCCAATTCAAACCAAGCTCTAGAGCTTCATTTACCCACAGAGAGACTCCCATGGATTAACATGAGTTTCTTTTTTGTGTTAAATTTAGACATGGTCCTCCTTGGAAGGAACTGTAGACAATTAGACCTCGATTAAATACACATTGTTGTTAATAATCATTCTCTTTGATGAAATTGGAAATAGCATAACGGTATGTTTTTAGACAAGGGAAACACTCTGATCTGATGTCTGCTTTCCAGTAGCATGTTTTTAAAGCTGCAGAAATAAGAAAAGCTTCTGCAAAACTGCAGAATCATTATGTAGCACAGTGCATTCAGGAGCAGAGTTTATCTAACATTGTGATACATTAGAAATAACCCCATAAGATTGTTTTCTGGCCATTTTAATTTTAAATGTAATCAACTTGGCTTTGTACCAGTTTAGAATGAACCCTTAAAAAATATAATTTGCCTGACTTATATTGTTACACCTATCCCTACCAATGGTGTCATCTGTGTTTTGTGTACTTGTGACCTGAAAGACCATATAGTGTTGAGCTTGCGCTTCAAGTGTGTAGACAATTTGGGGGGCATAGAGAGAAGAAATTTCCCTCTCCTCTAGTTGTGTATGTGGGGAGGAAGTTCCCCAGGCTTTCTCCATCAAGAAATGAATCTGGACTCTTGGCTTATGGGGTATCTCCACACTATTATGGTCGTGGTAGTTTTCTGTTTCCATCTAAGGTAGAGTGGTGTCTCATTGTGAGGCTGGTATATAGGGCTAAACAGGTTCAGGTGCAGTCTGGAAAAGCCAATGCCAGAACCATTAGTGCTGCACAGGTGTGGTTATGCTGTAGGCTGCTCATGACCAGGTCCTTGGAATCATTTTCAAATCTTTTTCCACCTCCCTTTCAACCTGTCACCAAATCTAGCTGACTCTCTGCAGTGACTACCAGATTTACCCCTTTTCATGTCCTTAGTTACCAGATTATTGTAGAACCTTATTTGTATTACTTAATATTAAAAACTTCCAAACTGGTTTCCTGACATCTCTGATCACTTCAATTCATCCTCCACACAGCTGCTGGTATAATAATCTTCAAATAGCATTTCACCATATCATTCTTGGCTCAAGAGTATGTAGTTGTTTCTAAGAGCTGTGGTGTGAAATTTAAATTTGTCAGATATTCTTCTGCCATCTTTGACTTTACATTTGATTATATATACTCCTCACCTTGGCCCCTCTGCTCTAGACATACCAATCTTCTCACTCTAGCCTACATTTTTATGTTGCAACAAGAGAATTCTTGCGTTTTGTTTTCCCAAATAATGACTCAAAATTTACCTGGTTTAGGATGCCTGCCTGTGACACTGATTATTTTGGCCCTTTGGCATTTACACACCCATGTTGCACACCATTTCATTTTAATATCTTAGTTTTTAAAAATATATTTATTTATTTATTTTGGTTGTGCCTGGTCTTAGTTGCGGCATGTGGGATCTTTAGATGCGGCATGTAGGCTTCTTAGTTGCGGCATGTGAACTCTTAGTTGTGGCATGCATGTGGGATCTAGTTCCCCGACCGGGGATCAAACCCTGGCCCCCTGCATTGGGAGCATGGAGTGTTACCCACTGGACCACCAGGGAAGTCCCAATATCTTAGTTTTGAATACACTGATCCAGTTATAATTTTGCCTTGAACTAGAAATGACCTTTTGGACTCTATGAAGAACAGAGTTGCTTGAAAAAATGAGAACAAGCTGTTTTCAAGTACTCAGGAATCAGCTAACAATTATTTCAATGCCTGTGTTAGTATAGTAAAAATGAAATTAAAAGAAAAGGTAAAACTCCTTTATGTAGAGCATGCCATTTGATTTGTATAGCAATCAGATGAAAAAACTTTAGTTCTGGGTCAGATGACTAACAAGGGGACCAGCCGGGACTGGAATGGAGGTCTTGTGACTTCTCATCTGGTGGGCTTTTCTCTGTAGCATGTTTCTTTCCTGTCAGAGTTCTTGCTCTGAAGGGTGTGTATATGTGGGGAGGGTCTAGACATGGCCAGTGTAGAAGGTAAGACTGTCTTGGAGCTAGCCAGTGGTAACCTGAGGACCTTTTCAAAATAGGGCAGATCATTTATTTCAGAGTCTATAAGCAAAGTTTTTTTTTTTTTTAAATTTTTCGGTACGCGGGCCTCTCACTGCTGTGGCCTCTCCCGTTGTGGAGCACAGGCTCCGGACGCGCAGGCTCAGCGGCCATGGCTCACGGGCCCAGCCGCTCCGCGGCATGTGGGATCTTCCCGGACCAGGGCACGAACCCGTGTCCCCTGCATAGGCAGGCGGACTCTCAACCACTGTGCCACCAGGGAAGCCCCAATATAAGCAAAGCTTTTGAAAAGGAATTGTTCTAAAAGAATTTTGAAGTGTTCATGACATTGTAATTGAAAAACAATCTGTTATATATATATTGCACTGTGCATGGGAGGTGGTGGGTGGTGGTGGTGTGATCGGCTGGGCAGTGAATGTCTGCTTGGTTATGTTGTCAGGGCACGATCTCTACTGTGTTGACATGGTGATGCAGTTGGTAGTGGACAAACCCAGTGATGAATACTTTTAGTGCTAGCATGTGGGCTGTGATGGTTTTTACTTGTGTTTTGGCAGTTAGGAGTTTTTTAAAACACTCAATTGTAATTTTATAAATACACTTGTATAAATATCACCTTTTGATCATTCTGTTCTTTTCAATATAAGATCTAAGTCCTGGGAAATATTGTTATCCTGTAATAAGTCAGGTCCCAGGTAGTCCAAAGGTTGATGTATGAGCTTTGTTGTAGTTTATTTTGCCATCGATACATTTCCAACTACCTTCTTACAGGTAAGTGGCTGTTTTAAGGCTTATTGCAACAGATAGTTTAAATTTCTCCTTATTTATGTTGTTTATTACTTTCTGAAAATAGTCCTTAGTTTTTTTTTATTTTACTTTTCTGTAAGCATTAGAATATTAATTAAAATAGTGATGGTACATGATGATTATTAATATAATTAAAATATTTTTTTCACCTAAGGAGTACAGACTGTATTTTCAGACATATAGGGGCAGTTGATGTTACTCCATTCTGATATGAATTCAATACATTGATGAAAAAAGTTTACAAAAATTAGTAAGTCATTTCCACTTTCAGGGGGCTTATAATATACTGGCAGAGATAAAAAATGATGTACATAATTACAATGTAAGTCAGGTGAAAGAGATCACATGTAGTTGGGAAGATAAAAGATTTCATGAAAGACTGACACTTGGAAAGACAGAGTAGTATTAAGCATTTCTAGATGGTAAGAACAACAAAAGCCAAGGAGTGGTGTGATATAAAGGATACATTATTGGGTGACTGTTCCTTCACAAAAGTGATTAAAAAAACAAAACAAAACACAGGACTTTAAAAACACCCCACAGGCCTTCTTTATTAAGTAGCGAATACTGTTAGAATTTTGAAAAATACGATTTGCAAACATTACCCTTAGCTTTTTAGGAAAATATATTTGTATTCTGACATTCTTGACTTTTGTTTTTGTTTTTTCTAGTAGTGAATGAAATGAATGAAAAAACATTTATTTAAAAGTTAGAAGATAATGTTATGTTACATGTTATATATGTCATATATGACCTTTTTTGGCATTTAGATATATTTTTATTCTACTGTAGCATAATAGCATTCTAGTCCTAGAATTATGGCAGCACCGAACTTTGAAAATAATCAGCTTGTTTATACATTTACAAATGTTTGCTGAACACGTGCATGTGTGTGGCTCTGTGGAGATTAAAAAAAATAATAAAAAAGAACAAAAAAAATAGTCCAGATTTCAGGGAGTTTATTAAAAAAGCTTAGGAAGCTGGTAATCTATCTACTAGGGGAGTTAAGATGTATACTTAACCACAGCAGGTCAGCTGTGTGGTATTGTGAGGCACTTAAATTCTTGTGGGAATTCAGAAGGAATAAGAGATCACTTTTGGCCAGGGGAATTGGAGAGTTGGACAGAAAAATGCTTTTGTACTGGCTAGTTATCAATAGGTATAATGACTTTACCTATTGACAGCCTATGCTGAGAATAAAGGGAAGGACAGAAGTCAAGAATTTAGAACGGGCTTGTTTCCCAAGAGAAATTGGCCCATTTATTCTTGGAGAGTAGCTTCTTGTTTATTTAAATTGATATCTTTTAGAGTTTGTGGCCTTGTGTTTGCTGTCAGCCTGTAGGTGAATATGAGGTTCTATAAGTTTTTACTTATGTCCCTAGGTAGATTGTTAATTAGCCTGCCTTCTAGAGTGAGAAGACTCCTAGCAGCTACCCTGAAACTCCGGTATAACCCCAAATAATGCCTTCTCAGAAATGGGAAGTCAGAGACCAACTACTTATATGACATTGGCCAAATTGCTGAAACTTTTTAGGTTTTTCATCTGTAAAATGAGGTTCTTAAATTAGGTTCTCTTTAACTATTCAGACCTTGGATGGCATTTATACAGACCTCTCTAGAGATTTCCAAGGGGCAAAGAGAAGATGGACCAGAAACGTAAAGTGATTGTGGTGAGGATATAGGTCTAGCGCCTCTGTGCCCTGCCACTTGTATGTATGTACAAGACTGTTGGTCAGACTCTACAGTCAGGGAGCCTGACTTCCTTTATCCTCAGGGATTAAGCCATGCAGAGCCTTTGTGAAGTAGTGGTTCTTCTTCGGGCTCACAGTCGAGAAGGAGGCTCTTGTTTATGATTGTATCCTCAGTATCTGGTAGATGGTACTGTCAGAGTACAGTGCAGAGTGGGAGATGGGCCAGGGTGATGGTATTCAACCACCCACTAAATAGATTTACTCCTTTACTTTCTGTTCTTAGCTTTTTGAGTATTTGAAGGATGACTTTAGAAATTATCTAAAAAATTGATACAAACGAACTTATTTGCAAAACAGATATAGACTCACAGACATAGAAAACAAACTTATGGTTATCAAAGGGGATAGTGGGGATGGGGGGAGAAAAATGAGGAGTTTGGGATTAACATACACACGACTATATATAAAATAAGTAAACAACAAGGACCTACTGTAGAGCACAGGGAACTATACTCAATATCGTGTAATAACCTATAATGGAAAAGAATCTGAAAAAGAATATATACATACATATGTATAACTGAATCACTTGAAACTAACTGTACACTTAAAACTAACACAACATTGTAAATATGTAAATACTTCAATTAAAAGAAGAAATTATAATCAGTATCTTAATTTGGATCTTGAGAAACTTTTAGAATAAATCAGAGTCTCAGTATTTTTTTTTTTTTTGCAGTACACGGGCCTCTCACTGCTGTGGCCTCTCCCGTTGCGGAGTACAGGCTCCGGACGCGCAGGTTCAGTGGCCATGGCTCATGGGCCCAGCCGCTCCGCGGCACGAACCCGCGTCCCCTGCATCAGCAGGCGGACTCTCAACCACTGCCACCAGGGAAGCCCAGAGTCTCAGTATTTAATCATCAAAAAGAGTATAGGATGTTGGGTTACAACAGTAATGGTGCAGTGGAAAAACAAGTCGTGCCTGACCAATTTAATTTCCTTCTGTGATAGAAAGGAAGGCAGTGTTTAAAAGGGGATAATAATAGAGAATATCTGTAATTCAGATTCAAGTAAGGCTCTTCTAGCTTATTTTTTTGTGGCTTATTTTTTAAACAAGTTTGGAAACTAAATATTTTAATAGGAGTTTTAGGGTTTTCAATCTTTTTGAGTTTGTAGTATCCTTTTTTCATTTTATTTTTGCTTTGGATCCCTAATTTGTGATATAACAGGATAGGACTTGTTATTGAGGAAGCAGGGAGGCAGGTGCAACTTTCACAGGTGGTGTGACTGTATTTTCTTGCTCTTAGAGATAGCTCATGTAACCCTGGCACTTGACGTATAATATGTGAAACCAATTGACTGTGCTTTTATTCTCAAACTTTCTCATTTCATGATTGCTAAAGGCTCCTTTAATGCTCCCCTTTGCCTCCATCCTAAACACCTAAAAATATGGTTAGCTTATATCTCTTTGATGGAGAAGTCACTAGCTATAAAGGGGTCACTGAATAGAACCAGACTCCTTTAAACACTACATGATAATTTGGTGGGGTGATTTGAAAGGCACAAATATCATCCTCTTAGATTATCATTGGAGATGTGTTCCTTTTGGGCTATTCCTCTAAAAATTGAGCCTTCTCAGGAATGATATTTAATTTAATTCATACTACGTCATGACGTTTTCCTCTTGTGATTTTAGAAGAAACCCAGGAAACCTGAAACTATATGGGCATTATGCAAGGCAGCATAGATTGGACCCCCTCTCCCCCAAAACATAAAAGTTTTGGCTTAGACTAAGTTCAAAGACACACATAGCTTATATGGTCTCCGCATTTCAATAACAAAATGCTGACATCTTCCTAGGAGTAATGACTTCGGTTTTGTTATATGCTGGCACCTTCCTCATGTCTTCTCTGGCCTTGACTGTATCTGTACTTAGGAGGATCTAATCAGAAGGAGATATTAAAATTACTCTCATGTACTGTAACCATAGCATCTTTTATATGGATGAATTGTCAGTGTTTCCAGGAAAGGCCAGTTCCTCCATTGGTACCGATGATCTTAAATTGGGAGTGATTTTGCCCCCTGGGACGTTTGGCAGTGTCTGGAGACATTTTTGATTGTTGACAAGGTTGTAGGGAAGGACTAGCATCTAGTGGGCAGAGGCCAGAGACCCTGATAAACATCCTCTTATGTGCAAGACAGCTCCCCACAATGAAGAATTACTCAGCCTAAAATGTCAATACTGCTGCAGTTGTGAGAAACCCCAGTTAATATCCCAGGTCCCATCCCCTCTTATCTACTCAAGCACATTGCTCTAACAGTTTCTCCTTTTCTGTCTTGTAAAATTGCTTTTTCTTCCTCATTGAAATAGTTTCTTTACTTAGCTCTGCTGGTTGTCCTTTACTTCCCTTAAGTACTCCTTCTCAACCTGATTTCAGATTTCTGTATCCAGCTTTTCTTTGACATCTCCCTTTTGAATGTCTAATAGCTGTCTCATAACACTCTCTTCCTCCAGCCTTCTCTAAAGCAGTAAATGGCTACCTTCCTTTTTTTTTTTCCAGTTCCCTTGGAATTTTTCACTGTTTTCTTTCATTTACACCCCAGATCTAATGTTGGCAACTTCTGTTGGCTATACCTTCAAAATGCATCCAGAATCTGTCTACTTATCACCTGTGCTGCTACCACCCTGGTCCAGGGCACCATCATCTCTTTCCAAGATTATGGCAATAGGCTCTTAACAGGTCTCCTTGCCTTCTCTGCCTTTAGTCTTATACTTCTTCAGTTTATTTTCAACATAATAGTGGAATGATCCTGTTACTGTATAAATCGGATCTTATTAGTCTCTTGTTCAAAATTTTCAAATGACTTCTTTTTTCACTCAGAGAAAAGACCTGAGTGCCTTCAATACCCTTTACTGCTATTTCATTAGCACCTAGAACAAAAATTTATTGGGTACAAAATAGTACCCAATAAATTAGTAAATAGAAACGGCGCTTAGTGTAATATACAACATCCTTAGAGTAAATATGGTGACCACTTTTATAAGGCTGTTTTTTACAATACTTTTTGATATAGGTCAATGGCATTAGGCCATATTTAGATAAATGAATTTTATAGGATGGAGGCAGGGAGAGCTAAGAGAATACAATCCAGGTATAAAGCTTAGCTGGTCTGGTTTAATCTAAGGATGCATATTAATGTACTGAGAGGAATTGACAAATTATGTGCTTATTAAGCAGTTCTAAAATTTTCACAATTTTGCTTTTGAAAGACTTTAATACATAAAAAATTAAGAGATTAACCTAATACCTGGACTGTAGAGATTTTTTTAAAATTATTTATTTATTTATTTATTTATTTTTGGCTGTGTTGGGTCTTCATTTCTGTGCGAGAGCTTTCTCTAGTTGTGGAGAGCAGGGGCCGCTCTTCCTTGCGGTGCGCGGGCCTCCCACTGTCGCGGCCTCTCTTGTTGTAGAGCACAGGCTCCAGACGCGCAGGCTCGGTAGTTGTGGCTCACGGGCATGTGGAATCTTCCCAGACCAGGGCTCGAACCTGTGCCCCCTGCATTGGCAGGCAGATTCTCAACCACTGTGCCACCATGGAAGCCTTGTAGAGATTTTTTATTTTAAGAGTTACAGATTTTAAAAAATAGCTGAGCTGGGCCTGGAATTGAAAATTGAGGAGCCTGACAAAGACAAGATTGAGGTGGTTGCCCCACCTGGTGGTAAACTGAACTCAGCCAAAGGAATATTCTTTTTTTTTTTTTTAACATCTTTATTGGGGTATAATTGCTTTACAATGGTGTGTTAGTTTCTGCTTTATAACAAAGTGAATCAGTTATACATATACATATGTTCCCATATCTCTTCCCTCTTGCGTCTCCCTCCCTCCCACCCTCCCTATCCCACCCCTCCAGGCGGTCACAAAGCACTGAGCCGATATCCCTGTGCCATGCGGCTGCTTCCCACTAGCTATCTACCTTACGTTTGGTAGTGTGTTTATGTCCATGACTCTCTCTCGCCCTGTCACAGCTCACCCTTCCCCCTCCCCATATCCTCAAGTCCATTCTCTAGTAGGTCTGTGTCTTTATTCCCACCTTACCCCTAGGTTCTTCATGACCTTTTTTTTTTCTTAGATTCCATATATATATGTGTTAGCATACGGTATTTGTCTTTCTCTTTCTGACTTACTTCACTCTATATGACAGACACTTAGGTCCATCCACCTCACTACAAATAACTCAATTTCGTTTCTTTTTATGGCTGAGTAATATTCCATTGTATATATGTGCCACATCTTCTTTATACATTCATCTGCTGATGGACACTTAGGTTGCTTCCATCTCCTGGCTATTGTAAATAGAGCTGCAATGAACATTTTGGTACATGACTCTTTTTAAATTATGGTTTTCTCAGGGTATATGCCCAGTAGTGGGATTGCTGGGTCATATGGTAGTTCTATTTGTAGTTTTTTAAGGAACCTCCATACTGTTCTCCATAGTGGCTGTACCAATTTACATTCCCACCAGCAGTGCAAAAGTGTTCCCTTTTCTCCACACCCTCTCCAGCATTTACTGTGGCTAGATTTTTTTTTTTTTTTTGGGGGGGGGGAAAGGCTGAGACATTGCTGTCCCATGAATTTTTTTTTTTTAACATCTTTATTGGGGTATAATTGCTTTACAATGGTGTGTTAGTTTCTGCTTTATAACAAAGTAAATCAGTCATACATAAACATATGTTCCCATATGTCTTCCCTCTTGCGTCTCCCTCCCTCCTGCCCTCCCTATCCCACCCCTCCAGGCTGTCACAAAGCACCGAGCCAATATCCCTGTGCCATGCGGCTGCTTCCCACTAGCTATCTACCTTACTACGTTTGTTAGTGTGTATATGTCCATGACTCTCTCTCGCCCTGTCACAGCTCACCCTTCCCCCTCCCCGTAACCTCAAGTCCGTTCTCTAGGAGGTCTGCGTCTTTATTCCTGCCTTACCCCTAGGTTCTTCATGACATTTTTTTTCTTAAATTCCATATGTATGTGTTAGCATACGGTATTTGTCTTCTTCTTTCTGACTTACTTCACTCTGCATGACAGACTCTAGGTCTATCCACCTCATTACAAATAGCTCAATTTCGTTTCTTTTTATGGCTGAGTAATATTCCATTGTATATATGTGCCACATCTTCTTTATCCATTCATCAGATGATGGGCACTTAGGTTGTTTCCATCTCTGGGCTATTGTAAATAGAGCTGCAATGAACATTTTGGTACATGACTCTTTTTGAATTTTGGTTTTCTCAGGGTATATGCCCAGTAGTGGGATTGCTGGGTCATATGGTAGTTCTATTTGTAGTTTTTTAAGGAACCTCCATACTGTTCTCCATAGTGGCTGAACCAATTCACATTCCCACCAGCAGTGCAAGAGTGTTTCCTTTTCTCCACACCCTCTCCAGCATTTATTGTTTCTAGATTTTTTGATGATGGCCATTCTGACCGGTGTGAGATGATATCTCATTGTAGTTTTGATTTGCATTTCTCTAATGATTAATGATGTTGAGCATTCTTTCATGTGTTTGTTGGCAATCTGTATATCTTCTTTGGAGAAATGTCTATTTAGGTCTTCTGCCCATTTTTGGATTGGGTTGTTTGTTTTTTTGTTATTGAGCTGCACGAGCTGCTTGTAAATTTTGGAGATTAATCCTTTGTCAGTTGCTTCATTTGCAAATATTTTCTCCCATTCTGAAGGTTGTCTTTTGGTCTTGTTTATGGTTTCGTTTGCTGTGCAAAAGGTTTGAAGTTTCATTAGGTCCCATTTGTTTATTTTTGTTTTTATTTCCATTTCTCTAGGAGGTGGGTCAAAAAGGATCTTGCTGTGATTTATGTCATGGAGTGTCTTGCCTATATTTTCCTCTAAGAGTTTGATAGTTTCTGGCCTTACATTTAGGTCTTTAATCCATTTTGAGCTTATTTTTGTGTATGATGTTAGGGAGTGTTCTAATCTCATACTTTTACATGGACCTGTCCAGTTTTCCCAGCACCACTTATTGAAGAGGCTGTCCTTTCTCCACTGTACATTCCTGCCTCCTTTATCAAAGATAAGGTGACCATATGTGCGTGGGTTTATCTCTGGGCTTTCTATCCTGTTCCATCGATCTATGGTTCTGTTTTTGTGCCAGTACCATATTAGAAGCAAGATTTTCTTTAGAAAGTAATTTTAAGAATGTTGGGAATTCCCTGGTGGTCCAGTGGTTAGGACTCCGTGCTTTCACTGCCGAGGATGAGGGTGCAGTCCCTGGTCTGGGAAAGCCGTGGGGTGCAGCCAAAGAAGAAAGAAGAATGTTTTAATACATAGACAAATGGAACATTTAAACATGGCTGTCATTTTATGCTAGAAAAATTTTATATAATCAAAAGCCCAATTTGGCCATTAAAATCAAAAAGCAAACAAAAACCATAAAGAACTCAATTTTTTGTTTTAACATTATTAATATAATATCTACATTGTGAAAAACTCATAATTCAAACAATGTTGAAATATAGAAAGTAAGAAGGAAAGTTTCCTTTTCCTAGTAGAATTTTGTTTAGCTTAACTTCCTGGTCATCCTTGATTCAAAAAATATTTGAGTGCCTAGGCATTGTGCATACTCTCTAAGGCAAACCAGCTATTAAATATGCACTGTTGTACACTGTTGGTGTATGTTGTTTTAAGGTATAAACTAGTTAAATTGGTAAAGTAGTTGAATTACAGCCCTTTTTTCTGGTAGTATTTAATAGTGCCAGTTGCATGTGGTTGATATATAGAAACACAATTTTTTTTGAAATGGAAGGATTAATATCCATCTTGTATGTTAAATTGGTATATGAAATGAAATATTTTACAATTTAGATCTAGTGTAGGAATTTTAGATCTAGGAATTAAAGAATTTAATCAAAGCTACACAGCAGACCCTATGGCAGAATTAAGACTGGAACCAATAAACAAATGGGACCTAATTAAGCTTAAAAGCTTTTACACAGCAAAGGAAATCATCAACAAAACCAAAAGACATCCTATGGAATGGAAAATATTTGCAAATGATATGACTGACAAGGGGATAGTTTCCAAAATATATAGGTAAAAAAAAAAAAATCAAAAAAACAAACAACCTAATAAAAAAAATGGGCAGAAGACCTGAATAGACATTTTTTTCCAAAGAAGACATACAGATGGCTAACAGGCGTATAAAAAAATGCCCAACATTGATAATTATTAGAGAAATGCACATCAAAACAACAAGATATCACCTCACACCTGTCAGAATGGCTGTCATCAAAAAGTCTACAAATACATGTTGGAGAGTATGTAGAGAAAACGGAACCCTTGTACACTGTTGGTAGGAATGTAAATGGTGATGCAGCCACTATGGAAAACAGTTCCTCAAAAAACTAAAAATAGAACTACCATATGATCCAGTAGTTCCACTTCTGAGTATATGTCCAGAAAAAATGAAAACACTAAGTTGAAAAGACACCTGCACCCCAATGTTTATAGCAGCACTAGTTATAATAGCTAAGATACGGAAGCAACCCAGGTGTCCATCAACAGATGAATGGATAAAGAAGATGTGATACATATCTACACAATGGAATAGTACTCAACCATAAAAAAGAATGAAATTCTGCCATTTGTAGCAATGTGGATGGACCTAGAGAATACTATGCTTAGTGAGATAAGTCAGAAAAAGACAAATACTGTATATCACTTATATGTGGAATCTAAAAATTAATGTAAACAAATGATATGCAAAACAGAAACAGACTCAGATATAGAAAACAAACTAGTGGTTACCAAAGGGGAGAGGGAAGGAGGGAGGGGCAAATTAGAAGAATGGGATTAAGAGATACAAAGTACTATATATAAAATAGGTAAGCAACAAGGATATATTGTAAAACACAGGGAATTATAGCTATTATCTTGTAATAACTTTTGATGGAGTATAATCTATAATTATACTCCATTAAAATACTGAATCGCTGTGCTCTACACCTGAAACTAACATAATATTGTAAATCAACTATACTTCAATGAGAGAGGGAAAAAAAAGGACTGGAACCTAAGGCTCCAAGTTCTTTTTTCTCCCCTTAAAATTTAAAAAGTAACACATGTCCTTGTAGATAGTTTGAAAAATGTAGAAGAAAGATAAAATCATTTGTAATTGTCCAATCCAGAGATAGCCCCTCTTACCATTTTGGTAAAGTGGACGGAGGCCCCATGGAGGAGGCTTATTTGATTTCAGAATGCTTATCTGTATTTTTTTCCTGAATGAGTTTTGGGTAGTTATTTTTGTAAGAATATATTCTTTTGTGTAGATATTCAAATTTATTAATTTAAAATTGTTCAGAGCCACCTCTTACTATCTTTTTGAGGTTTGCAGCATCTGTTATATTGCTTCTTTTCTCTTTACTATCATTGGTTATTTGTGGCTCCTCTTTTCCTTCAGTAGAGGTTTATCAACCTAATTAATCTTTTAAAATAACCCACTTCTAACTTTACTAGTTCTTTCTGTTATATATTTATTTTCTATTTCATTAACTCTTATTCTTGATTTATTATTTCCTTCTTTCTGCTTTATTTGGATTAGTTTTGCTGTTTTCTTCTTAATTTGAGATAAACATTCCAGCCTCTTTTTCTAATATATACATTTAAGGGTGTAAGTATTATATTCTTAAGACTTACATTACCTGCATACCACAAAGCTATTTTTAATTTTTATTTATTAAAAATTTTTTTAAATTGAAGTACAGTTGATTTATAGTGTTTCAGGTATACAGCAAAGTGATTCAGTTATACATATACATATATATGTATATTCTTTTTCAGATTCTTTTCCATTATAGGTTATTACAAGATATTGAGTATAGTTTCCTATGCTATAGAGTAGGTCCTTGTTGTTTATTTTATCTGTTAATTCAAAATTTCTACTTCATCCCTACCTCCCCTTCCCCCCTTGGTAACCGTAAGTTTGTTTTCTGTGTCTGTGAGTCTATTTCTGTTTTGTTAATAAGTTCATTTGTATCTTTTTTTTTTTAGATTCCACATATAAGTGATATCATATGATATTTGTGTTTCTCTCTCTGACTTACATCAGAGATAATGATAATCAGAGATAATGATAATCTCTAGGTCCATTCATGTTGCTGCAAATGGCATTATTTCATTCTTTTTTTATGGCTGAGTAATATTCCATTGTGTGTGTATCTGCTCTCTAATTGTGGTGTGCGGGCTCTAGAGCGCGCCGGCTTAGTTGCCCCATGGCATGTGGGATCTTAGTTCCCTGACCAGGGATCGAACCAGCATTCCCTGCATTGGAAGGCGGATTCTTAACCACTGGGCCACCAGGGAAGTCCCTTTGTGTTTCATTCTTGAAAGACATTTTTGCTTAGGTTGCATAGGTTGAGGATGGCAGTATTTTCTTTTCAGCATCTTGAAGATATCACTCCTTTATCTTCTTGCCTCCACTGTTTGTGTTGAGAAGTGAGCTGCCAGCTTGTTGCTTCTTTAGAAGTTGTATTTTAATTTTTTTCCCTCTAGCTGCTTGTAAGGTTTTTCTTGTCTTTCTGGTGTTTTACTGTGTTGTGTCTTGGTGTCCTTTATTTTTCTTTTTAATCCTGTTTGGGACTTTTGAAATTTTTGAATTTGTGAGTTGATGTATTTCATCAAATCTGGAAAATTTTCAGCTAATAGCTCTTCAAATATTGTTTCTGCCCCATTGACCTCAGGAGACTAATACATTAAATATATTAGGACTTCTCTGGTGGTGCAGTGGTTGAGAATCCGCCTGCCAATGCAGGGGACACGGGTTCGAGCCCTGGTCCGGAAAGATCCCACATTGCTATGGAACAACTAAGCCCATGTGCCACAACTACTGAGCTCCTGCAGCACAATTACTGAAGCCCGCATGTCCTAGAGCCCACGTGCTGCAACTACTGAAGCCTGCAGGCCTAGAGCCCGTGCTCTACAGCAAGAGAAGCCCTGCAATGAGAAGCCCACACACCACAACGAAGAGTAGCCCTTGCTCACAGCAACGGAGACCCAATGCAACCAAAAAAAAAATATATATATATACGTATATATATTAGATCTTCTCCCTTTAGTTCTATGTCTAAAATCCTCTCTACTATATTTTCTTTTCATCCTTTTTAGAATTCTAATTGGTTTTTTCTAATTCATTTGTTAATCCTTTCTTTTTTTTGTTTGTTTGTTTGGCTGCTTCAGGTCTTAGTTGTGGCACTCAGGATCTTCGTTAAGACATGCGGGATCTTTTGTTGCAGCTCAGGGCTTCTCTCTAGTTGTGGCGTGTGGGTTTTCTCTCTTTAGTTGTGGCACGTGGGCTCCAGAGTGTGTAGGCTCTGTAGTTTGCGGCATGCAGGCTCTCTAGTTGAGGCTCAGTAGTTGTGGCGCTGGGGCTTAGTTGCCCCGAGGCATGTGGGATCTTAGTTCCCCAACCAGGGATTGAAACCATGTTCCCTGCATTGGAAGGCAGATTCTTTACCACTGGACCACCAGGGAAGTCCTGCTAATCCTATCTTAAGTCATGTCTGATTTGCTCTATTGTACTTACTGAACTGACTAGTCCTAGATTTTGTTTTGTTTGCCCTTTATAAGATTGAAAAAATGTCCTTATATTCCTTTTTGCTGGAAGTTTTTATCATGAAGTCATCTTGAATATTGTCAAATGTTTTTTTTTTCATGATATGGTCTTGTGATTGTTTTTCTTCTTTAAACTGTTAGTGTGGTAGATTACATTGATTGATTTTTTGCAAATAAAATCAGCCTTGTATTACTGGTATAAGCCCCACTTAGTTATGGTGTGTATTATCCTTTTTATATAGGGCTAGATTTGATTTGCTAATATTCTGTTGAGTGTTTTTGCATCTATGTTCATTCTTGATCCATCGTCTTTTCCCCTCATATTGTTTTTGTTTGGTTTTGGTATTATTGTAATGCTGGTTTCATAAAATGAGTTTGTAAGTGTTCCTTCCTTTTCTATTTTCTGTCACGGATCAGGTAGAAATGGTTTCATTCTGTAAATTTTAGTAGGATTTTCCAGTGAAATCATCTGGGTTTTGACTTTTGTTTCAGAAGTTTTTTTTTTTTTTTTTTTTTTTTTTTTTTGCGGTACGTGGGCCTCTCACTGTTGTGGCCTCTCCTGTTGCAGAGCACAGGCTCTGGACGTGCAGGCTCAGCGGCCATGGTTCACAGGCCCAGCCGCTCCACGGCATGTGGGACCAGGGCACGAATCCGTGTCCCCTGCATCGGCAGGCGGACTCTCAACCACTGCGCCACCAGGGGAGCCCCAGAAGGTCTTTTTTTAAAAAATTGAGCTGTAGTTGATTTACAATATTAGTTTCAGTTGTACAGAATTTTAGGGTTTTATCTACACATTCAATTTCTTTAACAATTAAAGGACTATTAAGGTAATGTATTTCATTTGGGGTGTGTTTTTGTAGTTTCTGGTTTTGGAGGAATTAGTCTTTTTTTTTTCTATTTCACTGTCATATTTATGTGTATAGAGTTGTTTATAGTATTTTATTATCTTTTTAATGTTTGCAAGATTAGTACTGGTATTTTCTTTTATTCTTTTTTTATTTTTTAAAAGAAAAAAATTTTTTAAGTTATCTTTTTATTTTTCATTAATTAATTAATTTATTTTTGGCTGCATTGGGTCTTCGTTGCTGCATGCGGGCTTTCTCTAGTTGCGGTGAGCGGGGACTACTCTTTGTCGCAGCACGCGGGCTTCTCATTGCCGTGGCTTCTCTTGTTGCGGAGCTCAGGCTCTAGGCCCGTGGGCTTCAGTAGTTGCAGCACACGGGCTCAGTAGTTGTGGCATGAGGCCTCTAGGGCATGTGGGCTTCAGTAGTTGTGTTGTGCATGCTCACTAGTTGTGGCTCGTAGGCTCTAGAGCACAGGCTCAGTTGTGGTGCACGGGCTTAGTTGCTCCATGGCATGTGGGATCTTCCTGAACCAGGGCTTGGACCCACCATGTCCCCTGCATTGGCAGATGGATTCTTAACCACCACGCCACCAGGGAAGTCCCAATTTTTCTTTTTTCTTTGGTGTTGGTAATTTATGTCTTCTCTCTTTCTGTGTGTCTTTCTAGAGGTTTGTAAGTGTTACTGAAATTTTTCAAAGAACCAGATTTTTATTTTGTTCACATTATATACTGTTTTCCTGTTGTCACTTTGATTTCTCCTTTTATTTTTATTATTTCATGACTTCTGCATGCTTTGAATTTGTTTTGCTCTTTTTCTCATTGATTAATATGGAAGCTTAGATTACTGATCTGAGGGTATTTATATTTCTATGGCATTTTTATAGTAGTCACTTTAACATGTTTGTGTGTTAATTTCAAAGTCTGTGTCTGTTGATTGTCTTTTCCCATGTGAGTTGAGATTTTCTTAGCTCTTTTTATGCTCAGTAATTTTGCATTGTTACCTGGACTGTTTAAAATATTGTGTTATGCAACTCTAGGTCTTGTGTAAAGTTTATGGAGAATGTTGATATTTTGTTTTAGCAGGCAATCAGCTTATTTGGGTTCATGCCAAAAATTCTGACCAGCCTTCTATAGGTTGTAGTTTCAGCGTGAGTTCCATTTTCAAAGGCCTTGCAGTGCTAGTTGGATATAACCTGTGTACATGCCACAGGCGGCCAATATGAGACCTGGGCAGTGGTATCTCCTGTAGTTCAGATCCCAAAGGTGGTTATGCTGCTGTTTTAGGTATGATCTGTGCGTGTGCTGCCCGGGGATGCACCCAGGAGTTTATAAAAAAGTTTATTGGGTGGTTCTTCCAAGCTCTTCCCTTTTTGTGATTTCTGTGGTACTTTCTGTTTTGCTAGGGCTCCCCTTGGTGGTTCTCTGGCTGGAAAGTTGAGACTTTAGTTACCCTGCTCTGTGCTTCCTGTGACTGTATTTGTGTTCAGTGCCAAGCAGCAGTAGGACAGAGAAAGAAAAAAAAGCAACTGGGATTTCCCCCACTCTCTTGGGTTCATAGCTCTTTATATTGGAGCTCTGGGATTGCTTGGGGGCTGGGATGTGAGAAAATGGAGAAAAGCAAAGAAAAAAAAAGGATAAATGGGGAATTTTCTCTCCCTGTCTTTGAAAATTAAGAGTCTCTTTTCCTACTTTTTGAACCAAAAATAAATGGCTTCTCCTGGAGGTCTTTTTTTTTGTGTGTTTTGGTTTCGTCCTAAGTTTAAACTCTCTGCTAATACAGTGGATTTCAAATTCTGTTCTTTCCTCGTTCATCTACTACCATTTACTTTTCAGTTTAAAATATTTGTTCCATGCATTCTGTCCATGTTTTATGGCTGCATTCAGTGGGAGAGAGATATTGTTGTTTTTACTTGGAATCAAAGCTATGATACCATTTTTCATATCAAAAAATATCAAGGACCAGCAATAAGTCTAATAATACATGTAGAAGATTTCAGTGGGCAGAATTAATAAAACTTTATTGAGAAACCTAAATAAAGGGAGATAAATACCATGTTTATGGACTAGTATAAAGATATCAATTCTTTCCAAGCTAATTTATAGCTTTGATGTGTTCCCAGTCAAAAACTTAAAGAGGATTTGTGAAATTTGACAGAATGATGCCTAATTTTATGGAAAGAGATAGGGCCAAGAATAGATAAGGCTATCTTGAAGAACATTAAGATGAGAGGACTTCTACCAGCTGAAGACTTGTAGAAGTTGTAGTCATTAAGGTAGTGTGGTGGTGGCCTAAGAACAAATATACCAAACTAACAAAACAGAGCACCAGAAACAGACTCACACATTTATTGATGCCTGATTTTTTTTTTTTGGCCACACTGTGTGGCATGTGGGATCTCAGTTCCCTGATCAAGGCTCGAACCCACACCCCATGGAGTGGAAGCGTACTCTTAACCACTGGACTGCCAGGGAAGTCCCACCTGATGCTTGATTTATGTCAAAGATGACGTGGTAGAATAGTATAGAATGGTTGATCTTCTCAGTCAGTAGTGCTGGGACATTTTCTTATTTATATAGGAAAGAAATGAAACTTGGCCTCTAGCTCACCCCATACATAAAAATTAACTGCAGGTAGATTACAGATCTAGGTGTGAAAGAACAATAAAGATTTTAGAAGACAGTATAGAAAATTTATTCATTACCTTCAGGTTGCAAAATATTTCTTAAAACACCAAATATACCACAATTATAGATAAATAAATTAATTTATGATGTGAACCAGGTTTCTCATAATTGAAGAAGGGAGTTCAAAATATGGACTGTAGGAAGGCTAGAATGAATGGTGGATATAATCAGACCAGAGGCATGTGTATGACTTCATATGTATGTGTGTGTATCCATATATGTATATGTTATGTGTTTTTAATGTGTGAATCTGTGTGTGTGTATATATATATATATATATATATTTAGAGAGTGAGAAAGGTAGAGAGCAATGATGTATAGGTATAGAGGTATATAGATATGGTGGGGAGGTATGCATGTCCTGGATGTCGTTGCTTTTAAACCTTTCAATGGAGAGTTGTAACTGTATGTGGGTGTCTACATACACACACACACACATATGCATGTGTATTCAAGTGCACGAGCACACATGTCTGTTTCCTAGTTGCTCAGCTGAGAGGGCCTAGACACAGTTGGTACTCCAGTAGCAGAAACATAGCTGGCATCAAGATCTTGGTTTCTAAATACCATTCTCCACTAAAAAGAAACAGCATTCCTTGGAGAAATAGCTGATTCTAGGTTGGATGATAAGCCTAGATAAGCCTGGAATCTCTTATGCCAGAAAATAAGGAATTGTTCAAAGAATGACGAGAACATGTCAAAAGAAGACAGGGCTAGCTTGAAGGGTTCCTACTGGTCAAGTCTGGGACAGTTGGAATATGAAAATAAGTGATAGTAGTGGATTATCACCCTTTGAATGAGGTAAGAACTCGTGATCTTTAATATAAAAAGTACAAAAATGCATAAGAAAACTCCGGGGGAGGGATAAATTAGGAGTTTGGGATTAATATATATGCACTACTATATACAAAACAGATAAACAGCAAGGTCCTACTATATATAGCATAGGGAACTGTAGTTAATATCTTATAATAAACTTTAATGGAAAAGAATATGAAAAAGAATATATGTATAGCTAAATCACTTTGCTGTACACCAGAAACTAAGACAACATTGTAAATCAACTATACTTCAGTTAAAAAAAAATAAGAGGGGACTTCCCTGGTGGTCCAGTGGTTAGGACTCTGTGCTCTCACTGCCCAGGGCCCGGGTTTGATCCCTGGTCGGGGAACTAACATCCCACAAGCTGCGTGGTGAGGCCAAAAAAAAAAAAAAAAAAAGAAGAAAATTACCATTTGGCAGCCATCATAGTAATAACTGATTAGGCAAGAATCATCTAATGGATGCTAATATTAGCGGGTAAAAGTTTGATAAGTAACAAGATATTTATATAACCTCAAAATAGCTTCCCTCAAAATGCTTATTAATTACAAAGGAAAAAAATAGCTTTATAGAGGAGAAACTTGTCAGATACCACCTTTAACAACCGATCAAAGTTAACATCACCAGAGATGGGACAGGTAGACAAATGTGCCTCTTAGTAAAATGCAGTGAGAACATGGCTATATTTCTATGATGTTCCTGCCCAAAATGCATAACTGGAATCTAATTATAAGGAACAGTGAAAATGCAGGCCATGGACTTGGAAAAGATAATTGCATCACATATATTTGACAAAGGATTGGTATCCAGAATATAAAAATATCTATAAATCAATAAGAAAAGAACTGAGAACTTAATAGGAAGTGGATGAAAGTCTTGAACAGGCATTTCACAAAAAAGAAAGTCTAGATGACTAGCAAACATATGAAAAGAGAGGCTCTTCCTTATTAGTAATCAGAAATGCAAGTTGAAATCAGGAAGTACCATTGCATACCTACCACATTTGCAAAAGATTAATTTGACATATCTGGTGATGGCAAGAATATCCATAAATGGGAATCCTTACACACTGCTAGTGGGAGTATTAGTTCATACAGCTACTTTGGAAAATGCTTTATCATTATATACCAAAATTTAAGATACATATTCTCTATGATCTATCAGTTCTTCTCTCTCTATATTCTAGATAAATACATATAATATGCAGGATATGTCTACAAGAATGTTCAGAGCAGCATTTGTGTTTGTTTCTTAGAGCAGCATTGCTTTTAATAATATGCAAACAGTCCAGGAACATTAGAATGGATACATTGTGGTACATACAAGGGAATATTAATAAGTAATGAAAATGAATGAATCACAGCTATATGTGTCACGAATTAACCTCTGACCAAATGTTCATGAAAAGAGCAAGATAAAAGAATACATGCAGTATGATTTCACGTACACAAAGTTCAGAGGGCCGGCAAAACTAAGCCATGTTATTTAGGCATGCATGCAGAAGTAGAAAAACTACAAAGAAAAGCAAGGGAGTGATTTCCCAAAAAAGTCAGGGCAGTGCTACTTTGCTTGCGGGAGAGAAATGTCCTTTTGAAGGGACACACGGTCTTTTGGGTTGCTGGAAATAGTGTATTCTTTTTTTAAGTGGTGGTTATGCACACGTTCATTTTAGTGTATTCTTTGTGGTGTCTGTTTTATGTACACCTCTAGCTTTTAAAAAAAATCGACTTAATGGGGTTTTGTGAGGGAGTGGATATAGATGTATTTTGTTGTTTTATTTTTTTGTTTGCTATGTTAAATGAGAATCTCAAGCCTTCTTTGTAAATTAAAAAATACAAAAACAAAAACTTACCATCCACCTCTCCCTGTCCTCTGGCGAAATGTAAACTTCATGTGGTAGAGAGAGACCTGCCTCTTTTCCATCACATTCTGCCCTGTGTGCCTGGTCCACGCTAACTGCTTAGTAGATGTTTGTTGACTTGAATCCCCACAGTCATCCCGCTGTGAATATTTGTTGAGACTTAAATGGTACAAGGAACAAATTACCTTAAGCAATGGGGAATTATGAGAATACAGAAGAAGAGTAGAAGACTGTGAGGGAAAACTGTGGCCTGCCATATCAGTAAACAAAGGATGCTGTAGTAAACAAAGGATGCTGCATCCCCCCACCCCCACCCCGTGAGCCCTGAAGGAGCACAGGACAGAGGTGAATGGGCTGCCTGCTGTCAAGCTGTCAGCCACTGCAGCCACCCCCAAAGGTGCACCCCGAGGAGACTCAGGATGGGGAAGAATACTGGTCCTAGATAGCTAAGGTGCATATCAAAGCAATGCTTTCAATGAGCCCAGACTCTTGCATCTTCCCATACGAAGGAAAGTGCTAAATTCATTCACTTGAGATGTCTGGTTTTCTTTGGTTAACAGTAATCTTGTGTTGCGACTACCTGGTCTTTGTTGCAAAACTCCTATATATCCTGGCTTCTCCCTTACCTCTTCAGAGCAGTCCCTCAGAACTACCTGAGAGGCTGTCTCCTGGCCTTGAAGTCCTCAGAAAGTCCGCCAAATAAAATATAACTCTCACCGTTTAGGTTGTGTAATTTTTTTCAGTCGACAAGACAACTCTTCCAAGAATCTTCTAACACAAGTTGTACGTAGTACAACTGGGCCTCAGATATCAGGAACTTGGTCGGCTCGGGGGACTGGTTACTCTGTCTGTGTTGGACTGTGTGGCTGTCATAATATCTCAACCTCTCCCTGTGTTGGATCCATTAAAACTGGCTTGCATGAGGACCCCAGGGACTGCCCTGGCCTCTGTGTACATAAAGTCTGTACATAAAGTCCTTTTGCCTTTACTGCCTATTACTACCTGCTACATTTCTTGGTATTTCCTTGAATATCCAGAAAGTGGAATCTGGCCCAGCTCACCTTTTTTAAGCCAGGCCACATCATGGGTTGCTGGCCAGCCTGTAGCTTTTTTTTTTTTTTTAAACATCTTTATTGGGGTATAATTGCTTTACAATGGTGTGTTAGTTTCTGCTTTATAACGAAGTGAATCAGTTATACATATATATATGTTCCCATATCTCTTCCCTCTTGTGTCTCCCTCCCTCCCACCCTCCCTATCCCACCCCTCTAGGTGGTCACAAAGCACCGAGCTGATATCCCTGTGCTATGCGAGCTGATATCCCTGTGCTATGCGGCTGCTTCCCACTAGCTATCTACCTTACGTTTGGTAGTGTATATATGTCTATGCCTCTCTCTCTCTTTGTCACAGCTCACCCTTCCCCCTCCCCATATCCTCAAGTCCGTTCTCCAGTAGGTCTGTGTCTTTATTCCTGTCTTACCCCTAGGTTCTTTTGGTATTAAGTTCTTGGCCTTTGGAATCAGGTGTCACCCTGGTCCAATCAGTTGTATGCGGTGAGTGTTGGTCACGTTGTCTGCCCAGGCTATGGGTGGGGCAGTTTCGCTTAGAAACGTCTGCGAGTCTGATGGACAATACACTTGACATGATAACCATAATTTTTCTATTATGGGATGTTTAGGTTGTTTCCATTTTTTTTTTTATTACTTTAAATAATGCTGCAGTAAACATCTCGGTACTAGTTGTAATGTTTGTTTGCACATCTGAATGTTTTCTCAGGATAGAGTCCTAGAAATAGACATAATGAATGAAAGTACTTAAATCTCTTTGCAGTCTTTTAATTCATATTACCAAATTGCCTTCCAGAAAAGTCACATGTTTTTATACTGCAATAGTGTATGAGAGTGACGGGTGCACCATACTCTTGCTCATTGCTTTTTGCTGTTCATTCTTCAGAGCTGAAAAAAGTACATTTGGCTATTTAGTGCTCCAAAAGCCTTTCTCTAGTACATATTCTGGGTCCCACGGGATCACAGATCACTACTTTAGTAACTGTAACTTTATTATACATATTTTTTTTTGCCGGCTTTCTATCCTAGTGTCCTCATTGCTGCTGCTCTAATATCATGGACAATTCCATATTTTCCTTGAAGCCCTGCTCTGAATATCCCCAGTCTTTGTACCAGTTTTGGTTCCAGTCAGGGCAAGGGACAGATGAACTGAAGTAAAAACAAGGTTTATTTCAGTATACACAATGAATCATCAAAGAAGGGCACCTGAGCTTCAGCGTGATTAGAACTAAAAAGCTGGTAGAGTAAACCGCGTTTTCTTAGAGATTTTGCATACATGTTTTCTTGTGAGTTCTTTCTTATTTTCGGATATCTGATCCATTTGCTTCTCAAACTGGTGATTTCAGTTTCAAATTGCACATGGTTCTTAATGGCTGCCTTATCCCTGAATATGTATGACTATTCAGCTCAACTCTCCCTGCTAACTCTGGGTTTTCTGGTTTAAATTCCCCAGAATAGACTTCGGCATAGCTCATCTTTTTCAGCTATTAGCCACTGGTCATTATTCTGGACCCATCCTTGCCTCCTGTCAGCTTTGAGTAGGGGAAAGAGTCACCAGATGTAAAACATTTAGCTGGGGTTCTATGTAAAATAGGGTACACTGGATTATTTAATCTTTTTATCAAGACTTTTTGAAGCAAATTTGTGTACACTTAACAGAATCACAGTTTAGAAGTTGAAAGGGGTCTCAGAAGTGATCTAGTCACAATCTTTTGTTTGACTGATTAAGGAATTATCTGTAGAGAGACTGTGATTTGCCCATTGTTATAGTCAGTGTTAGCACCTCTAGATTCTCAAGAATGTACTCTTTCCATCATACTGCAGGATTGGAAGTTTAATTACAATTTAATAGTTTAATCATATTATTTGGGAAATATTTTTTTGAATACTGTCAGGACCATCTCCCTCAAAATATCAACATTTAGATTAAATGGTTTTCTGGAAATGGCCAGTAGTTAACAAAATAATTGAAAGTTGTCATAAACATTACATATTAATATTGCTACATAATATACTATTAACTTTAAAATCCTTTCAGATGGAAAATGTATTAAGAACAAATTAAGGAACAAGATATTAGGTACTTATTTTCTCTATTTCTAATAATTTAACGTCCAAAAAATCTCATTTTATTTCTTTAGACGTAGCAGTTTTAAAAAGTAGTATCTTACTTCAGTATTTTCTATGAGGCAAATTATTTTATACTCTAAGCTTTAGAGAACAACTTTGAGGCTGAAAGGTGACTCTTAGTTTTTATACCTGCTGGCCAGTCCACGGGGCTTATTGTTACCAGTATTACTATGATTTCCTTTATACATTTTTGATAATTAATACTTTGAATGGTTTATTCTTAGCACTGACATAAAATAGTTATTTATAAGAGAAGGTAATTTTTGGGTTTTATTTCCAGACCTACCTTTTAATGAGAATGCAGGCAAGCGGAAGATAGAGCTGGTTTTGTAATGGTTAATTAGAATTAATTAATTAATTAATTATGGCATATTTTTCTTTTCAAGGTCTCATTTTCCTTTCAGATGGTACTAGTATCAGTAAATTTAAAAAACATATGTTTGTTCTTGGTTCAAGGGTATAGAAATAGGCTTAGTTTGGAGTACAGGTGTCTGTTTCTTTTTATCTTAGTATTTAGAAGTTTTTTTATAGGTCCATCTTAGTAAATTATCAAAATTGGCTAGCTTTTGACTAATATTAAAAATAGTTCTTGTTTAAATTTAAAGTTTTAATTTTAATTAGAGAAAGTTCTACTTTCAGATCACTTGCTTCTCTGGGGTTGTTAGGAAGAAATTAAAACAAAAATCATTTTGTCTCTTACCCCTTAATCACAGATATGTAGTATTTTCTTCAATTTTCTTCTCTTCCTTTTTTCTGGCCATAAATTTTTGTTTTTACATGCTATTAATCTTTGTCTTATGTATCAATTAGCATACTGCTTGCAGCTTTGCTTTCTTCTACTGTTACTTATAAGTAGCCTGCTAATTTTGCATTTCCTGGTGTGGGTTGTTTCTAAGAGGAACAGTCCCTTTGGTTACCACACAAGTAGTCATAGTAGATTATTTCCAATGTTGCTTCACACATCATTGGCTTAGTCTGAGCTTTTTGCATAACATTTAGTTTTTGTTTGTTTTGTTTATTTTAATATATAGTTTCTTTCTCATTTATTTTGCTCATTCAGCATTGTTGAATGAACTTCAAACTGTTAGAATGATTGAATCATCTCAGTAAAATGTGTTCTTACTAGTGTGGAAGGAAGAGCTTCTTTTCAAATACTACCCTCTCGCCCTTTTCTAACTCTAGTTTAGACTTGTATCTGAATGACAGGAGGCTTATTTATTTTGGGGGGTGGTGGTAGGCAGTAATTGATAATGGTAAGGGTTTGACTTTAGGTGTAGAAACTTATAGGAAGACAGGTGAGGCTGATTGAATATATTGCTGATAATGAGTACTCATAGGAACTTCCCTGGTTGTCCAGTGGGTAAGACTCTGTGCTCCCAATGTAGGGGGGCCAGGGTTTGATACCTGGTCGGGGAACTGGATCCCACATGCATACCACCACTAAGATCCCGCATGCTGCAACTAAGACCCAGCGCAGCCAAAGAAAAAAAAACAGTACTCATTTTGTAGACTTAAATTTCATTTTGAGAACTCTCATTAAGTCCAGAAAGTGTATTTTTTATGCATAAGTCTATGGTTTCCTGGTAAGCCATAAATTAGGTTTTAAAAGTCAGTGGCTTCTTATGATCTATTTATAAAATTTTAAAAATTGGAATTGTGTATTATATTAATATACTATCTCAATTAAGAAAATGTTTTCTTTGGTATGTTTGCACCTTCATATGTCTTCAGCTCAGGCATTTTGTTAAAAAAAAAAGAATTCGTTAGCTACGTATGACAAAGGATAAGTTCTATGAAGAGCTCTTATAAATCACTGAGAACAACAGGACTAAAGACCTAGTTAAGAAATGGACCAGTGGGAGTTTCCTGGCAGTCCGGTGCTTAGGACTCCCCACTTCCACTGTCAGGGGCCCAGGTTCCATCCCTGGTCGGGGAACTAAGATCTCGCAAGCTGCGCTGTGTGGCAAAAAAAAAATACAGAAAAAGAAATGGACCAGTAACAGGAATAGTCAGTTTGAAGAGAAAGAAATATAAATGGCTGATAAATATATGAAAAGACGTTCCTAGTAAAAATACAAATTAAAACAAGTAGATGCCAGGTTTTGTTGGATTAGAAAGATTAAAACATTTGATAATGATCAGGATTAGTGATGAAGTGGACAAACAGGTACTTTTTTATATCTGGGGAGTATGATTTTTTTGAAGGGCGGTCTGCTTTAGTTTTTTTTTTTTTTTTTTTTTTTTTGCCATACGCGGGCCTCTCACTGTTGTGGCCTCTCCCTTTGAGGCTCCGGATGCGCAGGCTCAGTGGCCATGGCTCACGGGCCCAGCCGCTCCGTGGCATGTGGGATCTTCCGGGACCGGGGCACGAACCCGTGTCCCCTGCATCGGCAGGTGGACTCTCAACCACTGCGCCACCAGGGACGCCCTGCTTTAGTTATTAATTCTAATCACTGACGCAGCAAATAATGTCTTAGAATTTATTTTATGGGTATATTTCCATACATATGCATAGTATCATATACATGAAGATGTTCATTGAAACATTTTTTTGCAATAGTAAAAGACTGGAAACAACCTAAATTAATTATGGCAAAGCCACAAAATGGAATACTATGCAACTATTAAGAAGAATGAAGTAATTCCTTCTGTGGGATTTGGAAAGTTTTCAAGATATATTGTTAATCAAGTGGACAAGAAGTTGCAGAATTGTGTATAGCATAATCCCTTTATGTTAAAAAGAAAGATTTATATGTAGATACACTTGTATGTACTCTAAACATTTCAGGAAGAGTTCGTAGGCAACCGTTAAGTGATTCCTCCTTGGCTATGAGTGGGGACGGTCAAGTCTAAGAAGGTGACTTAATTTTCCTATATAGTTTTAAAATTTAGTACATGTGTTATTCTCTCTATAAAAAAGAATATTTTGTCATTGAAAGCATAAAACACTTTAAGTGGTTTATTTAGCTTTAATGGATAAGCACTATTTGAAAGTTCTAGCTTAATAAGGGATCCATTCAGCATTCAATAAGGAAACTTATTTATCCATTTTAGAAGTTAATTTTTAATTCTGTGAGTATCATAAGCAGTTAGGGTTTTAACTAGGTGACTAAAATGAAGAGAGGGAAAGGATGTTTTCTTGAGAAATTTTTGTTAATCTGTGCGTTGTTTTCTTGGTTGTAAAATTTTTTCATAGGTCAACACTGACCTCTTTAGACTATTTCCTGAAGGTGACTTGGTACAACCAAGTAATCATGAAAGCCCAGACAACCCTGTATTCTCTTTAGTTTTTTGTTTATAGAGCAGAAATCACAGCAGAAATGAAGAATATAAATGAATTTATGTAATTAACCAATAAGATGAACAAAAATTTAAGCACTAGAAAACAATATGATAGAAGATGGTCATTACTGAAGTGTATAAAACAGTGTAAAACGATCTAAATTTGCATGCCAGTATGTGTTTGCCTTGTGACTTTGATTAAATCATATGAACTTCCATTTCTTTATATTAAAGTGGGATTAATAACCAACTTCTAGGTTTACTGCAGTCTTGAAAGAGACTAGGAATGTGGAATGCATAGTACAATACTTGTACCCAGCAGGCTTTCAATAAGTGGCACCTCTTTCTTGTAATTATTTTTCTAGCTTTTAATAACATGTGCCTTATATTTATATGAATCAGAACTCTCAGGGGGAGGTGGGAGTTTAACAGTAACACTCTTGGTAGAGTATGCTTGTTAAATTAGACTATAACACGTTGTTAAATTAGTGAAACCTTTCAACATGCTTAGTACCTCTTGATTCATCAGTGCTATTCTTTTTAAAATTTAGACACATCTGTCAACAGTTGTCACTGATCTCAAACTTTGACCCTGTAACTACCAGGTTGTTAAAGCATCCAACTACTCCATAGAAAATGCCAGTATAATGTATTCATACTCTGTATTCTTATAGGAAAAGTCATGTTTGTGTAAGATTTATTACTCAGTCGTAAAAAGAAAAGAAATTGAGTTATTTGTAATGAGGTGGATCGACCTAGAGTCTGTCACACAGAGTGAAGTAAGTCAGAAAGAGAAAAACAAATACTGTATGCTAACACATATATATGGAATCTAAAAAAAAAGCCTCTGATGAACCTAGGGGCAAGACAGGAATAAAAACTCAGATGTAGAGAATGGACTTGAGGACACGGGGAGGGGAAAGGGTAAGCTGGGATGAAGTGACAGAGTAGCATATATACACTACCAAATGTAAAATAGATAGCTAGTGGGAAGCAGCTACATAGCATAGGGAGACCGACTTGGTGCTTTGTGACCACCTAGGGGAGTGGGATAGGGAGGGTGGGAGGGAGACGCAAGAGGGAGGGGATATGGGGATATATGTATAACTGATTCCCTTTGTTATACAGCAGAAACTAACACAACATTGTAAAGCAATTATACTCCAATAAAGATGTTTAAAAAAATAGGAAGAATAAATTTTAAAAAATTGAGAATTCCATGGTGGTCCAGTGGTTAGGACTCGGCACTTTCACTGCTCAGGGCCTGGGTTCAGTCCCTGGTAGGGAAACTAAGATCCCATAAGCCGCAAGGCGTGGCCCCCCCCAAAAAAAATTTCTTTACTTTACACTTTAATTTATCTAAGACTTAAGGGAAGTCTGAGAAATTAGAACAGTGTTTGAGATATGAGTATTACTTATTTGAAATACTACATTATGAAAATAATGTAGTCAAGGCAATTAGTATATATTAAACTGAGGTTAGAGAAGACTGAGTGTGTTATGCCTATTCAGCTACACTTAATCATTGTTCAGAATGACATTGAACCCTCTAGAGAAGGCAACAGTATTTTTATTATTGTCACGATAGTGTGTTCATTCAGAGGATTTTATGGCTTTAGAAAATGATACTTAAATTTTTTTCAAGTGTAACATTTTAATAAGGTAAAAGAAGAGGGTCACTTGTTTTTCAGCCTCAGCTAATTGACAGGGCTCTCCTAATGATATTTTGGATATCACAAATAAAAACATAGAATCTTGGTAATAACAACTACTCAGGTTTTTAGCTCCCATATAATAATTTTGGGATAACACACTTTGTCTAAGGAAGAGATTCTTTAAGACATAAACTAATGAAATCTATGGACCCAGTGAAAACCAGCACATTCACATGGCTTTAAATATAATTTCCAGGATTTCAAAGACCTCCTGAAACCATCTGTGATTCATACCCACTAGACTCAGGTTGAAAACTTCAGTCAGGTTGGAAATTTAGTTTCAGTGCTCAAAGTAGAGACTAGTTTTCTCTTTCCTGACAGGATGGATTCAGTCTCCAAAAGTAAGGTTAGAACAAGTGAGGGTTAGAGCATGTCTTTGCCTTTAGAACTTGTGCTACACAATTATCTCTTAGTTATAAACTGTCAGCTAGTTATTAATTCTTCATCATAAGGACAATTCAGTCCTTCCATAAAAGGAACTCCCACGTGAAGAGAAGGAAAGGATGTTTTTCTAAGATTCTTAGAAAAAGAATCTTGCGTTTGGGCCAATACCATATCCTTGACTTTGAGAAATATTTTATATACATCAGTACTGTTATTAGTGCAGGACACTGGTGTGTGGTGCTATGGCATAGGGGTGGTTCTCCCAGGAACCCAAGGGAAGAACTTGGTTAAGGGGTTCCATTTGTTCCAGAAAGGGCTTAGTGCCCTTTTCCCTGCTTCCCTGTAGTGATCCTGTAGCCTCTCTACCACATGTGGAATAGTTAGTTTATCCTCAGCCGAGTCAGAGATATTTATTTACCTAGTACAAAGAAGCCCATAGCCTGTACTCTCTGGGATCATTGTAGTATTTGTTTGCAGTCTCAGTGAGCGCCTGCTTTTCCTTCTGCACTATAAATTTTTCCTCTGGTAAAACTGAATTCTGAAAAAGAGGAATGAAACAAATTGCTTTTGACCTAAAATTGAAAGAATGGAAATCTCTTGAGTAATTATAGATTTTGTATATACCTTCTCAGCTGCTGGTCTTTACTCTGAGCTAGATGCTGTGGGAAATTATACTTGGGATTACAAATACGAACATGGGCCTTTTAGTGCTTATAAGACATCTTAGTGGAGTTGGGGTGATGCAATGGAAAGAGCAGGAGCTTTACTATGAAGCAAATGAATCCTCACTCTGTGAACTTGGGCGAGTTACTTATCCTTTCTGGACCTCAGTTTCTCCACCTTTAAAAGGGGGCCTGTGAAGATATGATATTCATAAAGACCCTAGCAGACTGCCTGATCATAGAAGGTATTCAATAAATGGTAAATTATTAAGGAAGGCTTTGATAGGTTCTCTTCTGGTAGGTCTTCTAAATCCATGACGCTGTTAGACTGGAAAATAAGCCAAAATATCTTTCTTTTTCTTTGTATAGCTACCATCATAAACTTGGCTAAATTATTAGCTTATATCAGCTGTCTGAACTCCAAGTTCTTTGACCAAGTTTCCAGGTACATAGACGAGCCAGAAATTAGGAAGATTTTGAATCATTTATTTGTTATACAGATATCTGTATCTATTGAGGGCTGTGCACATGCTGGGTGCTAGGACTACAGTGGTAAACAAGAACATGGTCCTTGCTCTGATGGACCTCTCAGTGTAGTAGGAACCAGACAAACAAACACACATGTATATAAATCATTAAAATCTTAGGCGCCTTCAGTTATAGAATGCATGTGATTCAGTACTGACTGATTATGAGTCCCCTGTTCTCGCACACTTGGCGTTATGTGTATTTTAGACTCTTTAGAGAAAGGTGAAGAATAATAATATTCAACTTCTGTACTTTTCCAGCTCTTTGTGTGCAGTAGTTTATGGGGTTCCGTTCTAGCCATGACCATGGATATTATATAAAAGAGTAGGTATTGCCTAGGTGTGGTTCCACAGGACGCTAGTGCCACACATGATTGTTCTGTTATGATGGTAATTACTAGTTTGATAAGGGATTTGAGACCATTTTAGACCAGTGGTCTCTAAACTTTTGGTAACTGCATAGTATTCTACTCGATGGATATTCAGTAACTTATTTAACCACTTCCCTACTGATAGATGGTATGATTATTTTCAGTTTTTGCTGCTTAAAATAATGAGGCAGTGAATATCCTTCTCTATATATTTTGGCAAGCTTTGCTAGTATGCTTATAGTAAAATAGGGACTTGTCAATCAAAGGGTATATTGTATTTAAAATTTTGATAGATATTGCCAAATTCTTTTATCCATGACGATCCTGATTTAGTAAGTCTGGGGTGGGACCACTCAGTTTGTATTTTTAACAAGTTCCCTAGGTGATTTTGATGCAGCCAGGTTTGAGAACTATTGCATTTCAGAAAAATGGCAAGATTCTCTACTTCTAAGGAGCATGGTACATGTCCTCTGGCAAAGGTCAGGCAATTATGGCTATCTAGGGAGGAGTAAAAATCCTCTTCAGTGACTGAGCAGTAAGAGCCTATGTCTAGAGCAGCTGTTGCTGGGGATGGCCCATCTTTAGAGAAGCAAGTGTGCTAATACTTATCTGAAATATTTTATGTCTCTTTGACATGTAATGTAGGGGAAAAGAACATAAGAATTGTAAGGACCTGAGTTTGAACATTTTCCACTTACTAACTGTATAATCTTGGGCAAATAAATGAACTTGAATCTTTCTTTATATAATGATAATGATACTCTCTTCCTCTCAGGTTTGTTGCAAAGATGAAAGGGGGAGTGATTTAATGTTTATTTACTTATTTTTTTGCTGCTTTGGGTCTTCGTCACTGCGCGTGGGCTTCCTCTAGTTACGGCGAGCGGAGGCTACTCTTGGTTGCGGTGTGCGGGTTTCTCATTGCGGTGGCTTCTCTTGTTGCAGAGCACGGGCTCTAGGCGCATGGGCTTCAGTAGTTGCAGCATGTGTGCTTCAGTAGTTGTGGTGCATGAGCTCAGTAGTTGTGGCTCGCAGGCTCTAGAACGCGGGCTCAGTAGTTGTGGTGCATGGGCTTAGTAGCCCCGCAGCATGTGGGATCTTCCCGGACCAGGGCTCGAACCCATGTCCCCTGCATAGGCAGGTGGATTCTTAACCACTGCGCCACCAGGGAAGTCCCGATTTAACATTCATTGAGTACCTTTTGTCTTTGCTGGTAACTTATAGATCTCTCTCTCTGTCGTGGCAATTTGTCATTTAGTTGTGATTGGTGATTCACTTGGTTGTCTCCCCAATAGACTCACTGGGACCACATCTTGTGTTTTGTATTCCCAGTTGCTAGCCCAGACTTGGGACATCATGCACTGTTTTGTGTCTTTAATGAGTGACGTGTGCTAAGCACTATGGAAATAGATTTTCTGTCCTAAGAAATAAGTATTATTTCTTCCATTCTACCACAAGGAACTGCTCAGAGAGCTTAAGTTAACTTGCTTAAGATCCTGTAGTACTGCAGAACCAACACTGAAAACCCTGCGTGTGGTGATTCCAAACTAGGTAAAGTTTTGCTCTTACCATCAATCTGCTTTGCTGAGATAATGCTATAAAGTACTTTGGAAATTGTGAAATGTTTAAGGGTAAGATTATTTTTGTTATTTTAATAATATAAGTGTAAAGGTTAGCATGGTGACACAAACATTTCTTCTACCTATACTCAGGATTCCCATTCAGTTTACCTTTCTTGAATGCATAGCATAGCAAATCTGCTTTGTCTATGAGAGTATATAAGTGGTTATTTCCCCCATAGTTCCTTTGTTTAAAATTCCATCTTTGTTTTTCATTTGGGAAACTTTCTGGTATATGCAAACACATGAGTTGAAGATAGTTTATAGTAGTTAGAGCAGGATTTTGGCAACACTGGAAGTTTCAGTGACCAGTAGAAGTAGTGTCTGTCTTCCTCTCTGGTCTTTATCTTCAGTTCCCTCTTTCATTACCAGCCATATGTGGACCTGATTTGGGAATTGATTTGGGAATTGACATTTTTAATATTCTTACATTAACTATTTTTGTAAAATGTGTCACAGTATCCTTTGCAATAGCAGCAAAAACTAAGATAAACTAAAGTAATTCACAAATTACATACCTTACTGGCTTAGCTGTCATCACATGTCAGCCCTATTTTGTAGGACATGACCATATTGCTTAAGGCTGTAGAAATAGTGGGAAGAAAATATCACCTCATAAACTTTATGTTGCTTTTTATGGGGCTTTTTCATTTGAGAATTACATTGTTAGGTTGTTTTAAATATTTAATCATAAGTTGAGTTTGGAAGAAAAAGAGAAATGTCCCCACCCTCTGGCCCTTATGTCATCATAAAATTCACAAAGTTGCAAAACAGGAATAGCATACACCAAGAAGAAGTGTGGCAATAGGAAGAAATACGCAGTTTTGCTCATTATAGTTCTTTTGAACAAGGGAATTTTCCAGGAACTTGACTTTGTGTTTTATTTTATTTTCCAGACCAAATACTTGCCACATTTTATATAAATCAGTTTATTTTTTATTTTGTTTAGCGTGTGTGTGTGTGTGTCTAACCACTTTGGATTGGTGTCCTCTCTCTGTCTCTGTCTCTGTGTCTTCCTCTCCTGCCTGGTAAGGTTGAGGGGAGGGGGCAGGCAGGCTGGCTTCATCATGGATTCACTTCGGCAGTTGAGTTTGTTTAGTGTTTGCCTTAGTGCATGTAATTCTGCCTCAGGGGTTCATGTCTATTTAACTAGCTCTTTAAGCCATGTGGAATTGTGTTGGAAAATGCATCTGATTTCTATCTTGATCTTCCTCAAGCCTGGTTTGAACCCTGGGAATGCAATTGCAGCCTTCAATACCTCATTACTTTCAGATGGAGGTTTTATTCTTTAGGGTTTACTGAGATGAGCTTCAGAGAGAAATTCTAAACCAAAAGATTTATGAGGGATGGAGGCTATAGTGTTTAAGACCTGGAAGAACCCTTTTCCTGTTAGTAGCATTTGTTGAATGATAATGCATGGTATGTCGTCACCCCATGTTTTTGGTGTGATTTTAATGTTCTGATTTGGGAATTGACATTTTTAATATTCTTACATTAACTATTTTTGTAAAATGTGTCACAGTATCCTTTGCAATAGCAGCAAAAACTAAGATAAACTAAAGTAATTCACAAATTACATACCTTACATAATGTAAAACTTTTCTTTTTAGGCATATGGATCGGGCTGTGATATTGTTATTTTGGCAAATGACTTTGAATGTGTGCAGATCATTCCTGGTGCTAAGCATGGAAACATCCAAGTCAGCTGTGTGGAGTGTTCTAACCAACATGGAAGAGTAAGGGATTTATGTACTTTATTAAATGTCATCTTTTAATGTATTTAACAATCTCAGAGAGTATTCTTATGCTTTTATATAAGGCTTGCCTACACTTTCTAATTATGTATTATACCTTGCTTAGATGGATGTTAATAGGAGTGGGTAAAATGATAGGTTATGTACAAATTTTAAAGAGCCATTAAGCTGATAAGTGATAATTAATTGTTCTACCTGTATATACTGTCTTAAAAGATTTGTAGGCTTCATATTCCTGTGTGTACTAATATTCTGCCAGTTGATAGTTCTAGCAGCTATTAAGCCAGTAGCAAGGAAGTAAACTTTTATCTTCTATATCTAGCATACCTTATCTCTCCCAAATTATAATAACATCAAATTTTTATCAAGAAATGTAGCAAGTTGTTAGCATCTAATATAATATTTGTCATGTAACTGATGCTTTGTAAAGTTTCTGTTAATGAAACTTTGTTGTTTGAAGAATGTTAAAGTTCATTCACTCAGACTTTAAACAGAGGATTTATTTTAAAATAATTCAAGTTTCATCATATGTTCCTTTCCCCCAAATTTCACACATAATATACATCAAATTTTGATTATATGTGAAGTAAATATAGCATAGTTGCTGTATATTCTAGCAATTCATTAAGGCCAATGTTGTGTAGCAGAGTTAAATGTTTCTATGGGAATATAAGTGATATTTTTCCTGTAATAATTGTAATAATTTAAACAGTTTTAGTGTTCTAAAAATTGTTCTTTACTAAGTAATAATAAATTTTATGAAGGATATGTTAAATCGGAATATTCATGGTAATAAATAGTAATCATGCAAATTTATACCAAATAATAAATTGTGATATTATATCATTTCTACTGTCCTACCCTGCTGTTTGTATTAAGCTTTAACATTTGGGTAAATGTGCCACTATATGACAATCCAATGATAAAATTGACATAGTATTGAAACACTGACTTTTCTGGTGTTTTCTGATGCTTGTTTCTTGCTTTTCTGAATTTTTTCCCCAGTCGTTCTCCCTAAGTATTGCTTACTCTTTAGAAAACACTCAGAGTGTCAGATTTCTCTCATTAATTTTTCATTGCTCATCTCCCTATTCCAAGCATGGTAGCTTTAAACCTGCTTAGAGTTGTTACGATAGTTGTCAGAGATGCATTTTAAAAAATTATTTATGTGCTGGTGATGATCACAATAAACAGATACTCTGGGAGCAAAATTTTTGTTTTTGTTTTCTTTTTTTTTTTTTAATATAGAAGCCCTTGGTTTTCATAACCATGTTTTTACTTTTTCTAACCTGGTTGAAGGTAAAGAAGCCCAAATTGTGACATCTCTGATTCATTGTCTTTTATTGCCATCTTCTTTTATTTCATTTATCCCCAGTCCTTGTGATGATTACTTTCAAATTTATGACTTTGTATTAACCAGTTATAATCATTCGTTCATTCATTCATTGACATGTTGAATGTGATCATTAATAACACTTTTTACCTAAGTGTTACCGTGGCCAGGCATTTTAAGTAACTCTCCCCCTACCATTGTGGAGTACAGCTTTTTCTTGGAAAGAAAGTTAGATATTAAATAACAATTAAAATCACTTTTTTGGGGACTTCCCTGATGGTTCAGTGGGTAAGACTCCGCGCTCCCAATGCAGGGGTTCTGGGTTTGATCCCTGTTCGGGGAACTAGATCCCACATGCGTGCCGCAACTAAGAAGTCCGCATACTGCAACTAAGGATCCTGCATCCTGCAACTAAATATGCCTCAACGAAGATCCTGTGTGGTGCAACTAAGACCTGGCACAGCCAAAGTAAATAAATAAATATTTAAAAATAAATAAATAAATAAATACACTCTGAGTGACTATAGATACTAAAAATAAATAAATAAATAAATAAATAAATAAATGAAATCACTTCTTTTGCATTAGAGTGCCCTGAAATCACAGTAGACCTTTTTGGCTTGCCTTAAAAACATGTATACCTAATTTAGCTTTATAGGTTAACCCATAGACCTAGAGGTGTGAGAAGAGATGGTTTTTAGTCTGTTTCCTGTAGTTGTTTCCCTCTTGCCAAGAGGAAGATAAACTGGGAACTGGCTTTCAAGGAATTATTGGAAAACAGGCTCTGGTAAGCTCCTGGGAACAGAGGAATTTGTGTTTCTTCTCATCAGGTATGTGACGTGGAGCAAAGTCCTCTTGGCCCACAAACTCCTAGCTTAAGTCCACTAGAGATGTCTATATCAGCTGTTTCTCCTCCAGTTGCAGTGGATGTCTCTCTGGTTTCTCCTTAGTCCATTTTCTCTATTCCTCCTTCTACATGGTGTTCCCAATTGGTATTTTTTATTTTTATTGGTATTTTATAGTTAATGGCATTTTATTTGATATATTTTTAAAACCTGTTGCCCTTTGATGTCTTTTTCTACTTCTCATGGTTTTTATATTATTTTCACTGAATTGTAAAGTTTCTGACAGATGTACCATTGAAATGTGTCTTCATTAATAAAAGTTATTTCTGTATTTAAAAATGAAATTTTTATAGGAAAGGATGATTTCTTTGAATAGGTCAACCTTGTATTTGATATGGAAAATAAAGCCTGCTGAATTTTTGATAAGAGAAGAGATTCTTAAGTCCAGTACTTTTCCAGTTATATTTATGGAAGGGAATAAACCATAAATACTGTATTGGGATTGTATGTAATCAGTTTATACATTATTGTGAAAAGGAAGTTACCTTTATTTTCTCTTTTCCTTAAATATTAATGCTTTGTTCATTCTTTTTTAGGTTGCAGCTTCATATGGTAATGCTGTTTGTATTTTTGAGCCCTTGGGCATAAATTCTCATAAGAGAAATTGTGTAAGTATTAAATGGTAGTAGAAAAGTTTTATAATTGAGTTTGGAATCCAGTTGACAGCAATAAAGAGCTCCTTAGGAGCTGGTGCTGAAGGTGGTCTGGAATATTAGTGTGAAGTTTGTCTGGTGCTTTATGGTAAGATCTTTTACATTCACTAGGAATATATTCCTAGGCCTTTTAGAAAATCAGTTTCCTAGAATATTGCTTATTGAGATTTGCCTTGTTAATTGGGATCTACCCCCAGGTGAACTCCTGTTGTTTCTTATGTAGATGACTAGTATCCTGTCTAATATCTGTCCCCTTGCCCTTTCTCTGTTCTCAGCAGAGTAGATCATGACATTTCTCTGCTAAAAACTCTAATGGCTCCATACTTCTCTCACATTTAAAGCCAGAAAGCCTTAGAATGGACTACAGCCCTTCTTCCTCCACCCCCGCCTTGCCCCCCACACCTGCACCCATTTATTACCTCTCAGAGCTCATCTACTATTCTTGTCCTCTCTGGTCACTCCAGCCACACTGGCATTTTCACTGTTCTTTGGCTAGTTACCCTCTCATCTTTGAGCCTTTGCATTGGTTGTTCTTTTGTCTGGAATGTCCTTCTTTCTCTAGGTAGCTCCAGGGCCAGTTCCTACAGATCCTTTAAGTTTTTGCTTAGTAATACCTTCTCAATGAGATATGCCTTGACCACCCTTCCCTTTTTTTAAAAAAATAATTATTTTCCTTAATTTTTTTTTTGGCTGTGTCGGGTTTTAGTTGCGGCACACGGGATCTTTGTTGAGGCATGCGGGATCTTTTCGTTATGGTGTACGGTCTGCTCAGGTTTCTCTCTATTTGTGGTGTGAGGGGTTCTCTCTAGTTGTGGTGTACGGGTTTTCTCTCTCTAGTTGGGGTGCGCGTAGGTTTCGGAACGTGGGCTCGCTCTTTGAGGCAGGCGGGCTAAGTTGCCCCGATGCATGTGGGATGTTAGTTCCCCGACCAGGGATCAAATTTGCATCCTGCATTGGAAGGCGGATTCTTTACCTCTGGACCACCAGGGAAGTCCCTTGAACACCCTTTTAAAAATTGCCACTTGATTCTCCCACTTTCCTTCTAACCTGCCTATCCTTCTATTTTTAAACCTTTTTCAGTAGAGCACTTATCTTGTTTATTTATTTATAGATTACTATTTAGAATGTAAGCTCCATGAGGGTAGGGAGCTTTGTTTCTTTTGTTCACTGATGCATCTCAAGTATCTGGAACATAACAGGTACTTCTAAATATTTGAATGAAGGAGTTAGGAGCTTAGGTAAACTCACTGGGTGCTGAATTATATTTTGTCTTACTTAATATTCAGAAAATCCAATATGGTTAGAAAAATTTTTTAATTTTAAAATTACTACATGCATTAGAACTCCACCATCACTCACAAATAGTTAAAACTGCCAGTGTGAAATCTGAACACCAAGATTTCACCTCTTGACATATTTACCAGTAATTAAAAAAAAATTGTATTCTTAACTGCAGTAAATAAAGTAAATAAGTGGTTTTGATATTTTTCATTAAATGTATGTATTTGAATTTTTTTTTACATTTACCCCCAGAAGTATATCATAGTCTCTTCCCTATGATAATATTATGAAATGCATATTAAATTTTCAGAGTACTGGACTTCCCTGGTGGCGCAGTGGTTGAGAGTCCACCTGCCGATGCAGGGGACACGGGTTCGTGCCCCAGTCTGGGAAGATCCCACATGCCGCGGAGCGGCTGGGCCCGTGAGCCATGGCCGCTGAGCCTGCGCGTCCGGAGCCTGTGCTCCGCAACGGGAGAGGCCACAACAGTGAGAGGCCCGCGTACCGCAAAAAAAAAAAAATTTTCAGAGTACTTAAGAGTCATCGAGAGTACATATTTAAAAATTCAGGGGCTTACCTGGAGGCACAGTGGTTAAGAATCTGCCTGACAATGCAGGGGACATGGGTTCGAGCCTTGATCTGGGAAGATCCCACATGCCGCAGAGCAACTAAGCCCCGTGCGCCACAACTACTGAGCCTGTGCTCTAGAGGCTGTGCGCCACAACTACCGAGGCTGTGCTCTAGAGCCCATGAGCCACCATTACTGAAGCCTGCGTGCCTGGAGCCCATGCTCCGCAACAAGAGAAGCCACCTCCATGAGAAGCCCTCACACCACAACGAAGAGTAGTCCTGACTCGCCACAAATAGAGAAAGCCTATGTGCAGTAATGAAGACCCAATGCAGCCAAAACTAAATAAATAAAATAAATAAATTTATAGAAAAAAAATCAGATTCCATAAATAAATGATACAAATGAACTTATTTACAAAACAAACAGATTTACAGACTTCGCAAACAAACTTGTGGTTACCAAAGGGGAAAGGTGGGGGTGTGTGTGGGAGGGATAAATGAGGAGTTTGGGATTAACATATACACGCTACTATATATAAAGTAGATAATCAACAAGGACCTACTATATAGCCCAGGGAACTCTACTCAATACTCTGTAATAACGTATATGGGAAAAAAATCTGAAAAAGAATAGATGTATGTATATGTATAACTGATTCACTTGTTGTACACTGGAAACTAACACAACATTTTAAATAACTATACTCCAATATAAATTAAAAATTAAATTTAAAAAAATGGAAAAAAAAATCAGATCCCAGACCTCACTCCCTGAAATTCTGCAGTGTAATTGGTCCACAGATTACACTCTGAGAAGCACTAATGGAAAGAATGTTAGGGATAGCTCTAGTTTTAGGAATGATTTTATTATTACTGTAAATAGTTCTGTTGAGCAGTATTTAAAATACTGTTGTGACTGTTGTTGGGTCAGCAGTGATAGGGTTTAAAAAATAACTTTTTCCCTGATTAATAAATATAAAATTACTTTTGGATACTGAAATTCAGGTTTTGTAGTTGTATTTGAAAATTCCACTTCTAGATAGTCATGAAATCTTGAATAAATTATTTTATTGTTAAATATTTTAGAAGTATTATAATAAGAGAGGGCATCGCCATTTATTAAATTATTACTTGCCAAGCAATTAATGTATAACTTGCCTATAAAAAGCCTTGACATGGCTTTACATTGCACTATATTTTCACAAAAGGACTTTTTTTTTTTTTTTTTGCGGTACATGGGCCTCTCACTGTTGTGGCCTCTCCCGTTGCAGAGCACAGGCTCCGGACGCGCAGGCTCAGCAGCCATGGCTCACAGGCCTAGTCACTCTGTGGCATGTGGGATCTTCCCGGACCAGGGCACGAACCCGTGTCCCCTGCATCGGCAGGCGGACTCTCAACCACTGCGCCACCAGGGAAGCCTACAAAAGGACATTTTATGTTTATCTACTGAAAAGAGATATCTAAACTTTTTTACTTACTGTATTTCATGGGAAAGCTGCGACTTTTAAATTTTAAATCTTTCTACACTTTAGAATGGAAACAGTAAGAAAATAGAATGGAAATTATTCAAATATAGGTCAGGCTTGTGGGTTTTATATATTATATGGTTCAAATTTGTTGGCTTTTTGGAAGGTGTATCTAGTTTTATTTTAGACATTGACTCCATAGGATTGTGTTAATTTGTACTTCTTTCTAATGTGCATTTACTTTGTTTTTATAAAGTTATTGAGCATCTGTGTACCAGTCATTACAACACTGAATACACAAAGCTCATTGTGGCATAATTCCTGCCCTTGAAGAGTTGCAGTGTAATAGGAGAGTCAGATATATAAACAAATAATTCAGTGTGACCAGTGTTATAATGGTAGAATGTAAGTAAAAAGTGCTCTGAGTGCTGCCAGGATGTCAGAAGAGGCTTCACTCTAGAGGTGATGATTTAGCTAGATCCTGATGTAACCACAGGAGTTTGTAGGCGGAAAAGAGAGGGAGGGATACCCTAAGAATAAGAATGTGTTTATAGGGGCCTCCCCTGGTGGTCCAGTGGGGAAGACTGCGCTCCCAGTGCAGGGGGCTTGGGTTCCATCCCTGGTCGGGGAACTAGATCCTGCATGCATGCCGCAACTAAGAGTTTGCATGCCACAACTAAGAAGCCTACATGCCTCATTGAAGATCCCGCATGCCGCAATGAAGACCCCGCGCAGCCCCCCCAAAGAAAAGATTGTGTTTATAGACATGGAAGGAAGCCTGGAAGACATGCTTTGTCTGGGTGTGGCAAACAGCCTGATATGGTAGAGTAGTAAGTGGAATCATTGGAAATTATTTTAAAAACAGTATTTTGAAAATAATAGTGAAATATTTACATCTTTGTTTCAGATCATTGTCTTCAGTTGAAGAAAATGATAATATGGTTGTGCTTGTGGATATTACTTTGAAAACATATCTTTCTCTTTTTTCTTCCTCTCTCTATGTTTCAGCAACTCAAGTGTCAGTGGCTTAAAACTGGGCAGTTTTTTTTGAGTTCCGTGACATACAATTTAGCATGGGACCCTCAAGGTATTGAGCAATTATCTTTAGAAATTATGAAAAGTTAATATTTGTTTTAAGTGTATGATTACAATGTGATATAGTCTACCATAATAAGAAGATGATCAGTAGTATTCTCTTTTTGCTAGTGAATGAGTATACTTTTTTCTTTTTCATATACACTGCTTTGTACAGTGCTTAATTTACTGTTAGTTCTGTGCTTTCCCCCGCTATTTTTGAATGTTTTGTTCCAAGAAACAATGATGATTTCTTTCATTAATTAATGTGCTGCACTTTACTCTTACTGTGTTTATTAAGAAATAAAATCAGAAATAAAACAAGATAAGAAAAACCCTATCTCACTTTGGTATTTGTATTTCGGGAAATTACTGTCTTTAATATTGAAAGTTTAGAAACTTTTGATGATAATGGCTGTTGTCCCTTTTTACATTCACAGCTAGTGAGGGTAATTTTAATAGTTCCTGTAGAAAAACAAATTTCATTAATCTTTAGTTATGTCTTATATCCTGAGAATATTCTGTGTTGTATATATTCTGTGTTGAATAGTCTGTGTTGGGGTTTGTTTTGTTATTCTACTTCTGTTGTTATTTTTTTTTAAAAGTTTTACCTGATAGACAATAGCTCTTTGTCAGGAGGCTTTTTTTTTTTGTTCTCAAGTTTCCCTCAAGTTTTCTTGTCAGTGGATTCTAACTTTTAAATGGATATACTCCACAAGTGTTTTTCATAGACAATATTGCTTATTTTTCACAGAATAGTTTATAGACCTAAGCAGAAGCCCGCATGTGCGTTTATTTCTCTAGATAATCCTTGCTTATTCATCTGAACATTCTTTAATTTTCAGATAACAGATTGTTGACAGCAACTGATTCTATTCAGTTGTGGGCTCCTCCAGGGGGTGACATTCTGGAAGAGGAGGAAGAAATCGATAATAAAATTCCTCCTGTTTTAAATGATTGGAAGTGCATCTGGCAGTGCAAGTTAGTGTCTAACTCTGTTATGTTCATTAATTAAAAAAATGCTTCCTGAGATACGTTCTTAGAAGCCTAGAAAAATAGACTTTTTCTAACCAAAACCCATTATAACATCATCCTTTAATCTGTGCTACAATTGATTGTTTTAAAAAAGGATAAAAGTATTTTCATAGTTAATAACCTCAGGACTTGGGTTGAGAAGGTTGATATGTAGGAATTATTCATTAATGCATGAGATATAGATGGCATAGGGAGAGGGAAGATGTGAAAGTTGTGAGACACTCTTTCAGGTGGAAGGATTATGTGAAGGGATCCATTAACAACATGGAGTATGTGAAGGGATCCAACTAGCCAGGGAAGATGATGAGCTCAGTTTTCAAAATGTTACATTAGGATGTTGGTGGGGCATGTAGGTTGCGATATCATTTATGCATGTTAATTGCATTCTTTTTTGGCTCCCCAAAGTGAGCTTTGGATTAGCTTTAATGAATTAATTTGTATTTTTAGCGAGGTGAAATACTTAGATTTATTTTTAGAGAGGTGAAAACACTCTTGTTTTGATGATGTTATGAAAATCTTTTTTTTTTAATTAAAAAAAATTTTTTTTGACCATTTATATATATAGTGTTCCAGATTTTAAAAATGCTAACTGTTCAATTTTGTTTTTTTAGAACCTCAGTATCTGTACATTTGATGGAGTGGTCCCCTGATGGTGAATATTTTGCTACTGCTGGAAAGGTAAAGGACCAAACAAAACATAAACAGAAAAAACAAAACAAAAGTGTTCCTTGTTCATTCTCATTTTCAGTTTTTTCATCTGTAAAATTAGGATAATCCTACATTACAAAGATGGCCTGAGGAATAGTGATAGTTTTTGTAAAAGATCTGCTATGTTTCCCATAGGTAGTTGGCGTTTGGGAAATAATGGCTATTATTTTTATTCTTATTTGACCCTTATGAAAATTTATGGTTTTTAAAATTAATTTTTAGGTTTAAAAAATAGCATAGGTACATAATTTGAAAAGTAAAATATTACTACTAGATTTACAATGAAAAGATGCACTCCCTTCTTCTAACTCTTAATTCCTGTGTCCTAGAGGCAGTGATTCATAAAATTGCAGTTTAGTATTTCTTTACATATTCTTTAGTAACTTGATTATGCTCCGATTTAAAATTTTTTTTATTTCTTTTCCTTTTGGTTTTATGTATAATTTCTGGCCATGCTACTATGGAGGCTGAGACTTTAGTTCTCTAGCTGATGTCCCAACCTCATCTCCACTTAGCACATACACATATTCACTTCCCTTCCTCCTGTCTTTCTGATATAAGCATCTCATAATATTTGGGAAAATCACTATTTATTATTCACATTATTAAGAATGTGTAAAAGATTTTTCATGGAATAATTACTTTGGTGTTAGTAATTACTTTGTTTTACTGTTTGCTTAGTTTTCTATATACCTAATTCATCCCTCACACCTCTGACATTCTTTGGATCTTCTCTCAGTATAATCCCACGTAGGAGGTATCCTGGAAATGTCTGTTCTCTTTGCTCCAATCTGGCTTAGTTGTTCTCTGAGTCTAAAATAATAGAGCTCTCATATCAGGATTTTCTTTTACCAGCCTCGGGAGATTCTCTTTGCCCATCTCCTTTGTTAAATTCCCTGTTACTTCACGTCATTTATCATCTTCTTTCCTTGTTTTGATGGAGATACCCTCCAGTAGGTTCCTGAGAAAAGATGAATGGGAAAAAAGCATTTTTGAGGCCTTGCAAGTCTGAACAGTTCTTTCTTCTTTGTTATGCTTTATTTTATTGGGCATAGCATTGGGTTGGAACTAACTTTCCTTCAGAATTTTAAAAATCATGCTTCTGTTGCCTGCCAGCTTCCAGTGTTGCTGTTTGAGAGGTATAGTGCCATTATGACCATGCTCTCCCAGCTCTAGCTTTTAGAGGTTTTAAGAATGTTCCCCTTATCCCGGTGTTCTAAAATTTCAATATATCGTGGTATGGGTCAGTCATCTATAAATATTTTAGTATGTATCTCTAAGGGATAAAGACTTTTTTTGTGCAGGCAATCTGATGTGCCTGTTCAGTCTGAAAACTCATGTCCTTCAGTTCAGGGGGACTATTTTATATTATTCCTTTTGTGTTATTTCCTTCCTTTCGTGTTCTCTTTTCTCTCTTTCTGGATCTCCCCTTATTCAGATGTGGATCCTTCTATACTGATCCTCTAATTTTCTTTTCTTTCCCCCCCTCGTCATTTTTTTTAATTTTTTTTTTGTTTGTTTAAATTCTGGGTGGGGTGTTCAGCTCTAACTTAGAAATAATTTTTCCCTGCTATCACATTTTTGAGTTTCAAGAATATTTTTCTGATTCTATGAATGCTCCTTTTTAAATACATAATACTTCCTAAGTATAAAATGAATATATGTAAAACTTATATATAAGATAATAATTAAACAAGTGCACATGTATGTACCTGCTACCCAGTTGAGACAAAGGACATAAAACTAATGGGTTACTATTTTCCTCTTGCATCTCCTCATTTTCCTCTCACCTATGCAACCGGAATCCTGAATTTTATGTTTTATTTCATTGCTTTAAAAAAAAAATAGTTTCACAGGTGTAAATTCCCAAAGAATATAATTTTTATTTTTGAATAGTTTTGAACTTATAAAAATGATACCATATGGTTATTGAAATATACCTTTAAGATATTAAAAAATAAATTTGTGACGATATCAATTATGTACTTCTTAGTTAATATATTCATTAAGAAAAAATTACATTTAAAAATCACAGATTAAAGTTTAATTGTATTTAGTTGTTGTGTATGAATTAAAATTTCCATATTATACTTTACAAGGCAAGGATAGGTTTTCCAAGAACATCAGAATTCACCCAAGGCTTTTTGAGTTAATCTTTAGTTGTAGAACACTCAACTGTTTTGTGGTTGAACGATTACTTGGCACAGAGGTAGTTAGTTGCTCAATAGTTGATGACATTATAGACAGGAAGACTGTATAACATTATAGACAGAAAGACTGCGATCATGTGCGGTTTAGCAGTAAACTAATAAATAACGGTTTCAATGTAGTGAGGAGTGTAAAAAATATTTGGAGGTATCTGCAGCAGCTGTCGTGTAATATTAAAACATCTGTGATTTCTGTTAGAGACAAAGTCACAAGTACTGCTAACATCATTTTGGTATGTTTATATTCATAACTGAACTTTAGCATTTCCTTCAATTAGCAGTTACAAAAATAGAGAAGTAATTTTTTTCCCCTACTCAAGTTCATTGTAACTCTGGGTCTTGGTTTTCTTGGTTTCTCAAGAAGCAGACCCCCAGACCCCCTCGAGTTCAAGTAATTAATATGGGCAATGCTCACAAAAACATATACTGGATTTGAGGCAGGGAAGTGAAGGTGCTTAAAAAAGAGTGTATTATCATGCAAGTGATTAACAAGATTAAATCTCTGGCTAACTCTGGGAGTTAGTGGTCCTCACAACATTATGTTCCTCACACTTGTTCTTCAGACACATCACACATACACACATGGGTTGAAGGCTGGTGAGAGCAGAGCATTAATTCTCAGCACTTACAAACAATTCCTGGAAAACTCAGGCAAAGATATGTGGCTGCTGTCAACTGGAACTGGCTCACTAAAATGCTAAGGCATGAGAGGATACAGTTGAGGTATCAGAAATATTTTTTATATCTTGAATTCTATCTGCAGGTGCCTTGGGTCAGAAGACCTCAGAACCTCTGGCCTAAAATCTGGACATTTAATTTTTTGCCTTCCACATTTAGATCTAAAACCTACGTGGAATAGTTTTTAGGTATGGTTTGAGGAAGAGGTCAGGTTTCACTTTTTCTGTATGGATATCCAGTTGTCCAGCACAATTTGTTGAAAAGCCTCTTGTTTCTCCATTGCTCTTTATTGCCACCTTTGTCAAAATCAAATGTCCATACTAGTGTGGCTCTGTTTCTGGATTCTTTTCTCTAGTCCACTGGGCTTTCCTTGTAGTAATGCCACCTTCGTTGCTATAGCTTTTAAATTGTCTTGATATCTGGTAGAGCAAGTCTTCCCATCTTGTTTTCCTTCTTTAAGATTATCCTATCTATTTTTGGCCCTTTGTATTTCCATATAAATTTTAGAATGAGCATAATAAATTTTATAAAACAAACAGAAAACCTCTTGTGATTTTGATTGATATTTCATTGACTCTATAGATCAGTTTTGGGAGAATTGACGTCTTTACAGTTGAGTCTTCTCATCTATGAACATGATATAGTCTTTAATTTAGATCTTTTTACTTCTCCCAGTAAGGTTTTATAATTTTTTCTAGAGGTCCTAAATATCTTTTGTTAGATTCATGCCTAGGTATTTGATATTTTTGATGTCAAAAATGATATGAATGGTATCATTTTATAATTATTACTGGTATATAGAAATGCAATTAATTTTTGTATATTGGGTTTATACCTAGCAATCTTAATAAACTCATTAATTCTAACAAGTCCTCTGTAGATCCTTTTGAATTTTCTATGTGCATAATTCTATTATTTGTGAATAATGGCAGTTTTATTTCATCTTTTCTAACTTTTAAGTGTTTTGTGTCTTCTTTTTTTCTGCAGTATCTAGGACCTCCAGTATAGTGTTGAGTAAAGGTGGTGAGAGTAGGTATCTTTTCCTTGTTCCCAGTATCAAAAAGATGCCTTTCACTGTGTCGCCATTAAGTGTGATATTTACTGTAGGTGTTTACTATAGATACTGTTTTTCAGATAAAGGAAGTTTCCTTCTTATTTGTAGATTGCTAGGATTTTTCTTTTTTAAATCACAAATGATGTTGAATCTTAGCAAATACTTTTTCTGCATCTAATGATATTATCATTATTTTCTTATTTAATAAGATGAAATATGTTGGACTTATTTTCAAGTGTTAAATAAATCTTGTGTTACTGGAATAATCTCAACTTGATTGTAATGTATTGTCCTTGCTGGATTTGCTTTGCTAATATTTTATTTAGGATTTATGAGATCTCTGTATTAAAGTGAGGCTTGGCAAATAATTTTTCCTTTTTTGTACAGGTATACCTGGTTTTATTGTGCTTTGCTTTCTTGTGCTTTGCAGATAATGTGTTTTTTAACACAGTGAAGGTTTGTTTCAACCCTGTGTTGTCAGATGATGGTTAGCATTTTTAGTAATAAAGTATTTTAAAATAGTAAGGTATGTACATTTTTAAAGATGTAATGCTATTGCACACTTAATAGTTTTTCTCAAACTTTTTTAGATGTTCAGCCTTTTTTGTTTTTCTCAGCCTTTTTTGTTTTTAATGTATACATTTAACACTATAGATTTCCCTTTAAGCTTAGCTTTATCCCATAAGTTTTTTTTAATTCCATAACTTTTGATGTGTATTATTTTTATTATTATTCTAAATATAAATTTTTATGATTTTCAGTGTGATTCACTTTTTGATTCATGGGTTGTCCAGAGTATGGATTAGAGTCAGGCTCAGTTGTTTTGGGGTGATGGTGGATGGTGCAGAAGTATTTTATTGGCGGTGACAATTTTATTTTGCGTTATTAAGTAAAACTTATGAGTAATTTTAGACTAATAAATACTGATACTGTTATGATAGTGACTGGTAGCTGTTGACTGTTACGTACCAGAAACTGTGCCTTCAAAAGCCTATGGGGCAACTGTTTTACAGAAGGGGAAACTGCAGTTTAAGAACTTCCCTGAGAATACAGAGATAGTCAGAAGGTGGAGCTGGGATTTTAACCCAGATGTTTTAGATTTCACAGCACCAAAATCAGCTGGCTTTGTATTTCATTGAGAAAATATTTATTGCAAATGCATTCGTAGGGATGCTTTGAGGCCTGGGTTGAGTATGCATTCTTCTAGGAAAGGTTCGTATAGTTTCTGCCAGGCACCTGGGGGCACACACAGTTTAAACTAAATTCTCAGCTTGGAAGTTGTGCCACACAGTGTGCGCTTGGGTCTCATGAGGCCTGTTTTGTCGTTACAGATGCCCAGCGGAGACTTTTTCCTTCACTCAGAGTTCAGGTGCAGATGAACCCTTCCTTACCATATTCCTTTACAGAGAGGGTTTTTTTCTTGATTTCATCCTTTCATTTAGGGATAGTCCTTAGGGGTCTTTTTCTTTGTTTGTTTGTTTTTTATGGTGTTATGCAGGCACCTCTGATCTGACTTATCACCTTGCGTGAACACCGTGTGTTGTCTCTATGTAGCTACTGTATTTTAAACTGAAGCTCTATGCCACTGGGTGTTGGTGGAGTCCCATATGACAGTCCATGCTCCCACTTTAGCATTTGTGTACTATGGATTCTTACCTGAGAAAATAGATGTAATCAGAAGAGAACTTTGATAAACTCCCACCACCTAGCTGTATCTGTTCATCTCCCTACATCTGTGCATGTATGTTCTGCCTTCCCTTGTGTTGCCATGGATGAATGGTCTGCTTTTATACAAGGCCAGTTCTTCCACTTGTAAACTAGATTCCGTTTGTCCTTGCTTATTCAGGGACCTCAGTATTGCAGTGCTCTCCTCTCTTCTCAATTAGTTTTCCCTTCTCCATTGGGGCATCACATTAGCATATGTTATGGACTGAATGTTTGTCCCCCCTCCCCATTCATATGCTGAAGCCCTAACCCCGCAAAGTGATGATCTTTGGAGATGGGACCTTTTGGAGGTTAAGGTTAGATAAAGTCATGAGGGTGGCCCTCATGATAGGAACAGTACCCTTATAAGAAGAGATACCAGAGAGCTTGTTCTCTCTCTACTACATGAAAACACAGTAAGAAGGCTGCTGTCAAAAAGCCAGGAAGAGAGGTCTCACCAGAACCTGACCATGCTGACACTCTGATCTTAAGACTTCTGGCCTCCAGAATTGTGAGAAAATAAATTTCTGTTGTTCAAGCCGCCCAGTCTATAGTATTTTGTTATGGCAGCCTGAGCTGACTAATACAGCACAGCATAGCGAATATGCTATAATCTTGCCCATTCTAAAACAAACGAACAGCAACAATAACAAAAACCATCTCTTGACCTTCTCTCTCAGTTTCTGTTAATTCTGTGCCCTCCTTATAACACCTCGAAAGGGTTGCTTATAGCTGCTGTCTCCAAGTTTTTCTCCTCATTTTCTATTGCAATTGTTATTCTCTTTACCCAGAAAAATCCTTCCCCCAGAGACCTGCGTGGCTTTTCCCCTTAACTTCTTAAATGTCACTGTCTCAGTGAGGCTTTACCTAAGCATCCCTTTAAATTGCATCTCACCTACCACTGTACTTTCTATTCCCTTTGCCTGCCTTAATTTTACTTGTAACACTATCACTAGGAGTTTGTATTAGTTTTCTGTTATTGCATAACAGAAATCGCCACAAACTTAGCAACTTAAGACCACACATTTATTATCTCAGCTTCCGTGGGTTTGGTGTCCGGACATAGCTGGGTGCCGTGATCAGGGCACTTTTGGCTGCAATAAAGGTGTCAGCTGGGATGAATTCTGACCTGGAGACTTGACTAGGGCAGAACCCTTTTCCAAGCTCACTCAGGTTGTTGGCAGAATTTATTTTTTTGTAGCTGAATGACAGGGCTTGTAGTCGATTTCCCTCATACATTCTTAATGTTTCTGATTATCTCCTTTTGCTCACCCAGCGTGTGACGTTTGCCTTTGCCGTGTGTTACAGCTGGCTAAACTTTGAGACTGTTTTAGGATATATGGTCGTTTGACAGGGTCACTTGTTGCTTTAAAAACTATTAATGAGCCATGAAAGATGATCTTTATTCATTGTCTAAACATCTTCTGATTATTTGAACTCCCTAATGAATCTGAAAGATACCTTTGTGCTTCAGACAAAAATATGTAAAAAGACTAAAAGTATGTCCTCTTAAATGGAGCAACTAGATTTTAAGCTCCTCAGAGGCGATTCTGTTTGTGCACTGCATAATGCCTAATACATTTTTTCTCTGAATTTTTATTGCACACAGCCTTAGCAATTGATTATTGAGTATGTTTTTTCATTGTATTAGTCATGTTCCGTTAAGCTTTTTTTTTTTTTTTTGCGGTACGCGGGCCTCTCACTGTTGTGCCCTCTCCCGTTGCGGAGCACAGACTCCGGACGCGCAGGCTCAGCGGCCATGGCTCACGGGCCCAGCCACTCCACGGCACGTAGGATCTTCCAGGACCGGGGCATGAACCTGTGTCCCCTGCATCGGCAGGCAGACTCTCAACCACTGCGCCACCAGGGAAGCACCCCCTCCTTAAGCTTTTAATGTTCAATTCTCCTAAGAGCTAAGTGTTTCACATTTCTGAGGGAAAGATAAGAATGCCTTTGAGATTCACATATATAAAATAGATAATAAGAACCTACTTTATAGCACAAGGATATATATATATATCCTACTATATATAAAATAGGTAACTAATAAGAACCTACCGTATAGCACAGGGAACTCTGCTCAATACTCTGTAATGACTTATATGGGAATAGAATCTAGAAAAGAGTGGATAACTGAGTCATTTTGCTGTACAGCAGAAACTAACACAACATTGTAAATCAACTATACTCCAATGAAAATTAATTGAAAAAAAAGAATGCCTTTGGGGGTTAATAAATTATGTCGTGGATTTTAAAAACTTATTTCTTCACTTTTTTGAGAAGATAACCACATCCAATTAAGATGATCTTAATAAAACGAACAGAAACTAACTTTGTAATGTTGGCTTCCTCTCCTCTTCAATCTGTTCTGCTGCTGTTAATAAAGCCAAGTTTGTCTGACTTGATGAAACAGATGGTGACTGTGATCTACCACTAGAAGGCATTTTCCAGAAGCCTCTGCTACACATGACAGAATTTCAACTCAGGTGTTTGGGGATTCAAATCCAATTACCTTCTGGATTTTTAATATTATAGTTCATTGAGTACTTTTGATGGTAGGATCTATTTTTTTTAAAAAAAAAATTTATTTATTTATGTATTTATTTTTGGCTGTGTTGGGTTTTCGTTGCTGTGTGTGGGCTTTCTCCAGTTGCGGCGAGGCGGGGCTACTCTTTGTTGCGGTGCTCGGGCTTCTAATTGCGGTGGCTTCTCCTGTTGGAGAGCACGGGCTCTAGGCACACGGGCTTCAGTAGGTGCGGCACACGGGCTCAGTAGTTGTGGCTTGCGGGCTCTAGAGTGCAGGCTCAGTAGTTGTGGCGCATGGGCTTAGTTGCTCCACGGCCTGTAAGATTTTCCCAGACCAGGGCTTGAGCCTGTGTCCCCTGCATTGGCAGGTGGATTCTTAACCACTGCACCACCAGGGAAGTCCTGTATATTAATTTTGTATCCAGCAACTTTACTGAATTCACTGACGAGCCCTAGTAGTTTTCTGGTAGTGTCTTTAGGATTTTCTATGAACAGTATCATGTCTGCAAACAGTGACAGTTTTACGTCTTCCTTTCCAATTTGTATTTCTTTTCTTTCTTTTTCTTCACGGATTGCTGTGGCTCAGACTTCCAAAACTATGTTGAATAAAAGTGGTGAGAGTAGACATCCTTGTCTTGTTCCTGATCTTAGAGGAAATGCTTTCAGCTTTTCACTGTTGAGTATGATGTTAGCTGTGGGCTTGTCATATATGACCTTTATTATGTTGAGGTAGGTTCCCTCTATGCCTACTTTCTGGAGAGTTTTTATCATTAATGGGTGTTGAATTTTGTCAGAAGCTTTTTCTGCATCTATTGAGATGATCATATGGTTTTTATTCTTCAGTTCATTAATGTGGTATATCACATTGATCTGCAGATATTGAAAACCCCTTGCCTCCCTGGGATAAATCCCACCTGATCATGGTGTATGATCCTTTTAATGTGTTGTTGGATTTGGTTTGCTAATATTTTGTTGAGGATTTTTTTTTTTTTTTTTTGCGGTACGCGGGCCTCTCTCACTGTTGTGGCCTCTCCCGTTGTGGAGCACAGGCTCCGGACGTGCAGGCTCAGCGGCCATGGCTCACGGGCCCAGCCGCTCCGTGGCATGTGGGATCTTCCCGGACCAGGGCACGAACCCGTGTCCCCTGCATTGGCAGGCGGACTCTTAACCACTGGGCCACCAGGGAAGCCCTGTTGAGGATTTTTGCATCTATGTTCATCAGTGATAATGGCCTGTAATTTTCTTTTTTTGTGATATCTTTGTCTGGTTTTTGTATCAGGGTGATGCCAGCCTCATAGAATGAGTTCAGCAGTATTCTTTCCTCTGCAGTGTTTTGGAATAGTTTCATAAGCATAGGTGTTAAGTCTTCTCTAAATATTTGGTAGAATTCACCAGTGAAGCCATCTGGTCCTGGACTTTTGTTTATTGGGAGTTTTAAAATTACTGATTCAATTTCATTACTGGTAATTGGCCTGTTCATATTTTCTATTTCTTCCTGGTTCAGTCTTGGGAGTTTGTACCTTTCTAAGAATTTGTCCATTTCTTCTAGGTTGTTCATTTTATTGGTGTATATTTGCTTGTAGTAGTCTCTTATGATCCTTTGTATTTCTGTGGTATCAGTTATAACTTCTCCTTTTCCATTTCTGATTTTATTGATTTGGGCCCTCCATGGTATGTGTGTGTATATACACACAATGAAATACAACTCAGCCATAAAAAAGAATGAAATTTTGCCATTTGCAGCAACATGGGTGGACTTGGAGGGCATTACACTAAGTGAAATAAGTCAGAGAGACAAATACTGTATGATATCACTTATATGTGGAATCTAAAAAATACGACAAACTAGTGAATAAAACAAAAAAGCAGACTCACAGATACAGAGAACAAACTAGTGGTTACCAGTGGGGAGAGGGAAGTGGGAGAGGGCAGTGTAGGGGTAGGGGATTTTAAAAGGGGGTTATTATGGGATTATATGAAATCGTGTGTGTGAAACTTTTGAAAATTGTAAAGCATTATATTTGTTCAATAAAAAATACTGTTCATGTTTATGAAGTTTATATCTGAACACTTTCTAAAATTTCTATTTTTTAAAATTTGAATGTAACTTAAAATAGCTTGGTTTTTTTCAAAACCATTTTTCTTTAATAGAGGATTACTCTTTTGAGAAAAAAACTGGGCTTTCTAAGAGCTAAGGTGAGAAGAATTTTTGAGGAGGGTGATTTTGGCGGGAAGGGAAGCAGCTGGCTACAGAATGTTCCCTGAAGCTTTTCCTCCTCTTGAGAGCGTGCCTCTGTACCTAGATTTAGTGTTTTGGTTATTTAAGGATTGGCTTATTGACCTTTATTCCCCCCCCCCCCCCTTTTTTTTTTGCGGTACGCGGGCCTCTCACTGCCGCGGCCTCTCTCGTTGCAGAGCACAGGCTCTGGACGTGCAGGCTCAGCGGCCATGGCTCACGGGCCCAGCCACTCCGCGGCATGTGGGATCTTCCCAGACCAGGCCACGAACCCGTGTCCCCTGCATCGTTAGGCGGACTCTCAACTACTGCACCACCAGGGAAGCCCTTTATTCCCCCTTTAACATGGAAATATCTTTACTTCTTTAACATAATATGTATTTATTATTAAGAGGAACATGCAGAGAAAATGAAAATCTCCAGCCAAATAGCCATACCCCCAGTAAAAAAAAAATGGCCACTGTTCTCTGTTTAATATATATTCTTTCAGACTTTTTGATGCCTTTGTAAACCACACAGAAGTGTGTGTGTGTACATATTCTTTAAGCTGATTTATTCACTTACTGTATCATAGATAGATTGATGTGTCAATACAGATATATCTTTTCTTTTTAAAGGCAACATAATTTGCCATTATATGAATGAATGTATACCATAGTTTAACTTAACCAGATAACTATTAATGAACATTTAGTAGTTCTCATTTTTTTCTATTGCCATTAAAAATGAACATCCTTTTATATAAATCTTGTTATGTCTTTTTTATAATTAACTTTATATGGTATAATTAAACCATATGTAATTAACCTAAAAGGTATAATTAACATAAAATGAAATTATTTTTTAAATGTGCAGTTCAGTATATTTTGACAAATTTAAAGACCTATGTAATCACCACCACGATCTAGTTATTGGACACTTACACCATCTCAAAAGGTTTCCTTTTGCTTCTTCCCAATTAATCCTTACTCCTATTCCTAGTTCCAGATAATAAATAGCTGCTCTGCTTTCTATCACTATTGATTAGATTGGTCTTCACTAGAGTTGTATGTAAATGAAATTGTGTCGTATACTCTATTGTGTCTGAGTTCTTGCACTTAGCACAGTGTTTTGCGATTCATCTGTGTTGTGTGCATCAGTAATTTGTTCTTTTTATTTGAGTTGTATTCTGTTATATGGATATATCATAATTTGTTTATCCATTCACCTGTTGATTGACATATAGGTTGTATGGAGTTTTAGGCTAAAATGAACAAAGCTACTATGACCATTCATTTGCAAGTCTTTGTATAAACATTTCACTTCTCATGGGTAAAAAATACCTATGAGTGGAATTGTTGGGTCACATGGTACTTTACAAAAAAGTACCAGGCGCTTTCCAAAGTTGTACCATTTTGCATACTCACCAACAATTGAATAATATCAGTTGCTCCACTTTCTTGCCAACATTTGGCATTGTCAGCATTTTTTAATATTAGCCATTCTAATAGTCTGGGTAGTGGTGTCTTATTGTGGTTTTCATATGTATTTCTCTGATTTCTGATGATGTTGAGCACATGCTTATTGCCTGTCTGTATACTTTTTTTTTTGGTAAAGTGTTTATTTGTCCTTTGCCCATTAAAAAAATTGGGTTTGTTTTCTCATTATTATAGAATTATGAGTTCTTTGTATATTTAGTACAATTGAAAGATAAATCTATTATATATATTTCCTCCCAGTCTGTAACTTGCCTTTTAATTTTTTTTAAATGATGTCTTTTGATGTGCAGAAGTTTTTAATTTTGAAGAAATCCAACATCAATTTTAAAAAATTGGTTTGTGCTTTTTGTGGCCTAGATTTAAAAAATCTTTGTCTACCTTGAAATCACAAAGATATTTTACTATGTTTTCTTTTAGAGGTTTTATAGTTTTGACTTTTACATTTTGGTTTTTTTGCATTTGATTTGAAGTCAGTTTTTCCGCAAAGGTATATCAAGATATTTCAGTGGCATTTTAAAAAGGCAATCCACTCTTCATTGAATTTCCTAGACAACTTTGTTGAAAATCAGCTTTCCATACGTGTGTGGATCTGATCCTGGCCTCTCTGTTTTGTTCCATTGTGATATGTGTGTGTGTGTGTGTGTGTATCCCCTTACGCTAATATTATGTGTCTTGATTATTGTGACTTTATAGTTAGTTCCAAAAACAAGTAGTTTCCTCTTTGTACTTTTCTTTTAAAATATTTTTGGTGGTGTCAGTCCTTTGATTTCCATACAGATTTTGTCAGTTTCTACAAAAAAGCCTGCTGTGATTTTGATACTATTTATATACATTGTATCTCTATAGAACAATTTGGGAAGAATTGTACATTAGTAACATTTGGTCTTTTTTTTAAAATTTTAAAATAGTTAATTTTTGGCTGCTTTGGGTCTTCGTTGCTGTATGTGGGCTTTCTCTAGTTGCAGCGAGTAGAGGCTACTCTTCGTTGCGGTGTGCAGGCTTCTTATTGTGGTGACTTCTCTTGTTGCAGAGTGGGGGCTCTAGGCGCATGGGCTTCAGTAGTTGTGGCTCGTGGGCTCTAGAACGCAGGCTCAGTAGTTGTGGTGCATGGGCTTAGTTGCTCCACAGCATGTGGGATCTTCCCGGACCAGGGATCGACCCATGTTCCCTGCATTGGCAGGCGGATTCTTAACCGCTGCGCCACTATGGAAGTCCCACATTTGGTCTTCTTATCTACGAATGTGGTATGTTTCTCTTTTTATTTAGGTTTTCTTTCTCTTAGCAGCGTTTCATAGTTTTCAGGGTACACAATTTAAGTTTATCTTCCTAATGTAAAAAGTATTTACAGAAATTACATTGCTAATTATTGTTAAATATAGAAATAGAATTGATTTTTGAATTTTGATCCTTAGTCTTATTACCTTGCTTATCAGTTCTAGCAGCCTTTTTGGGTAGTTTTCTTAGGATTTTGTGAAAAAAGACAATTTTACTTCTTCCTTTCTAATCTGTATACCTTTTATTTTTTTCCCTTACCCAATATATTGCAAGTACTAGGACCTCTTGTACAATGTTGAGTAGAACTGATGAGAGCAGACATTCTTGTATTGCTCCCAATTTTATGGGAAAAGCATTGTCTTGCACCATTATATATGACGTAAGTTGTAGGTTTATTGTAGAGTCACTCAACTTGATCATGTTGTATATGTTCCCTTTTATTTTTCCTATTCCTATATGCTGAGAGTGTTGTTCTCCCCGATGAATTAGTGTTTACTTTTGTCAAGTGCTGTTCCTGCATATAGTGAGTTAATTACTTAGGTTTTCTTTTTCATTCTGTTACTATGATGAAATGCAATTACTGATTTTTCCAGTGTTAAACCCACTTCACTTTGCTGGGATAAACTCCGCTTGGTCATTTAGAGTAGGAATCAGAACACTATGGCCCATGAACCAAGAATGGATTTTACATTTTTGAAGGGTTCTAAAAAAAAAAACAACCCAAGGAGAATCTGTGTCACAGGCTGTGTGGTCCACAAAGCCTAACTTACTTGGCCTTTTACAGGAAGAGTTTGCTGAGTCCTGATTTAGAGTAAGAAGCAATTCATATTTAAAAAGGGTTTGTCTCATCCTTTCAGATCTCTTCAAAATGGAGATGATAACAGTGACAGATAACATGGCCTCTTTCTTATCCAGGCTAGCATCTGGTTCCAGAGTCTTTTCTTTACAGTGACCCTTGTGTATTGAAGTGGGGGAATTTGACTTCAATCTCTGTTTGAAAAGTACCTTTGTGTAGAGAAGATTAATAATGAGCACACTGACCATTTATTTCTCAAGAATGGTATTATTTAGAATAATAAACATCATTTTAGGTTTAGTTTTGTATTATGTATAGGTCACATTTTAGTTTTTATATATAGCTTAATTTTTTTTCACACACACACTGTATTTTATTTTTACAAGAGATAAATAAACTGACACCAATATAGCTTAATTTTTAAAGCTTCTTCAAACCACTTAAATTTTGAAATGTGTAGATACAAATTAATTTTATATTGGCCTATATATTTTCACAGGATGATTGTCTTTTGAAAGTGTGGTACCCTATGACTGGTTGGAAGTCTTCAATTATACCTCCGGATCATCATGAAGTGGAAAGGAGACAGGCGTCTACCCAGTTTTCCTTTGTCTATTTGGCACATCCGCGAGCGGTGACAGGTTTTTCATGGCGTAAAACTAGCAAATATATGCCCAGGTTAGACAACTGTGTCATAGAACTTCATTTTGTATTACTTATATGTTTATAAAAATAATGAAAACGAAGGTCCTTTTAATTGACATGGTGGCAATGAATAGCAGAGGTTCTGGGCATCAACTGCCTGACTTCAGATTCTGCTGTTGTTATCAGCTTCGTGAGCTTTTGACTAAATTTCTTAAGCTCTCCATGCCTCTGTAGAATGGGGGTCGTAGTAGTACCTACCTCAGAGAGTTGTATGAGACTGAAATGTGTGAGTGAGTGTGAATGCTTATACAGGCCTTTGCACATTGTGTGTGCCAGGGCAGCGTTAGCTGGTATTGTCAGTATCAGCAGCAGCAGTAGATTCCAGGAAGGAGACGTTTGCAAGTAACAGGAAAGCACACACTGAGGGAGAATAAAACATAGTAATAAACTGTCAATAATATGCATTCTGGGAAGGCATATCATATACATACAGTGAATAAAGTGGCCAAGTTTTTCTTATCTTAGGGCTATCAACAGAAACTTCTCAAAGGATTTATTATAAGTTTTTCTTCATTGTTACAGCCATCTCTTAAAAGTGTTTAGAAGATAAAGCAAACTACAAAACAGCTCATACCAATGATTCCTGTATTATATATACAGTTCTAAAAATGCTTGCTTAGAAATCTGTATTCATTCTTGAGGAAGGGTTATTTCATCTGCTAAATATATCTGAGCACTGTTTGCACTTGATGGGAAATACAGCACACCTATTATGGAGGTGCTCAGTAAATGATAAAATGGGGAATATATACATTTTTGGAATCTAGATAAAAGGTTACTCTAAATCTGTTTAAGTTATTTGCATCTATGGAAAACATTTGCAGAACACTTTACCTTTGACTGAGTCAGATTGTATGTAAGCATTTTTTTAATGGGAAAATTTTTTTTTTCACGATGAGTGGTTAAACCACTTCAGCTGCTTGATGCTGTGACATTTTTGCTTAACTTAATGGAAATTGATTTATAGTTTGAATTTATAGTCTCCTTACAGTTTTATTATTAATAAGTTTGTTTACCTATTTATAACTGTTTAGATTATAAGAAGGATAAAACAAAATGCTGGAACTACTGCCATAAACCACATAGTTTAATTATAATTAATGATCTTTTATTATGGTCATTCTGCAAGTTGTAATGACAGAAATGTAGGTTTTCTTTTGATGTTTACTTTGTTTTGTTTAGGAGATACTAATCCTCCAGAGCCTTGTTTTCAAGCAGCACATGTATAATCTGGCATTAATTTCTGTTTCCTTCGTCAGGACCATTTCCTAGTTTTTATGATGTTCACAGCCGTACTGTGCGTGATTTCAAGCTCTTCCATTGATACTCTTTCTCCACACAATGTAATTTCTAAAGCAATTGGAAGCATACTATACTGTCATTTAGTTTAGCTGTTCAAGACATAAGTTTAATGAATTAAGGTGAGTGTCAGGGACAGTTAGGTTGTTCTTATTTTATGGTAACTGATTGCACCCTATGTCCAGCCTACCACCTTGCAGGTCTGAGCAGGTAATAAATGGGGTTTGGTAAGAGTGTGAAATAGTCAGTAGAAATCCATTATCATTATTGGAAAAATAACTACACATAGATCATACTGTTTTGCGTTAATGTCATCTTTAAGGATGAAGAACTAAATATTAATAGCCTTTAATTTTTCATGTTATTGATACTCACAGTAACTTTTGTTCATTTCTCTTTATCATTAGAGGTTCTGTCTGTAATGTGTTATTAACTTCATGCCATGATGGTGTCTGCCGGCTGTGGGCAGAAACCGTATTACCAGAAGACTGTCTTTTGGGTGAGCAGATTTGCGAGACTACCACTTCCAGCACTGCCAGCAGCCTTACTCATGCTGGAAGTCACAAAGACGGAGTACAACATGCTCTTGAGGTACTGTATTATTTAAAATGGTAAATGAATCTTGAAGATAATGTGAGTATGGTGGGAATTCATAAGCTAAGTTGCAGATGGTGCATGGTATACATAATGACGAAATTAATGGCAAAGAATTCTCACTTATTTTATGTCACTTAGAAGACAGATATAGACAGTAATGATCTCAGATATGTAGTCTAGATAAATAGTATAAATTTAATTCTTCCAGTTTGCATGTTGAGTGTGAAAATCTATAGGAGTAGGCAACTTTGATTAATAAAACATGTAAAAGTCTTTGAAATTGGTTGTAATTAAAAATGTTTTGTGGGGAATTCCCTGGCAGTCCAGTGGTTAGGACTTGGTGCTTTCACTGCTGGGGCCTGGGTTCGATCCCTGTTCAGGGAAGTAAGATCCCGCAAGCTGCGCGGCGCAGCAAAATAAATAAATAAAATAAACCACAGCAATCTTTAAAAAAATAAACAGATTAAAAATAAAAATATTTTGCTTTTGTTTCACGAGGATTAAATTTTACATTTATTTTTCTAATTAAAAATGACTATTATGAATAAGAATAAAGGTGTTGTTAAGATATTAAGTGAACTTATATAATTGCACAATTTTCACGGTTTAATATTTTGAAAGTGAAATAATTTTTCTAGTTTTTAAATACTATATATAAAACAAAAATGCTTTCTAAGAAATTAGATTATTTATAATATAGTATGAACTGTTGTGCCCATTATGATTAGCGAATAAAATGAGATAAACACATTATTAAAAATTACCAGAAATTTATTATAGTAAACCTAGATTGCTAATTTTCTTAATTTTTCATGTGACTTTATTACACAAAGAGTATATGCTTATTCTAAAATTAGATTAGGAAAAAGAAAAAAATGTAGAGTTTATAATCCAACTATTCCAATATGTGTTTGTACATTTTTTTTTATTTACAAGATTGAGATCATATTATGCAATAATGTTTTATAACTTGCTTTTTATACTTAATGTGTTATAAACATCTCTGTACATAACTAATTATACTTTTACATTGCACGTTTACATTAACACTTTAATGGTTGCATAGCCAAAATGGTTTTGCAGTTTTGGCGAGCAAAAATATTTTGGGGGTTTAATAGGCTAAGGATGTGGTCCTTTAAAGTTTTATGTAAAGTAGTCCTGCTCTGATGCTCTCTGTGATTGGGCACTATTTATACAGTTTTTTCCAACATTTAAAGCATAAATGAAATTAAAGCACAAGTCAGAACAGTTAGAGTTATGTTTTGCTATTGATTGAAAATTAGTGGGAAAAAGTACTTTATTTACTAGATGTTTACAATAATTTATATATATTTGTATAACATTTTATCTTTAAATTACATATGAGCTTTTGGAGACTAAGGGCTTTTAGATATCTTTATATCCTCCATGTTATCTAATATATTTCTTTTCAAGTGTTTGTTAAATCGAATTATTAACTGCTACATAAAATAAAAGAAAAAATAAAATGTAATCAGTGATTTGACACATTTTTGCTGCCTTTTAATAAAATGTTGTCAATTAGTAATGTTAAAATTGTTTTTAATAGAAAAAACCTGATTATCTGACTTATGAGCTATTTTGCTTTCTAATGTCCTTTCCTATAAAACCCCTAACTGCAAGGTCTATATAATTCTATATATACTTAAATTATACATTTTGTTCCTAGGAGAAGATAACTGACCAATATAGCACAGCCTTGGCAATCTAATTTAAAATAATGATAAATGTCAAAGATTGAGTGAAACTAATTTGATAGGTATAATCAAAGAAATAACTGGGGAGACCAGAGACAGAGGACACGCCATAGAACTGACACTGTTTTTCACATGAAAAGGGACAAGGGCTGTGGAATTGAAAGGAAGGACCAGATGTTTTATTTTACTGCAGAAAGAACTGAGAGGATGCCACATTTTATTTCATTGATTGCAAGGAACAAAGGAAAAGAACGGTATATTATTATTAAGCACGGTATTGTTAAGTGACAGAATAAGGAATTGCTGTGTGGTGGGGTTATGGTGTGGAGAAAAGATTGTGCTGAGAATTGACATGGTCCCGTGTCAGAATAGTTCAGATGATGGAGTATGCCAGTACAGAATTTTTATCATAGGCACATATCTCAGTTTGAACAAATTCCACAGGTCAATACTTTCATGGGGTCTTTCCTGGCTACTCTTATCTAAGTTAAGGTTCCCCTTGTTATTCTGTATTTTTGTACCCTCTTTTTGTCTTTATAATAGAGGTTATATATTAGATTATTTAGCTGGCTATTTAGTTCTAAGTGAGAATTTTGGGGAGGAATATTCTTCCTGGTAGGAAGATTTGGATTTTTTTTTTTTTTACACCCTTATGACTAGTAAATTTCGTCTCAGTACTGGAATATCCTAAAAAAACTAGACTTTGGACTCCTAATCTTTATAGGGGTTTCTGCAGATAATAAGTGTTTTTGAGCAACTACTGCCTTGAACTATAAAATTTGCAAGACCAGTGGAGAATATATTAAGTTGTTCTATTGTAGTTAAAGTTTCCCTTAAGATGGTCAGGTTTTACAGAGAGGAAAATTGTAAAACCCTTAATAATCAAAAGTACTTTGATCAGCACTTATTTTACTTCCTAGACTTGGATTTAGTAATTATTTTTCTATTTTAGACAATACACCATTTGAAAAATTTAAGGAAAGGACAAAGGAAGTCTTCCATTCTTGTAACGCACACTGAATTAATGCATGACCAGATGGCAACGCATGAGGTTCAAAGACACATTTCCCATCACGCAAATGTACTATGTCATTTTCACATTGCAGCGAGCATCAATCCCGCCACAGGTAAAGGATAGTAAAGTTTTATTTCTTATCTGCTGAAATAAGATAAATAAATAGAAAAGTGGGACTACTTTTATAACCTGTTTCTAATTTTATGCTAATACTCCATGTTTCCTTTTAAAATACTTCTTAATTGGAACAGAAATATAAGGTGCCATTTCTTAAATTGAGACTGTGTGATCCTCAGGGAATAACTTCAAATAAGTATTTTTGAGCACCATTGTTTGTCTACAATATGGCAAAGTTTCTAAGTAATTAGAGCTTTAGTTGAACCTGGAGATGAACACAAGTGGTGGCAGCCTGGTTAATTAGTGTGATTTCCCACCCTTTTGTATTTTCACTATTATTCTTTCTTCTCAACTCTTCTTTATAACTTTATCAAAGTATATTTTTGCATAGTTTTCCTTATATTTCAGCATATCTTGTTTTGTACCCTCATAGACTTTCTTGTCCTACACTTCGGGAAAGGTAGTGTTTCTTCTAACCTTGATGTTTTCTTTTTGCTCTTTTCCTCCTATGTCATTGAGAAGTATTTTGAGGCAGGTTCATTGTTGGCAAGAGCATATTTAAAGCTTCTATTTAAGGTCATTGTTTTCTTTCTGCATGAAAAACATATGACAAGGCCTATTAGTTTCATATTACATTGCTGGAAGAACTATAGTTGTATAAAGTTATAGTTACATTTTATTGAAATGGAAGTCTATTGCTTCAGGGTGCAGAGGATTTTATTTTTAAATGTTTATTTATATAAAGATAAGTATTTAGCAAATACAGTTCCAAAAGAGTGTTATCTGGATGCTTCCCCCCCAGTCTCTTTTTCTTTCTATTGAATGGATTATTTATAATTTGATTTGGGATTAAGGAGATTTTTTTTTTTTGAATTATACTGTTTTACGTGAACTGATCTATAGCATGAATTTCAGTTACCCCACATGGAGAAAATCTGCTATACTTAGAAATTTGCTTGCCTTCCTGTGTTCTTTCTTGGCATTATTTTTCCCCGACTTTTGAGGAAAGTTTAAAACAGTCAGAAAAGTTGGAAGAATAGTACAGTGAACACTCATTTCACCCACTTTGATTCAACAATTGCTAACATTTTGCCAGTTGCTTTATTCTCTCTGTATATACACACATATGTATGTTTATATGTGTGTGTGTGTGAGAGAGAAATTTTTTCTTAATGTTTTCAAAGTAAGTTACACATATCATGGCATATCACCCTTACATACTTCAGCAAGTATCTCCTAAGAATAAGGAAATTTTCTTACATAATCACAATATCATTATCATACCTAAGAAAATTAGAAATAATTCCATAATCTCTGATATTCAGTTCATATTTAAATTTCAGTCATCTCAAAAATGTCTTTTAGATTTGCTTTTCTGTTTTGTCTTTCTGTTCCCTCATCCCCAAACCAGGATTCAATAAAAGTTTGTGCATTTGGTGTGTTTCGTTTTTAAATTAGTAATTTAATTCCGTATGTCTATGCCATTAGTTCATTTACCATTAAATTCAATTAAAAATTTCAAACCGTGCTAGAGTTATGTTTACTTTTTGTTTATCACATTTTCTGTGTAATGGAATTAGTCTTTATAGGCACATGTAATATTTTAAAAGACATTAGAAATTCACATTGAAATTTTATCTTTTTTGATTCCACAGATATTCCAAATGTCTTGGTTGGCACTGTATTTAACATTGATGATGGAAATGGGGGCTTTGTAGTTCATTGGTTAAACAACAAAGAATTTCATTTTACATCATCTACTGAAATATTTATGCAGCAATTACGAAAACTTTCTGAAAAGCAGGTGGATCATGAAAACGACAAAGGAGATAGAGAAGATGAATGTTCACAGGAGGAAAGAGAGAGGGGTTTACATATGAAACTAGACCATGGTTAGTATCCTGTGTTCAGATTTTTCTTTTTTACAGGCTGACAGCTTTTTGTGAAACCACCTTTGGTTTGTAATCTTTCCTTCCTCCCCTCCTTCCTTTTCACTTTTCCATTCATTCCACAGGTCTTTACTGACCATCTACTATGGACCATCTACCATCTAACTTTGCTTTGTTATAACATATTGCTTTGAGTAATGTATTACTTTGGAAGCCATGCTTTTGGTGGGGGTAACAGGTTTTGCTAATAATGGTAATAATAAAGATAATGTGATAGTGTGAATGAAATTTTGATTTATCTAAAACTAAGAAATGTAGTAATTTTCAGTTCAGATCAGAAAAGAGTTTCCTTCCTTGGTTTTTTTTCCTGGCCATAAGTTGTAAAAGGGATTCATGATTTCTAAAGTTAGTATGCTATTTATTGATAGTCTAGTATGTAAATGATTTTCTGTAGTATAGTCTAGTATGTAAATGAATTTGATAGTCTAGTATGTAAATGAATTTTTTATAGTATTTCTGTTAGTATGTACTGATAAATTTATTTTCTGATTTAGAATTATCCCTGGATAGAGAATCTGAAGCAGGTACAGGATCATCAGAACATGAAGATGGAGAAAGAGAGGGAAGTCCTAGAACCTGTTCACGACCTAGTGTACCAATGCCACTGCCTACAGTCCTGCTTGATCGGAAGATCGAAATGCTGCTAACTGAATGGAATAAGAATCCTGACATGCTTTTTACTATACACCCGGTAGATGGTACCTTCCTAGTGTGGCATGTAAAGTATTTGGATGAATATAATCCTGGAATATTTAGACAAGTCCAGGTATATTTTACTGATGAAGCAATTTTTACACTTCTTAAAAAAGTAAAACAGTTGCTATTCAGATTTAGCAGGTTTTCAGAAATACTCGATGATTTTATTTTTGATAAGCAACTGAGAAGAGAATAACTTGCTACCAAAGGGGGTCAATGACCACAGATTTTATAAACTTGATTAATTTAAGTAAAATGAATTTGGCTTTGAAATGTGATAGTGAGTACTTGAATGTATGTGTATTCATTTTTTCTGGGAATTCACAATATTTTGAATAAACTTAAGAAACTACCCTAAAAATGTGACTCAGGATGTATCACCTCCACTTCTTCAGTTTTATTAATTAAATCTACTATCTTTATCGGTTATCTTTCTGAACAGTATTTGTTTAGATTTATGGTTGTAGTCATCTAGATGTACAGGCAAGTTTCAGGTTTCAAATACTTGAAATTATTTCTTCAGTTTTCTCATACGCGATGAATATATGATACTATATAAATAGAGGAAAAGGATTAGACCATAATAAGGTCGAAAATGATATATTTTGCTAGGAAGCTGAGGTTTGACAGTTTGAAAATGGAAGTATTTTTGGAAGACTTTGAGAGGAGGCAGACTGCTTGCACTGAATCATGTAATTGTGTTTTTCAGGTTTCTTTTTCTTCTCGGATTCCTGTTGCATTTCCATCTGGTGATGCAAGCTCTCTTAGTAAAAATATCATGATGTATGCCTGTATAAATGCTGCAAAAGATTCTCACCACACTCTGTTACACGAAGACATGATGGCTGAATGCAGTCCTCATGGATCACAGCTGCATTCTGGACCACACAGTACAAATATGAACATTTTAGCTCCCACAGTAATGATGGTCTCTAAACACATAGATGGCTCTTTAAATCAATGGGCAGTCACTTTTGCTGATAAGTCTGCCTTTACCACTGTTCTAACTGTATCTCACAAATTTAGATATTGTGGTCATAGATTTCACCTCAATGACCTGGCATGTCATTCAGTTTTACCATTATTATTGACATCATCTCATCATAATGCTCTGCTGACTCCTGAATCAGATTTTCAGTGGGACTCAGACAATAAATTAGGTAGATTAATGGATCCTGTAAGACACATAAAAGGTTCCTCGAAACAACCTCTCAGAAATGCAGCAACACGTACATTTCACGACCCGAATGCCATCTACAGTGAACTTATTCTGTGGCGCGTGGACCCAATAGGACCTTTGTCATACACTGGAGGAGTATCGGAGTTGGCACGAATTAACTCTTTACATACTTCAGCCTTCTCTAATGTTGCTTGGCTTCCAACTCTTATTCCTAGTTACTGTCTTGGTAAGTGTTCATTTTAATAGTGAAATTAATAAAAGCTTTAAAACAGTTATTTATATACAAAATGATTTGTATTTGTCATTAGGAAGATTTTTAATAAGTATTCAGAATGTAGGCATCAGACTTAAGTTTAGAGTTTCTAGACTTTTGTTTTTCATCTTTTCCCTCTCATAACCTATCTGTTGAATTTTTTTGGTTAATAATTTTATATCTATTAATTGTATCTGTGTTTCTGGACCATGGTTATGTCTAAAAAGAGAAGTGTGAATATTTTTTCTCATACTTCAGCCAGTAATAAAAATAAACTATATATTATAATGCAAAGTGTTTACTTTCTCAGGCACATATTGCAATTCTGCGAGTGCTTGCTTTGTTGCTTCTGATGGCAAAAATCTGAGACTTTACCAAGCTGTGGTAGATGCAAGAAAATTATTGGATGAACTGTCAGATCCAGAATCTTCAGTAAGTATTTCTTAATCTTTATTAATATATCTAAGCTAATAAGGAATTCTCTTTTAATTTGTCTAGGACGTTTATTTGTTAGTTGGTGTTCAGGGAGTGAGCATCTGTTCTGGGCTCTGTGTGACTAGTTTGTTTTCTCTTAACTTGTGTTCCAATTTACATGAATCAAAATTACAGTCTGTTGGCGCTTTCACTGCTGTGGCCCAGGTTCAGTCCCTTGTTGAGGAACTAAGATCCCACAAGCCACACAGTGTGGCCAAAAAGAAAAAAAAAATTACAGTCTGTATATCACATCACACATCAATACGTTTTACATTTAAAGAAATAAATACGATTTTTTTTCTAAAATGTGATTTTTTTCTTGACATTTTTCACCTTTAGTTTGGTTCTGTTAATCTTTTTTTGCTCAAGAAAGGCAGCTTTACCAACCTCTATGTTTAGGTTGGAAAATTTGAACTTTTCTGAGCTTGATTCACTATTTTAAAAGTCCTCTGGTTAGAATATGTTATCAGTGGGTGACAATGTCTCATTCTGGTAGTTCTCTATTTGAACTGCAAGTCATGCATATTAGTCAGTACTCAGATTTGAATGGTGAATTTTCCATTTACCTATAAAAACGTGCCTTTTAATAAAATAACTGTTCTAATAAAAATGTTTCCAATATTGAAAATCAAAGACTGTTTTTGTTTTGTTTAATTTTAATTAATTTATTTATTTACTTATGGCTGCATTGGGTCTTCATTGCTGCGCATGGACTTTCTCTAGTTTCAGCGAGCGGGATCTACCCTTCGTTGCGGTGCACAGGCTTCTCATTGCGGTGGCTTCTCTTGTCGCGGAGCATGGGCTCTAGGCGCACAGGCTTCAGTAGTTGTGGCTCGTGGGCTCTAGAGCACAGGCTCAGTAGTTGTAGCGCATGGGCTTAGTTGCTCCGCGGCATGTGGGATCTTCCCGGACTAGGGCTCAAACCCGTGTCCCCTGCATTGGCAGGCGGATTCTTAACCACTGCGCCACCAGGGAAGTCCCTCAAAGACTGGTTTTGAATGTCTGCCGTGTACCCCTAGACGTGTAGGGAATACAGTGTCTGCCTTTAAGGGGATTTAAATTTAGCAGAGGAGAGAAATTATTATAAAAGGTTAAATAACGGTTTAAGCCAGAAGCAGAGGTGTCTGAAGTTGGTATGTAATTAACTGCCAAACACTATTTCATAATTCAGGGGCAAGAGAGATCAGAGTAGGGTAGGCATAGAGGTTTTTATTAAGGACAGTATTTGAGTTCATTTTTGATAGATGCAGAAAGACAAATCCTTGGTCTTTGCTGAGTGATAGAATAGCCTGAGTGGATACAGGAAAGTACGTGTATAAATAAGGCTTGTTCCAGAAACAGTGGTAATTGGACTGAAGCCACAAGTTCGGCATAGAGAAAGTCTAGAAAAGTAGCATCTTTAAAATTATAGAGTTGGAAGATTTAAAGGTCCCCTAGTCTAACCAGCCATCTGATACTTTGTCTCTACCACATTCCTGCCAATTTGTCATCTGGCCCCCAAGGAGGGAAGCTCAACTCTAAACGCAGCTCATTCTGTCTTTGAATTACCATCACTATTATATTGAAATTAAACTTGTAATCCTTAAATTCTACTTGTTAGCTTTAGTTCCATTTAGAATAAGTCTAAGATTTCTTACATGTGAGAGCACCTCAGACACCTATGTTGGAACCCCTCAATTTTTTTCCTCAGGCCAAACCTGCTGCTCCTCTGCCTATAAATTTATCTAACTTTTATATTTGACCCTGGTTACTCTTCTGAGCAGTTTTCCGTTTGTTTATACACCGGGCATCGTAGGATCACTAGAATATAGCAGTACTGTGCCGTCTCTCAGTAGATACTATTATGTTTGGGCAGGCACGCCACATTCTTTGTATGTGATTCATATTGAGCTGACTTTCAATTAAATATCACGGAGTCTTTTTTTTTTTTTGCTAGTAAGCCATTCTGTATTTGTGCATTTGAATTTGGGACCCAAATATAGTCTTATTTCCCTATTACATTTCACCTTGCTAGGCTCAGCTCAACAGTACATCCTTTCAGTATCCTTTTGAATCCAGATTCTGTTACTGCTTTATGTGTTACTGCTTTATGACTTATATCACTGGCCTATTTGATGAGTGTTGTTCTACATCTTCATCTAAGTCAATTACAGAAATGTTAAACAGTACTGGACTGAAGAAAGAACCTAGCAGTATACATTTGAAATCTTTCTCCTTTTTTTTTTTTTTTTGCGGTATGCGGGCCTCTCACTGTTGTGGCCTCTCCCGTTGCAGAGCACAGGCTCCGGACACGCAGGCTCAGCGGCCATAGCTCACAGGCCCAGCCACTCCGTGGCATGTGGGATCTTCCCGGACCGGGGCACGAACCCGTGTCCCCTGCATCGGCAGGTGGACTCTCAACCACTGCGCCACCAGGGAAGCCCTGTTTCTCCATTTTTATTGTCTAGAATATTTCTCCAGCTTATCCCAAGGATTTGCATGAGGCAGCTTGTGGTGTACTTCACTGAAGTAAAATACACCCTGTCTGCCAAATCTTTTGCAGTCAAAAAAGGAAGTCAGATTTGTAGGAGATGATTGTTTTAATGTATAGTAGGTCGAATGTGTGTATCCTAATGTCTCTTGATGACTAAAACGTTGTACTAGATAGACATCAGGCTCTTTATTCTGACTTACAGAAGTATGTTATTTTCCTTTTTGAAAACTGGAATCTTTGCCTGTTTTTAGTCTTTTGGCTGTGGCAATCCCCATGATTTCTCAGAGAGAACATCCTCTGTAGTTCATTGTTCTCATTGGCAAAATTTCTTAATAACCTGGGCATTATCTTTTCCAGGAAAGTATACATTCATTTAGAGCAGTTGGATACATTCTTGGAATTCTAAAATTTATCTTGGTCTTCTGCTCCAATGTACTTACCAATGTACTTTTTTCTTAAACCCTCCTTTTTCATTATTTTTTTTAAACTTAAAAAGTAATACTTATTCATTGTAGAAAATTTTTGGTCCTTTTTACTTTTGCAAGCTAAATTCTTGAAATAGAAGACCAGAGACAAAGTAGGAATTAGGAGTTCTTTATTCTCCTGATCTTTATTAACATTAAACCATCAGCCTCTGTTAATGAGCCTATCTTTCTCTTTCTCTTTGTACTCTGAAAACAATAATTAATTCAGTGACTTAATTTTTCAAACAAATCTTTAATTTTAGAATAGTTTTAGGTTTACAGAAAAGTTGGAGATATACTGCAGTTTCCATATACCCCTATCGTTAACATCTTATATTACCAGAATACATTTGTCACAACTAAGAAACAGTTATTGGTGTGATATGATTAATTAAACCCCAGACTTTATTAAGACTTAACTGATTTTTTCCCACAAATGTCCTTTTCCACTAATGTTCCAGGACTTCATCCACAAAACCATATTACATTTAGTTGTCATGTCTCCTAAGTCTTCTGATCTTGGACAGTTTCTAAGTTTTCTTCATCTTCATCAGCTTTTTCTCATGACCTTGACAGTTTTGGGTAGTACCGGTGAGATATTTTATTGTATTTTCCTTTGACTTGAGTTTGTCTGCTATTTTTCTCATGGTTAGACTGGAGTTATGAGTTTTGGGGAAAAATACCTCAGGTGTGTGAAGTACGCTTCTTGTGTTACATCAGGAGCACATGCTAACAATATGGTTATTAGCATCTTCCCTCTTTTTTCTTTTCAGCTGGAAGTTTGTTAATTTATTGATGTTTTTAAAGAACCAGCTATTTGTTTCACTGAATGCTTTGGTTTTGTTTTAATTTTCATTAGTATCTGCCCTATCTTTATTATTTTCTTCCTTACGCTTGATTTATTTTGGTTTTCGTTTACTAGGTTTCTTGAGATAGGAGCTTAGGTTCTGGTTTTTTTTTTTTTTTTTGGCCAAGTTGTGCAGCATGTTGTATCTTAGTTCCTGAACCAGGGATCGAACCCGTGCCCCCTGTGGTGGAAGCATGAAGTCTTAACCACTGGACTGCCAGAGAAGTCCTAGGAGCTTAGATTCTTTTATTTTTTCCTTTTCTTTTGTTCTTTTCTTTCTTTATTTATTTTATATAGCAGGTGGAGCTTAGATTCTTGATTTGAAACTGTTCTTATTTTCTTTTTTTTTTTTAGGGAAGAATTACTCTTTAATTGAGGCTTTCTTTATACCTATTAACATCAAGTTTTTATAAATGTATTTTCAAAAACATTTTTAAATGTGTGCACAGTTTCAAAATTCAAACAGCATATACTGTACTGTTATTAAATAAAAACTCTGTATCACCTCCCCTATCCAAGTCCCACACTTTATTGGAAACCCCTTTAAACCTTTTGTTTTTAATTCTTTTGATAAGTTACCACCATAATTCTAAATGATATGCTTAGATTTCAGTTTCTTAATTTACCAGCAGTAGAAATCAAGTCATTTCCATCTTCTTTGATAGACAGGGAATTCAGCTCACATTCCACTTGCCTCTCTCTCTCCACTGAGTTTTGCTAGTTGTATTAGTGTGTGTGGTTTTTCTATTAGCTGCCTTTATACTTTTAAGTGATGTATACATAATCCTGTATTTTCGTTCCGTCTTCTTTACACAGTATCTCTTGTATCATCCCAAAGTAAAATGAAGAAAGTTGCACCCCTGCACTCACCCTTCCCTCCTCCTGCTCTCAACTTGACTTCTGCCAGCTGGAGCGTTACCTTTACAATGTCTTTTATGACATGCATGTTCTATTCTATAACTAAAATTAGGTCTTATGGTTTGATTTTAAAAATTGAAACTAGTAACCATCTAATTATAATTATGTAAATGTGATCATTTCAACTATTTGTCACTGATTTGTCACAGATTCTCTCAACGGAGAATGTCCAAAGCGTTAAAGTCAAATGACCTCTATTATATTCCATCAAGTGATCAGGCCACAGTTTTGCTCGTCTTGTATTTGAATCAAAACTTTTTTTCTCTAATTTTTCAGTTGTTTTCTTGGCATTTCTAATTTCTTGGGCTTCTTTTTTCTTGTTGAGAGGAAAAAAAAACCCTAAGTCTTCTTCCCCACTGGGCTAAGAGCTCCCAGCTTCTTAATTGTCCTGCCTGTTAAATCTTCCTCTTTCTCTTCTTGGAGGAATTCCTTTTAGGGTCTTTTGAGCTGGTGTTTTAATTTGAGCTGTGTTTTTCGGGTTGCTGCAGATGTGTCATCCTCTTCGTTTCACACCTGGAATTCCACCACTGTTTCCTGGACCATGAGCTGCTTTTCTCTCCTGTACTGTCGATAGATTACATCCTCAAATACTGTAAATTTTTTAAAAAGAAAGGTTGCCTGGTAGATAAGGATTCTGAAATCAGTCTGAATCCAACATGGCTGGAAAAGTGTTTATTTTACCTTCATATTTATTTTTTAAAATATTTATTTGGCTGCCCCGGGTCTTATTTGCGGCATACAGGCTCTTAGTTGCAGCATGTGGGATCTAGTTCCCTGAGCAGGGATTGAACCTGGGCTCCCTGCATTGGGAGCACAGAGTCTTAACTGCTGGACCACGAGGGAAGTCCCTTTCCCTTCATATTTAATTGATAAATTTGGCTGGATATTAAATTCTAGATTTAAGATCTTTTTTTTGCCCTCAGAAATTTAGAGACTGTTATTTCTGTCCTCCAGTGTTTTGATAAGAGGTCTTATACCTATAATACTCTTATTAGTAACCCCTCCCTCTCTCGCTCTTTCTCTTGATGCTTCTAGAACAGCAATGTACAATAGAAATATAAAGTGAGCCATACATGTAACTTAAAAATTTTCTAGCAACCATTTAAAAGTGAAAAGAAACTGGTGATATTACTTTTATAGCATGTTTTCATTAATCCAATATATCCAAAACAGAATTTCAACATGTAGTGAATATCTTACATTATTATTTTTTTAACATCTTTACTGGAGTATAATTGCTTTACAATGGTGTGTTAGTTTCTGCTTTATAACAAAGTGAATCAGCTATACATACACATATATCCCCATATCTCCTCCCTCTTGTGTCTCCCTCCCTCCCACCCTCCCTATCCCACCCCTCTAGGTGGACACAGAGCCCCGAGCTGATCTCCCTGTGCTATGCGGCTTCTTCCCACTACCTATCTATTTTACATTTGGTAGTGTATATACGTACATGCCACTCTATCGCTTTGTCCCAGCTTACCATTCCACCTAGCCATGTCCTCAAATCTATTCTCTACGTCTGTGTCTTTATTCCTGTCCTGTCCCTAGGTTCATTAGAACCACTTTTTTTTTTTTGATTCCATATCTTTGTATTAGCATATGGTATTTGTTTTTCTCTTTCTGACTGACTTCACTCTGTATGAGAGACTCTAGGTCTATCCACCTCACTACAAATAACTCAATTTCATTTCTTTTTATGGCTGAGTAATATTCCATTGTATATATGTGCCACATCTTCTTTATCCATTCATCTGTCGATGGACACTTAGGTTACTTCCATGTCCTGGCTATTGTAAATAGAGCTGCAATGAACATTGTGGTACATGACTCTTTTTGAAGTCTGGTTTTCTCAGGGTATATGCCCAGTAGTGGGATTGCTGGGTCATATGGTAGTTCTATTTTTAGTTTTTAAAGGAACCTCCATACTGTTCTCCATAGTGGCTGTACCACTTTACATTCCCACCAACAATGCAAGAGAGTTCCCTTTTCTCTACACTCCCTGCAGCATTTATTGTTAGTAGATTTTTTAATGATGGCCATTCTGACTGGTGTGAGGGGATGCCTTATTTTAGTTTTGATTTGCATTTCTCTAATGATTAGTGATGTTGAGCATCCTTTCATGTGTTTGTTGGCAATCTGTATATCTTCTTTGGAGAAATGTCTGTTTAGGTCTTCTGCCCATTTTTGGAGTGGGTTGTTTGGATATTGCGCTGCATGAGCTGCTTGTAAATTTTGGAGATTAATCCTTTGTCAGTTGCTTCGTTTGCAAATATTTTCTCCCATTCTGAGTGTTGTCTTTTCGTCTTGTTTATGTTTTCCTTTGCTGTGCAAAAGCTTTGAAGTTTCATTAGGTCCCATTTGTTTATTCTTGTTTTTTTTCCATTTCCATAAGAGGTGGGTCAAAAAGGATCTTGCTGTGATTTATGTCAGAGTGTTCTGTCTATGTTTTCCTCTAAGAGTTTTATAGTGTCTGGTCTTACATTTAGGTCTTTAATCCACTTTGAGTTTACTTTTGTGTATGGTGTTAGGGAGTGTTCTAATTTCATTCTTTTACATGTAGCTGTCCAATTTTCCCAGCACCACTTATTGAACAGACTGTCTTTTCTCCATTGTATATCCTTGCCTCTTTTATCAAAGATAAGGTGACCATATGTGCATAGGTTTATCTCTGGGCTTTCTATCCTGTTCCATTGATGTATGTTTCTGTTTTTGTGCCAGTACCATACTGTCTTGATTACTGTAGCTTTGTACTATAGTCTGAAGTCCAGGAGCCTGATTCCTCCAGCTCCATTTTTCTTTCTCAAGATTGCTTTGGCTATTCAGGGTCTTTTGTGTTTCCATACAAATTGTGAAATTTTTTGTTGTAGTTCTGTGAAAAATGCCATTGGTATTTTGATAGAAATTGCACTAAATCTGTAGATTGCTTTGGGTAGTATAGTCATTTTCACAATGTTGATTCTTCCAATCCAAGAACATGGTATATCTCTCCATCTATTTGTATCATCTTTAATTTCTTTCATCAGTGTCTTATAGATTTCTGCATACAGGTCTTTTGTCTTGTTACGTAGGTTTATTCATAGGTATTTTATTCTTTTTGTTGCAGTGGTAAATGGAAGTGTTTCCTTAATTTCCCTTTCAGATTTTTCATCATTAGTGTATAGGAATGCCAGAGATCTCTGTGCATTAATTTTGTATCCTGCAACTTTACCAGATTCGTTGATTAGCTCTAGTAGTTCTCTGGTAGCATCTTTAGGATTCTCTATATATAGTATCATGTCATCTGCAAAGAGTGACAACTTTACTTCTTTTTCCAATTTGGATTCCTTTTATTTCTTTTTTTTCTCTGATTGCTGTGGCTAAAACTTCCAAAACTATGTTGAATAACAGTGGTGAGAGTGGACATCCTTGTCGTGTACCTGATCTTAGAGGAAATGGTTTCAGTTTTTCACCATTGAGAATGATGTTGGCTGTGTGTTTGTCATATATGGCCTTTATTATGTTGAGGTAAGTTCCCTCTGTGCCTACTTTCTGGAGGGTTTTTTATCATAAACAGGTGTTGAATTTTGTCAAAAGCTTTTTATGCATCTATTGAGATGATGATATGGTTTTTCTCCTTCAATTTGTTAATATGGATTTTCACATTGATTGATTTGTGTATATTGGTAAATCCTTGCATTCCTGGGATAAACCCCATTTGATCATGGTGTATGATCCTTTTAATGTGTTATTGGATAATGTTTGCTAGTATTTTGTTGAGGATTTTTGCATCTATGTTCATCAGTGATATTGGCCTGTAGTTTTCTTTCTTTGTGGCATCTTTGTCTGGTTTTGGTATCAGGGTGATGGTGGCCTCGTAGAATGAGTTTTGGAGTGTTCCTCCTTCTGCTGTATTTTGGAAGAGTTTGAGAAGGATAGGTGTTAGCTCTTCTCTAAATGTTTGATAGAATTTGCCTGTGAAGCTATTTGGTCCTGGGCTTTTGTTTGTTGGCAGATTTTAAATCACAGTCTCAATTTCAATGCTTCTGATCAGTCTGTTTATATTTTCTGTTTCTTCCTGGTTCAGTCTCAGAAGGTTGTGCTTTTCTAAGAATTTGTCCATTTCTTCCAGGTTGTCCATTTTATTGGCATATAGGTGCTCGTAGTAATCTCTCATAATTCTTTGTATTTCTGCAGTGTCAGTTGTTACCTCTCCTTTTTCATTTGTAATTCTATTGATTTGAGTCTTCTCCCTTTTTTTCCTGATGAGTCTGGCTAATGGTTTATCAATTTTGTTTATCTTCTCAAAGAACCAGCTTTTAGTTTAATTGATCTTGGCTGTCATTTCCTTCATTTCTTTTTCATTTATTTCTGATCTGATCTTTATGATTTATTTCCTTCTGCTAAGTTTGGGTTTTTTTTTTGTTCTCTCTCTAATTGTTTTAGGTGTAAGATTAGGTTGTTTTCTTAGATGTTTCTTGTTTCTTGAGCTAGGATTGTATTGCTATAAACTGCCCTCTTAGAACGGCTTTTGCCACATCCCATAGGTTTTGGGTCTTCGAGTTTTCATTGTCATTTGTTTCTAGGAATTTTTTGATTTCCTCACTGGTCTCTTGGTTATTAACTAGTGTATTGTTTAGTCTCCATGTGTTTGTATTTTTTACAGACTTTTCTCCTGTAATTGATATCTAGTCTCATAACACTGTGGTCAGAAAAGATAATTGATATGATTTCAGTTTTCTTAAATTTACCGAGGCTTGATTTGTGACCCAGGATATGATCTATCGTGGAGAATGTTCCATGAGCACTTGAGAAGAAAGTGTATTCTGTTGTTTTTGGATGGAATGTCCTGTAAATATAAATTAATTTGATATTTACAAATTAATTGTTTAATTAATGTGTTTAATGTGTCATTTAAAGCTTGTGTTTCCTTATTTATTTTCTTTTTGGATGATCTGTCCATTGGTGAAAGTAGGGTGTTAAAGTCCCCTACTATGATTGTGTTACTGTTGATTTCCCCTTTTATGGCTGATAGCATTTGCCTTATGTATTGAAGTGCTCCTGTGTTGGATGCATAAATACTTAAGATTGTTATATCTTCTTCTTGGATTGATCCCTTGATCATTATGTAGTGTCCTTCTATGTCTCTTGTAATAATCTTTATTTTAAAGTCTATATTTTGTCTGATATGAGAATTGCTGCTCCAGCTTTCTTCTGATTTCCACTTGCATGGAATATCTTTTTCCATCCCCTCATTTTCAGTCTGTATGTGTCCCTAGGTGTGAAGTGGGTCTCTTGTAAACAGCATATATATGGGTCTTTTTTGTATCCATTCAGCCAGTCTGTGTCTTTTGGTGGGAGCATTTAATCCATTTACATTTAAGGTAATTATCGATATGTATGTTCCTATTCCCATTTTCTTAATTGGGTTTGTTATTGTAGGTCTTTTCCTTCTCTTGTGTTGCTTGCCTAGAGAAGTTCCTTTGGTATTTGTTGTAAAGCTGGTTTGGTGGTGCTGAATTCTCTTAGCTTTTGCTTGTATGTAAAGGTTTTAATTTCTCTGTTGAATCTGAATGAGATCCTTGCTGGGTAGAATAATCTTGGTTTTTCCCTTTCATCACTTTAAATATGTCCTGCCACTCCCTTCTGGCTTGCAGAGTTTCTGCTGAAAGATCAGCTGTTAACCTTATGGGGATTCCCTTGTATGTTATTTGTTGTTTTTCCCTTGCTACTTATAATATTTTTTCTTTGTATTTAATATTTGATATTTTGATTAATATGTGTCTTGGCGTGTTTCTTCTTGGATTTATCCTGTATGGGACTCTCTGTGCTTCCTGGACTTGATTAACTATTTCCTTTCCCATATTAGTGAAGTTTTCAACTATAATCTCTTCAAATATTTTCTCAGTCCCTTTCTTTTTCTCTTCTTCTTCTGGAACTCCTATAATTTGAATGTTGGTGCGTTTAATGTTGTCCCAGAGGTCTCTGAGACCGTCCTCCATTCTTTTCATTCATTTTTCTTTATTCTGCTCTGCAGTAGTTATTTCCATTATTTTATCTTCCAGCTCACTTATCCGTTCTTCTGCCTCAGTTATTCTACTATTGATTTCTTCTAGAGAATTTTTAATTTCATTTATTGTGTTGTTCATCATTGTTTGCTTTAGTTCTTCTAGGTCCTTGTTAAACGTTTCTTGTATTTTCTCCATTCTATTTCCAAGATTTGGGATCATCTTTACTATCATTACTCTGAATTCTTTTTCAGGTAGACTGCCTATTTCCTCTTCATTTGTTTGGTCTGGTGGGTGTTTACCTTGCTCCTTCATCTGTTGTGTGTTTCTCTGTCTTCTCGTTTTGCTTAACTTACTGTGTTTGGGGTCTCCTTTTCGCAGGCTGCAGGTTCGTAGTTCCCGTTGTTTTTGGTGTCTGTCCCCAGTGGCTAGGGTTGGTTCAGTGGGTTGTGTAGGCTTCCTGGTGGTGGGGACAGGTGTCTGTGTTCTGGTGGATGAGGCTGGATCTTGTCTTTCTGGTGGGCAGGACCGCATCTGGTGGTGTATTTTGGTGTGTCTGTGACCTTATTATGATTTTAGACAGCCTCTCTGCTAATGGATGGTGTTGTCTTCCGTCTTCCTAGTTGTTTGGCATAGGGTGTCCAGCACTGTAGCTTGCTGGTCATTGAGTGGAGCTGGGTTTTAGCGTTGAGATGGAGGTCCCTGGGAGAGGTTTTGCTATCTGATACTACATGGAGCTTGGAGGTCTATGGTGGACCAATGTCCTGAACTCAGCTTTCCCACTTCACAGGCTCAGGTCTGACCTCTGGCTGGAGCACCAAGACCCTGCCAGCCACACGGCTGAAAGAAAAGGGAGAAAAAAGGAAAGAAAGAAAAAATAAAATAAAATAAAGTTATTAAAATAAAATTTTTTTAAATTATTAAAAATAAAAAACGTTAAAAAGTAATAAAGAAAAGAAAGAAGAGAGCAACCAAACCAAAATACAAATCCACCAATGATAGCAAGCGCTAAAAACTATACTAATATGACAAACAAACAAAAAGAACACAACAAAGAAAACGGACAGACAGAACCCTAGGATAAATGGTAAAAACAAAGGTATACAGGCAGAAATCACACAAAGAAATATACACATGCACACTCCAAAAAGGGAAAAAGGAAAAAAAAAATATATGTATTAAAAAAAAAAGGAAGAGAGCAACCAAATCAATAAACAAGTCTACCAATAATAATAAACTCTAAATACTAAACTAATGTAAAGATAAAACCAGAAAAAAATTAGATGCAGAAAGCAAACCCCAAGTCTACAGTTGCTCCCAACGTCCACCACCTCAATTTTGGGATGATTTGTTGTCTACTTCGGTATTCCACAGATGCAGGGTACATCAAGTTGATTGTGGAGATTTCATCTGCTGCTCCTGAGGCTGCTGGGAGAGATTTCCCTTTCTCTTCTTTGGTTGCACAGCTCCTGGGGTTCAGCTTTGGATTTGGCCCCGCCTATGCATGTAGGTCACCTGAGGGCATCTATTCTTCCGCTCAGGCAGGATGGGGTTAAAGTAGCAGCTGATTAGGGGGCTCTGGCTCACTCATACCAGGGGCAGGGAGGGTATGGAATGCGGGGCGAGCCTGCAGTGGCACAGGCTGGTGTGACGTTGCAACAGCCTGAGGTGCACCATGTATTCTCCTGGGGAAGTTGCCTCTGGATCATGGGACCCTGGCAGTGGCGGGCTGCACAGGCTTCTGGGAGGGGAGGTGTGGATAGTGACCTGTGCTTGCACACAGGCTTCTTAGTGGCTGCAGAAGCAGCCTTAGCGTTTCATGCCTGTCTCTGGTGTCCGCACTGATAGGCACGGCTTGCGCCCGTCTCTGGACCTCATCTAGGCGGTGCTCTGAATCCCCTCTCCTCGTGCACACCGAAACCTCTTAGGCAGTTCCAGACTTTCCCCCAGACTCCCTCCCGGCTAGCCGTGGTGCACTAGCCCCCTTCAGGCTGTGTTCACGCAGCCAACCCCAGTCCTCTCCCTGGGATCTGACCTCCGAAATCTGAGCCTCAGCTCCCATCCCCTACCTGCCCTGGTGGGTGAGCAGACAAGCCTCTCAGGCTGGTGAGTGCTGGTCAGCACTGATCCTCTCTGCGGGAATCTGTCCACTTTGCCCTCTGTACCCTTGTTGCTGAGCTCTCCTCCGTGGCTCCGAAACATCTCCCCCGCCCACCCCATCTCTACCAGTGAAGGGGCTTCCTAGTGTGTGGAAACTTTTCCTCCTTCACTGCTCCCTCCCAGAGGTGCAGGTTCCAACCGTATTCTTTTGTCTCGTTTTTTCTTTTTTCTTTTGCCCTACTCACATACGTGTGGAGTTTCTTGCCTTTTGGGAAGTCTGAGGTCTTCTGCCAGCATTCAGTAGGTGTTTTGTAGGAGCAGTTATACATGTAGATGTATTTCTGATGTATTTGTGGGGAGGAAGACGATCTCCACGTCTTAGTCCTCCGCCATCTTGAGGGTCTCCCCTGTTCTTATTTTGTAATGTATGCATTTAGTGCTATAAGTTTTTGTCTCAGTCCTGAGAAGCATTATAAGTAGGATTTTTATTTTCATTCAGTTCACTATGATTTTCCTTGAGAATTCCTATTCCATGGATTATTTAGAAGTACGCTATTTAGTTTCAAGTGTTTAGAGATTTTCCTGTTATCCTGTTACTGACTTCTAGTTTGATCCCATTGTGGTAGGAGAACACACTCTTATGATTTTATTCCTTTTACATGTATTGAGGTTTGTTTTATGGCCCAGAACATGGTGTATCTTAGTATACATTTCATGGCACTTGAAAAGTATATATTCTGCTGTTGTTGGATTGGGTGTTCTGTCAATGTCTGATTCTGTTTTGATTGATGGTATTGTTGAGTTCTTCTAGTTCTTTGCTAAGTTTTTTTTTTAATTTATTTTACTTTTGGCTGTGTTGGGTCTTCGTTGCTGCATGCAGGCTTTCTCTAGTTGCAGCGAGCAGGGGCTCGTTGTGGTGCATGGGCTTCTCATTGCAGTGGCTTCTCTTGTTGTGGAGCATGGGCTCTAGGTGTGCATGCTTCAGTAGTTGTGGCACGTGGGCTTAGTTGCTGCACGGCATGTGGGATCTTCCCAGACCTGGGCTTGAACCCGTGTCCCCTGCATTGGCAGGTGGATTCCTAACCACTGCACCACCAGGGAAGCCCCTTTGCTAATTTTTTGCGTAGCTCTCTATCAGCTGTTGTGAGAAGGGTGTTGAAGTCTCCAACTGTAATTGTGAATTTGTCCATTTCTCCTTTCAGTTCTATGAGTTTTTGTTTCACATGTTCTGCAGTTCTGCTGTTTGCATATATTTAGTATGCAAATATATTTATATTTGCAGTACATTTAGTCTGAAATCAAGGTGTTAGCAGGTCCATGTTCTTCCTGAAGGCTCAAGGGGAAGAAGCTTTCTTGCCTCTTCTAGCTTCTGGTGGCTCTTGGCAATACTTGGTGCTCCTAGACTTGAAGCTGTAGCACTGTAGTCTCTGTCTCTGTTTTCACGCAGCTTTATTTTCTCTGAGTGTCCTCTCCTCTCCTTATATGGACACCAGACATTTGATTTATCTCCCTGATCCCATGTGACCTTACCTTAAACAGATTGTATTTGCAAACATCCCATTTCCAAATAAGATTACATTCTGAGATTCTGGGTGGACCTGAGTTTTTGAGGGGATACTATTCAACTCACTAAACTGACCAAGTTGTTTTCCTCATAAGTTATATCTGCAGTTGCATAGTCAGAAACCTTCAAAGTCTGTTGAGCCTCCCGACTCCTTGAGCCACTTTGACTTTCAGAGCCTCATGCTGAAATTTTTGAGATTCTTGCCTAATTCTGAGATTTTTGCCTTTTTAAAATACAGACTACAGAGCCTTACCCTTATTGTTGACCTTAAACTCTTAAGATAACATGCTGACTTTCTGTCAGGTTTCCATTATTCTCATTTTTTTCCTTTTAAGTCAGAGCAGCAGTTTTCCTAGTTACTTCCTCTACTAATATTGAGTTAAAGTATAGCAAGAAGTTGACACATGCTGTGCTCTTCCTCAAATGAGATTTTTAGTAGATCTGAGTAGAGACTAACTTTTTTTTTTTGAATTCCATGAGAAACATCTTGAATTTTGAATTTTACTCTGTGGATTTAGGGGCACTAGAGATTTTTGGACAGGGAGGTAAAGTGGTTAATCTGCAGGATGGGGAGTAGTTGATGGGTACTGGACGCATGGAGACGACGGGGAGTCTGTTGGGGTGGCACATGAATCATCTGGAGAGCTTGTTAAAATGCAGATGTGTTAGCTTTGGGGTCTGAGAGTCTGCGTTTATGAAAAGCTGTTGCTACTGGTCTAGTGACCACACTTTAAGTAGCTAAGATTCAGGATGTGTTAGAGAAATTCCGGTGTTTTAATCTCACCAACTGTAGGCCACAGTTGAGTCCAGATTTCAAGTGGACAAACCCAGCAGACCGTTGGCACCACTTCCGGGTGTCTCAGCCAACATTTTAAATCCTGAATCTTGGGTGAATATACCCATAACAATAAATTCAGCCCTACCCAAGCACATATTTTGTCCTCCTTTGTCTAATAACCCTATAATCTCTTCCCATTCATGCACTCTGGAATTCTGCTGATACAAATTGGAAAGATCCTACAGCTCTGGTGTATATGCTGCTCTCCCATAGCCAACCTTGTACTTAGACTCCTAGGCTAAGCTGGGATCTTATTCCTCTTAGTGGCCTGAAGGTAGTAAATAGTGGAGGTGGTGCTGAGGAGAATGGGCATCTCAGTTTTTTTTTTTTTTTTTTTTTTTTGGCGGTACGCGGGCCTCTCACTGTTGTGGCCTCTCCCGTTGCGGAGCACAGGCTCCGGATGCTCAGGCTTAGCGGCCATGGCTCACGGACCCAGCCGCTCCGCGGCATGTGGGATCTTCCCGGACCGGGGCATGAACCCGTGTCCCCTGCATCGGCAGGCAGACTCTCAACCACTGCGCCACAAGGGAAACCCGGCATCTCAGTTTTTATGCTAGAGAAGGCTGCTTGGAAGGAGGGAGAGGGAAAACTGCTTTTTTCAGCAGAAAGGTTTTGGGGTTTTGGGATTCAAAGTTAGGCTTCCTCTTAGTTTACACATCCCCATCCCAAGACACAGAGTCCCACTTCTCAACCTTCGCCCTTATCTTCGATCTGGCAGGGTTGTACTTTTAAATGGCGTTGCAGATCTGCAAACCATACACATAGGCATAGGGCTAGATCCTCAGCCAGATCTCTCATGGAGCATTAAGGTTGCTAAATGAAGACATGTTCAAAGAACTAGATGCCTTGAAGTTATATACTGTTTATGTAAACACTATAGAGTTTTTTCCTTAGTTAATTTTTAAAATGAGAATGAGTAAAGAAAGTTGAAATATTTCTTTGAATGTATGAATTGCCATTTGTTAGTCAGTGAATGTTTAGAAGGGCCTTTAATGTCCGAGATGCTGTGTCATATTGACAGTAGATTCATATGTTGTTGATCATTAACTTTTTTTTTTTTTTTTTTTTTTTACAGAAACTTATTGGAGAAGTGTTTAATATTGTGAGCCAACAGTCTACTGCTCGACCTGGGTGCATTATTGAGCTCAATGCAATAACCAACCAAGTAAAACCATGCTTGTGAATTGGTGTTACTAACATACTTTATCCCAGAGTGCTTAATATGCATAAGATACACAGTTGAACCTTGAACAACTTGGGGGTTAGGAGCACTGACCCTTCTCACTATAGAAAATCCACATATAACTTACGGTCAGCTTTCTGGATCCTCAGTTCTGCATCTGCATATACAGTTAACTGCAGATTGAGTAGTACTGTAATAATTACTATTGAAAAAATTTCCCACGTAAGGGGACCTGTGCCGTTCAAGAGTCAACTATATTTCATTGCAGAATAGTTCTCTTGTTTGATACTAAATATAGCCAACTTCTCTTGATTTCCTTAGTGAAAATCTCCAATGATTTACGAATTCTTTTTCTCCAGTTGAATTGTATCTGTAGCCTTATTTCCTGTTTAAAGGTCATTTGATTCAGTCAGGGAAACCATGAAGGAAAATACAGTACAGCTGCATAGAGGCATGGTTTGTGGTTTTTCTTTTTCTATTGTTACTCATTTCAACTCAGTAGATGGTGACATCAGCTTTAAGAGTGTTTGCTTTGTTAGGCTGAGTATTAGATATTTCTATGAGATCCATTAAAATGAAGATAGAAGTAGGATCAAAGTATGCATTTACTTTCTAAGTACAGGTCTTTCGTGTAGGCAGTGTTCTTTCCTAGCCCCTACCTAGAAAAGAAGGAGAACCCTTCCCTCTACAGGGAGTTTGTAAATCCCATCATAGCCCTCATATTTGTTTCTTCAGGATCATGTTTATGGACTGAAGGGGATAGAAGTAATATATTCATTCCAAATATGAAAAAAGGTTACTTTGATGAGGAAGTTACCAACTATTTTCAAACAAGGAAATGAAGAAAGAGCCAACCATATTTAAAAATAAACACAGTGTTATGTCATTATTTTTCCATGATGCCTTGCACATTCTGTTAGGGAAAATGTCATAATTTCCACCAATGTAGAGAAATGACCACATCAGCTCATGGCAACAGAAATGTGGCTGCCAGACTCAAATTACTAACGCCTCCTAGGAAACCCTTAACTTGTGATTTCCTTTTTTTCACTCTATAGGGATATGGGAGAAGAGTGTATTAGCTTCAACCCATAAATGTCTTAATTTTTAATGAACTGCGAGTTAAATTCATTTCCCCAGTGTAGCCCCTTCTCTACTCTGTACCGTGGGATATTATTACAGACCTCTTTCACCTAGCATTTTGCTTTTTACTTCATACTTTTTGAAGATTTTTCCCTTTCCATTTGTGGCTATCTTTGTCACAGGGCTGGTAAACTGCAAGCACTGATAAATGGCTTAGGCTTATAAATCATTCTGTGTTTCCCGTGTGCTGTATGATTTCTGTATCCATGAAAGCGTCACCCTTCCCTTTTCTTTCATTTATTCTTCTTCCCTGGGGAAGGTGACCTTTTATGCTATGAATGTGAAGGGATTTTTTTATGTTTCTTTATGGAGAGACATAAAATTACCTTATAACTTTCATAAAAATTTTGTGGGTCAACCTAATGTCATAGTCATTTTATTTCCTTCTATCAGTACTATGAAAGGAGGCTGATTTGCTTTATTCTCTAAGATTATAGCCCATACATTCAGTGCCAAGGTTATCATAGCTGCTTGCCTTCCTTGAAATCTGTGGGGCAGCCATCAAATTGTCTTGACCTACTTCCGTAATAAGCTTTTGTTTGGATTTAGCCTTTCCTTGAATTTCAGTTCACTTTTGTGATTCTAAGTAGCTATTTGTGATTATCTTTACTCTTCTTCTCTGTGTGGTCCCAAACATGATTTTGTAGCATCAGCTGACTGTGATGTTTCATCTATTCTTTTAGAAATCTTAGTTACTTAAATGTAAATACATTTCTTCAGAGATGTGTCATTCCTACTGGCTGTTATAGGATCCTTCATAATTCCCACTAGACAGACTTATTGGAAATACTTTGAGGACCTTTCTGGGTTTTTTTTTTGGTTTTCAAGTAGAATTAGAAAAAGAGCCTATGGTAGTGTGCTTAATATGGTCTGCATGGCCTTCTCCAGCCAGTCATGAGACCTGATATTTTTGAACTCAGAGTGGCCTAGGTTACTTAACTGTTTTTTTTTTTTTTTGAGATGCAGACCTGTTGATTTGTTTTTACTAGAGTTTCACAGTTCTGCTGTTGACTATAGCATCTTTGAAAGTAATTTATCTAATGATTTTTTTCTCTTGCTTTTTCCACTCTAATTAGTCATTCTATAAAGAATAGAAATTGTTAGAGAGTTTTTTTCTTCTGTTTTATATTAGGGTTCTTGGGGAGGTAGTGGGTGGAAGATACAGAATTTCAAAGATAAAACTTTACTTGTTTCATATTTGTAGTGTGGCTCAAATACACAGTTGCTTCATGTGTTTCAAGAAGACTTCATTAGAGGATATAAACCACATAAAGAAGATATGGAGAAAAAGGAAACAGAAATATTTTTTCAACCATCACAAGGTACTGTTAAAAAATAGTCTTGAGGGGCTTCCTTGGTGGCGCAGTGGTTGAGAGTCCGCCTGCCGATGCAGGGGACACGGGTTCGTGCCCCGGTCCGGGAAGATCCCACATGCCGCAGAGCGGCTGGGCCCGTGAGCCATGGCCGCTGAGCCTGTGCTCTGCAACGGAAGAGGCCACAACAGTGAGAGGCCCGCATACCGCAAAAAAAGAAAAAAAAAACAACACAGTTTGTAAAAAATAGTCTTGAGTTCAATACCTTAATCTTAGAAAACCTTCAAACTTTCATTGAGTGTGGATCTTTATATCTAAAGTCATCACTCGTGATTTTTGGCAAATACTCTAGTTCTATCAGAATTGCTTTTTTGTAGGTGAAGAACACATGAGGGTAAAAATTATATTTTGAAAGACAGGTTCTCTGGTGACATAGCCTTTTGCCGAGAAATGTTATTTATGAAACCTAGTTTAATTGTTTAAAAACTTAACTTCGGTTGTTCAACTCTACAATTAAATTGTTTTGGTTGGTAGTAAGTATCCTTCTGGTATCTTAAGGAAGCCAATTAATATAAGTTTACTAAAGATTACTGATAAATATAGGAGGGAGATATTATGTTGTATGGTATACCAGGAAGCTTAGGTACGCTTAGGTTTTATGTTGTATGGTATACCAGGAATTAAAGGTACCATCTCATAGTTTTCCTCTCT